>NW_024609835.1:137721938-138365495 GCF_016920785.2 Ixodes scapularis | reverse complement strand
ACCAAAACAAGCCTTACACCGACAAGCAGTTGTAAAGGTTGCGAGCTTATTTGACGAACCATCGCTGTCGAATCTGTAATCTGATCATCCAAGATAACAGCCTTATTCACTCTTGCTAGTATCAGCAAAAAGAATGACAGGGGAACGCTTAAGCTTCGCCTTTAAAGGAACACTGACACCCCCCAAATTTTTTTTTTCATATTTTGCCAGGCGCTTTACTATGGTTGTCGGAGGACTACCCAATTAATATTTTGCAACAGAGTAGCATATTTTTTTAATAAAGCCAAAAGACGCAACTACTCGAAACCGACACCGGAACCCGCGCACGGAGGACGGAGAAGTGGAGAGAAGAGTGTGAGTGGCGGAAGTCACGTGGCTACACCTGACCGTGCGTTTTTTTTTTCTTTTCTGCGTAGCAGACGACATGCGGCGAAGCGGGAACTGTTATTTGCGGTGCGATTCTTTTGCAGTTATGTTTGTTCCGCTCGCTGTTCTGTACTCCAAGTTCAGTTGTTTTCTACATTGAGGAGTTGGGAGATGAGTAGTGAGTGCCCGTGGTGAATTTCCATGATCGGCTCCGAAAAGAATTCACCCAAGATGTTGCGTGAAGAGCTGGCTCACATGTCCTGCGTCCGAAAAAAAAGGGGCATCGTGCGACAGAGTTTCCGAAAGATCAACGGGATCGGGATCAATGGCTGGCTGTAATTCCTGTAGAACATTTACGGGCAGCTCGGAAAGCGGACGCTACCTGATTTATATGCTCCTTGCGTTTTGTGGAAAGTGATTACATTGAGTTCGCAGGTGTCAAAAAGGAAATCCTATACCATTTAATTCAGCGACGTGTCGTCCACAACATTTGTTTGTTAGTTTTTCTTTGGTAGTTCAGTGATAATTGTAAAAAAAATGAAAGCCGCTTACAACTCCCTGTAACGCGGAATTAGAGCGCAGCTCTTGAGGAGGAGGAGGGAAGGGCACTGGGGGGGGGTTAAACTAACCAGGGGGGGTCACGTGACCTTGGGGGTCACGTGACCCCCAATGCCGATGATGTCATCACTGACGTCACTGATGACGTCATCAGTGACGATGACGATGCGGGTACCCATGACGTCATTAGTGACGTCACTGATGACTTCACCAGTGATGATGACGATGACGATGTGGATGCCGGTGACATCATCAGTAATGATGACGATGACGATGTGGATGCCGGTGACGTCATCAGTGATGATGACGATGACGATGCGGATGACGGTGACGTCATCAGTGATTATGACGATGACGATGTGGATGCCGGTGACGTCATCAGTGATGATGACGATGACGATGTGGATGCCGGTGACGTCATCAGTGATGATGACGATGACGATGCGGATGCCGGTGACGTCATCAGTGATGATGACGATGACGATGTGGATGCCGGTGACGTCATCAGTGATGATGACGATGTGGATGCCGGTGACGTCATCAGCGATGATGACGATGACGATGTGGATGCCGGTGACGTCATCAGTGACGAGGACGTCATCGGGGGGTCACGCGACATCGGCGGGGGTCACGTGACCTCGAGGAGGGGTCAGGTGACCTCGAGGAGGGGGTCAGGTGACCTCAGTGGAGTCACGTGACTTCGGGGGTCACGTGACCTCGGGGGGCCACGTGACCCCCACGAGGTCACGTGACCCCGGTGGGGGGCTCGCGCGGTGCATTATGGGACATTTCCCATGATGCACCGCGCGGTTACGCCGACGGCGACGGCGACGGCGACGCCACTCAAGCCGGAAACGGGCCCCTAAGAGCTGCGCTCTAAAAATGTAAACATCAAAAAATGTTTGAAAAAAAAACAACTTCACAGGGGATTGAACCCGGTTTTACCGCGTGTGAAGCGGACGTCTTTCCCACTGAGCTACTGAGGCTTTTAGAGCGCAGCTCTTAGGGGCCCGTTCCCGGCTTGAGCGGCGTCGGCGTCGCCGTCGGAGTCGCCGTTGCCGTCGCCGTCGCCGTCGGCGTCGCCGTCGGCGTAACCAAGGTCATCCCAAGGTCATGTGGCCCCCAAGGTTATCCCAAGGTCACCCCAATGTCACGTGACCCCCAAGGTCACGTGACACTCAAAGTCACGTGACCCCCCTGAAGTCACGTGACCCCCCGAGGTCACGTGACCCGCCCCTCGAAGTCACGTGACACCCCCAGGTCACGTGACCACCCCCAGGGTCACGTGACCCCCGCCGAGGTCATGTGACCTCCCCGATGACGTCATCGTCACTGATGACGTCATCGGATCCGCATCGTCATGTCATCATCACTGATGACGTCATCAGTGATGATGACGATGACGATGCGGATGCCGGTGAGGTCATCAGTGACGTCACTGGTGACGTCATCAGTGATGATGACGGTGACGATGCGGATGCCGGTGAGGTCATCAGTGACGTCACTGGTGACGTCATCAGTGATGATGACGAGGACGATGCGGATGCCGGTGAGGTCATCAGTGACGTCACTGATGACATCATCAGTGATGATTACGATGACGATGCGGATGCCGGTGACGTCATCAGTGACGATGACGTCATCGGGGAGGTCACGTGACCTTGGCGGGGGTCACGTGACAATGGGGGTGGTCACGTGACCTGGGGGTGTCACGTGACTTCGGGGGGCATCCGCATTGTCATCATCACAGATGACGTCATTAGTGACGTCACTGATGCCGTCACCAACATCCGCATCGCCATCGTCATCATCGCTGATGACGTCATCGGAGTCCGCATCGTCATCGTCACTGATGACGTCATCAGTGACGTCACTGATGACATCATCGGCATCGTCACGTGACCCCCCAAGGTCACGTGACCCCCCCAGGTCACTTCAACCCCCCAGTACCCTTCCCTCCTCCTCCTCAAGAGCTGCGCTCTAATTGGGTGTTACAGGGAGTTGTAAACGGCTTTCACTTTTTTTTTCTTTATTGTTAAATTTTTTTCTTTATTGACTGAGGTACTGGGGCGCATCTTTATTGGGGGCTCTCTTTCCTTGGTAATAATTCAGCCGGTAAACTGTAAGTTGCAAAGTTTGCTGCCGATTTTTCTCCAGCAAAAGCACTCTGGGGCGAAGTCAGGAAGCACGACGCATTGGCGACATTCGTCCCTGGTAAGGAAATCGTACGCGTGCATATTCAACTCGAAGCAAACACTTCGTGCGGTGCTTGACGTTTGCGCGAGCGATGTCTTCAGCCAGGAAAAGGGGGCGACGGCTCGGCGACGTCTTCGTGCAAATCGGCTTGGTGGTCGGGCGTGTCGTACGGGATGACTACCAATTCTTTTGATCAGTCAGAAATTCCTCTTTTAAAGGCAGACAGAATTCGCCGGTACCGCGAACGACAGTTCTGAAGTACAGGTCCCACGCTCGTCATCCGCTACCATCGCCGTCCCCGCGAGTCCCACGATACGCGAAACGACGCACGCACAGAATGCTTCCGGTTCTCTGTGGAACCTTTTTTTTTTTCCAATCAGCGTATTTGCAGCTCTTTATAACCCACAAAAAATGGGTTTTTTTATTTTTAATACTGAGTGTGTGCCTTCAGTGACCAACGACTTTGATTAAATTTGGTGGTCGCTTCGATACCTTAGAAAACGGCCCGTGACCACGGAAAAGAGAGTGAGCGTGACTCGAACCGGCCACTTCTTGATCGGCGGTTTTCGGGCGGAAAGAAACCGAATTTCGAGTCTCAAATCGTGTTCTGGGTAGTTAGGCTCTCATATGTCATGTACAGCTAAAAACCTCGGCGAGCATAAACACCCTCTCAGTGTCCCTTTAAGAGTGGAGCGCGATAGATAAACATATAAACTCCCACTCGTACCCAAGCCGTGCAAGCTTGTCTGCGTGGCCTGATTCTTCTTTCGTCTGCCGCGGCGAACGGACGTGGAATCATGGGCTCCACCGGAGCTGATAAAATGGCAACTCTTTACCGGGGTGATAGTGTCCTTGATCTACCCGAGGGTTATCGTTTTATACTGCCTTCATTGCCGGTGAGCAATTCGTCTAAATGCACGATCTTCCTCCCCGCTGACATCGGGGTGAGGCCGTACCGCCTAGAAGATTTCATGGAACCACTCCGGGAACTTGGAGTGCTGCAGGATGTGACGGGCATGGGAGTGTTCCAAATGGGCAGACGTGTACGTAGTTCAACTACTCTACTCAAGTTACTATAGTTTAACTACTTTTCTGAGTAATTTAGTGACTTTCAATTACATTTTTATTTCAGTAATTAGTAGTTTACTTTAATCACTTTTTTTGAGTAACTTCTACTCAAGTTACTAATTACTTTCGAATTTTAGTGGTTGGTTTGCCTATAACCAAACATTCCTGCTCAAAGGAGATAAGATATTGGAAGATCAGCTGGTATTTGCAAAAAGGGGGAAGCATGTGGCGTAGGAAGAGGGGGGAGGGGGGAGGGGGGAGAAAATGGTTTGGAGAGTCCGAAACCCCCCAAAAATTTCACAAGCCCCCCCTTAGTGCAACAACACTGCTAGGAGGCGCGGGGAGCGAACAGACACGACGCAAGAGAAGCCGAGTAACTGCGGGATTAGCGCAGAGGACTGGCGTTTCTCTGTGTCTCGAAGCTCAAGGAGACTTGACCCCTTCGAATAAAGGGCGCTGGTCCCCGCTTCTCCCGTACGTAAAAACTCTCGCCCTCTACGGGAGGTGCACACACTTCATCCTCTCTCAAAGAAGGCAACAAAATGCAGCACCTGCTCTGAAACTCATCTGGTGCTGCGGTAGTTTGTGCTGTACTCGAAGAATCGCGTGCTAAAGGGCAACGCAAATATTACCTTTTTGCGTTGCCTTTCCTCCCAAAACTCAGAACATGCAGATCTTCAAATATTCAAAAATCGTTCGAGAAACATGTAGTACTTTCCCTCAGCGTTCTTACATATATAAAAAAAAATATATACAAGCAATGTTGGGAGCTACTCTATGTACATGGTACATAAAGTAGTACTGTTTAAAAATTGTGCTTTAATTGAAGTAAATTCTCTGAACATGTACATGTATTTTCCGAGGAAAGTAAAACTCCCGACTTCAAGATACATTTCCTGAATTTGAAAAAAAACAAAAAAAAAAACAGTATCGTCGTGTGAAAACGCCCTCTTTCGAGAGGTCATCTGGTCATTTCGCTGTGTGTAGTAATGGCGGCTGTAAGACCGATGGAAATAAGTGCCTTATAAGTTGATTGCGTCAAATAGCTCGTCAGCGAGAGTAAAACTACTACTCTGTGGCGACTTCAATTTATACAATATTTGCTACCATTTCCGGAAAACCTGAGGCACCTAAAAATTACCCCTGAAGCAATGCATACCAGTCAAAAAAAAAAAAAAAAAAAACACTGTACAGGAAATGAAAAGGCATCATCAAAGATTGTGTTAAAAGTGCTTGTACTTTACCTTGAAATATATTGTATTTATATACGTTACTTGAAGTACATTGCAGCCGGTGTAGTACTTACTACTTTACTTGAAGTACATAACCTTTAATTTACTTTGTACTTCAAATACTTTTTAGATGTACTTTACGCAACACTGTAAACAAGCAAACACAGTCTAAAAACCAAGCTCAGACAGTGCTAAACCTCAAAGTAGAAATGACGCATTCGCAGTACATCATTGACCAAACAAAAAAGAAAGTAAAAAAAAAAAACAATTAGGCACGCAGAAGCAGAACACGCTATTAAAGCACTTCTGTGAAAAAAAACAACAACAACAACAACAACAGCAACAACACGCCGATTCATATTTGGTTAGCACAATTTCGCTCCGTACTTTCTTTTTGCCATAAAAAAACATATAAAAGTAACTTCAAAAGTAATTCGCTACTTTTTGACGGTAATTATTAATTTTCTCAATTGCTTTTTATTTGAGTAATTTCTACTCTACTCAAATTACTTCTGACGTCAATACTTAGGAACTTAACTTCATCACTTTTTTCGAGTAACTTGTACATGTCTGAGGCTACTGTACCATTATTTTACAGAGACACATTCGTAGCAGTAATAGTGATGGCTTCCGTCTGCCTCTCCCTTACTTTGCTGCTGCCAACGTGAAAAAAAAAAAAAGGTTTTTGGACGTAAAGGACAAACTTAGGGTGAAGAGCTTATAAACACTCGCCACCTTTTTTAATCATATATACACGTAAAGATACTACCAGTATGCATGTGATTATGAACAAAGTATGGCTGGCGCTATACCTCGTTCATATTCACCAATAATCTTCTTTGGTTTTAATTATTGGTTATAATAAGCGATCGGTGTCCTCCTTTCGTTGCTTGTGTAGCCTAAACCGGACTGTAACTGTAACCGATGTGGCTAGGAGGTGTGTTGTTTGTAAGCAGTCCGTGTAACTGTACAGTTGCCTCTGTCATGCAACTTCTGCCTCTAACCACCAAGGCCGTTTTTGAACGCTTGTTATAAAAGCCCCTTTTACTGGCATCTCGCAGTCATTTTTCGTGCAAGATGACAACGGCCACCGAAATTTCGTTACCATGGCCCGGGCTAAGTGCTATGTTTGAACTGAGAGAAACGAAGTCAGACAATTTGCTGTTTAAATGTCTGCTCTGTATGCGGAAACTCAAACTGCTGAATACTTCCGGGACGTCGAAGTCTAATTTGCAAAAGCACATTAAGGTGAGCTATTCTTCAATGTAACTTACTTTTTTTCGTTAAAATGTCGTCGTTAAGCTTTCTTAGCCAAAAGAACACACCTTTCTTTCACGATCGTTTTGTTAGTCGCAGTTTTTCAGCTACATGTCACAATGCTCATTAATGTAAGCTAGCGAAAAAGTCTTCGAAAAAGGCTTAGTTTAGTTTACTTGTATATTTCAGAATGAGGGTAAAGGAATTATGGCAGTTATATCCGCGACTCCAAATAACTATAGGTGGCGCCACTCATTTTCCAAGATGGCGGGTTTAGTGAGGGTCAGAGATGCGTGCCGCTGTTGAGCCCGTCTAGTGTGCTGGCTTCACTGAGCGACATAAATTATTTCTGGTAATACAAGGAAGCTAATGTTTTATGAGCGCAGGTTACCCCTTTAACCTGAAAACAAGAACGGTGTTTAGCGTATTTTTTACGGAAGGATGCGCGTTTTAATTCTGGAGCGAAACCGAAACTTACCTCTATTTTGGATTTAATTTCTCGATATAGGCCTTAATTTCGAATTATTTCACGACTCAAGATGTGTCTCACATCGTAATTATTTACTTAGAAGAGTTGTTCGCGGAAACTTTATTTTGTGACATATTGTTCGATCCAGGGTGATATTTGTAGTTGCTGAAAAAATCAGTGCTGATATCTGTGCGTTCTCGCAGCCTTTCTCTCGCTCAGATAATTGTCATGGGAAATAATGACAATTATTCCAGCACAAGAATAAGAAAATAATTTTAATTTTTATAATATGTCCACGAAACGTATAAACTAATAAACGCTGCTCTCACTGCAACAACCCAAAGACGGAATCCGAGTCAGACAGCTGAAGTGTGTGTGTGTGTGTTTATAGCACCGCGTGACGTGTAGGACTTCATATTACATCCATTGTTTGACTGCTTGTCTATCTTGATAACTATGTCAGAGTTTTTCATATGCTAAAAAGAAAACAGAATTATACCTTTCTCGGAAGACTATTATTGTTAAATAGCGTATTCTCGCGATCTTGGCGTTAATTAGAGGCATACTTTGCCGCGATTTGTATTAATAATAATAATATTAAAAGTCACATATTTGAATAAGTAATTCTTAGAGTTCTAATATAATTTGTTGCTTATGATCTAATTTTAAACGCGCGAAGAAATAGGACAATGAAAACTGTGCTAATTATCATCACTGGTTTCAGTTGCTGCATTTTAATTACCAATAAAAAAATAGTCTAAAATCAATGAAAACATTTTAGCGAATGTGAGAAATACATGTAAAATTACAATAATTGTGAATGAAGTATATTCTGCTCAAAGTCACGACTTTTGACAACCGGCGAAACGCCCAAAGTCGCCGCCAATAACCTTCCAAACCAAATGCCCAAAAATAAAAAAATAAAAAAAAATAAAAAAATGAAAAAAAGAAAAAAGCTTTTTTTTTAATTATTAGTTTTTTCCTAACATTTATTTACTTTTGTATTTGCTCGCCGTTGTTTTGCCAATCTCAACCTTTCCAGTTCGAAGGAACGCCTACCTGCTTGCACGTCTGGTCACTGCAGCACGTTTCGTTGGCGTTGGAAGCCGGTGAAACAGTTGTGAGTTTTAATATTGCGTATACGAGCGAACTCAAGCCCTGTGTGTTTGCGTTAGCTTTACGTGTTCTACACTGCGCGTGCGCGGAGCCCGAAACTGCGGTCTTGGATGGCGCATGGCGATGGGGCGCACGCACAACGTGGGGCACGGAACTCTAACGCAAACGCATACCGCTTGCGTTTGCTTCTATGCGCAATACTAAAACTCTCCAGTAAGGTACAATCCCATACCGGCTGCAGCACTAGGTTGGGACAGTGAAGAGTCTTGTTTACATTCGGAAACGACATTTCGCGAGCCATGATCGCGAGCAGTTCCGCCATGCCCGCTGAGCAGGAGAGTCGGGGGACCCTCACTAGAGCGCTTCCCGTTTCCGCCGCGGGAGGGCGAGCGTTGAGCTGGAGACGCGAATATGAACACACCTGTTAGATATTTGTTTAAGTTTGCGATTTATTAAAGTGTTTTTCTGTACTAATTCTTGGTAGAGTTTATTTAGTTAATGTTTTGTTGTTCCACACCACTGATAACTAGAACTTAACAGCGGTGCTTTGCATCAGTACTAATTGTGTTTCTTTTCCACCAGTCCCTCCATTCGCAGAAGCTACCAGAGTTCGCGGTAACTTTAAAGAACCGAAAGACCGAGACTAAAACTCACTTTCCCGACACGCCCTTGCTGAAGCAGAGGAAGATCGACCGTATGCATCGAACTCCCGTTTCTTAAGAAGTGTTCGGCAATCTTATTTAGACGTTTGTGGTTGAGACCCTACAGTCATATACTAACAGCAGTCATATACTGACAGTGAAACACAAAGTAACGACAAACTAACGTAAAAGTAACGTCCGTTAGTCATGGCAACTAACGACACCGGTATTTCGTTACATCTGCAAAATGGTAAGGGACCTCTGTAACGCATTAGATTTTTTCCAAGCTAACGAGTAACGCTATTTCGTTACTTATTTTCGGTAACGGGCACAACACTGCTTCAAACGTTTCCGAGAAGGCGCGCCGGGCAATGAAGACACCATGTTCGTAGTGCGGAGTGAGTCAGTGCCAAATTCGCCCTGAGCGAGTACACGATTGACTCTTCTTCACCTTCCTATTTCTTCAACGCTAACAGCAACAGCAGCAGCACGGAGTTCTTTTAATCAGATCGGCGTTTAGTTATAATGCATCTCCATTTCGTTGGGAAAAAAAGCACTATACGGAAATAAGAGTGTCTATTTTTACTATCAGACTTATCCAGAAACGCATCGGAGGTACGGTTTGACGAGCACGGTACGGAAGGAGTTAAAGCCGAGGCATTCGTGGACTCGTTCCACATATACCCTGCCCCCGATCTCGCCACCTTGTTAACATTCCGTCCACCCCGTCGCTGTCGCGAGTATCTAATACCGGGCTGCTCGAACTGGCGCGCGCGAGGACGTGCGCCGTCGAACCCTTTTGGAACCGGGGTGCGCAGGGCCGGGCACTATATATGCAACATTGTTTCTCGGACGGCGAGAAGGCCGGGGGCTCTCACTGTGTCCCGCTGCGACCCGCATATAGCAGCGCCCGCAGCGTTGCTCGCTGCCCCGAGACCAGGACGCCAGACCGAGCGCGTCAGGTTTCTGCGAGCAGGTGCTTGGCACGCGGGCGGCTTCCCTCTCTTCCACCCTTCGCGCAAGCCCGGCTCCTCGCATTCTGTTTTGGGCCTTCGGCTGGGGGAACAGAAAGGAACCCGACGCGTAGACGAGAGGAAGAGAGAGGAGAAAGAGGGGAAGAATACAGCGGGTTTTCGGAGCCCTTGTGGCCTGCCTGCGACGATATCATGCGCTCCGACTCTGACCGCGGCGCGGCAGAGGCAGCCGAGGAGCGTGGAGGAGCTCTGGGCTCCTCGCGGCTCGTCTCTTGAAGGTGATGAATCGCCCCATGAATGATGTGTTTGTGCTTTCGCGCCGTGCGGCTTAGAGAGGAAGGGATCACGAAATGATGAAGTGGCGTTCATTTTCGAGCTCTTTTTGGCGCCTGCCGATTTTCAGCTGAATTGTTGAGTCCGCTTCGTGGCCGGCGTTAGAAGCTAGTGTTTTCTTTTCATTTGATTTCTGCGTGAGAAAACTACCTGCTGCGCAGTTCGCTCGGGTGAGGGCTTGTGATGACCTGGTCTAATATGCGGTCTTTTGATCTCAATACGAAATATCGAAAATATCAACCTTGTTTATTTAATTGCATCGTCCATTCTTGAAGAAGTAGTGCAAAAACATATGAACTTATAATTATTGGTTAGGATTAAGTATTTTTATTTTTAGTATGCCAAACACCGAGCGTTTTTTTCTCTAATAGCAATCATCCCGTCGACTCGCATCAAAACCGAATGATCGCGTGGTATCATGTCGATTATATGCCAATGTTCATCATAGCAACGCGCTGAGGTTGGAAAATCACATGGCAGGTGCGGAGCTCCAGACCATGACCTCCGAGATTCCTGGCACGCGAAGCTCTTTTCCGGCCTTTCCATTCGTCGGAAGAGACTGTCATAGTGCAAAATATAGGACCCGGATGTCTCCGTTGCAGTGGCGCTAGAAATCAACATCACTGTGTTTAAGAATGCACTTGTTTGCTGGAATTTACCCGCTGCATCTGACCATAGCCTACATTACTTCGCTAGAGAAACACTGGAAGGAAAAAAATAATTTTTTTAAAGGGCATAGATGGGACACGTATTTTTTGAAAATAATTTCTCAACGGATTTTTTTTCTCACGCCAAATCTACGTTGCTAGACGCAATTTTAGGTGGAGGCCACAGCCTGCTCGAACCCCCTCCCACAGATCAGTGGCTTCGCCCATTACTACTGAAGTGGCTTGGCTACTAGACCGAACAGGCTACCAAGCGTAGTATCTCTCTTTTGCGTCATCCGGTGCGTCTATACTTCGTCTCACCCTACGATGGACTAAAGGCAGAAGCTACAAACCGCCAGATCCAATCACGAGCCACTTAGACATTGCGTGGTATTTTGCTTCGATGAACGTATCGGTGCCCGCGTCTCGGATCACTGATGGGAATGGGCGGACAGTGGTTCGGATCAAGCCATGAGTGACTCAACATATTTACATTGCAAAGAAAGCCACGACGTACTGGCTCCTTGTAATGACACAGCGTTTTTGGATTCGGAGCATTATTCGTCCAAACCGAATCAATGCTAAGCGTGTCATATTTTAGCGTAAAACATGATTGGACCTGGCGGCCCGTGGCTTTGGCCTTTAGAGCATCGTAGGATGAGACGAACTATAGTCTGGAAGCCGAACACCGCCTGCTAGTCAAGTGAGCAGACGAGCGGCAGCCTTTGGCGTCGTCTGGTACTCCACCGCCGTCTATCGTCGTCTGCAGAGATGGCAAAATTGCTTTCAAAAAGTAATTAAGTTACTTTACTAATTACTTTCTGAGAACTGCAAAAAGTGTAATTAAATTACATTACAAATTACCACAGACTAAACGTAATGACATTGCATTACATTTACTTCCAAAAAGTAATGAAATTGCTTTGAAATTACTTTGACATTACTTTTGAATACCTTGAGGCAGTAATTCGCTCTCATATTATTTACCGTAAACACTAACACAGTGTTTGCAGAACAAGCCCTCGTTTGCCTTCACAGCGCTTGTGCAAGAATCAGATCCGGGAGAAGCGAGGCGCTGCGCATGCGCAGTGTCGGCAGCAGCGCCGCCACAGTGATGTCACGTCAAAGAGCTCAGTTGGTCGATATGTACCAAAACTCAGATCTTCCTGTTTACACCGCAACAATCTTATGTGCCTCAAAGTGAACCATACTGAACAGTGGTTTTGCTGGCGCACACGACAGAAGTGACAGAAGTGTTAAATAGCTTCTTTAGATGTGACTCAAAAAGGCAGTCGACTCACCGGTTTCGCTGTTCAATCAACGGTGAAAGTTATTACTGAAAAGGTGATATGTTTTCGTCTTCCTAATTTAGAAGTTGCCGTCCAAGTCAGTTTCTTAAGTCGGGCAATGGCAGCTCGTTCTTACGAGGAGTCGTCACATGAAACGTTTTCCTTCCGCCTCGGACGCAATTTAATTCTATTCTCCCGAGAGCACTATACTCGGCAATAACTTTTCTTGGCAATGCAGTGGAGAGGAGGAGAGCCCGCGCACAGCTTTATTCAGCGCTAAAAATGGGAGAGGGGACGCGTGCCGGTACCCCCCACTGCATTGTCAAGAAAAGTTGTTCCCGAGTACAGTTGACAAGCGCTGTGTCTGTGTCTGTGTCCGTTGTCCTGTCTCGCTTTTTAATCATTATGAATCACCAACTCGCCCGATTTTCTACTCTCGTGACCTATTCTTGGTCATTCCTTTCAAGGAGCATTTTTCCGAAACACCCGAAGAGTTCAAGTTTTTGCGCATTGTCACACAAAGGGCCGAACAATTGCTAAGCAGAAGCATCGCCAGTTGAGGAATGGTGCGAGCTTCCTAAATTGTGTACTTTCCTAACACACTGGGGAGGGGAGGGGGGGGGGGGGGGCAGGGCGATATCTTCTTGCATGCTTATTCCCGAATAAACTTCCCAACGGGAGGCAGCGAGGCATAACGCAGGCGGCATTCGCTTTGCTCGAGGACGCACGAAACGTTCTGGGGCTTTGACACGGCATTTGGGATGAACTATTTACTCCGGTCGTTTGTTGTTCACGATGATCGAAGCTTACGATTTGACCGTGACCACCGTTCATCCCTAAGCTGACGCACTGTCAGCTTAGGGATGAGCGGTGGAAGCTACGGGTTTGTGGGAGCAGTCACACGCCCGTCGTTTGCCACATATCCACTCTTTCGTTCATACCCACGCGGAGAGGAAGGGACGGGACACCTGATTAAAAGACGGTGTTTGATTGGTTCTGGTTAGCTTGCATCTCCACAGCACTGTCAGCTTAATGATGAACGAAGAATAGTACCGTCGTAATGACGTGACGCCGTGAATCTGTCGTGCCTGGAGTTTGTAAGCCGTTGCCTTCCAGCGATGTCTGCACGCAAGCTTTTCTCCTTCGCCTTTCCAGCACTCCTTTGTGCATCTGTCCAGCTCTTCGTACAAGGCTTTGCGCTGAGGTGGCCGTCGATTATTGCCTCTGATGCTCTTTCACAACATGTCACCTTGTAAAATAATTTTTCCCCTCTTTCTTAAAGCTTGCAATCAAATTTTCTAATTAAGGACAAAAGTAATTTCAAAAGTAATGATTAATTTTCTCAAAATTACTGCCTAAAAGTAATTAATTACATTACTAAATTATTAGCCTAGAGATGTAATTCATTACATCACTCATTACCCTTAAAAGTAATTTAATTACTGTAATTCCAATAAAGTGATGCCATTACTGCCATATATGGCCGTCTGCGATGCCCGTGAGACGCGGACATGAAAGCTGCGTGTCGTCGTCCGTTTTCGCCTCCGTCCGTCTGCTATTCATCCCGAGTCTAAAAACTTGAGCAACGCCCAGAAGACGCGACCATGAAAGCGGCGTTCTAGCGCTCCATCATGCGCGAGCCACGGTCCAATGCAAGCGCCTGTCAGCGTCTATCGATGTGTGTAATAAACGACCGAGAGAACTATAAAAATGAGCAAAATCGAATGTGCAGTCTATCAAGCTTTACTGTTCTCGTTATCTTTTTCATATGATATCCGCGAGGAATGTGGGTGAGCGTCTTTACGAACAATTGAAACGCGACGTAAACATATTCGATTTGGTAGGCCAGGTGCACTGCAAAATTTGAAAGCTTGCCTTTCGAGGCGCAGTGACGGGAACAAACCTAGACAAACTTAAGGCGAGCCGAACGCCCGATGGTTTCTAACCAAATGATCCGCGAAATCTTAACTGTATAGGTATCTTCTCGGTATTGAAACCACAGTCGCAATCACGACGGTTGCACAGTTCACAAAGCAGCGGGGCCGCTTTTACGGGAACCAACATATTTATTTAACATCAACACGAGTAAAAAAAAATAAATAAATAAATAGAGCCAAATCGATCTAAATTGTTGATCTGGGATGCTAGGCTTAGGCCAGTCTCGCTACGAAAACGAGCATCCGCACAGCGCCCCCGAAGGCGCCTGCTTGCGACAGTTGTTTGCTGCAAACGGTGTCGGTTTCTGAAATCTTCCTCTTAAAAGCTCAGTAAAATCAAAACCACTCGCAATCATAAAAATGTAGGAGCTCTACGAGCTTAGCTCGTTGAGCACTCACCAGACTCCTCCAGCCATGTTTATTAACGTGCATATATATTCGAATGGACAAACAACTAATGATGTACACACATTATAGGACGAAACTAAGAAAGCCGTGAAAAATGCAATATAGTTGAAAAAGAGTACAACAAAAATAAAGGACGTTTACAAGTCACTGCTTTGTAAATTTTGATTTGCTCCCTGGAAGGCCGACCGGCTAAACCTTGCCTGCCTGACACTTGCAGTTCACCGTCGAGGCACTAGCTCGCAGAGCGAAGCTGCCGGCACCGTTTTGGATCCAACCAATAAGATCGCCCCGCGTCCGTCCTGGTCTCGTGCGGGCTTGCAAGCTTGAGCATCGGCACCAATCTGCTTTTTCTTCACTGCACTGTCATCTGCTTTATCGGGATATACGTCATCAACCAGTGCTACAAAAAGGGCTATCGCATTGAAGTTAATCGGGATTTGCGGCCTGGAAGGCCGAGTGGCTAAACCTTGTCAGCCTGACACTTGCGGGTGAGAATCCCGGCCTACCATCGAATTGCCAAAATTGTAACATAAGGCTGCAAATCCCAAAGTCGTGTGGTATGGGTGTAGATTTGTCTCTTTATCGCTCTCGTACAGGATGTTTCCTCTACTTTCTCTCTCATGGCGAGCAAGCCATGTCTACCTTTTTGTTCCGCGGGCTTTAGGGTTAGTTCCTAGAGTCCACATTCTGTTGCTTGTTTTGTGTTAGTGCAACGTCTTGATTTTTGCCGGAGATGTAGAGCAGAATCCTGGTCCCGGAGACTTGGAAAACTACAGCTCACACTCGACAAACTTGTGCAGTCCATTGAGCACTGAGCAGCCACCACAGGGAAAACGCAACTACACTTTCTAGTACTGCAGAAGGAGTTGAAAACCTGACTGAATGAGTGACACATCTTGAAAAGAAAAAAGTCGAGCACCTGACACAGGCTCAAGATGTCGTTGTTGGTATGCAAGCATAAATGACCTCTCTGGAGGGTGAAGTCCAGTGAATGGCTGTAACCTAAAAAGAGCTTAGCACCCTAGCAACCAGCTTGGACTTGCTTGATAATCGTCAACGTCGGAACAACCTTATATTAGAGGGTATTCCTGAGGAAGACCCTCTAATCTTGGAATAGATCCGAGCAAATTCTGACTGACTTTATTTGATCTCACACCTACATAGAGGCGGGAGAAATCGAGCGCGCAGCCGGTTGGCAAAAAAGCGAGAGAAATACTCTTCCAATCATAGCTAATTTTTGTCACTTAAAAAAAAAATCCTTGAAAACGTGTCAAAGCTAAAAGAACTTGTAAACTTGCGGCTTTGGAATGACGAAGACTTTTTACCGAACGTTCGTCATGCACAAAAAATGCTTTAGGAGTACGGCAAACCCCACCGCTCGCTATACACCAACTCATGTTTACAAACAAACCGGAGCGCCCCTAGCGGACGCCACCGGCGCCGCGCATGCGCGGTGGGTGGTGGGCAAGAATCCCGCCGTCGCCCATAAACAAACCATTGAATTGCGTTGTTGTCGGCGTCGGTGGGAGTCCCCGTGCTCTTTTTCGCGTTGGAATCGTTGATTCTGCGTCCTCCTAACAATGTCTGACTACTTGAGCGGCTTCAGCAAAACTAACGAGACAAAACTTTGCGTAAATAATGTGACGTGCGGCGATTCATTTCACGTGGACGCCGCAGAATGGGCGCTAAAGCCTGAATCCCTCGATGAGATTCTGCTCGCTGTTTTCAGAGTGACGTTGCTCGGACTGCAAAAGCGTAAACCGTAGCTGAGATGGTGGACATCGATACTGAAAACCGCAAGTAGAATCGGGCATTACAAGTCGGTGATGGCCACTGGTAACAATAATGATCAACATCTTGTACCTGTTTACACTTAGCCTACTTACCCCAACCAACCTTCAAAAGTGTTTTGAGGCCTGCACTTATTTCTTATCGCAATTACCGGGTCAACGTTTGGTTTACGGGCCGCTGTCGTTTGAACGAGCTGACGACAAAAAGCAGCCAAGTTTCAAAGAGCAGACGACAGTTCGAACGCATGCGTAATGGGGTACGCGAAGCACCGCGTCCCGCGTCAACAAACCACTCGAATGTCACGTTGTCGGCGTCTGTGTGAGTCTGCATACTCTTTTTCGCGTTGGAGTTGTCGATTCTACGTCCTCATCGCAATGTCTTGCCACTTTAATCGCCTAAGCGAAATTATCAAGGCTCGTTACGCCGCTAAACTTTCCGTAAATAATTTGACGTGCGGCGATTCATTCGCATGAACGCCGCAGAAGGGACGCCAAAACCATAATGAGATTATTCCAGCTATTTTCGGTAGCGACGTCGCTCGTGTTGCAAAAGTGTAGAAGGTAGCGGCGATGATCGACGTCGATACTGAAAATCGGAAGCGGGAACAGACCAAGCGTAACAAGTCGGTGATGGCCATTGGTACCAATGATCAGCATCTTGTATCTACTGTTACACCGAGCCTACTTAAGTCTTTTGAGGCCTGCAATTACTTATTATTGCAATCACCGGGTCAAAGTTTGGTCTACGGGCCGCTTTTGTTTGAACGAGCAGACGACAAAAAGCAGACGTTTGAAAGAGCAGTCGAAGTTCGAACGATCAGGCGGCCGTGTGAATTTGAAGACGCACTGAACCCGTGGGTGGTTCGGACAACTTGGCGGTTTTCTCTCATTTATGTTGGAACAAAGCAAATACATCTGGCGACCACAAAGTGTTGCCCGCACACGCAATCGTAGTTCGACAGCGTCTGGTTAGCCCTTTTCACGGCTACTATCCACGTTCTCGGACGAACGGAGGGGGCAAAAACACATGAAAACTGATTTTCAAACCTTTCCAGACTCTCTTGGTACAACCTGCGTCGCAGCCTTTTGACGAGAAGGCAGTTTTTTTGTCTCGTTTCTTCCAAGGGAACACAGGAATGCATGTCTGGCACGGCGACTTCTGCCCACCGCCCCAGACCGGAAGTGCGTCCGGCGCGCCACCACCGCGGCGTGACGTAGGAGAGTTGAGTTGGTGTATAGACGCGTGTCCGCCTTGTGTTTGACACGCTTTTTATTGGTGACCGAATGTTCCTCTACAATTCTGAGTCGGGTGTTGTGACCGAAGAGGAACGGTACACGTCGACTCTTTCGATTGCATCATGACGACGTGTAAAGAAAAATTTTACTGGAGCCGTTACTTTTTTTTTTTTTTTTTGCTAACTTCAGAAGTTTAATTCCAAAGAAAAAAAGTTTTTGTGTTCAATTGATATCTGTAACCTGAACGTCATACGTGGGCCTGAAACTTAGCTTTCCAGTGAAATTCATAATCACGAGATCTTACTCGATTAAGATTATCTGGTTTATCGTAAGGACTGATTGCACTTAAAAGGAGGCGGCGTACTCAATGGTGTCAAAAAGTGTTTCCGCTCGGTCCTTGTCGAACAAGAAACTGATATAAAAATGGTCTGGGTTTGCGTTAATTCTTTTATTTTTATTTTTTTATTTTTACGGTTTGATTGGCGTGTGCTACAAGCCGCGACATGATACTATAAATTTTGTACGCGACCTTTGCTTTTGCCTTGATGAAGTTATATCTCGTTACCCCAACTGTCCTGTATTTTGGAAGCGATTTTAATTATCCAGGCATTGACTTTAATCATTGTTAACCTTTAACCTACTACGGAAACAGACTGTCTTCTTCAAGTTGTTCGTGAGCCTACACGTCGGCCCTCCATTATACTTGTTTTCAACTACGGTCCTCGAAAACTAAGGCGTGTAAATGTGATTGAAAACACAAGTGATCATAAAATGGTGGTAATCGAATCCGACGTAGTAACTCAGTACCCCCGCAACCAATTCAAGGAAATCTACGACTATTCTAAGGGGAAAACCGCCAAAATAGGGTCAGCCATGAGCATCTTTTCGGGCGAGTTTGGGCGGTCTTTCCACCAACAGTCAGTCGAAGAAAACTGGACTGCTTTCAAAAATCAGAGTAATTCTGTTTTTAGCTCCTTTGTTCCAAAAATCAATATTCTGAGCAAGCCTCACCGTCCGTGGTTTTCAAAAAAAAAAAAAAAAAAAAAAATTCTCTTCTAAACAAAAAAGAAACGTTTGTACAAAATAGCTATGGAATGACACGATAATGTGTCCGGGGATTTGTATAATCTCCGTTCATCGATATGGTTTTTTAATTAAAAAAGGCTAAATTAACCTTTTACAGAGAAGACTTAAAACAACTTTTGAAGTCTAATCCCAAGAAATTTTGGAGTTGCATAAATCCACCGAAGTCTATTCGTGCTCTTCCTGGCTTCACGGATTCAGAAGGAAATTTGTTTTCCAATCTTGAAACTGCTAAACAACTTTAATAACTTTTTGAGTGGAGCCTTTACTAATGAATGCTTTTTCTTCCCTATTGAAAAATCCGGCAAAAACTTCCAATGACATTCGATGAACTTCCAGTGACATCTGGTGAAAACTGGTTAAGTTCCACTCGTTTTCATCCGAAACCAGCGTAGTTTACCAGTCTTTGCTGGATTATTTGCTGGCAAATAGATTTCGCTGGAATTTCACCGGCAGCGGGTTTCCAGATTTCGCTGGAATGTCACAGGCAGCCAATTTCGTTTACCAGACGTCTGGTAAACGAAATTGGCTGCCTGCGACATTCCAGCGAAATCTGGAAACCCGCTGCCGGTGTAATTCCAGCGAAATCTATTTGCCAGCAAATAATCCAGCAAAGACTGGTAAACTACGCTGGTTTCGGGTAATCTTACCCGAAACGGGTGACTTGCTTCCCCTTTTACCGAACCTCACTAGAAGCCGACGCGAGCGGAGAGGGAAGCCGATACGAGCCGGGGACTGGGTGTTAAATATGGTACCTAGAACCAGACATGTACAAATTACTCAAAAAAGGTAGTTAAGTTACTGAGTATCGACGCCAAAAGTAATTGGAGTAGAGTAGAAATTACGCATTTGGAATAGTAATTGAGTAAACTACTAACTACTCTAACAAAGCAGCGAGTCATTATTGAAGTTACTTTCTAGGTTACTTTTTATATTTTTGCGGTAGCAAAATGAACAGCCGTTTGGATCCGTGAAAAACCTATACGAGCCTAAAATCAATGCAGTCATTTTATGGCTTGCGTTTTTACCAGAAAGTTTTATTCGCTCGCAGAAGCAATTGACTTTCAAAGTTATTATCGTAGGGTTTTCTCTTTTCCTCCTAAAAACGTCCCCAGCCAAGCTAAAAAGACATTACACTGTGGCGCTGGATGGAAAGGCAGTGTTGAATTTCAGCAACAGACTGTGCAGGGTCGTGTAAGCAAGTGTCGGAATCTTTGGTGTTCATGACGAAACATGTGAGGTTTGCCTCGGCCTAGAGGGTTTTTTATAATAAACTCCTCTCCTTTTTCTTTTGTCTTCGGCAAGTTGAGACGTCCGGAGAGTACGCTGAGCGAGTGCACCTGACAGTCAAGGGATCGAGTCTCGCGCCATGGCGATGAGATCATCCGGACGACCGCGCGTCTCGTTGCAATGCTAGTGCTACGCTACTGAAGAAAAAAATGTTTTGGTATAACAGAAGACGAAACGAAGTGTACTTGGCCTCTGACGCCGGGTCCAACAAAAGGATCTCCCAAGAGTGATTCGCAATCCTTGCCGGCGACTACGGTATCCTGACGCTCCTGACACGCCTGACAAGTAAAACATTTTCAACAAAGAGGTCTCCCTGCAGCGTGGAGGGTCGGAAGGACGCGAAGAATTACGTGAACAACACGTGAACGTAATTCTTCGTGAACAACAATAACGCAACACCTCTAAAACAGTGGTTCTCAAATGAGGCCCCGCGGACCCTTTAGTGTCCGCGAAGGGATTCTAGGGGTCTCCGAAGCCATGCCTCATCAGTCAAGCCCGGCAATAAAAGCTGTATTTTTCAGACCCAGAAGAAACGTTCCGATTTTCGGGTGAGTTTTCTCGTGTGTGTGTCATTGAGAAACATTCATTTATACTAGCCCTTAGCTATGTTCAGTTATTGAATCGATCTCCTAATTAGCATATAAGTTTCCCTTCCCCTCTTCCCGAAGGGGGTCCTCCGTCTTATCCGCCGATCCACAAGGGGTCCGCGAAACATCAGTGATTGAGAACCACTGCTCTACAAGATTAATCACATCGTACCACGTTGTAACTAGGTGTGAATTCGCAGTCGAGAGTGCCATCGTGTAACTAGGTTTCGGTAATCACACGTCACGTGTGGCGAATAAGAAGCTGCAACGCACGAAAACTAAATTTAGGGACAAGGCTCTTAGCATCAACGTCGAACACAAACATTGGGTTATTCAGTAACTGTCAGTTCGATCCAGTGGAAACAACCGGAGGAAGAACTTTTACCAGCATATTATTTGCTGCGTCCTACAAGTACCGGTCCTTGTTAACAAGAGCGTGGTCGTAACGCAGACGAACCTGGGCGCCATTTGTTCGGAATTCAGCTGTACTGAGCCAAAGCTCTTTTCGAATGTTACTAATACGCGGCGAGAAATCCTCATTCACAAATAGCAGTATGCCCTTAAGTTTAGAAAATATTTTGATATTCGAATCTTGTCACAAAAATTAATTGAAACATTACAGGTCAGATCTTACCTTCTGCAGACATAGCAAGACGATGACAGCCTTCTATGGCATCGCAAGTTACAGGCAGTTTTGAAGTCAACAGTTCATTTACGCTATACAGTGGTGATGAAGGGGTTTCATTTAGAGGCTCTTCTAGACCATACACAACCAAGTTGTTCCTGCGAGAACGGTTTTCCAAATCATCGTTTCCATCTGTCAGTTGAGAAACAGCTGTTTCGAGAGCGGCACTATTTTAGAGCGCAGCTCTTACGCGCCCATTTCCGGTTTGAGCGGTGTCGCCGTCGCCGTCGGCGTAACCGCGCGTTGCCTTATAGGACGTTTCCCATATTGACGTCACACGCGACTTCACGTGTGACGTCACGAGGGTCACGAATGAAGTCACGAGTGTCGTTACGAAGGTCACGAGTGAAGTCACGACGAAGGTCACGACCTTCAGGAGGGTCACCAGGGTCACGAGTGACGTCACAAGGGAGGAGGGAGGAACGGGGAGTAGGACGGGAGGAGGAGGATGGAGGAGGGGAGAGGGAGGAGGAGGGGGAGAAGGAGAGGAGGAGAGTGTACGGAGAAGGAGGAGGGGCATGACCTTCCTCGCCTTACCCTCCACTCCTCCTCAAGAGCTGCGCTCTAATTCTGCATTACAAGTAACTGTAAACATCTTTCTTCTTTTTTTTTTTCTTTTTTTACAGCCAGTCTTTTACACGTTAATTATCTCTCCAGCCAATGAGAGATGTAAGCCCCTTGATAGCTCGGAGCTGGTCTTAGTGCTGCATCTGAATTGCCTCTAACGGCGTAAATATTGGGCGAAACATTTCGTCGAAATAATATTTAAAATGTACGTGTACCATAGTTATGCTTTTCAAAGAATTTTTTTTTCCTTGCAGTTTTTCGCTAAGAAAGTGGTAGGTTAAAATCGAAGTGTTGCTTTTTATCATTGTGAGCTTAATTTGACCCATCGTTTCCGTTCTGTCGTTTTACGCGCTTCTCTTGTGTTCCTCGGACGCCGTTTTGCCATGACTTAAAATGCGATTGCGCAGGGCTTTGAGGGTTTTGCAGCTTTCGCTGCAGTGAAATTTTCGGCGACAAGCTCTTCCACTGTTTTGTGATCATCAGAGCAGGCTTTTGAGAAGCCCCGGAGTCACGTCTTAGCAAAGACTGGGTGAAAGAAAACACTGCCAAAGCCAGTGCACCAGCTGAGTGGCACTTGAATTGCGTCTCAACACGCCCGAGCCTCAGCCGTCGCAATGTCAACGACAATACGAGCCAAAATTACATACGAGCTCTGTACCGCGTGCACACATTTAAATTTTGAAATGCTGATTCCGTCTAGGGTGCCTTCATGTACGCTTTGCTTGGGGTGATGACGTCTGTCTATGTTGCTCCGAACGCTTATTTTTTTCCTTTTTGTTGTGTAGCGCATCAAAAAGATTGTCCCTACATGCGCTCGTAGCGCTTACTGTGTTACGACGACATTATGTTTCCGTCAATTTCTTTGTATTTTTTCTGCGAGCGCGTGCTGTCTGCATAGTGTTATACTCCGTTTCAGCTTATGTCGTACCGCAGCGAAGGCTAGAAGCACGAGCGCCTAGCGTTGGCAGCAGCCCTTAGTGCACGAAAGCTTGTGCCGCCGAGACGTACGCTAGAACAACGAGCTCGCGCATGTAGCCTTTCCTGCGGTACATCATGATGTGAAACAGAGTATAGAGTGTACTAGAACTGGGAGGTGTGCAGATTGCTTCGGCCTCTTCGTAGGAGCTGGCTATCGTGTGGCCCAATTCTGCCACAGGGGCCTGAGGTGGCGCTGCCAATCACTGCGGGGTAGAGTGCCTTCATACACACGCGCGCTTTTGCTTGAATGGTGACATCTCGGCCATTTTTCCGCCCAATCGTTCTTTCTATGCATTTTGAAGTGCGCGCAATCCGGTGTCACTCAGCACGAGCGCGTAGCTTTGGCTAATGCATAGACGCCATTTTACCGCCCAAGTCACGCACCAAGTGCGCGAGAGCGTCACGCGCTGGCACATTCAGGGTAACAATGGATGTCTTCACCCTGAGACAGACAGACATGTAGGCACCCTACTGCGGGGCAGATCTGCTGCGGGGTTATGAGGCCAGTCGGATAGCCTTTCGGGAGGCTGGCATGGGGTGTGTTGGTGTGTCTATTTCTTTTTTACAGCGGAGCCGTTAAGGTATAGTTTTCCCAGTTTGGTGTTCGCGTACAAATAAATCTCGACACAACCCTCTGGACAGCTACCGCCATCTATGAGCGACGGCGGCACATAATACAGCTCCGCTTCTGTTCCTGTTTCACCACAGTGGATAGGCTGAAAGTTTATTTTTATGTTGGGTTGTGTGAAGTGATATTATATTCTATGGCTGGGGGGGGGGGGGGGGGGGGGGGCTAGCTGTGCTGAAAAGACAAAGGACTCGCAACGATGTCAAATACTGGGAAGAGAAAGATGGAGCGATGGTACTTTGTGCCGGGTGCAACGTGCCACGTGCAACGTGCAACACATTGCATGTGTTGCAATGTGCAGCACATGCAATGAGAAACACTCCTTGTTTAAGACACCGAGCGACACCCCTGTGTTCGCGGAAAGGGATCGTCTGATTCCAAGGGGAAAAGCAGAACTGATACAAAGAGAAAAAATGTCTAAAAATAACGTGTGACCTGTGTGATACGCCAAAGAAAACAAATTTCTCTAAGTGGGATTGCTTTTCAATGAAGACAGCACTTGAAGTTGCTCAGTTTATTTCGCCAATCTTGGTGTTTATTTTCGTAGGATGCATGCTCACTATATGAAATCAATTCAAGCATTTCCTGGCCTATAAGTTTTAGCCGAAAATGCAGGAGTAAAAAAAAAACTTGGTTTCATTTTTTTCACGCAAAATAAAATTATGAATTAACACCACACCAATAACTGGATATTTAAAGGTCTGCAAAATGTACAGGTGCCTAAAGAATAATTAAGAGTTTTAACACTAAAGTGGAGAAGAAAGCATCGCATGCGATAACATAATCAAACTTCGCTTTCTTAATGCTGGTATGTAAGGTGAGAAAAACAATAATTCTTCTATACTAGTAAAACAATTTTTTTTAAGAAGCGAGAATATGTAACGTAGCGATGGGAAAATATTCGGTTTTGGTAAATAGCCCATCGAATTTTGTTTTATTCAGAATTCGGCTCGAATAGCATTTGAGTATTCGACAATATTAAAACTATTCGACAATATCAAAATGTTCGACATTTCACAATACTCGGGCTTTGATTTCCGACCAGGTGGCGCAAGCTTCGGACTATTTCGACCATTTCGAGTACCCGAACGCATTACACATCTGGCAACTGATCGCCAGCGACATCACATCAGCCAAATCAACGGCCAAAATGGCGATGATGGCGTGCTCCTTAGAGCGGGATCGACTTTGTTCAGAGCTCTCCGAACGCAATTCTCAATCCACCGCCTCGTGCTCGACGTACGCCAACCCGATTTGGAGCGTTTACTCCAAGCTCTCCGAAAAGGGTGCCGCACGCTGCGAAGCCTGTGGGTCGATCTTAAAGACTCCCACTGGAACGACCACGACGTTGGTCACTCATATGAAGAAGCATCCTGGCAAGTACAAAGCCTATACTCGGGTCAGCGTCAGCGGAACCAGGGCCTGACCACAGGAAAAGATGAAACAAAAGCAAATTCACCGCAGTTATCGGTGGCTACCGGCTTCAGACCAGAGCTACAACCAACGGCGCGGAAGGGGAAGGATATAACGAAGAAAATCGCCACGTTCATCGTTCGTGCCTTTCAGCCGTACAGCGTGGTTGAAGACGTAAGTTTTATTGACATGACAAACTACGCGATTCCGGAGTATGTTGTTCCGCCATGAAAAACGTTTTGAAGACCTGTCATTCCAGACTTGTACGATGCAAAAAAAAAAAAAAATATGAACTCAGAAGAGTATCCACGGCATCTGCGAAGCCCCAGTCGAGTGTTACACGTTTGCAACTGACGGGTGGACTTCGAGAGCGAGCGACAGCTACCTGTGTGTGACCGTTCTCGTACTGGATCAAAACATCGTGCAGCACGTGTACGCTTTATCCTGCAGGGAATTGCTTAAATATCACACTGCAGGAAACATTTTGCGCTTCCTCCAAGCAGTCATTGAAGAGTTGGACCTTCCTGACGGCATCCCCAGCTTTGTTGCCAGGGGCAATGCAAGGAATTTTGTTTCAGCCGTCACTAGGTCGCCGTGGTTGGGCCTCCAGCGTTTTGCACACACGCTGCGACTGTGCATTAACAACGCAAGAAAAAAAAGTTTCTATCTTCTTTTAGCTTTGTGCAAAAGCAAGATGCATTGGGGGACACTACAAGAGGAGCACACGAGCTCGCAGGCGACTCATCGAGATCCAAAAGTACATGCACATGAATGTTCTGGAACTGATCCAGGATGTTCCCACTCATTGGAATAGCGAACATTTAATGATGAAAATATTAGTGAAACTTCGTGCCTCTATTTTCGCAGAACTTTCCGAGTCTGATTCTGTGGAGAACTTGAGCGCAAAAGAATGTTAACTAATGGCTGCTGTAGTAAAAGTATTGCAGCCCCTGCAACAGGCCCCCGCAAGGTTGTCTGCTGATAGATGTCTACTCTTCCACAAGTGATTCCATTGCTTCACTATACACATGTCGTGCTTCAAGAGCACAAAACCGGAGGTGAAGAAGCAGCATAATTTGCTTAGTCTTACACGCAGTCTTGCTAAAAGGTTTTCTGACCCGAAAATTTCCCCTGTGCTTGCACTTGCAATATTGACCCACGGTATAAGAACATTTGCTACATCACACAGGGTGAAAAGAAATGGACAAGGGCTTTGCTCACGACCACGGCAGAAGAGGTTGCGCCAGCACAGCAGGAGCATGTTACAGACTCTTCCAGCACCGCAGGCCCAAGTCAGAGTGCAACCACGTCAAGTACTGTGCGGGTTGTTTTCGCCTCTTTGAGCTCCAGTGCACACCAGGAGACTGCACATCAGCCTGCTGCTGGGAAAGTGACCTACTACCTAAGTGCCCCTCTGTTACCTCGCTCAGGTGGGTCACTGGAGTGGTGGAAGACTTGTGGTAGTCAATTGTATCCAGGCCTATTCAAGTTTGCTCAGAAGTACCTGTTGATCCCTGGCCCGCAAACAAGGAGCGAGAGACTGTTCTCAACGGCGGGCAATGTGCTGAGCAGCCGGCGGGAGCTGCTTCTAAGAGAACATGTAGAGCAACTCGTCTTTCTTCATGACAATCTGTAGCTGATGAAAAAAAAAAGACTTTCGGCACAAAATGTGCCCCTCCTAATAAAAGGTTAAATTAAAACTGCTGTGTACCCACTTTTTCCTAGCATACGAATAGGTTTAATGAAGTACTATAACGTGCAAATATGCAAGTACCGCAGGAACACTGGAAATTAGCAATTACAGTACTTGTAATACCAAATAAAGGCAAACACAAAACTTTAGTTCAGACATATCTTGTGGTATTTGTTGCTTCTACTATTCAACTTATTCGATTCAAAATATTTCGACGAAAATCAATATTCGCTTCGACTTCGATTCGGACCTGAAATCCGCTATTCGCCCATGCCTGTATGTAAGTAACTGACTGCTCCCAAACGGCATTGTTGCTCTGAATATAAGCTTCTGCCTCTCGCGGACGTCACGATTTATCACAAAGGTGTGAGATAGGATGGAACGTATTATCTCTCACCACCGAACAGACAAAAACAAACGAAGAATAGCACCTTTTTTAAGCCGAATAAGGTATCTCTGCTGCGACCGCCAGGCCTATATTAGCTGTCGGATGGCCGCGCTCTGCCCCACAGCACCCTTACCGGCGTGCTTGCACATCGCGACACTTCACGGCCACCAAACGACCCCCTCTCATTTGAGTACACCCTAATCGGGTACTGGCACTGGCATTTCAAAGGATGACAACACCCTAAACAGAAGGACATTGAGGCACCCTAATGCCGTCCCTGTATCAACACCATCTCGCGGAGCATTGACGAAGTTGTGATATGCGGTATTTTCTGCTGGTCAAAGCTTTGCGCGTCAAGAATCTCGAAGGCCATTTCAAGACTAAGCAAAGCGCACATGAAGGCACCCTATTCAAGACATTGTTTAATTTGATGATTCCCGTCACCGCAGCAGTAGGAAGCATTAACTGGCGGCGATAGCTGTGTGCGCGACTGGTGAGCGCGTGCTGTCGGCGAGCTTCCAAAGTCCTTTTGCAACGTGCATTCCGCACCATGAAAATTGCCGGTCTTAGCAGCCCATTAATGTGCGTCCGTTGTGAGCATGCGCTCTAAACATCGCACTCAACTATGGCGTCCAGCGAATACTTCCTATAGAGCCTTTTGAAAAGTGTGCGCCCTCTAGTAGCTGATACGCTAATCATCTGAGTCCGCTTTTGTTTAGGCACGCACGTACTCTGAGTGTGTATTGGACACGAGTGCCCTGGAAATGGCAACCTATGTTGCCTGAAGGACTTTTGTAAACGGTCTCTTAAGCACGAGCCACAACCCGATGCTCGCCGAGGTGCTGAGTGTCAACAAAAACGCAATTCAATTACTCATGCAGTACTCCTGTCCAATAAGTAGGCCGCCTTCGACAACATCACCAGCAGATTATCCCCATGACTACGTCAACACGGTTATGGAGGGACCAAAAGCAGTAGTCTGCTTTTCTTACTGCGTTTGCGTGAGAACTCTGTGACATGGAAAAGCTGACTGCACTCGTCCGTGGAGAAAACAGTGGTAAGGGAAGCGTGCCGCGTGGAGAGGAGGAGAATATTGAGGACGAAGGCGAAAGGTAGGCAACGTCACGGGCGAAAGCCTATGTGCGCACGGATGCTGGGGCGAGCCTGAACTTGCCAGGTGTACGGATCGCGTATGCCTTGGTTTGTGCTACAAAAAGGGTTATGAGCAAAGTACTAGCGCAGGTCGAAGTAAGTGGCAAAAAATTGCAGGTAAATACATTCGTGGATTCTTAAGGAATGCGTTAGCATGACCCTTGGAAAACGTCACACACGTCCTTCGTTGGGAAACACTAACACTGACCTCGTAACGAAGCCACAAAGAGTCAGCAAAAAAATAGAAAAAGCAGCAGCGAAAGAAAAAAAAAAGTAAATGTGTCAGCGTTAAAAGGATGCTGAAGCGGGTTTTAATTTAATTAAAAAAATAGTTATTTTAATCCGACTCCTAGCATGACGAATATCACCAAAAGAAGGCTATTTCATGCCCGCATCATTTAGAAAGACGCCTTTGAAGTTGGAATGAAACCACGCCCCTCCGAGGCACGGAAGACATGACGTCACGAAAGATTCCTCCGCGTGGTCCTCGACTCGTAGAGCCAGCGTCGTGCATCGTCGATACTGAGCTAGTTGGTGATTCATGCTTCTGGAAGATGTCAGCTGAACGTAGAGAGATACAATAAAAAGAGAAAGAGAGAGACAGAGGGAGAGAAGAGGACAAACATACTGCTCGACCATAGTTGGTGACAGGTTCAGAAAAAAAACCGGCAAATGCCCCCCAAAGGGACAGGTATTCCTACGCGAGCCAATCGGGTTCATGCGTTTCTGTGACGTTATGATTTTACGAAACAATCTGGTTTTTCTTCTTACGAATGTTTTCAACATGGCAGTGTCGACCTGGCAACCAGACGCCAACTTCTCGCAGCGATTATCCTCCTCTTTGTTATGTTATTTTACGTATCCGAGTTTACGCCGCAAAGTGTTAACGGTATTGAATTTCGTCCGGAGTAGTTTCTGCGTGACGACGTGTGCATCTATCGATGATATCGCCATTAAAAAGTTCGAAGCGGGTGCAAGGCTTAGCACCGCTGGGACTATGCGCCGGACATAGTCTGCTCCCCCCCTCCCTCCCTCTTCGTTGTAATTCTGTAGCTCCTGCAGCCACATATTGCGTCTCGACATACTGCCGGTGTCGACGCTTTTCTTTGCTGTGGACACCGTAAGGCGAGGTGAAAAGGCTGCGGTCATCCATCACCGACGAGAGCAGTATGTGCTCTTCAAGAGATGTGCATGATTGAACTGCCAGCGCCGCCAGAACCACAACCAACACCGAGTTGCTTCAGCAAACGTCGTCCGCACCTTTGGTGGCGCTACAGTAGATTGACAAATAAGGGCTGCTCACTGAAACGACGTCTTCACAGCCGTGTTATTCATTCATCTGTGAATCGTGGCGCCCTTGCCAAGTTGTCGTCGCGATCAGTCACAAGGTAAGCAATGCCCTCAGATGCATCTTTAATTGGAATAACGAGCTGTTACATACATGTAGCAATGATAAAGCCATTGATATTAACGGTACAATCCTCTCCCCCCTGTCGTTTTGGACATGAAGGAGTTGATGCTTTTTATACTCTTCTGAGAAGGGTATAAAATATTAACAGCGCCAATAAAACGGAGGACGGTAAAACTAGGCACACACACAGAGTCCGAAATGTTACTTTCCAAATTTCGCGAAGATTGGGTTGTGAGACTGGGCTCACCTCAGTTTTTTCAAACATGCTTGTTCTCACTGTGCCTTTCAGTCGTGTGAATAACTATAGGGGCCCTGTTTGGTCTACAAAACGGCACTGTTTTGAGTTTAATATATTATTAGGCAGGCCAGCGAGTTGTTATTCGCCATAGTAAAACCCAAGACTGACGCTACAGAGAGCGGTTGAAGCACAGCTGTTTACTTGAGACGTGTTTGAGTTTTGTTCGAGACGCGTCATGTTTGTCCCCCTTTCCGTTGGCTCTGTCTCGGGTTTCAAAATTTCGAACTGTTTTGAAGCACAGGGCATGTCACATACACAGCACCAACTGTTAAAAGACCGCAAAATTACCCTCGTGTAGCCCCTCGCACGTCGGGTAGGGGAGGTCGTTTGCCAAAGTTCGGTGCGCCATCTCTGCTGCCTCCTGGAGCCGTTCGCCGTGGAGCACCCCCGTTCAGGTGGTGCACGTTAAAATCACCTGCATGCCATTAAAGCCCGAAAACGAGCAAATTTTTTTTTTTTTTTTGCTAGACGAAGTTTTTGTTTTTATAACATAATTTCGCACCACTTAGAGTGAACATCTACAACTACGAAGAACATTACTCGCCCTTTGGCACAGCCCCGACAGCATGTCTTCTTACTCGAGTATGAAATTTTTTCATTTGCCCTAACTCTGATTTAATGCGTAGATGTTTAGACAGAGGGAAACTAAAATGGCATCTGATGTTCCTGCTGTATAGATGGGCAATTTAGCCAGTGCAGTGCGAATCGAAACTTTTTTCGGGGTTAGTCAAACTCTATGCGTGTGATTCGCGGCGCAGTGGAATACAAAGAACAGAATTTAAATACCTCGAAAAGCTTTGAACAATGTTTTGAGGTAACGAAACACAGAACCACGCCAACAAATTGAGACACGGGAAGTGAGGCATGTACAAGGACAAGTATCCGATTTTACAGCATATGAGTGGTCCTTAAAATGACCGTTTTGTCTTGGGGATTTGACCCTCCTTGGCACTGGCATCATGAATCTTCGAGGGGCTCCACACGAGGTACATCACTCCCGGAAGAAGTGTCGTCTTCATTCAGTGCATTGACAATAGGCTCGATGTGGGCACTTGTGGAACCGCCTCGTTTGAAGTTTTCCTAAACTTCAACAACATGCCTCACAGCGTTGTGCCAGTTCTCAGCCGTGACCTTTTCAGCTTCTTTGTTGAGGCGCCTCTCTACGTCACCGATCTTGAATGTTGTGTTCCCGGCTGCAACACCGTTCTTAATTTCTGCACAAATGAGTTCCATCGGATTCAACTCACAATGATAAGGTGAAAGTCTGACCACTGTGCAACCAGTCCTCTTTGCACCATTGTCCACGAGGTACTTTACACGCTGTGTCTTAACCGACGCCGCAATGTCGAGGAGCTGCTTCTTCGGTATCTTGGGGTGAGCCACTCCTGGATGACCTCCTTGCAGGAATTCGTCGTCGGCGCCGCATCTGACCGCCGAGATTGGTACGAAGCTTGGTCCATTACGACGACACTCCCCGTCGGCAGTTTTTGAAGAACACCGCCGAACCACTTTTCGAACTGGGTGCCATCTACTTTCTCGTGGTAGTTACCGGTTTTCTTGCCACGGAAGACGTCCAGTCACCCAGTGACGAAGCCGTCCTTGCTGCCGATATGCCTGATGATGAGGCGTTGGACCCTCCCCGACGGCTACTTCAGGCCCGTCGTGAGACCTCGCATGAAGGCACTGTGAGACAAGGTCACGGTACTGTCCACCTACGCGATCGAGACAGTGTACCCTGCCATCCTCCATGTCTCGTCCAGATAGAAAATCTTGCGGCCCTGTTGCCTGTAACGTGCAATTTTCCGCAAGCACGTCTGCTGCCACCCGACGGGGTCGTCTCCTTGGATCACGTGAGAGTTTCGAACCGTCTTTTCTCGCCTGAAGCCGATGTCACGGAGAAAACGACACACAGTCCACCTCTTCAGCGGAGGGAGTTCAGAGCCTGCGCTCAAATCGACTGCCATATTTTCGACCATGGGCACCTCGTTTCGGCTATATAAACGATGCACGCACAATCTCAATGCAGATAGCACGAAGTCACCATACTTGACGGTACGCCGCTTCTTGTCTGCACTTGTTGGGTACTTCCGGGCGGGTGTCGCAACTTTCCCATCATTTGCCTCTGCATTCTTCCGGATCTCGAAGACGCTCGATGCGCTGACAGCAAGCAGTCTGCCGACCAGACTTGTACCGTACGCATTACAAGTAATCAAGTTACTTGTAATCGATTACTTTTTAAAGTAATTTTGTAATCAGTTGATTACTTTTATTAGGAAGTAATCGCAAGAGTAATTTGATTACTTTTTGAAGTAATAAAATTACTTGTAACCGCTAAAATTTGTCCATGGAACACCCCCCCCCCCCCCACACGCTTTTTTTTTATAAAATAACAAAAATAAAATTTGCTTTTTTTTTTTTTTTTTGGTCGGGAAAAAGAAAGTTGTAGAAAACGAGGTCAATCTCTTTCTATGTACAGTTTCTGTGGAATGTCCGTTTTTTTTTTTTCGAGCTGGGACTGGGAGTGGGAAGCCCCAGGGAACCACAGTGCGTGACAAAGGCCATTCAGGGCGAAGTTTGAGGAAGCAGAATGTAGCTTTGTGAGTCCTTCGTTCAAACTAGCCCCCTCACGCACACACACACACACAGAAATAAAAAAATAAAAAAATCCTGCTTAGCGTACCTACTCGCAGCCCGTAGGAGAACCAGAGCCGAAGAATGCCTAAAGCGGATGCAAAATATAACAAAGGCAGTTGAAAGATTTCCCCATTTCCCCTGCGTCGTCTTTGTGACAAGCAATGTTTCGAGTTGAGAAGTGGTCGGGGCGATCTCTTCCGCTAATGGATACTACACTTGATGCGTTTCAAATCCTGGAGCTGCTGCTCTTTTGTGTAACATTCGAGCTCATCCACATGTGAGTAATAAAATGAGCGACGCAAACTTTAAGCGACAACTCTTGCTCAAGCTTAACAAGATCTAGAACCCCCTCCGCTCCCCCCTCCCCCCCCCCCCCCCCACACACACACACTGGCGAACGCCCAAATCATTAAACGTCTTCAAACGAATTCTATGCTTGTGTCCGCATTGTGAAGGTGCAACGACCACGAAAAGGGAGCCAGTTTTTCTTCTTCAATACTTGTGCAAATGTGAAATATAGGTTGGAAGTAGTTCATTTTTATGTGCGCTAAAAATGTGTCTTCACACAATAAAGTAATCGGAAAAGTAACGATTACTTCTTTAAGTAATGTCCAATTACTTTTGACGTCGAGTAATCAAGTAATATAATCGAATACTTTTTAGCCAAGAGTAATAGTAATTGTAATCGATTACTTTTCTTTAGTAACGTGTGCAAGACTGCTGCCGACAACCTTGCAGACCTCATTCACGTTGAAGTAGGGCTCCGTGTGTCGGATCCTAACATAAGCGTTCAGGATCAGCTGCCGTGGACCGCCTGTCTAAGATACGATCGCTCTTATTCTTCTTGTACCAGCGCTTTGGTGTAGTCGATAGGGCAGCACCAGGCTCTCTCGGCCAAGAATAATCCGAAGAATCACATTCCCCAGCTTCCTCATTGAGATCTATGGCGGAAGACAACAATGCCGACGGACATCGCCCACTCTGTGAGTCACCGATTCGTCAAAACTCGAAAAGCAAAGGGTTTTTGTATACAATAAACTAAATAAACATACACAATTCATGAACAAAGCCTATCACACTAAAAATAAGCACGGATGTATTATTAATTATAAAAACTAGAAGAGCCTTTTCTCCTTTATTTCCAGGGAAAAGGATTTTTTTTTTCATTAGCTGGAAGCTAACGTTACTAAAACACTCAGTAGGGAAACTCGCCGTCGAAACTTGGGCCGCTGGCATCCACCGAGACCAAGCTAAATACGAAAACAGCGCCACTCTTTATCATTTGTCTGTATTGTGGTCACATTGAGCTTTTAGAAAGCCTGTTTTTGCGTAAAAACAAACGGAAAAGGCTTTTTTTTTTGTATGAAATTTATTGGAGTTTAGTACAAAATGATGGGCGAGTGACGTTTTTAAAATCTTTAGTTTGCAGTTGCGGCACAATTAATATTGTTTTTATACAACCATGCCTCAGCGGTGCTTTCAGGTAGCGCGTCCCGGCATAAGTGCATTTTAATTTCGGTAGTAAGTCGTGGCGCGTACGCTTGGGAGACGGGGGTGGCACCCCTGAAACCTCGTCCGCTGTACCTGTTTCGGCGCCAAAATGTCCGATTAAAGCCGAAATAGAAGTCACGTGCAGTTCTTTGAGTGGCCGCTGCGGGAGAAATGGCGGCGTTGTGTTCGCAATTAGCTCGGTTCTTGAGGACAGATCAGGACCACTTATTCAGAGCAGTCTCTATGGCAGTTTCCCAACTGAGTGGTTTAGTAACGTTGCTGGAAGCGTTGGAAAACAGAACTTTTTGGACAGCACTTTGGACAGGAAGTCTCAGTTGGAAGACATGACTAATTTCATTAATAATTAAGCTTTCCGCTGAAAATAAAAATTCTAACCCATTTAGGTGCACTGAATGAATCAAAATAATAATGTAGTAGTGTAAAAGACATTTTCTGGCAAGGGAACAAGCGGCGTTGCTAGGGGCTATGTTCTCCACGGCAAAGGCACTTCAAGCGGACGCCTTACGCTCGTGGGTGGCCCGAGTCAGTATTGGTGGTTTACTGGCGCAAAAGCGACGAAGACCACACTGCGCCAAACAGGCGTAATAATGTTGCTGAGAGTAATAGTCCAGTGACTCGGAGGTCACGTGACCCCCCCGAGGTCACGTGAACCCCCGAAGTCACGTGACCCCCTGAGGTCACGTGATCCCCGAGGTCACGTGAACCCCCCGCCGAGGTCACGTGACCCCCGATGACGTCATCGTCACTGATGACGTCACCGGCATCCGCATCGTCATCATCACTGATGACGTCACCGGCATCCGCATTGTCATTGTCATCATCACTGATGACGTTACCGGCATCCGCATCGTCATCATCATCATCACTGATGACGTCACCGACATCCGCATCGTCATCGTCATCATCACTGATGACGTCACTGATGACGTCACCGACATCCGCATCGTCATCGTCACAATCACTAGTGACGTCATCAGTGACGTCACTAATAACGTCATCAGTATCCGCATCGTCATCGTCACTGATGACGTCATCTGTGACGTCACTGATAACATCATCGGCATTGTCATCGTCACGTGACCCCCAGGTCACGTGACCCCCCAAGGTTACGTGACCGCCCCTCCGGTCAATTGAGCCCCCCCCCCCCCCCCAGCACCTTCCCCTCCTCCTCCTCAAGAGCTGCGCTCTAATTCGGCGTTACAGGGAGTTGTAAACGGCTTTAACCTTTTTTCTCCAGAAAATGCAGCACCTCAGCGAATTCGAGGAGCTCACGTGAAGTGGAAACGAAACTAGGTAAGGATTTACAGTTGAAATTTGAGCGATAGAAGCAATTAGAAACGTTCCTGTTCATTTTATGACATCACGGCTTAATCAACCCATGATGTTTGGCGGTAACAAGCGGCCGCTGGCTGCATGCGATTTTATTTTTTTCCCATTTAATATTGCTTTGGAAATAAGTGATGGAAGTATTCAGATTCACCAGGAAAAACTTCGCGAACAAGAAGCCTTAACTAATTTTTTTAAACCGCTTCAGTTTACCTTTAAGGACAGTTCACACAGTTGCGTTTGACTGCGCTTGACTGCGGTAAGGCTGCTTGCGTCGAGTTGTTGCTATGGTGACCCTTACGATGAGCCGATGGAGAGGCGCTGTGCTGCACGATGTGACGCAACGCAACGCAGTTAACGCAACTGCGAGAACGAGCCTGTCGCGTTTCCCAAAGGGGGACGTGTGTGGCATTCCCCAAGGGTGATGCTAACGCATTCTTTAAGGATCCACCAATGTATCTTCCTTTAATTTTCTTCAAATTACACCTCGACCAGGTATCTGGGTCAGTGACGCCGCGTGCGAGTATACGTGGGTCAGGGCTAGTATGCTTGGGTAAAGGGAGAAACATTACAGCCCAACATATTTGCATATTTGCACTGCCCCTTTAACACTGAAGTCACTCGAAATTATTCCGTCCCCTTCATGTTTTTTTTAACTATCCCCGTACTGCCAGTGTTAGATTAGTTGTCTAGTATTAACTTATAGTATATTTCACTGCGTCGTAAAATCTGTCGTGCCTGTCTGGTGTTGATAAAATGAAAACATAGAGGCTAGTCTGGATTTTTGACTTAGTCGGCTTCTCTGTACAGGGGGGAGGAACAATGGAAAAGGTAGACAACTATGAGAGAGCGAGATAAAATTGTTTTAATTATGGCGACCGAGCATCTATTTGGTTCAATGTTTCTTGTAGGGCCTAAAATTACCATTCTCATCCGACTCCCAGCGACTTCCTTTTCCTGCCGGTGTCCCTCAGCGAACTCCCGTACGAGGTTGGCGTACCTTGCCGCCACAGTAATTTTGTGCTTTGACTCCGTTGTTCCCAGATCCAGCACCGACTGGAACGCCATGCCCTTTTGGCGAGAGACGCGGACAAGTAGGGGACGGAACTCAAGCCCCATTGACCTTCTCGCTTTTATCACTTCAACTTCCTTCGCCAGCATGTTCAAATAGACAATTCTTCATCGTTTGACGTAACCCTGCCGCTCTTGTTTATTTTGTTTTATTTATTTTTAGCATTAATTTTGTGTAATATTTACGCCTTGACAGTAGCTGAATAAGTATATAATGGTGTTTTTTTATCCAGAAAACAAAAAACAGACTGGATTAGAGAAAGAGCTACTTTTGTGCAGCTTGTGATTTAGCTTCAACCACCCAGTTGGTGATACGCTGGGGTGAAGTTGCAATGAGTGGTAAACACGAGCGCCGCTTTAGTGGTCTGTACTCGTGGACAACTTTATGTAGCTATGCAGTTGCTGTTACTGGCGTTAAAATATTTGAAGGACGACGGTTACTATGTGCCAAAATGGAACCGTTGTTACCGTCGTTAGGATATGTAGTTGAAAACGCGGGAGTCCATGCTTTAACGGCGATTGATCAATTAATGCCGCACACCCCGCATTCCTGCTTTCGTTCGAAAGGCTACAGATAGTTGTCCGCTAATATATTGGGTGAACTGGCAGTGTTGGTATCCAGCTGCAGTTCTAGCGGAAGAGAAAATGATATTCACTCTGGGAAGTTCTGAAGCGCGTACTTTTCGCCCTCATCTTGGCATACCCGTCAATCTGCAATTTGTTCGGGTCTTTAAGGTTAAAGGAAAATCTCGCGGGCTCCCTGAACAATAACAAGGTCTTTATTAAAAAAAAAAAAAATTGCGCGTACATGACATCTTTTATCAATTGTTATTTCTTCACTATAATACGAAGAAACATCAACTTAGCTGATTTTTCGATACATGCCTACGCTTGCCTTTTGATTTCGTACACAGGTACGTAACAATGTATGGATCTAGCAGCGCGGGTAAATGTTTTCAGCTTCTCGTTTATTGTAATGAAGGAAAATAAGTAGCAAGATTTCTTACTTTATAATTCATAAACGAGTAGCGAGTAATATGGAGCGCATTCATCGGTGAACAAAACATATCATGCAAACCGAGAAGTCTCGTTGAAAATGTAAAGACAATTAAAGGACGCTTTTATAATTAAACTTAGGCAATATGATTATCTACGTTTTAGAACCTAAAAATACTTATCTACACATAACTCTTGCAGCATCGGAGTAGTGGAGATCACAACTCATTACTTGCGAAGGCTTGGGCAGAAGAAAACGTATGAATTACTCTTCCCAGCACTCCAACTGCTAGGAGGCGATTGGGCTGAAACCTTAGGTATTTCCACCTGCAGAGAACCCTTCTGCATCAACACCTTCAAGATGTCCGAATGATCTTGACCGCTGCATACCCCTGCTCTCTCGAAACACTGACTCGTAGGGCAGACAGGGTAGTGGAGGTGTGATCCCCTGCCTCTTTAGTTATCCATCTAGCTTCACCTTGTAGCACAACTAAAGCAACCGAAAGAAGACTATCGCATTACTCAGCTTTGCTCGAAAGTTGACCAACTTTAGGACGAGGTAGCCGGTCTCTGTTCTACGCAACATCGCAGTTTTCACGAGAAAAGACCGCAACGTCGTTTTCTGAAATCTAGTCGCGCACAGTCTCAGTCAACAGCGAGGACCTGCTTGTACCACGTCAAGTTTGGTGTTCAAGCACAGAAGTGCCAACCTCCCAGCGCTTTCTCGGTAAATGAGATGGCCACACTCCAGCGGCTGCGAGGGAGGTAGACTCAGACAAGTTCAAGTCCCTTGATAAAATTCACGCTTACAAGTACTGCCAACAATAGATCGATCTCGCCAAGCGTTCTGCGCATGCGTGACGCCGCCATAACTTTAGTTTACGGGAGATAAACGGCAGTGCACGAGAGGGCTCGTGCCGTCTCGTCCTCCACGCGCGCAGAGCTCCAGCGAGTTTGTCGCACGTGCAAAAACACTAAAGTTCCCTCGATGCATTGCGGCAGCGGTGGCGTAGTCAAACTGGCTGGTGAGATCGGTATATTGCTACACTGTAATATTGCTGTTGAAACGCGCAAGACACGTGCCACGAGCGGGTGCTCCGCCGCCGTTCGCTTCCGAGGGCCGCTTATTCCAGTGCTGCGACGCCATTTGCTTCCAAGGGCCGCTCTAGACACGGGTCTCGTGCACTGGCGCATTTGACGTTACATTTCGAGGGACTTTAAGACAAGTTACTTATTGTTTTTATCTCATCACAAAGGTCCTGTGATGAGATAAATTTGTGATGAAATAAACACCTTTTGTTTTTATCTCATCACATAGGTCGATTCGACACAAGCGCGAAAGCTCGCTTGGTCCCACTATCGACAGAAGATCGCAAACAACGTGGTGACTTCCCCTCACCTCAAGCAGTAAACAGATCAGTGATATGCACATCGGAGAAAGGTCCTTGTTGCCCGACTTTGGTTTGCGACAGGTGTTTCGATGTTTTTTTTTTAATAGTCGACTTCAACCATTCGATTATCAGAGCCGATCTCTTACGTCGTTTCGGGGTTCTTGTGGACTTGCGCCAGTACCGATTCCTCGACTCCGACACTCATCTCGGCGCTCAAGACATCGCATTAAACGTAGACTTACACAGTCCCCTGTTGCTGCTACCTAATTAAACAACGGAACGGTTCAGGCTTATGCAGGGGTTTCCAGCTCTCACACACCCTTGCGGTGCTTATACTCCGATTAATCATTCAATAAAGCACTGCCTCGAGACTACTGGTTCTCCTGTCTTATGTACTCACCGTTTTGCACCACAACGGTTGAATGTTTCTAAACAAAATTTAATCACATGCTCAAGCTCGGATTTGTTTGATTGACTTCAAACATATGGTTGTGGAGCTTTGCACAAGGTTCATCAAAATTGTGTATGTTGGAGACCCTGCGGATATTACCGGGCTCTACAGAATGTCATGGTACCCGACAGATACCCAGTCCTGCATATTCAAAGTTTTACATGCACTCACCATGGAGCCACTGTCTTTTCAAAGATAGGTTCGGACAGAGCATACACCCAGATCTCGATTGAAGAAGCCGACATTCCAAAGACAGCTACTGTCACGCCTTTTGAAATGCTCCAATACTTTCACACGCCGTTTGGTTTTCGGAACGCAGCACAGACTTTCCAACACTTCATGTACCAAGTACTTCGTGGGTTTCTTTCTGTTTTCGTATATTGATTATGTACTCTTCTTCAGCGACATTCATCAAGAGCATCTGCCCCACATTAGTTAATGCAGTTAGTACGAGCTTGAACCCCTGATATTATATTTTTCTGCGTCTGAGGTCTCCGACAGGCTCTGTTATCTCCCCATCTGTCAAAAAGAACGATGTATCGGAACTGAATTTTGAATTCAATCTCAATATCAAAGCCCCACCCCACACCCCTAAAACAAACAAACAAACAAAGAGACAAAACAAAAACTTGAAATTAGGCAAAAAAAAAATCTTCAAGGATTGTTGGATCTTCATTGTCCGCAATATTATATGTGTTGGCACTGCGTAAGACTGACCGAAAATTCACTGGTTTGGAATAAAATATTGAATTATCTTTAAAATATGAGAATGTACCGACCCCGAAGATCACTACATCCTCATCATGTAACGCCGTGCTTTTCAACAGCTGCACGCATTGTCTCGTTGTAAACTTCTCACATAAAACTGCCCTTCCGGGTTTAAAGGACAGCAAGAGAACGGGTCCGGCTTCAAAATATTCGAGGCTGAACGACGCATGCAACTAGAATGCGAGACTTTACGTCCAGGCTTGTGGCATACGTAAAACGCAGAAGAAAGCAATAGTTTTTGCTCCAGCTCAGACAACAGCGCCTTTAGAATCATTTATTCGGAGCGAGATTTCTTTTCTTTTCACTTTGATAGAACAAGTAAATTTCTATTGAACTTGAAGCAATATGACGATCAGTACCTAAAAAAAAAAAAGAGAAATCTTAAAAATGTTGGTTCGCAATATATCATTTTCAAAAGTGCACGTGCTAGTTGCTGCGCCGATATTCTGAGTCGTCCATCCCTTGAGTTTGTGCACGAGGCATAGAATAGAATGGACTAGACTGGAATATAATATAATATTCATTTTCACTACATACATTGTATTGGACACGAGGGCTGCGTCTGCCTTCGACGTGAACTTGGCCTATAGCTAGTATCGAGAACGAGGGCGCTCAAATGCAAACAGGCGCTTCGTGCCCAAGAAGTGACGATCGCCAATGCTGCTTGATGGGGTTTTTAAAGGGCTCTCTCTTCATTTGTATCTTTATAGGCTTCGTCAGCAAATGCGGTTCCAGTTCTTTTCATCTAACAGCGATATGACAAATCCGCCTTTCCCGTTCTCTGCTTCGCGTCATTTATTTTGAACTTCTACACAACGAAACAAAAGAAGCATAATTATAAATGAAAATATGGTCGTTCACTTCGGCAGTTTTATTTCTATATTGTTTTACGTGCCAAGTCGCCGTTTCTCCTCGGGTACTGGCAGAGGAAAATAAAGCCCTTGGACCGGTTTCAAGTATTCCGGGTCTAGGGACTTTTTTCTTGATGGTTTCTCGAGCCAGATGGGCTGCATCCGCGGCGCCAGAGAACAGAGCGCTTTGTTTAGTCCCAGTACAAAAGCTCATTCAGGCTATTTTGGAGAGGTAGGATGTCGCAAGCCTCCAACCCTCGCGGAAATGCCCGTGATGACAAAAGCGCCGCGTTAAAATGTGCTCAGGACACCAAAGATGACACGCGGAAAACTTTTAATTATAAAGGAAGGCTCTGTATATATTTGACAAAAGTGTACGTCAAGTGTCGTCTAAAATGTTCTTGCGTGTACGCTATGCATTCTAATCTTTTGTTGAATGTTAGCTGCTAGCGTTTCGCGCCGCCTCAGTGAAATCTGCAATTCATTTGCATCTATTTCAACTAAAAAATGTCGATATTTTAGAAAATTATTTTAGAGGTAAAGTACGGTTCAATTAGCCGCTTCTTCAAATTTAATCGAACCCTTTCACAATTGTCGTTGGCAAATTTTTATATTTTGTTTTTATATTTTTATTTAGAATAGCTGTACCGAAAATGCAAAAAAGACATTGTTTTTGTGGCAAATAAATATTATGATGGTAATAATAAAGGCCAAGGCGGCGCTGATAGTCGAGATGACAAAGATAATTTTGCATAAAAGAATATCAATATACCTACGCGCGTTTGAGATACTGGTAGCTCTAGTCATTGTAGTTCAAAGGAGAACTGAGCGAATTGCGAGGTCAAGAAACGTTTTCCCCCTTCCCGCCTTACCCCTTCCCACAAAAAAAAGTAAAAAAAAAAGTAAAAACAACGCGTCGTGTTTTGAAACATTGAGCTTATCAAATATCGTGCTCAGTGTAAGAGCGAAGCTCTCATTTTTTGATTGAGGTGTATTCCTGAATAAGTTAAACTAAAGGATTTTTAAAATATTCTCCGAGCGCTCCGCGGGCAAGCTTAAAAAGCAAAAATTTGTAGAGTCATAGACTATTTAAATCGCACTCAAAAAACAAGCGCGGAAAGCAAAAAGGATAAAAAAAAAATCAGGCTGTTTTGGTAACGTTTGACATACGGTTTGTACGTAGAATATCGCATTTACTCGAGTAATAACCGCGCTGTACATGAAGAAAACCTGAGGGTTCGCTTTTCCTCGGCTCACGCGGATTGCCAATCAACGCGATCGACAGCGTGATTCCAGCGGTTTACAGGACAGAGATAACGTCTTCGCGCGACGATTCCGTCTGCGAGGGTTGCGTTTGTAAGGAGAATCGTGTTCTCGATCTAGTTATTCCCTATTTTATTTATGCGCAACACGATGTTTGGCTCTATATGTTCTTTGCGGGAAAGTAAACATAAGGGCCTTGTTCATAAATAGTGCGGTTATTACTCGAGTAAATACGGTATCTACCAGAAGTTTGTACGGGGAGTTAACAAAATCCTCCAGGTCTCGCCCGCCAAATTTAGCGGAAGTTAGTAATGTGACCAGTGTCGGTCGCTTTTTTATGTCGGCCTTCTGCTTCTTAGCCAGTCGCCAGGTCCAATCATGAGTCATTTAGAAACCACGTGGCATATTGCTCTAACGTGTGTAATTGGCATGTTAACCCAGGGCTTCGCCATGCTCGCACTGATTCGCAAGTCGGGGCAATATACCACGTGGTTTATAACTGGCTCGTAATTAAACCTGGCGCTCCGTAGCCTTGGTACTAGTGTAACACAAAGTACTCCCCAACTCGCGTTCGCAAACAAAAGCCTAAAGGCACCCGCGGCGCCGCGCATGCGCGAGTTGGTGTGGGCAAAGAAGACTGTGTCTCTCATTAAGAAAGCGCTGGGATGCGATGGCGTCAGTGTCGGCGCTTTACAAGTTTTTAATGCCAAAGCATTCACTGTCCCATGGAGCGAACCGGCGTTATCAGCTTTCGAAGCCGCACCAAATGGCACCTAAACTCCCGTGTCTCAATGGAGCGAAGCTTGTCGTCTGTAGCAGCAATTTGATAAATAAGCTCTAGGTGCCTGGCGCGTTTCATAGTTTCAAGGAAAGAGGCACCAATTGGCTGCCGCGCGCCGCTGCTTCATGGAATGCCTCCCTACAGAGAAGCCCTCTCTAGGGGGCGCAGCGGCCCGGCCGCTGGTAAGAAGGAGCGGCTGGCCGCAAAGCCAGCACTGCAGAGCCCGTCCGGGCAAACTCCGGAGAGGCTGCACGGCCGAGCTCTGTGCGGCGCGGCCACTTCACGAGAGCGCGCGCTCGGCCGTCGACCGCAACCTCGGCAGTACCGAAACGGGGCTGTCCAGACCACTACGCCGCAGACGAACTAAGGAAGCGGAAGAACGACATTCATGCTTTCGCATTCACAACTCATAAAAAATGCTTAGGTGTCCCTGGAATTTTTTTCTTTAGAATGTTTTTATATGTTAAGAAAGATATATTTATTAGATTCGTGGAATGAATTATACGGCCCGGAGGGCCTATTATAACGGTCTAATCTTCAATTTAAGTCGGAGATAAAAAAAAAGAGTTATAATTGACGTTTTAGTTAGTGAAAATAAACATATGGTTCCAATTAGAAACTAGCACAGCGTTCTCAAAAATCACTAAAAAAACTTTAGAGAGATTTGGAGTACGTAGGAAGCGCGGAGGTGTGCTAAAGTTACCACTCTTTCATCTGGCGCAATGATGGCGTTACGAATACGCGGACAAGAGACGGCAAAACCACGCGGACGCGTTTTCATGCGTACAGGTTTTAGCCCCTTTTGCATGAGTAGCCAGTCAGCGCACCAAAGCGTTTCCCATGTGCTTCAAGTCCCCCCCTAGATTTCACTGATTCATTGGTTCTCGACGACACCCAGAGCGTTTGTATTCGAAATTCAATGTTTATACTCACTAAAAAAATACTTAGTGAATTTTAGTTAAATGTAATATTCATCGTGACGATTATCCCTTTATATTATGCCCCCTCAACGTATAATACTTTGTACACACAGCGGACGCAACCCTCCGACTTTTCGTAACCCATGCAAACGTAAGCGGAGCAGGTGGAACGAGTTCGTTCAGGCCTCGATTGCTTTCCCACCCTAAAACTTGGTACACCTACTGAGCGTAAGGATATGATACGTTTTCTTACGCATAATTTTACGAATAACGGCTGTTATTGGTAAACTTGTTACGTAGAGTATTTTGTAAGAAAAGGGCTCATTTCCTATACATAAATTTATGCGTAATGGGTTATTCATAAATAACCATAACCACTCGCAAAAAAAAAAAAAAGTGGTTGCAACGGTAAGAGGGAGAGGGAAAAGCCGAGCATTCCGGTCAGCCTCTTATCGCTTTGTATTCGTTGTTCCTCTTTAACTTTGTTGCATCATCATGTTTCAAGCATCTCGCAGATTCCTTTGCCCCGGCCACTGAAAAAAAAAAAAAAAAGGCTCCTTCAAACATGTGAACGGTTATTGGAACGGCAGAGAATTGGTAAATGCTTTGCTGGATTCTGTTGATTGTAATTACGACATTTACATGCCTATTACCTCGGGAAGCTTAACGCAATTTGGAATGCCAAGATTTATCTCATATTTGATATAAAGACATGTAACGTTATCGCCAGGGACTCAAACCGAAAAATATAACGTTTCGGTTACGGTTACGGTTACCGCTTCCTGTTGATAACGGTTTCGTTTCGGTTTTTTACGGTTTTAATTTTTACGGTTTCGGTTACCGGTTACACGTTCATAAAAACCGGTTTATTTCGGTTTTTCCAATAATTTGTCTAATTGAAATGCTAGACAGCCATTTTAGAAAAAACTGTTTAAAGTAGTCTCAGATATCCAATAACGTGAAATACAAGGAACCTAGAAACGTCTTAATACTTCTAATTGGTCAGAAGTTGCACACGTTCCTAGCTCCAACTCTTGTTCACTACATCTACTTACATTATTTAGTTTGATGCCCGAGCATACATGTTACTTCTAGTACTCGGGGATCATCGCGTTCTATATAATAAAAATTAAAATAAACACCGCTACTCTGTTGTTTGGCACCATTTATAAACAATTACCCTAAGAAAGTTCCCACTTGATGCTGAGAGAACCATTCGCACTTTCTCGTCGCTACAGTTGATTTCAACCTCATACATGCAGGCGAGTCTTCGCTTCACTGAAGGAAGGAACAGAACTACAGCCATCCACCAGTAAAATACTGCTAAGTGGAATGAAGTAATAAAATTGAGAGCTGGGCTGGGCGGGCCGTGAGGCAAGAAGCCTTCGTGCAGCGAATGGAAAGACCGCCGTAGTCGGGCGGCCCGTGAAAACTAAACACTGCCCAGTCGACTTCAGGTACCTGCTGGGTCGAGTGGACTGGCGGTGTAGGTCCCGTCGCTTTTGACTTGTAGGCAGTGCTACCCAGGTCCGACTGAGGGTCTTCGACGACGCTTTGTTTGTCTGTAGTGTGTTCCTTTGTGTTGGTGTGGTTTTCCTCCTTGCCATCGTACGTGTCGAAGGAGCCGTCATCGGCGTGGGGCTCAATGACTGTCGGTCCTGCTGAGCCACTCCAGGATTCGCTCGGTGGCGGTGGTTGTCGAGTCGGGATCCATTGGGTCGTTTTCTTCGATCCAAGATCAAGCTCGGGCACGGTCGGCCGAGACGCCAGCCTCGCAAAGAGCATGGGCGAGAATGTCCTCGACAGGAAAAACGCACAGGAGCGTCGAGGAGACTACTGTGCCGTCGATGACGGCACTGGTGGGTTTCGAAGACTCAGCGTAGCTGCCGGACTCACGATTAGGGGGCCTCTTCGACTTAGTGTCTGGGCGGTAGCTGGTGTGCGCGGGAGCACGAGGCGTGTGGCGTCCGCGTCGAGGCTGGTTGGGTAGCTGGTCGGGGAGCTCTCTGAAAACCTCAGACTCGAATCCTCGACGTCTGGGATAGGACTGCCGTCCTACAGTTCCCTCTCGTGACGACGTGGAAGAGTTCCAGTCTATCGAAAATGAGGTGCTGGTGTTCGGGGAGCATGTCATCCCAGTAGAACCGATGGCGGGGGAGATGCCTGATCTCATGGACATCTCTCGTGGAGAAACTTATGGTGTCCTGGGCGAGGTCGCTCAGAATGTCGTAGGCATGACGGACCCTCGCTCCGGCGTGGGTGGTGGGGGCTCTATCAGAGGTAGTTGGATTGCGCTGGTGGCTCTGGTAGAAATGATTCTCGTAGAAGCCATACCTCCGGCGGTGGCAGGGGGAGGCCTCCGGCGATGCTGGAAGCGATCTCTCGGCGCGTCTGTGGATGTTCGAGCTCACCGTGCCGACGTTCGAATAGCTCGCGTTCACAGTTTTGCGAGAGAGACTGTTGAGACTGCTGGCCGTGTGGGGCGAGATTGGCCAGGCCATCGACGATTGGAAGGAGGGCAGCTCCCAAGGTTCAGGCGAAGGAGGCAGAACTTGCATCCCATGTCTGTTGGACGAGGGTGGCGCGGTGGCGCGTTTGACGAGGAGGCATCCTTCTCCTTGGCTTTTTCTTTTGTCATGTTGAGAAGCTGAGAGGCGTGGCAGTGCCGGCGACGGTAAAGCCCCTCTATCCTGGGAAAAGTGGCGCCGTTCATTGTTGTTAAATGCTCGAGGCACGTGCGATCCGCTACTTCTGGGAAATTCATGCCGTCTGAAATAGCTAAGTGTTGCGCTGTGCCGCCATTATCTTCCCAAGGGCTGCACGTTGCACGTGCCTTGTGCATCGACGAACATTGCGCTACTTTTGAAACATGTAGGGGCTTTAGGCGGCGGGTGCCACTCGGTTTGAAGAAGGGTCTCGGTGCGGGAAAAAAAAGAAAAAAAACTCGGACACCCCTCTGACGTTTCCTCGCTCCTTCCACCACTCTCAGCCCGAGCATATATATATATATATATATTGTATATATAATACAAAACGCCAATGTCAAACCCCTGACTTTTTTTTTTTCTTTCTGTGTTGTTTCAAAATCGTCACTCGCGACACGTTTCACACTAAATAAACAACATAAACATTATTAATGAACAGCAGGGCCCATTAAAGCCCCTTCATGTTTCAAAAGTAGCGCAAAGTGCGTCGATGCACGAGGCACGTGCAACGTGCATCCCTTGGGAAGGTCATGGCGGCACAGCGCAGCACTGAGCTAGATTTCAGACGCCATGTTCTTTCCAGAAGTGGCGCGCTGAACGTGTCTCGCGCGTTTCCACAACAACGAAGGCGCCACTTTTCCCAGGATACAGGGGCTTTAGGGCCCGTTTGCTCGAAGCGCTAACCGCGACTAAAGTTAGCCGCAGTACCTAGGAGAGGGATTCTGAGATCATGTGACAGGGATCAGTAGGGATGCGGGAAAACATGGCGGTGCCCCGCAAAGTGAGCGCCGCTCGCTTCGGAACTAATATGTCGTTGTAGCTGCAATATCGCGCGCGTTAGTCAGTAACTAATGGTGCCGGAGGCTTTCGCTTTGCCTTACCTCACTTAAATCTCAAAGCATGAGCAATGACCTCGCCGCATTTTTTAGATAGTATTTCGATTCTGGCCATTCTTAAGCCTAAATGAACACGATAATTGTCGGCATGCATGGAAACGTCTTTGGAAAGTGGATTGCCTTGACTCAATCGGCCTTGTATTGATAGCACACAAATTTCCCAAGCACCGAGGTGCATGCTACGAGTGTAGTTGCAGGCATTGCGCGTGCTGGCGTATGCAGTAGTAATATACCCGTTGCTCTGGGCAGGGGGCGCGAGCGCGTCCGGAAGACTTACGCAAGACGCGACCAAGTTTTGCTGGCTGCATCATTCGTGTGGCGCTGTAACGTTCGATTTTGCACGTGCCACGTTCGAATACAAGCCGCTGTCAGCATCTGTAGATGTGCGGTAACAAAACGTCTAAAAAAAGTTAAAAAAAAAAGAGCAGAATTATGCTGCTTGCGGCCGCAGCGTTCCATTAAACATTCCTTTCATATTTGCTTTCTTTCACAGCTTCCGCGAGCACATATATTTCACTTTACGTGATAGTGAAGCCGAAGCTACTCGGAAAAGCGCGTCATCCTGAACGATGCTCGCACTGCACGAGCGCGCGTGCTTGGCAGGGACGCGGAAAGCTCGCAGCTCGCTCTTGTAACCTCTGCTACGCTGGAACTTAGAATGAAACTGAGTAGAAAAAACTCTAGTGGGGCAGCGTATTGATGCAAGTTCGAAATGCGAGCCAAATATTCTATTTCGCTCGCCTGCAGCGCTGCTCAAAACTTGTGAGCTTCGGGCCTATCGTTCTAAAGGAAAAAGTCTAAAACAAATTTTGCCTTGCACGCGCGTTCGTCCAAGTCTTATAATGATTATTTACTTCGAATCTTTTATAAGAGGAAGGACAGCGAGCGCGGACCATAGAATTACACTTCCAGCGTTCTTCTCGATGCTTGGGTAATTTAGAAAAAGGTCTGTCGGGGCGGGACGCTGGTCTTCTTTTGTGTACTATTAATATCCGGTCGATTGAGTCAAGGCAATCCGCTTTCCAAAGACGTTGCCATGCCGACACTTATCGCGTTCATTTAGGCTTAGAAAGGCCAGAATCGAAAGACTATGCAACAAATGCCGCGAAGTCATTGCTCGTGCTTTGCGATTTAAGCGAGGTAAGGCAAAGCGAAAGCCTCCTGAACCATTCGTTGCTGACTAACGCGCCCGATAGTGCAGCTACAACGACATATTATAGTTACAAAGCGAGCGGCGCTCACGCACCGGGGCGCCGCCATGCTTCCCGGCATCCCAGCCCCCAGTCACGTGATTTCAAACTCCCTCTCCTAGGTACTGCTGCTAACTTTAGCCGCGGTTAGCGCTTCGAGCAAACGGGCCCAGGTTTTCTTTTCCGCCAGCTTTGCATGATGGCCAATTTACCTCGTTTCTTTATACTGGCTACTGCATGTCAGGAACATCGCTGGTTTTCATAGAACCGAGTTGGATGGACATCTAAGAATTCGAACTTATTAGTTAATAGACGCTTTCAGGCAGCTGTGCATGGGCGCCGCCATAGCCGACCTTCAGTTTTTGTTCCCTCTTATTCCGTTCTATTCACTTTATCATTACCACAGCAGGACAGGTTATTGCTATTTTAGGTGTTACTGCGTCATTCTCCCCAGCATAGGCCTTTGTAGAGGCTGGTCAATGCCCGCTTCAGTGGCTTGGCATCTCGGTAAGACAAGAGAAGGTCGGCTATAGCGGCTCAATCTGGCGCGCGCTGAAAGCGTCTATACACTGAAAGCGACACGTACTGAATACATGTAGCGGTGTAGGAGTGTGGCAGATTTAGAAATATAGAATTTTTTTAATTATAAGCTCGACCACTAATTCAATCTGAGTATTCTTAATCCTAAAGTCAGATTGAATGGAAATATGTAACCAGATGCACCACTCGCTGACAGTAACTCTGTCAAATGGCCACAACAATTTAAGATCCCTCCTCCAGGTCATACTTCAGAAAAACTAATAGTTTATTTTTCGGTTAATATTGGTTAAAACCGGTTACCGGTGAATAATTTACGGTTCCGGTTACGGTTACGGTTTTTATAAATATCAAATAAGGTTTCGTTCCGGTTACGGTTACAGAAAAAATTTCGTTCCTAAACGGTTTTCGGTTTCGGTTACGGTTACGGTTTGAGTCCCTGGTTATCGCCATAAATTTGAGGAGGTATAGACATTACTTAAATCAAAATATTATTTTTAGAATGAAGCTCAGCAGAGCTTATAGGTAAAAATAGTAATAGTAGTAATATATTCATATAATATACAGAACCAAATGGTAAAGCTGAATCCCTTGAATGAAAGAAAAAACTCAACTTATGTATCACTAATTATTCTAACACCAGGGCCGGCTTTCTAGAAGCAGCGTCTCAGCTAAGACAGGGGGAAAGAAAGCACTGCCAAAGCTAGCGCACGAGCAAAGTGGCGTCTCAAGTCAAGTCTCAAGCGCTCGCGCACCTCCAGTCTTGGCAGGCTTTCTTTCACCCAGTCTCAACTAAGACGTTGTTTCTGGTAAGTCGGCCCAGGCCTTCTTGGTAGAGTTGAGCATTTTGATGGGAACACAGCAAATGTCTACAAAGTCGGGGGTATTTTTTTTTTTTTTTTTTGAGAAGGCTCAATTCCGAGTTTATCTTTATAGTTGTAGTTTTGTCACTGATCTAAATAGTACGTAATATATGTCATGGTTCATAAAAAAAAAAACACACACACACACACAGTTTCTTTAGATCTTTTACAAATCGGAAGGTACCTTAAGTTTTGCACGCTCTCCGAATAATTTTGTAGTACAAAACATAACCAGCCGACGTTCTTGTTTTCTTCGGGTACCAATATATATTTCTACCACTCAAGATATAAATAATAATGCTGCGTGTATTTTTAGACCGCCGCAAGTTAGTTATTCCCTGTGGCCGTCTGGTGTCTCAGCTGTAGATAATACATTTAGCCAGTGCAGTACAACAGCTAGCCTGGAGCCTTTAGCTTCACGATGCTCATTCGGATCAAAACCGATAGGGATTGGGATTGAAGCCAGTATCCCCGAGTTGTGAAGTGCGGGTTTTCGCTTCATGTGTTCTGAGCTGCGTTGCTTTAACAAACGCGGCCACCAATCCTCCCCTCTAGGCATATGGGTCACATAAGTATTGTAAGAAAATTGAGATACCTCCAGGATCACGCAATGTACATCAATTTACTTAAACAACGTAAGCGTTCTGCAAGCAGTACAACAAAATTAAAAGAAAGTTCCTGATGCAATCTCACGCACCGTACTCAAAACAAAACACGCGCATATAACGGTGTAGATCTAGCAATTCTAAAAAAACAAGAACAACAAAAATACGAAAACAACAGCAGTAAACAGTGCATTTGATCGAAACTGCGCGGAAACATTACTACACGTTTTTTTGCACGTCTCAATGAGAGCGGAGAGTCGAGCGGTCTGGAAGAATCTGCCAAACTGTGCTCCCTGTTTTACAAAGAAAAAAAAACAAAAAAAAAAACACGTTTGCAAATAACTTAGGAGTTGCCCATAGGCGGAAGGGTAGTTAATGTTTTCTCTTTTTGATGTAATACACTGCAAGAAGCAGCATGAGGGCTTTGGGTTCCGAGCAGTCGTTCGGAAGAGCCACGACTTTCGGACTAAATTTGGCGCAGTAGATGCTTTTGTTTTTTCTTGGCCCATAAATGCCTTTTGTTTAGGAGTTTGAATTTACCCTTGAGGCAGGTCTTCCTACATGTGTTAAATGACCGGTACGAACTATATATGATGTGACTGTTGTGCTATAGGTCGCTTCCAAGAAACGGTTTCTCACTCCCAGTGAGCAACGTTTTGCCATGTTAATAAACACCCTACACTACTTTCACCATTAAATCGCAGACAGAAGCTTAGTCATTGGCGTCGTTTTCGGTGTTATTAATCCTGCTTCGCTCTTGAGGTTACACTTCAATGGAAATTTATTTGCACTTCAATGGGCTAGCTGACCCATAACTGGCTTCGATCACCCAGCATTATCGTGACAACATTTGAATATCACTTGGTGTAGCCACATGGTATAAAATTATTATTAAAAATGCCAACTCAAAATTTAAGAGCATGTTTACCGTTAAATTTCACTCTAGCTTATATAAATAACGAGAGAAACGTGAAATCTAGACCTTGCGCAATAGACCCTTTCCGGAATTCAGTCTGGCGACTTTGATCTTTATCATCATCAGAAAAATGTCATATGTGCTATAGCTATACTAAAGGTGGCCTTCTGTTTAGTGATAAAGGAAGAAATTGAAGATGCTCCTAAGCAGATGATACGATGCCTTTACATTCTAGACGTTAGCGCGCCGTGAATCAGGAATTGGATGCAAGAGCTGCGTAAGCGTTCATTTCTAACTCGGCCGCAGTCAATCTGTTAGTAGCACACACTCGGCTTCAAAGCCCCAACCTTTATGTATAGAATTTTACCAAGGCATCCATGTGGGCTGGCGCTTCGTTCTGACTGGTTGCATCTTTAACGCCATCAACACTGAAAGAGATTGAACAGGAAATGTACAGTGGAGCGCGCATTCTCGTCTACCGTTGACCTGCGAAAGTGACGGTGCCCCATAAAATACTGCCGACGACAGGTTCATTACCGCCATTAGTACGGTAAGAGTGAAACTGCTATTTGAATCACCAGATGGCACTGAATTCCGGAAAGAGTCTATATCGATGCATAGATGCGGTCTGCAGAACGCCTGGCGTGATTTCTATTTGAAGACTCACAGCCCCAACTAAAGTTATAAATACATATACATTTTTTTAAGTAGTTTTTGGGCTTACGACGCGTACACGTCATTATACGGAGAGCAAGTCAAAACGTTTGAGAACTTCATAAGACACCTCATAATCAGCTAAAAGTTACACACAACGTCATTTAATTCTATATGACATCATGCATCTTAGTGCACCAGGATAAGCAAAAATCATTCTATAACAAATAAAACAAGCTTTCGTTCTATTAAAGAAAAACATATATGTGACCGAATTCACGTCTGCTGCTTGTCGCAAAGCTCTCTGCTACGACTTAATTTGCTGCCCTGAGAAATAAAATCTCTATAGCATTTATTAAATATTTGGCAGTGCTATTTCTATGGTACAGCAAAAAAGCAAGAAATGCCACCAAGCGGTTCCGGCCGGAGAGCACACACAAGTTCACTATGCATCTTAAAACAATTGCGTATGATATTACCTTTTCGACCCTTATACGTTTTTTTAATGCAATATTACCAATCTCCTGCAAACTCGCAAAATGATAGGATCTTCACTAACGTTAATTTTCACTTAATTGAATTAAGTATCACTTAAAATACACACACATGAATGTGGCGTGCTGCAATTTAAAATTCGCCTGTGAAGCTGTACTGCACACGGACGCCCTAAATAGAAGGCACCATCCCGCCAGGGAATTCCGCGTATCCAAATGCGCCTTCACTCCACAAAAAGGCCTCGCATGAACCGTTGGTGAAAAGGCACGAACCACAATTTGAACAGACAAGGTCCCGGTTTGTCAAGCTGGGTTGCATCTTTTGCTCTGTGATAGTTCTTAAAGAAAAAAAAAAAGCATTCTTTATGAGGACACATGCATCAGTGCAAACAACAATTAAACGAACATTTACGTGTACTCCCAACTTACGAAAACTTATTTGCATGGTCTTGTTTATCGACGGTCGTCACTTTGCCTAATTGAACAAGCCTCCGGACGCGAAACAAATTCGTGCCGAGATAGCAGTGCGCTCAGTGTTCTAAGACTTTGGGAAGCCGTGTGTAACATAGCTTCACGAAGAGAAGCTATGTTAACAAACTCTTATTATGTATAACTTTTGAAGTATAACCTCGGCCGTTATACCTACACGCAGCGTCCTTATCGATAGTCCGGATCTCGGCTTGTTGATACCTAAGCCTAGCTGGCATCTCTCGGCGTGCTTCGTTGATTGCAATATTGCTCGTCATCTTGTGACTTTTGCGACTGTTACTTTCATTTATGAAGAACCGGCGCGGTAGTAAGTATAACGATATGTATAACATTTGAATGCGAAAGCATTAACTGCCCTATGAAGCGAAGCCGGCATTGTCTGTAGCAGCGAAAAACGGCCCCTATATTCCCATTTTCATCAAGCACGCGCCTCAGAAATAAAACACAAAGAAAAGCAGAGCAACGTATATGCCTCGTCACGGAAGCCGACGTGAAGCCGGCGGGATTCGCCGCGCCTGCGCAGTGGGGGAGCCTGATGTCACCTCCGGAGCGCCGTGTGAAAAGGAAAGACGTGGCGCGCTGCTTGTAGAAATGGGCAGCGTGTAAAAATGCTTTCGCCTTCCTACATGTCAGTATTCTTAAGTGTCCCAGCCGAATCTTTTTAGAGTCGTTCCGCCTTTTGCGTTTACGTTTGCGTGCGTCATAAACGATCGGCGCGTTGCGTCCGTAGTGTGAACATAGCATTACTCACCTGCATAAATAGCATTAGCTTCACAGCTTTTCGAAAACAAGTTTACAAATACTAAAAAAAACAAGAAAAAACACATACACACACTGTCTAGGATGTTTTTTTTTTGTGTAGATAGCGTACAATACACTTAACTTGATATTTGAGTGCGCTGTTCTCTGCACAGTCAGAACGAGCTCACATTTATAGGCTACTAAACTGGCAGTCTCGATAATCTAAAATTCTCGCTGAAAAAACAAACAAAATAACTAAGGAAGAATGTGTCAAGGCCGTGACCTCGTGCTCTCGTAATTGTTGCAAAATTATTAGGCTGTGTGTATATTAGGGTGTCTTCATGTGGCTTCGCTTGGGGTGATAACATCTGGCCATTTTGTTTCGAACGCTTATTTTTATATTTTTTTCCCGAAGCACGTGAAAAAGCGTGGCCCTGCACGCGCTCATGGCGCTGACTGTGCTGCAGCAACATTTTGTTTCCGTCGATTTCTTTGTGTTTTCCCTGTGAGCGCGTGCTGTCGGCATCGGGTACTACAAACGATGGCATCACCCTAAACAGAAGAACATTGAGGCACACTAGTGTATATGTATACACCCTAGAACTTGATCTGGGAATTTTAAGCCAGTGCAGTAGAACAGCTAGCCTGGGGCCTTTAACGTGCATCACGCAGTAGTGACACACGACCGCACGCCGGTGCGATGCTCCTCCAGATCGAAAGGGCAGGTTAGGGATTGAGCCCATAATCCTGGGTTCGGCAGCGCGAGCTTTCGCTCCATGTGCTCCGAGCTGATGCACACAATGCACACTAGCCCACTCGGCCACCGACCCCCACTCGGCCACCGACCCCTCCTCGCGTAATGGCCGCACTGTTTATAAAGAAAACTTGAGGGTTCGCTCTTCCACGGAGCACGCAGATTCCCAATCACAGTGATCGACAGCATGATTACAGCGGTTTACAGGACAGAGATAACGTCTTCGCACGAAGATACCAACTGTGAAGATTGCATTTGTATGGAGACTCATGTTCTCGACCTACACTCTAAAAAAAATCTGTGCTTCTACTTTCCCGCACAGCACTCGGAGAGCCAATCACCGCAACTTACGAAGGCAGCTTAGCAAATAACGATGCCGAAACATATCTTTAGGCCAAAAAACGCAGTCTGAGTTGTGACATTAAGCAATTCAAGCGTGACGTTTTGCATTGCTTAATGTCACAACTCAGAATGCGTTTTTTGGTCTAAACATATGTTTCCGCATCGTCATTCGCTGAGCTGCCTCTGTAAGTTGTGGTGATTGGCTCTCCGGGTGTTGTGGGTGAAAGTAGACGCAGAGACTTTTTTTAGAGTGTAGTTATTTCTTACGTTATTTATGCGCAACAGGATGATTGGCTGTATATGTGCTTTGTGGGAAAGTAGACGCGAGGGCTCTGTTCATAAATAGTGCGGCGCTATTACTCGAGTAAATACGGTATTGGCTGCAGTCTCAGAACAGTGTGCTAGAATACTGGGTAGTGTTTTGACCGGCGCGATTAGACAATGGGAACTTGTGGGGCTGCGCGTGCAGACACCAATCGCTGCGCTACAGTCGACAGGGCAGCAGAAAGTCGCTGCAGCCCGCATGTGCATTCGCACGTGCCTGTGCACGCGGTGCACGCGAGCAACTACCGCCACACTGACCATACTGGCGCAGAGCTGTATATGCAGCGAGCTTGGCCATTCCTTGGGAAGTATAGGAGGCAAATGAGGAGGCGCCATTGGCCGAAAGAGTGCCGGGCGTGTTCCAGGGCGTCTTCACAAATTCGAATGTGGCCAACCAAAAGCCGTAAAGAATACCCTGGTGGTGGTCGCGAGAAACGAACTTAATCAGTGTGTCGGAGTAACTCTTGGTGACTGAAATTATGGTCCACGCGATGGTTCAATCATGGTCATCTAAAATCATGGTGGAAGAGTGCGACTAGCGGAACGATCGACATAATCCGTACGCCAAGCGCCGAGGGCTGGGAATCTGCCGTCCGAGCGGTCACACTCTGTCCAAGCAAAACAGAGTTGAGCGGCACATTCGTTTATTACCTTTTTCTGCATGATCATGATCGAAACATCACGTGCACCGTATTTTCAATTATGAAGGGTAACCACATTTCACTCTTACACGATTATTAAAACCATATGTCAACATATACCTATGATTAAAGCCGTTTCTCGCTACCACCACTAGGATTCTTTCCGGCTTCTGGTTAGCCAAGAGAGCATGCCAAGCCCTCTTTCTGCGTCTGGTGCACGCCCTGGCTCTGCCCGCGTCTCCCATTGACCAGACGCTCTCTATAGACAATTGCAAGCATGGCGCCACAAGTGGTGCCCCATGCGTGCAAGTGCGTGCAACGCGCAGGTGAACGTAGCTTTGGCAAGCTCGTAATCGCACGGGCGTGCCTGCTCGAGCAGAGACATGGCGGCGGCCAGTCGCCCAGCTTGCAATCGTCAATACACGGCTCTGTACTGGCGATGCGGCGGTGTCGACAGCTATCGCGATCTACACCACACGCTCTTCGCGAGCCACTCTGGTCCCACCACTTCGCCCTATTCTAGTACACTGTAGTCTGAGCTTAACGATGCCCTGAGGAGGTTTCTCACAGCACCGGAATGTAGCGATAACTTACACTGCGGGTTCCATAAGCATCCTAGAAATTCATAAATAATTACGATGCGCAGTCGATTTTCCTATTAAAAAAGCAATCAAAGATCGAAATTATCTCTGGCGATGGGAGGAACGTTGTGCCGTCAGCCAGGACAGGATCTGACCAATAAAAACGTGACATTTCTTTGAGATTGCAAACGCTGTGATTACAAAATGTGTATGCTTTTTTAGACGATAAAAGCAAGTAAGTGTAGTAAAAAAAAATGTTATTTTGCGGGGAGAGGGAACATAATACTGCAATAATCATCTCGAAAACAGCAAATCTAGGATTTGTTTTTGTCTTTGGAGGAAGGGATGTGTTCTGTTACCGTGTTCTAGAGAGTTGTAGTGGCAAGAGCGGCGGCCGCCGCGTGAAGATTTTGCGTTTAGACGACACCGTAGCGCTGCTGTTCTGAGGGAACGTGCCCCCGTCAGCCTCGTCGTCGGCGCTGCTCGGCGTACTACTGTGGTTCGACTGTAGCTTTTCGCGACGCAGAACAAGTGCTAATGTGAAAAATTGTAGGTTTTCCTTTGGACTAATGCCCCTAGTGTTTGTGCTATCTTCTACTTTAATTATTCTCGTGTTTTTGATGGAGATCATTTGATTCGTTCAGGTCGTTCAGCAGCGCTGTCACTCTGGCTGCGCGCTTAATAGCTGCGAAAGAAACCACGTGATACAAGCACGTCTGCCATCTGCCACAAATTCTCCTAGGGCTCGGAACTCTAGCGCAACTCGCGGTCATCTACGTTGACCGTTTTCACGCGGCCCATTGTAAGCGGGCGCCGCTCTTGTTACTAGTTACTACATCCTCTAGATTCTAGAACACTGTAGTTCGGTCGTGAGCTCACGTGCGCTCGACCGCGCGCTCGCTGGGGTGAATCGTATTCCGGGCTGTATGAGTATAGTATGGGCAATGAGCCGCGCGCATTCGAGATATCACTCCGCGGTTCAGCCGGTCGGAGGCGGGAGGATCCTTCGTTTGCTATTGGCTGGCAGTGGTCCTGGTTTTGGAACATGCTCCTCCCATTGCTGGAAATGAAATCAATGTGTTGCTATCTTTGATTGTTTTTTTTAATAGGGAAATCAACCGCGTGTCGCCATGATTTAGGGATTCCTAGGATGCTTAGAGCCAGCACAGTCAGTTATTTCCCTATTTAGGGAATTCCAGACACCTCCTCAGGGCATCTTTATGGGTGAATGGAGTACATCGCCGGCTAGAGCCACCAAACAAAGTTGCGCTTTAGAGTAACGACGCTTACCCATCTTGGGGCTTAGATTCATGGTTGCAAGTTATCTGAAGTTTTATCTGAAATCACTGGAAACGCCTTTTTTGTCCTCCATAAACATTTAAACAGTTCGCGACAGAGCAAAGGAATATTACACGAGCTCCATAAGGCGGAATCGGATGCTGAGGAAGTCGCACTTATGAATCGTGACGAGCGGCATTTGCGTCTGCTTTGTACTAAGCACCAACATGGCGGACCCCACAACAATATCGTGGAACAAAGTACCGATACCCTAAGCGTAGCTCACTTAGTGGCTTTAATCACTGCCAGTAAACTTTTTTTTTTCTTTACAAACACAAGTCATCTCTTGGCTCCCAAGAATCTTCCTTTAACCGCGTTTCGGCAGGCTTTCCGAACGTGCTGATGTCAAAAGTCCTGGGACGACCGAGTTCTACGGAAATCACAAAGTTAAGAATTTCGCGAGGTCCTTATAATGTGCTATTCTACATATAAAGGACAATGAGGCGTTTTACTAGAGTAATGGAAAATCGCCGAGACATAACTTGCTAATCTCCCTTTTATCGGGTTGTGCGAATAGTGGTTCGAATCGAATGGCGCTGCGACATCCATAGCCTGACAGTGGGAGTTTTAGAATAACGTACGCAAGTTTAAAGAACGCTAGTGCTAAATTTAGCGCTTGCGTTAGCGCACGCTACGTAAGAGAGTTTTAGCATAGCGTTTCTCCGCCGCAACGCAAAAGCCCAAGCATCTCGCACTTGCAACGCCACCAAGATAGTCAATATTTATTTAACACAGGAAATGCTGTAACTTGAGAAGAAACAAGTTTTTGGTCCAGGGTAACATTCTAGATTTGTTTAAACAGGAGAATACGACGGGAGCGGTCGACCGGTCGTGTCCGCTTGCTTCGTCTCGGCGAAATAGGCCTCGTGTACTGACCTTCGCACACCGCACCTTCGTCGAGAAATGTGGAGCGTCGCAAGCATGAACTTGCCGGTGCTCGTTGCCCACCTTACTGGGTTTTCCAAACCGAGCGCAATGTTGGCCCGTATTTAAAATCGCAGTCGCGAGGATGCCACAGACGTCGCGCTCACGACATACGCCAAAGCAGCCACAGCCTTGGCCCTGGGAGTCCGCCATTTTTTAACTGTGCTCACCTTGAGCGTAGCCAACTTCTCATTACGAATCCTCCTTCGAGCAGCGCAAAGACTCTTAGCGTACGCACGCAATTAAAAAAAAAAAAAACATACGCTAAAGTAGTGCACGCAAAGCGCAAAACGTGGTGTGCGTTCGGCGCATGCGCAGTGGCGACGACGCTATTCTTTGCGCACGCAAAGCTTTGGCATGCGCTATCTTAAAACTCTCTAATGTAAGGAAAAGCCAAGACGGCCAGTTCTTTTAACAGTGCAGGAGCTAGGGATGACGCTGCGCTATTCGATTCGAGCCACTACTCGCACACCCCTACCCTTTTATACTCCGTTCCCCGTTAAGCTGAGACTAGAAGCTCCGCCTTCAGCGCGAGCTCGCTGGCTTCCGCAGTGCTCTGGTTGTGCGTGCCCCCGCGTTCACACTTGTGCTTGCAAGTACAGAAAGCTCGCGCTGATGGTGGACCTTCTAGTCTCAGCTCAAGGGTGAACACACCGTTCACCTTTAACTAACCACTTGGGCCTGTTTGCTCGAATGCGGTTATCTTTAACTGCGGTAAAAGGATAACCGCATTTCCCTACGAGAGGGAATTCTAGGTCACGTGACCGGCGGAGTAAGGACGGCGGGGAAATATGGCAGTGCCTCTGCGAGCGAGCGTCTCTCGCTTTGGAACGAATATGTCGTAATAGCTGCAATATCGGGCGCGTTAGTCAGCAATAAATAGTGCAGGAGGCTTTCGCTTGACCTCGCCGCATGTTTTAGATAGTCTTTCGATTCTGCCCACTTATAAGCCTAAATTAGCGCGGTAGTTGTCGACATGGCAAAGTTTTTGCAATACTGTAGTGGATTGCCTCCACTCAATCGGCTGGGTCTTGATAGCATGCGGAAGCAAACAGCGTTCCAATATACCTTCTGATAAATTTGCCACTAATCAAGGTGCATGCTACGAGTGTAGTTACACGCGTTGCACATGCTGGCGACTGCAGTTGTAACTGTTCTAAAGCAAAAGCCTAAAACAATTTTTTCATTGCAAGCGCGTTCGTCAAAGGCTTATTATGATTATTTACTTCGAATCTTTTATACGGTGAAGGCTAGCGCGCGCGGTGCGTAGAATTACACTTTCACAATTCTCCAAGATGCTTAGGTAATTTAGTGATAAGTTTATATTCACTTGGGTTATATTACATGGCTTTTATCTTATGATGGTGTTATATGCAGTTCTTGCATGCTGGCCAAACTTGCTGTCGGTGTACCGCCCGCTTTTCACTGTTCAATTCTTCCTCATCGTTTCTAGCATTGAGCTTCGTCGTCCTCTTTCGAACTTGGAAGGAAATTTCAACGAGGCTTGTCTTCACTTCAGACAGCAAAACATTTAGAAATTTTTCAAACAAATGTTAATTTAGTTTTACCTTACCCAATATCTGTACTACGAGCAACAAAAGGTGTTTCTTAAGCTCAACTTTATGCCGCGCTACGTCGCAAAAACCCGGTAGCGCGCGTACTTGGGTCCCCCCTTTTCGGGTACTTTTCCACGAAAGCCACTTACTTTCCCTACAACCAGTATGTGGCAGAAGTGTTTGGATATAGGCTAGTTGGTTGAACATGTTTAGGGGTGAAAAGCGTTAAAAACGGAGTTGGTTGATCATGTTTAGGGGCTAAAAGCGTTCTGTGGTGTGTGTCTCTCCTACTCGTCCGTCGTTTTCAGCGCTTTTAACCCCTAAACAGTATGTGGCACCAGCTACCACCCATAATAAATCACGAAGCTATCGCTCATCCAGCCCTTGTCAAACTTGGCTAGGGACTCGTAGGTACCTAGTAGGGAACGCCGGTTAACTTTTCACCGCAGTTAAAGTTAATTGGTTTAAAACAAACGGGCCATGAAGAACTGGTCGTAAAATATTTCACGACCTTTACAAGGAGAATGTTACAATGGTAAGGATTGTTACAACGTTGAATTCCACAAGAAGCGGTGCTATAAAGGGTATTCCTTGTCTTTTCCTTTGACCGGAAGTTCGTGGGTGCGTAAATTGCCAACATCGCCTCCTCCCGGCTCCTTTGAAAGAAAGGGCCTGTAGGCGCAAAGTAATGTTGACGATAAAGTCTGGTTCAGGCGGCGCAATTCCGCTTGCGATTTGCAATAAGGTAAAATTTTCGGGTTTTACGTGCCAAACCAAAGACGGGCATCTGTGACGTCCCAGCGGAGGACTGAGGATTAATTTAGATCACCTCGGGATCTTTTGACGTGCAACCAAAAGCTCGGTTACACGGCGCCTTCGCCGCGATAAGCCTCCATCAGATTGCGTGCAGCTCGGCCAGGATTCGAACCGATCACCTTAAAGTCAATTGCCGGCGCTTTGCCTCGGAGCCACAAACGCGGTTGTACGATTTGCAATAACATTTTTAGTCATGAAAAAAAAAAAGATAGACTATACTCAGAACATTAAGAAATTCATAAGGGGCTTGTCTCCTTAAGAAAGACAAAGCAAACAAAAATTTTCAGGATTCCTAAGCACTTCTTATGAGTTCTGAATGGGAAAGATCGAATGTTGTTCTTCCGCTCCCTTACCTAGTTCGTCTGCGGCCGTACTGGCGCGGACGGCCACGTTTTGCTACTTTTGAGGTGACCCCCATGGCCGATAGCGTGCCGTCGTGAAGTGACCTCGCCGCGCTGAGCTTGGACGTGCAACCTCTCCGGAGTTTGCCCATGCAAGCTCTGCTCCCTTTTACCGCTACCGGGCCGCTGCATGCGCTCCGCCGCCATGGAGAGGGTGTCTCTGGTGGCGTTCCCTGGAAATACACCGCGCGAGAGCCAATGAAAGCCTCATTCCTTGAAACTATGACGCACTCCAGCCAATGGGAGACTATCCATCAGATCTCTGGTACAGACGACAGGCTTCGCTCCATTGGGACAGGGGGAGGTGCCGTTTGGCGCGGCTTCATAAGCTGTTGACGTCGGTTCACTCCATGAGACTGTTAATTCTTTCTCATTGAAAATAACGCGGATGGAAGCAGGGGCATAAAGACGGGGAGCAGAATCCCGCAATTTCTGGGCCCTGAAATCGGCGGTCCTGAGAGAAAGAACGAAAAAGAGAGCGACAGAAGAGCGGAAAAAGGAACCGATCGAATGGTTAGGCGTGTTCGTTCACTTCTTAGTCCTTGTCTCTGTTCTCGGACTGTTTTAAGACTGTGAATCAACTAGCCCAACTAACTACTTTGTTGCTCGAGCGCTCATGAGCTATTTATTATTATATAATAAGCGATCCCTGTGTTTTTGTGCGAAGTAAGCTAGAGAAGAAAAGAAAACAAAAACTTCCAGCTTTTTTTACTCTGGTGAAGAAGGAAGAGCAGCGGAACTGTAGCTTCTGCTCTCGCCGGTGGCTTTTCAGGCGAGCAATCTGCTCTTTTTTCGCAAGGAAATCTAAAGAGCTCGACGCAGTAAAACTTTAGGCTAAAGCGGCCTCGCGGCAGTTGCGGAACCATTCGCGCTGCTGTGCACATCGCCGCTCGTTCCGTTCCCGCTCTTCTTCCTCCGAAGAAATGTTGCCGCCATCTATAAGCGACAGAAGCAATAAGTTGTCTGGTCGCTGAGGCTGGAAAGGTTTCCGCGATCTATGAGAACGGCGGCAAGCAGACAACCGGCGAACACAACACTCTGGACAGCTACCGCTATCTATGAACGACGGCGGCAACCAGGGTGTTGTGTCGATCACGGGTGTCGACATTTGCTTGGTGCCGGACACGATCCTAGGGAAACTAGCCCTTAACAGCTCCGCTGTAAAAAAAAAAGAAAGAAAAAGATACAGACCTTATAGGTTCATGTTTTGCTGCTTCTTTGTGGATATTATGGCGTCGCCAGCGATATGGGTCTATCATGACCGCCAACGGGAACCGCCGATGTACGCGTCTATGCGCCGCCTTTTACAAGCCAATGCATGGGACCTTTCCCTCTAGATTGTGAGATTACCTCTGTGAATGGAAGGTGCGCTGATTGACGTCAGAACGAAGACGATCACAAGCCTGTTCGCACTATCTGAATCAGGCGCAACGAGTTGGCCATTTCTAACAGTTATAATGTTCAACATCAACTTCTCTGTACTGCTTTACCCCTGACATCTTTCAAGTGTAGATGTTTCGGAGGCCTACAATTACTTGGCACGGCAATTAGCATAATGATGACCCGTACGCCGCCGACGTGAAGTGTGGGCCGTTGTCATTTGAAAGCGAAAATGCTCGGAACAAATTTCGAGTGGTCCTGAGCCCTGACCACTTGACTATATCCCCGCCTTCTTGTTAGAAGAAAAGAAATACATCTCATGGGCACCGAGTCTCTCTGAATTCAACTGTAGCAAAGCGTTTACCGCCCAGGCGATCGTGGTCTGAAGGTGTCTACTGGCGACGAGATGTTTCGGTGGCGCCCTCTTAATGTTCCTATCACTGACGTCACGACCAAGATTATTAGTAGCGAGTGACAAGTTCGATAATGCGTAAAAAAGTGCGGTGGAAGACTGGTCGTCACGTTCCTAAGTCCGAACCGTAAAAGTGGAGAGCCTGACTCTGCTGTTATTTCCGTCGATGAGAGCACAACTCATCCTGCTAAAGACGACATAGTGAGCGTTTGACCAATCGTGGAAGGCTGATTACAGCGATGCTTTTGGCCGCGCACGTCGCCAATAGGCCTTTCTAAAAATCGCCTTCTGCTGCTGACATCTTTGCTGGGCTGTGGAACGCCTTCCGAGCATGCGCCGTTGCTCCGTTGTGCGGTACGTCAGACGCTGCGCATGCGTCCGCAGCTTTGTGACTCGGCGTTTTTGCCCAGGCGACAAGCGCTGAAGTGTCCGTGCGCAGAGAAACTGAAAGAGAGAGAGCGAGAGTGAGGGAGGATTCGAGAACGCGTGGGGACGTAAGAACACCTAACTCCGGGGCCCTAATCTGGACTCATGGCGAGAAAGTCGGCGAGAAATCTGGCGGCCGTGATTGGCAAACGCCATACTTGACCTTGACGCCGGCCAATCATAGCTGCCACCTTTGCCTCCACCGTACTCGTCAACACGTACGAATGCGAGGGCCAAACGACGGACGCCGGAGTTCGGCGTTCTAAGGAGTTGGACGACCCTAGTGGAGACAAAGGCAGCTGTAGCTTTAGGTCCAGCCAGTAATCGTTGGAACCAAGGCTCGGCGTTCTGACGTCCCCTCTCGTCTCCTCCTTTCCCTCAGTTTCTCGGCGCATTCTCCGTTCCCCATGAAGTTCAACCGCAGCCGACGCTACGATTCGATGGATCCCACCAGGCAGCGACAAAAGTGCATCGTCATGGGGCTTCTTGTCTTTTGAGTATTCAAGAACGAGGTAGAGAGGCTTACCACTCATTCACACTGGAAGTGGATCCGCGCTCGCAAAGCGGTTGCGAACGCAGTTGTATAAAGATCCAGCACAGTTTCACGCGCACTCGATGACATCAAGTGCGCGTGAAATCGTACTGGTTCTTTATACAACCGCGTTCGCAACCGCTTTGCGAACGCGGATCCACTTCCAGTGTGAATGAGCGGTCAGAGCGATAAACTGGCCCCAGGCAAAGGTTACCCCCGCCCCCCACTCCTACCCCCCTGGCTTTCGCCATGTTGTACAATTTTGCCCACTAGACACGTGACCGTATCGAATCCCGAGGCTTTAACGCAAAACTGAGCCGAGATTTCTATTCTGATCGCTGTAAAATAAATGATGAACTATTTTTTCAGTACTGTTAGCCCCTGAAAGCAGCGTCTAGCTCCAATAAAATCCCGAAATACAGCGCTGCGGCTGATAGTATAGAGTGGAGCCTTTGCGAAGCTATACGAGTGTTTGTCTTAAAATCATATTTTAGACTTAAAACGAACGAAACCTAACTTATCTCATCGGTACTGTTATTAAAGATGAATGAGATCAATTATCCGTGCGCGGTGCTTCGTTAAAGTCTAGACGTAAAGCAATAAGGTCACGTGTCTAGTGGTTAAAAATGGGCAAGGTGGCGGCGCCCGGTTGGGGGTCACTTTCAGCCGGCAGTTTATCGCTCTGAGCTACTTTACTTCTTTGGTGTTCTGTCACCGGCTAAGCCAATAACGCAAAGGAAAAACAAAAACAATGCACCCGATCGCGGGTATTCATTGTGCGTGATCGATTTAGTCGGTGATATAAAAAACGCACAAAAACGACCGAACGGCATGACGATTTACTTTTGGCGCTGAATAATTGGCACCGCCCAATCATAGCGTCGTCCTCTGTCAAACATAAAAAAAAAAAAAAAAACCGGAATGTACCGACGTTTTTAGGCAGATTGGGCAAACACAAAACAGTTTAACAACTGAAATCGAAACTTTCTATGCGTCTTTTGGTGCAGTCCCACTTTGCGTAACGCTGCTGCGGCGTTTTGATATGAGGTCGAGTTTCTACCGAATTCTATCGAAACAACGTGGAAATCCCTAATTCGCCCGACGTTCTTTTTCCCCCCTCCGGAAGTGCGCCCGAAGCGCCAGCGCCGTGGCGGGATGAAAGAGGGATGAGTTGGTGTATAGGATTTTACTTTTATTCATAAGTTAATTAGTTCGTTAATCGCGAACACCGTTCGCAGGAAGGACGCGCTCGAACGCTCTTTTAATTTAGGCAAACGTGTATAACAGTTTCGGGGGTTTCAGATCTGGTTTAGAGTTTTGAAGATCGAAGTAACCAGACGTCAGACAGAGTTAGCGTATTGTATAGTATGTTCTAAGGCAGTTTTCCTATTCGAATAATTGTAGCGTGACCGCTGTCTATTCATTATTTCGGAAGAAGCCTCAACGGCGAGCTTCGGATTCACGAACCGGGCTTTGTGAAAAATAAAGAAATAACAAAGAAGGCGGAGAGGAAAATCGAGCGCGTGTGGACAAAAGAAAGAAAAAAGGACCACAACAAAACATCTTGTTTTACACGCAACGGAGGCCGAGACAAGCCGAGAAATGCATGCACGAGGAGAACATTTGGCGTTCATGTTTTAAACATGCAACATCCTCGCGCGTATTTTGCTGATGTGTCCTTTCTCGCTACCAGAAACCTGTTGTACCTTTGCGCCTTTTTAGTATTTTCATAAAGATGCCAGAGACAAGTCTTTTTATTTATAGATATGTATCTTCTTTCCAAGTTTCCATTATTCCGCCTATGTGTACACGCGCTGGCACGACCCACGGACTGTATATGCGTAACCTTGTTGCATTTTTATTTTATTATAATGTCGAGGTGGCGCTTATCTTTTAACGTATATATATATATATATATATATATATATATATATATATATATATATATATTTATTTATTTATTTATTTATTTATTTACAAGCTCAGTTTATGTTGCCGGTATATTTTTACATTCAGGAAACATGAGCGCTTTCTTCAAATCAAAGTTGAGGTGAGAAATAAATTTCGAAGCTAAGCCATACCCCGAAGAAGTCACTTAGGGACTCTTATACGTCGTATATGAAATATCAAAAAAGAAAACAGATATGACAATAGAGTAACATAAATGAGCGTGGAGTTATTTCTCAAGATACGGCCGCCTGTACACTTCGGCCACATTAGCTGTACACACGTTTTTAAGATACTCAGATGTCACCAGAATGTGGTGCAAAAAAATGCAAAATGCTGCGGAAGGAAAAAAAGATTTATTGTAAATGTGATGAGGCTAACCAGGCTCATTAATTCTGACTTGTTATTTAGTGCTGAAAAAAGGGGAGGATAGTAAAAAATAATGCAGTATTATATACAAAAATAAACTAAAAGAATGCGCAGAAATAAACACACCAAAACAAATAAATGTAAAAAAAAGAATTGATGTCAGGCATAACATTATTATTGGGCTCATCGTAAGCTTAACTCAGGGACATTTCCTTTTATTTTCTTGGTGCTGTTTATTAAACATGCAAATAAATGTGACAAATATACATTCCCTCGAATTGAAAAAAAAAGAAAAGAAACGCGTTTAGCGTTGCTAAGGACAAAAGTGAAAATACGCAAGCGAGCTGGTGAATTTTGAGACGTATTGTGTGCTTCAGTTTTTTTTTTTTTTATCGATATCCAGTCTGGGGTTTTTCATTATAAAGTTTGGCACTGAGTTGTTGCTTAAAGAGAGCTGCGGCCTCAGTACCCTTTACCCTGCCGTGGGCACGAAAGAATTTGCCTGTAAGAACTTGGATACTTATACAGCTGTTTATAACAAGCGAGCGGTGGACATTCGGTCTCCTAGCGTCCCATGCTCCCCGAGAGGGGCAAACTGTCTGGCTTTCTCTCGGAGTTTGATTTTTCTTCCACACAAACCCACTAGGTCGTCTGCTAAGCGCGAAGAATGCAGACGGCTCCGCAATGCTCGCCGATGACATAGTCAACTCTGTCCTGGATAGTACTCGTCCAGACACCAAACTCGGCCCTAGTCGAGGTCAATGATTAACACATTTGATTATAGTGCAATTAAATGCAAAGGTGCAAGCGAGCTGGACAAGAGTGACGAAAATAATCCCTGGAGAGGTCCCGGGTTCGATACCCGGGCCAGGCGGATTTTTTCGGTCACATTCCGTGCGACGCGACTGGCCTGCCGCCGCGCGGCCGTTACCGAAGGTAGGCAGTGAGAACGCCAGAGAAAATGAAACCAAAACCACGCCGCGTACGTTGGTATGCATTGAAGTTGGAGCGGTGCGGTTGCGCTGGTTTCAAAGCATGAAGTGCTGCCGGTGCTGCGTCGTTAAGTACTTCAATAGTTATGCGTCGTATCTCGTGGGGCCAAAGTTTCACAGTTTTTCACCTCGCCGATGTTTTGTGGGACAGCGACAGCGATGGACCCGTGCCGTACGACGCGAGAAATTTGGTCTTCCGATCATGTCTGCCACTGTGTCGGCACACCTGACATATTCTACACTGCATCTTTGCGCTCTGCGTTTGTTTTCGTACCAGTAACGCCTACATGTGTTTGCGCCGATGGGACGAACTAAAATGCCATCCCACACTCGCGGGTATGCAGTGCCAATTTCGTTGGAGGAATACCCTCCAGAGACGTTTCGTCCCCATCGTACGTGATGATGATATTTTCGGACTAGTATGACACGCAGTCTGTACTTTATGAAGAAAGATTCGGACGGTAAAAAAAAAATTACAAATATGAATCTAAGGAAAACTACAATGAAACTTGGAATTACTGGACAATAAACGTTTGAAAATGGAAGTTTATGTGGTGTGCTTTCTTTTTTGATCAGCGTCGCTTTGGATGTGGAAACGCTGACACTCCGAGTCTTGTAGACAACAATTTTTATACTTGGCTTTACAGCCACCTATCGCAAAGTTGTTCGATCTGGGAGTACCGTCTACTGGTCCCTTTCTACCTGTAAAGTGTGCACCTCCCGCGATGAGTGGTATTACCTTGACAGCCTTTGACGGTCAAAACCGGTTCCCATTTAGTTGCGCCGCCCAAACTAAATTTCCACCTGGTCTCGCTGTGCCACCTCTTTTTGGTATAATAAGTGCTGTGTCAAGTTTCGGTCATGTCAAAGTACCCGTGTGCCAAAAATCAGCACCTCGCACAACAGGTTACTACACAGCAGCTGACTGCTAAAGCCTCTGACGGCCAAACCATGTGTTGGCCGACAACTATGTTTTCTCGGCTTTGGAACCACCTCTCGTAAAGTTGTTTCAATTGTAAGTACAGTTCACTAGTCCTTTCCTACCTGAAAAATCTCCACCTCCCACGACGAGTTGTATTCTCTTGACAGCCCTTTCACGGTCCCTGCTCCCATTGAGTTACGCCGCCCAAACCAAATTTCCACCTGGTTCCCCTGTGCCATCTATTTTGGTATAATAAGTGCTGTGTCATGTTACTGTCATGTCCAAGCACCTATGTGCCCAAATCTGCACTTCGCACAGCCAGGTTATAACACAACTTTTTGGGTCCAATATTGGATATCTCGTAAAGCTTTATTTCTTTATTCGTTAGAAACATAACTTTCACACCTGCTGTCTTAATGAAACTTGGCACACTTCGTGCACAACCTTGGTGAACATCTCACTCGCCTCCAAATATCATCGTTCCATCAGTCCTACGTTTACAGCGACGAGCGAAATGAATTTCCCCCTCAGAGCAGTTATGATGAAGGCCCTCTTGTTTTTCGGAAAATTGCTCCAACTCCTTTTTTGGCCGCAACTAGAGAAAGTACCCCTAATAACGACTCAAACTCAATACATAAGACGTAGAGAACAGCTAAGTGCCCTTCTTAGGTCTGCCCCAGCACTCATGCAACGTCACCCTCAACGTATCGGCTCAAAAAGCAAAAGTTCCGTCCGTGCGCGCTTCCGCCGCCACAGCTTGGCATGCGAAAAGGCGCCGCAAGCTTCCGAACGCGCCTCACTGTCGAACGCCAGCTCCTCCGCTAGCGGCGCTACGCGCGTTTTTCAAAGCGCCCCCTATAGTTCCCGCACGGAGCGTTATCCCTCTTGTTCCACTTCTCCAGGGATTATTTTGGTCATTTTTGTACAGCTCGCTTGCACCTTTCCATTTAATTCCATTGTAATCATAACCTTATATTGCAATCTTTCGCCCTTGTTGGTGTTAGACTGGTGGTGTTAGACTGGTGATGTTGTTGGTGTTAGACTGGTCTCTTCTTCACTTGTCTCTGTCCCTTCTACTTTTAAGTTTCTGTTTCTACCCCAGTCTCGGGTTAAGTTCCATCATGGCAATAAAACCTGTTTGCTCTACTGACGTCTAACCCCCGGATAGCTCAGTTGGTAGAGCGCTCCACTGGAAATGGAGAGGTCACTGGTTCGATACCAGGACCAGGCGGATTTTTTCGGTCGCGCACCAGTCACCTAGCTGTGTTTCAAAATTTGTGTTTGTCCTTTGTCGCTCTTGTTCCCCTTCTCCATGGATTATTTTCGTCATGCTTTACAGGACGGTACAAGTAAAACACAAGAGTACACAGTGCGACTCTGTTAACGCCAACAAGCAATCGACGTTGTTTTTTTTTTTAGTTTTTTTTTTTTGGCTTACAATTGAAGGGCTGTTATCAAAACTACCAAAGTGGTGGAAAGTGCTTATCGGGGGCAGGAACCTAAGCGGTAAAAAATGATGCCGACTGATGCATTTTTTAAGTAAAATACAAAAAAATGATCGCCGATTTTTTGTTTGTTCCAAAAGTGTCGCGCAGTGTACAGTGCCCTCCAAACTTCTACGGAACATTCAAACTGTTTCTTATCTACTGGGAACACTATCCGGGTGACAACCGAAGAATTTCCCTATGACATTGCTCTCAGTGGTGCAGACCGATCGGGGGAGGCCGCTCACTCAACGTCGTAAGAGCGGTTGGACTGAGGACAACGCCTTGTCTGCAGTCACATACAAATCGCTGTGCGATGGGGTGGCGAAAAGCGCAGATCGCCATGCAGTAAAGCTTTCTGCATTATCCCCGTTCGATTCGCGATTTGAGACTCGAGCTAGTGGCTTCCCTCGCTCGGGCTGTTGCACTGAGAACTACGTCACGAAGGAAGTTCTTCGGCTGCCTGCAGGATATTGCTCCTATAAAATAAGACTCAGTTCGCGTATTTCGTAAACGTTTGGACTGTATTTTACTACATGCCGCAAACCTCCCCGCCCCTACCCGTACCTATATATAGCTTCCGAGAACTGGAAGCTATAGTGATAACCTCAATTTCGGACGTTTTTCTCGCGTAGAAGGTTACTCAAATTGACCAATGAGGTTCAAATTTTGCCTCTTCGCATTACACGAATCGCGGTACACGTAGTGCAGGGGTGTGCCCGATATCAACAAGGTGCGCGCTCTCTTTAAACAGGCGTGCCGGCGGACCGTCACCGCGAACGAACTGCCATCGCACGAAGTCGGCGCGACGCACTTCTCAGCCCGGGGGGACAGAGCGGAGGCGCGGGCCCCGTGGTCCCGGTCAAACAAAGCGCCAGGAAATTCCGTGGGGAAATTACCGAGTTGCAGCTATCGCACCGTGCCCCGTCCCGTACCACTCTTGGGCTTGTCTGTGTGTTCTTTGTGTCACGCGCTGTGGTCTTCTCGCTTCCTTCCCTGCCCGGTCTACCACTCGGTTTTGGTTGGGCTTCTTCGAACGTTGGACGAACGCGTGCTTTGAATGTTTGGGGGGAAAACGCGCGCGTTACGTATCCCGTGTTTTAATTCGTTTTAGGTGGCCATTGTGTCAGCTTGAGTGCCGGGGACGGGGAGCTGGCTCGTGAACCTCGTTTGATAGGCCGGACTGCCATACGCTACGAAAACACAAAAAAGACGGAATAAAAAACAAAACAAAAAAACGAGCAGAGACTGTTTTTTTAAGCTACTTGGCGTCGTATGCTATGGAATTTCGTGACTGCGATCACTGAAAATTCTACTATAGTACAACGTGTGACACAGCTAATGTCAACAAGCACGAACATTGAACGTTTATTCGGCGAAGAATCTGGTCGTAATAGGAGAAGGAGGGAGGTGGGAATGGGACTCAGGAGTTTGATACCATTGTCACGTCGAGTGAATGTGTTCCTGCAAAGTTTTAGTGGACTTTCTTTGTCACAAATACAACCTCAGACGCGTTATACACGAGACTGTACCGGCACGAGTCGTTCTACGCTAATATCATTGTCAGAAAAAACAAAGCTATTAAAATTATTCACTGTCTGGGAGGGGCACTGCCTTCACTTCAGACTATATACCGCGAACCAGTGTTTAGTAGTTTAAATGAGAAACGCGCATCTGTTCGTAAATATATATAAAAGCAAACGGGTGCCACTAGAAAAAAAAGTCCACTAATAAAACGTAGCTCACTCTGGTTCCACAAAGCTAACATGAAATTGATTTTGACCCTAAAGAGGTCCACCATGCAGCGCCAGCCGCAAGTCCTCCGTGCTGGTCAACGGTGATGTAAGAGTCGAAGCATACACATGTGTGAAGCAAACGTCCTGCGAACATGCTTAGCCCCTCCCGGCTTGTTTTTGTTTTAATATTCCACGAATTAATATTTCGACATCTGGGCTGGTTGACAAGTGTGTAAAGTGATACCAATTTTGGATGCTTGTAGACAAGGCCAACATATGAGGCTATGTCTTTATGGTCTAGCTTTTCGCGCCGTTCTCCGTTTAGGTATAAAAGATTAGTTGTTTTGTATAAACATCTGCACAAGTCTTAGGAACGTCTGTGAGAACTGGGAATACAATTTAGCGCTCAGAACATAAGGACACAAAGACGAGAATCAGACACCACAGTGCACTTTCGTCTTTGTGTCTTAGTGTTTTGACCGCTAAAATCTGTTCCAAGTTCCAAAACAAACTAACCCAACAACCTACTCGTCTGTAAAAATTATTGTACAGTCGCCGGCCATATGAGCTCCCCCAGCCGAACGCCGACCAAAGCAGCGAAAATCCCGCATGCGGCGCGTCGAGCGCTGCCGCGTTCTGGGAGCCGGGCTATTGGGACCAGACCATTCCGTTATCGAAGGGGTGGACGCAGGAAGTTTGATAGCATTCCACGTTTCGGAACGACAATTTGAAGCGCGGCCGATAACACACCCACTTGCGGTTGTAGTTAAACGCAGACGGCTTATCGAAATTCTTCACTGCATAATAAATCTGACGTGTTCTATGCGACTTTTTTTATTTGCAAAACCGGTTAGTCATTTGGAAACTTTCCTACCCGAAGATTGATCCTACGCACGAGTTTTCTTACAATCTTTCTTAAACCTAGACTACACAATGACAAGCGATTTCGAAATAATTTATTCAATCTATACGGATATGCTATAGATAACGAAAAAATAATTTTTGTCGGAGCAGATTAAAGGTGCAGGCGCTTTTTATAAGCCCGTTTTGTCGAGGAGAGACTACTGTTCTGGGCTCAGTAGCGTGTTGCTTCGCCAAGAGTTCTAAGAACGTCTCGCAGGCGTTCGGGTAGAGAGTCATATAAAGTTGGGCACAGCTCTGGGCTCTCTCTCAGCTTGTCCCATTCTTCGCAGACGGCCTCCCAAAGTTCCTCTTGAGAAGCGTGGTGCAGCTGACGCCTCGAGAGATTCTTCTTCATAATTCCCCAGACGTTTTCAATTATGTTTAAATCTGGGGACTTGGCGGGCCACGGAAGCTGGGAAATACACAGGTCCTCGAGCGTCTCCTTGACATGTCTCGACGTGTGCACTGGGCAGTTGTCGTGCTGCAAAATGAAGAGTCCGTCCGGAAATGGCCCATCCAAAAAAAAATGGCAGCATGTCGTGACCTATGATTTCGCCATATTTCTCTGCAGTCAACCTGCCGCCAATTTTAACCAGTGGGCCAAGTCGCTGGGAAGTGACGACGCCCCAAACATTGACAGAGGAGCGCCCGCTCCGTTCGACCGGCAGCGTGTATTCGGCGTCGTGGCTGTGAAGTAAAGGACATAGCAATTAACAGCAATAATATTGTCCCATAGTTTTTAAAAACAGTAGAAAAACACATTAAACTCCACCGTAACTCAAACATGTTTGATCGTTGCATTGTTAGCGTCTTTCATGCTTTGCTTTTACGTTACGGGCACATCGGTTAAGGACACCGACGTGTACGGAACTTTTAGTATAAACTAAAGCACGTGAAATAATGGTTTCACGAATTTAGACATTTTACATACACTTAAAAACTGATAAGAGCAATGTAGCAATAATATTTGTTCACTTACAGCGGCTCCCAGCAATGACCAACATTTTTATGGTTTCGGTTTAGTTCAGTCTCTTATATGATCGGGTATATTCTTAGGATATTACGGTAACGAGATCTCACCGCCTGAAGTCTGGCCGCCAAACATGTCGTTGCTGGTACCATACAGTGCAAAAGGCGCACTCGTCGGTGAACACGACCATCTTCCAATGATCCAGTGTCCATGTGGAATGCTCCTTAGCAAACTCAAGGCGCAGTTGCTTGTGCCTATATGTCAAAAATGGTTTCTGGCGTGCCACGCGCGAACGAAGTCCAGCTTGTCGGAGTCTTCTTCTTATGGTTTTTTCGCTCACCCGAAGTCCGAGCTCCTGCTGTATCTCCTTAATTGTAATTGTGGGTTTGTCAACCACCGCTGCAATTATCCAATGATCCTCATCCGGAGTTGTAGATGATGGTCGACGTGCGTGCGGTGCATCGTGAATACGGCCTTCGTCGCGGAAAGCGTGGACTATCCGAGTGACCGTTTTTACATCGCATCCAACTCTCGAAGCAATGTCTCTCCTGCTTTGTCCTATTTCAGCAAGCGCGATTATTTTACGTCTTGTCTCCTGCGGAATACGTGACATAGCACTGCAACTTTGTGGCACCCGGAATAATGCTTTCGCCTTTTATACCCCAACACATGTCTAAAATAGGCTTTTCACACGGAACGTGAATCATAAGCGACCAATAGGGTTGCACCTTTTATTTAAGCTCTTTGTGAATCATCTCGGTGATCAGAGCAATCCGTGCTTATCTGTGTCCATGACAGCAAAATAGCATGACGATATTCATATGCACAAAGGTGTGTAAAATCTAGCCGAAGTGACATGGTCTTTTGTGCTTATAACAAAAAATAAAAAAACAACAAATGTTTGTTCCTAGAGGGAACAAGTTGCATGATCTAAGAAAATTAAATGAAAACAATTAATGCGGTAGGCACGATAATATTTTTATGCACATCGTGGTTACCAAATTATTTTATATTAATCCCAATTATTACCGCTTCCCCCTTCCTCCGAATCAATCCGATCATGACCGTCACGTGCCGCTGTTGCGAGACATTCTCTACACGATGACTTTGCAGATGGCTTCCTGTTCGGCCACTCCCTCCCGCTTGCCGAGGGATCATTGTTGTCTCATGCCCGATATAATATCAAACATACGGTTCTTACATTGGTATGCATTGCCCGAAAACTGCTGCTTTATGTACGCCTAAAGATAGCTCCAGTTTATCAGCAGCTTTAACATCATCTCCGAACACTTTTGGCCAACACCCGAAGGCGGCAATTCTAATCGGCCGTGCTTTTGTGATTAACACTTATAAAGGCTGGAATCCCGATAAAAGCTAAACGTCCACCCCTTTGATAAAGGAATGGTTTGGTCCCAATAGCCCGGCTCCCAAAACGCGGCCACGCTCGACGCGCCGCGTGCGGGATTTTCGCTGCTCCGGTCGGTGCTCGGTCGGAGGAGCTCATATGGCCGGCGACTGTACATTGTAAAATACAAAAACAAAAAAAAAAAATCGTATAAAAGAACAAAAAAAATCTTGTCAACTCTCTTGCCATAAATGTTTTGTTTCTGTCTGTTTCAATATTATATTCTGTTCATTACCTTTCTGCAAAGGACCTACGTTCTGTTTGGAACTTCTTGAAAAACAGAGTTTCCAGACAAAAAACCATTAAGAAAACAGTTTGTTCTTGCAAATACGAGGCAGCTAGAGTTACGGAACTTAAAAAAAGAAAAAAAGAACTACGTTCAATTTAAGAACAATATGATATAGAGTAGTGTCAAGAGTAGTCTTTCTTCCTCAACGTGTGACAGACTAGAAAGTATTTCCATAAGGGAGCTGGCATTTAGGAAGTGAAAATATTACATCACGAAAAACCCCAAGATTAGGGTAGAATAAATACAAAAAAAAAAACAGAAACACGAAGTCAAGAATTTTTGTTTAATATTATGTTGAATTTACAGCACCTAGTTTTTGCACACTGACCTAGTTTTTGCACTCTATATTCACGACCTTGCACACTGACTTTTTGTTCAAACATATTACCCCACGTATAGCTGTCCACTCTATATTCACGACCAGTACCAAGTTAGTTAACGGTTTGATAAACTTGCGTTTCCCTCCCGTGCCCCGAATTATATCCTTCCGTAAGTTTGGGAGAGGCTTGATTAATATCCAACTTTTTGTGAAAGTAACATTTGGCCTTTGTTTATCGTTTCTTTATGACGCGGTCTTGCAGGAATAGCGTCAGTTGTTTCTTTTACATTTACTTTCAGTTTATTTACTATGTTTATTTACCGAATAGCTATGTTTCTTTATAAATGACGCAAGCTCTGTTTTTTTTTTTGTTGTTGTTGAAAATTTGTCACTTTCAGTGGCTTTTTAAGGAGTACATTTTTTATTTTTTTTATTTTCTGCCAAAGTTTGGCCTATATATTTGAGCAAGTATGTCTGTAATATAAGTTAACAAAACAATTCATATATTTTAGCGGAATGTATCTGCGCGTTTCTTGTTGTGATACGTACATTTCTACAGTGCACGCAAACTACGTTCAAGAATTTTGCACCGAGTCAACAAATTTTGTTGAATTTATCAGCCAAATTTAGCGGACGGTGGTCACGTGACTGAGGTATTTAGCTCGCCTTTTTTCTTAATCTTTTCCTACGTAGGCAGCTTAATAACATATTTCAACTTTAAACCTCCCCTCCTCCATCTTCAACCTGTTTTCAATATCGCGAAGATTTCTACAATCTCACCAGACCACGCTATTTCAGTAGCATTTTTTCTACTTGTTTGTAACGATCGTTTAGTCGTGACCGGAGTTTCCGATGCGGCTGCGTCTGAGCAGGTGCAAGGAACAAATAAAGTCAAAATCACAAACGATAAGTGATATGCATTCTAACAATGCATTTCTGTAGCGATCACCAGAACTAGTATAAAAGAGTGTGAATAATAAAAGACATTGCGTTCTTGTTCGCTTTCGAGCTTTAGTAAACCCGGAGGTCCCCTACAGTATCGCCAGTATCGCTGTGTAAATCCCAAGCCTCCTGGAAAAAAGAATGTCGAAAGCTATGCGGCAACCGTTATAGAAGGATGGGCGATAATGAGGACGCTCCTCCTAAGCAGTCGGTAGCGATTAGACGATGTCTCCAGGAGCAGGTGTTCTGGCGAAACCTCCGATTTATTTTAAAAAAACTTTTAATTCCGGTCAAAAAAAAAAAAAGGGGCTCGCTAAGGCACATATTTAGAGAGTAGAGGACGAGTTCAGAAAAAAACTTCTCTCACTATGGCGATGAAGATAAACAAAGAGAAAAAAAAAAACGCCCAATATGGCAAAACTAAAATTCACGGAGTGATTTTTTTTAATTATTATTTAAGCGATGCTGGAGTGACAAACACAACTTGTTCCGAATTCCGCGAGTGGTAAACTTTGTTACGTAGTTTGACTTCAAAACACGTGTAGAAACATTTTCGCGAGCAAAATTTCTGTTCGATTAAAAAAAAAAACTTCGTCGGAAGTGTGCCAGCGCGTGTACGTCGTTGGCATGCTTCTTATGTTTTGTCAAAACCGATACGTTCATACGTTGAGCTTGAGTGATAACTTAATTTTTTTATTGTGTTACAGTAAACATATGCAACTACGGAAGCATGTCGCCTTGAAAGAGCAGGAAGTTTATAGCATAAAAAAGAACACGTGACTTATTAGCTCCTCGATGTTCTCTTTACGTTCTTCGGCGTTCTTATTTACTAACTGTCATAGGCCGCAATGATAAAACGCTTGCGGGACTCACTTTGTGTTTCGCTCTCAGTGTCTATTGGCCACTCTTACGGCTATACATGTATTTATTTTGCCTACCAACAGCCTATGACGCCCTATAGATAGCGATATGGTAGTCCCACGACGGCAGACGGGAATAGATTCTCCAGAATTTCCCGTGCACCTGCTTGCTGACGCCTGGTCTGGGTTCTAAAATTAATTTATTTGGCTACAAAGTGTTCAGTGCAGGAGCAGATCACAAATGACAGAGATATTTACGTGGAATAAAAAAAAATGAGCGTGTTGATTTATTAAAAGTTGCGAAGCGGAACACTATCAATTGCTCTATTGGCGCATTCGTTTTTTTCCGTCTTAACTGCATGATGTACGAACACCCCGACCAGAAGCATGCGGTAACAGCAGCACCAAAGCCGATAGTCCTTGCCACCGTCTCAACCACCGTTTCCGTTCCTCTGGTGTTTGTATGCCGCCAATGTGGGCGGTACGCCGGGTCCGGTCAGTCACCACACAGACTGAACCGCGTACTTCTCTTTATACTTATTTACGACGCTTGCCTCGCATTTTGCTAAAATACCAACAAACTCGAAGCTTTCATTTTATCCGCGCGGCAGCTCTCGCGAAAGTTCCAACTTTCCGATCGTTCGAGCTTCTTGAAGGTCGTCGTTGCTATGGTTACAGCGCCAACCGCCCACGCGTGGATATCGGCGAACACCCGGAAATGAAGTCAGGAGCAGCCTCCGTCGGTTCTTGCGGATCTAAGGTTTTTACGGGGGCAACCACGGCCTGCGCCGTATTTTCGCACTACGGCTTTAGCAGGCTGCATACATACATATCTTCCACAGACATAAACGCCAACTCGGTATCGAAAGGCAGCTCCGAACGCAGGAAGTTCTGATTATAATGCAATTAAATGCAAAGGTGCAAGCGAGCCGGAGAAGAATGTCGAAAATAATCCCTGGAGAAGGGGAACAATAGGAACAAAGGACAAACACAAATTTCCAAACACAACTGGGTGACTGGTGCGCGGCCGAAAAAATCCGCCTGGTCCGGGTATCGAACCCGGGACCTTTTCATTACAGGTGGAGAGCTCCTGGGCTCGATACCCGGACCAGGCGGATTTTTTCGGCCGCGCACCAGTCACCTAGCTGTGTTTGGAAATTTGTGTTTGTCCTTTGTCCCTCTTGTTCCCCTTCTCCGGGGATTATTTTCGTCAAAGAGTTCTTTCGACGGTCGCTAAACAATTCGTCGCAATATTAATTAAAAGGTGTTCGCCGTAAACTCGGGTAGACGTCTTACATTCAAGACAATACAAAAGCCACTGGATCCTGTGAAAGTAGCGCCATTGCCTTCCCTATCTGCTTGCCGGAAACAAAAAGATACCAACATAAAGATGATCACACCTAGCAAAATAAGATTTGTCTCCGTTGCCATGGAAATTGCCATTTTTTCCATTAAAATCTTCGAAGCTTGAAAATAATGGTCATTCTGAACCAGTCCTGACAAGATCGCCATGGAGCATCATTGTTTTGAAAGCGTTCCTCGCCAATATACCCGTCCTTGGCACTGTGCACGCACTCAACTTATCAATCCTGTGTATCTCCACAGATATCGTACAAGTATATTGCTCTTCTTGCGTATTTCAAGACAAAACCAAATATCTTTCCATGCCTCTGTCGGGATCAAAGAAAAGAGCGACCTACCAGCTGGTGTTCTTTTTGTTCCCAACAAGTGGTGACTCGGACGTGCCTGCGACTTCGAGCATAACCGACAATTAAACCCCGGCTTCCACTCCAGCTTCAGTTCCGGCTGTTGCAGTGCGGCTCCCACCGTACTGGGACCGCAACCCGCGAGTCTGGTTTCTGCAAGCAGAGTCGCAGTTCCATCTCACACACATTACAAGCCAGCAACGTATGCACCATCACGTCGTATCGGTTCTTTCTCCAACTGCAGCCGATGAAGTGTACGACATGCTATCCAACCCGTCAACCACGAATCCCTATGATCAGCCAAAGGCGGCCCTGCTGCAGAGGACCGAGGCCTCCGAACGCACTCGCTGGCAGCAACTACTCTCCGCAGAAGAACTCAGGGATCGACGTCCCTCACAGTTGCTGCGGCGAATGACGCAGCTTCTCGGAGAGCGTGCTAGTACCATTGACGACGTTTTTCTCCGAGAACTTTTTCTTCAGAGACTCCCACCGAACGTCCAAATGGTACTAGCAGCAGCCGCGCCCCTCAACCTCACGGGACTCGCCGGCTTGGCCGACGCGGTAATGGAAGTCTCCACCCCGTCCACCAGCAACATCGCTGCCACAACCATACCACCGGCAAGCGATGCCCCTAGCACGGCACAAAATGTCCAGATACCGAACATGTCACAAGGATACGTTGACCAGCTCTGCCAACGTTTGAAACAAGTGGTACTCGCTGCAACAAGCCGTCGAGTCTCAGCGCGCTCTCCAAGCCGTCGACGACACTCTACATCGCGCCGACCTGAAAACGACCGCACGGGCAGAGACCACTCTTCCGGTTTGTGTTACTAGCACCGGCGTTTCGGTCCCAACGCACGCCGCTGCAAACGCCCCTGCGCGTGGCCGGAAAACCGGCCGGCCGACCGCTACAGGCGACGAGCGGTCCTAGCCAGGGGCGGATCCAAGGGGGCGGGGGGGGGGGGGGGGGGAGAGGGGCGGCCGCCTTTCCCCCCCTCCTCCAAACAAAGTCGACCCCCTCCCTCCCCCCTTCTCGGAGGGCAATTAGACATGGGTGGACCCCCCCCCCCCCCCCCCCCCTTGAAATAAAACCGACTACCGGCCTGCCAAGTGGTAGAAGGCTTGGTACTCGGGACGAAAGTTCAAAATAGGGTATGTCGCACCCTAGCGGGCACACTTTTTACTCTGAACTTGGAGAACCACTCCGTCGAATAAGAGAATAGTGTCCTTACAAATTTTTCCACCCCCCCCCCCCCCCCCCCAAAAAAAAAATGGAGTTCTGGATTTGCCCCTGGTCCGAGCCCACAAGAGAGTCGCCTTTTTTCTACGCGTGACAGAACGAGCCACCGGAAACCGCCTACTCATCGACACAGGGGCCGAGATCAGCGCCATTCCTGCGTCTCGTGCCGACCGTTCATGCAAGCCCATCTCCTGTTTACAGGCCGTGAACGGCGCGAGCATCCCAGTCTACGCAGAAGGCTCCATCTCACTGAATCTTGGCCTTCGACGAGTTTTCCGGTGGATATTTCTGGTGGCACACGTTCGTCAGGCGATCCTCGGAGCAGACTTTTTGAAATACTACTCGCTGCTGGTCGACCTCAAGAGAAAGCGCCTCCTTGACTCAACTACACAACTGTCCGTGCAAGGCGTCGCAACGACGGAAGCTCCAGTGGTCGTCTCCACCTGCACTCAAGTGTAACGAGCGTTCGGAGCACAGCTCGGCGAGTTCTCCTCACTTACGCGACCTCGATTCCGACTGGAAGAAACCTGTTGAGCATGATGTCATACATCACATGCCAACAACAGGCCCACCAGTTTTCTCTCGGTCACGTCGTCTAGCTCCGGAGAAACTCCAAACTGCTCGGGCAGAGATCAAACACATGCTCGAACTAGGGGTCATACGACCACCCTCCAGCAGTTGGGCATCTCCGCTGCACATAGTCTCTAAAAAGAACACGCGCTCTGAGCAAAAATACTGTTCCAGACCGGTACTCGCTCCCAAACATCCAAGATTTCACGGTCAGTCTTAAAGGCTCTACCATCTTCTCGAAGATCGACCTAACCCGAGCCTACCACCAAATTCCGGTAGCCCAAGAGGACATCCACAAGGCAGCCGTCACAACGCCGTTTGGCTTATTTGAATCCCTCCGCAAGCCTTTCGGCCTCAGTGATGCGGCGCAATCATTCCAACGATTTATCCACGGTGTGACTTGAGGCTTGCCCTTCATATACTCCTATATCGACGACCTACTGGTCGCGAGCTCTACTGCAGAAGAGCATACCACCCATCTCTGACTTCTCTTCGAACGGATCGCCAAACATGACATCATCATCAGCGCCGCGAAGAGCGAGCTTGGAGTGCCCGAAGTAGACTTTCTCGGCCACCGTCTAAATAGCTCAGGCCTTCTACCTTTGCCTGCTAAAGTCAGCGCTGTTCAAGACTTCCCGCCGCAAACATCACTCACCAAGCACCGTCAGTTCATCGGTCTCATAAACTTCTACAGACGCTTTATTCCACACTGCGCCAAGCTTCTTCAACCACTCGACATTCTCCTTGGCAAGAGTGGGCGACCCACTGCTCCTCTTCCCTGGAACGAAGCCGCTGAGAAAGCGTTTTGTGAAGCGAAACGAGCGTTGGCAGAGGCTACCCTTCTGCAACATCCCATGCACGACGCTCCGACGTCGATCATGACGGACGCCTCGGCTACCGCTGTCGGAGCCGCACTCCAGCAACACATTGATGGTCAGTGGCAGCCACTCGCTTTCTTTTCCAAGAAGCTGAAACCCGCAAAAACGTGCTACAGCGTGTTTGGGCAAGAATTGCTGGCTGCATACTTGGCTGTCCGCCACTTCCGACACTTCATCGAAGGAAGAACATTTATCATCTGGACAGATCATATACCTCTGACAAATGCCATCTCCAACACTGGGTTCCATTACACACCACGGGAAATTCGTCAGCTCGCCTTTTTGTCAGAATTTTTGACAGACATCCCACACGTCAGAGGCGTGCACTACGTATCTGCCGACGTCCTTAGCCGCATTGATGCAGTTTCCTTGCCTTCACTACCGGACCCTGCAGAACTTGCCCGTCTACTGGTGAACGACGAGGAACTAAAAACGTCACGTGCGTAATCGTCTCTGCAGCTGCAGGACGTCACCTTTCCAAGAAACATAATCGTCACGTGCGGCATGAAAACTGGAAAGCCACGGCCTTTTATTCCCGCTCCTTTAGGTCTAAAACTCTTCGACGCCGCTCACAGTCTGTCAAACCGGGGCGTTCGGGCAACGCAGAAGCTTATGACTAGCAGATACGTATGTCCCCGTATCAAGGCAGACGTCCGGGACTGGGCATGCTCCTGCGTCCCCTGTCAACAGGCCAAGGTACATCGGAACCCTGTGCCCCCGGCCAGGACCTTTCTCCAACCAGATGCGCGTTTAGACAAAGTGCATCTGGACCTGGTCGGGCCTCTTCCATAGTCACAGGGACACCGATACCTCTCACCTGCATAGACAGATTTACAAGATGGCCAGAGGCAACACCCATACCTGACATCACTGCCTCCACCGTCGCAGCCGCATTCATCTCGACCTGGGTGTCCAGATTCGGATGCCCTTCCAAGATTGTCACAGATCGCGGACGACAGTTTGAGTCCTCACTCTTCACAGAGATCAACCGCATTCTCGGAACGACAAGACTATGGATTACAGCCTATCATCCGCAGTCCAACGGTCTTATCGAGCGCTTTTACCGCCACCCAAAATCGGCACTAACAGCACATGACAACCCAAACGAGTGGGCTCTTCAAGTACCGCTCGTACTCCTTGGCATACGCACGGCCCTCAAAAAAGACCTTGGATGTCCCACCGCAGAGCTCGTGTATGGTACCCACCTCAGGTTACCATCAGACTACTTTGAGGCCAATCCAATATCTTCAACAAGACCGAAAGATTACGCTAATACACTGCGGCAAGTCTTCGAGAACCTTTGTCCCATTCCAACTCGGACAGGTCAAACCAAGTCGCCCTACGTTACCGAAGATTTAAAAACGGCCACCCACGTCTTTGCACGCCAAGATCACCACAAGAACCCACTACGCCCTCACTATTAAAGGGGTACTCCGCCGATTTCTTCAAGATCCCCGATTTGCTTGAAATTTTGCTAAACTCGCCAAACAACATCGCCAAAATAGTATCCCAAATATTAGGTCAAAATGATTTTTTTTTCACGAAGTTATTGAATTTACAATTTTTGTCCTCACCGTGTTTTTCAAACTGAAAGTCTCTACTGGCAACAATGAAAAAGTGACGTCAGTGGAAGTGCAGGGGTTCACTCTTTGGACTGTAGAATTTGTTCCCAACTGATTCGAAGGAGTTTCATGGTGTCAAATGAATGCTTTGGAAGCTCGCTCCAGTCCCCGCGCTCCAGCACGGAACAAATGATTGGCATATTCTATTTTTTAGACTGCTCGCCCGACTGGCAAGCTTACCTTCCACTGACGGCACGGCCCTGAAAAGGGCGGGTATATTTGAATGTTTGTTTTTGCATCATTTTCATTTGCCGATTCTGCAATAACTATTATGAATTTCACGATACTAAATAGCATACCAGAAAGGGTAAAGGCCGGGGAGTCAGAAAATATAGTTAGTTGAGGTAGCTCAAAAATCGGCGGAGTACCCCTTCAAGGACCGTTCCCTGTGGTTCAAAAAAGAACCGACACCTTTGTGCTTCGTATGAACGGCAAAGACGATACAGTTGTTCCACACAGCCTCAAGCCTGCACACCTTGACGCCGCACCCGTAAACCAGGTCAAAGCACAAAAGGGCCTTCAATGGAAGCATATAACAACTCCAACGTAAACCCTCCGAAAGGGGTGGGGGGGGGGGGGGGGGGGGGGGGCAAGCGCTAGCCTATTAAAGAAATAAAAGTTGATGTGCCGGTGGCGCGTGACACTCGCACGCCTCGGACACAGAGAAAAAGAACACCAACTGGCCGGTCGCTCTTTTCTTTAATCCCGACACCTCCAAGCATTGACGCCGCATGTGGTGACGATACGAAGATGTACGCTTGTTTCGCCGGTGTGTGAATAGCAAAACCTCGGTATATGAGAAACGTCCCTATAAACCTACCCGTCACCAGCCAATTTAGATAGACTCACCAAGAATGAAAAAGTAAGGGGAATATTGCTCATTCCATAAACCAAAATGGCGAGCTTGGGGCTACTTTAAAGAGGATCTAATTATTTCAGGCAACACACTGCTACGAATATTTATAAAGATTTTGCATTTAGTTAGGGTTCCGCGTCTTCTGTATATACTGATAAACCGCAAAAATTAACCACCGAACACGTTTTTATTAAAATCAGGGAAAACAGAAAGAAAACCCAAACTAAAACAATCCCTCGAAAAAAAATAAATAAATAAAACCGACGACAAAAACAAAATTCTAAGATACTTTTTTTAATCTTCAGCTTTTTTTTTGTGTTGATCAGGAAGAGTCACCACTAAACTGTCCGTGAGACTGTTTTTAGAGCGCAGCTCTTAGGCGCCCGTTTACGGGTTGAGCGGCGTCGGCGTCGTCGTCGTCGTAACCGCGTGCGTCGCATTATGAAAAAATTTCCCGCTAAATTAAGCGAAGAAGTTTTCCGCTAAATCTATCCGGAAAATTTTCGCACTAAATTTAGCGAAGAAATTTTCACAAAATTTAGCAAAAACTATTTTCGCAAAATTTAGCGAATTTTTTTTTTTTGCTAAATGGGAGAGCAGCAGGCGAGGAGGAGGGGAGAGTACAGAGGCGGAGGGAAAGGCACACCCTCCTCTCTGTTGCCTCCCCTTCTCCTCCTGAAGAGCTGCGCTCTAATTCTGAATTACAGAGAATTGTAAACGTCTTCAATTTTTATTCTTCATTCGTATGCGGAGGGCAAGTCGTCTGCTACTTGCGCAGGAGTTGCGGTGACGTCAGAACAACGCCGAGCTCTGATTGGCTATGATTGGAAGGATAGTGGGTGGACCTGGATGCTAGATGACTCGTGATCTACCCACTATATTTTTGGAACAGGGGATAAGGAGCTCAGCGTTCCAACATTATCGCAAACCTTGTGCAGGGTGTAAGATAGACAGGTGGGGAAACGGCCCATAGAAGCCTACTGCAGCGCCCTGACCGGATTGTGTACTCGTCTGCTTGCGGGTACCCCCGACGTGCGACAGATGGCGCTGCGGCAAGAGGAAAAAAATCGGAATCGGATTTGCGTGGAACTCTATGGGTGAGTGCACAAAATAAACCGAGAGCACGAAAGTCCTCCATTAAAATCCATGAGAAACCATCTCCGTCAGTTTAGCCGGTCGCGATCGGTCGCCCACCCGGAGCGAGAGTTCGTGGTGCTCCACATAGATGGCGCCACAGAAGAAGAGAAACCCCAGGGGGACACAATGCGGTCGCTCATTTGGCTCTCGGTTCCCCACCTGTCTATCTCACACCCTGACCTTGTGCAAGAAGCAGACGAACTTCCGCTCCGCATTACCACAATTCACTGTCCTTCTCTTACCGGCACCGGAACGTTTTACGAGTGTTCGGGTCACGTAAAGTACTGTTCACGCTACTCAAAAAAAAAAAAAAAAAAGGATTATAGTTACAATTACTGCGGTTAAAATTATTCAATTATATTACTCGATCGTGTATTTGAGATATGAAGAGCAATTGACCGTTACTTGAAAAAGTAACCGTTACTTTTCAGATTGCTTCGCATCTTCATCTTCAACAACAGATTTTTCTGCCGATTTAAAAAAAAGCAGGCCTTTGTATTTGTGGACATCGCACGTCTAGTTTCGGTTTCGCCACACGTCTAGTTTCGGTTTCGCCTCCGGCGTCTGGCAACTAGAGTCTGCTGAGGTATGCCGCCGGAGGGCGCGGTAGTTCGAGTAAACGGTTTCGAGTTACACTTTCGGGATCAGAGAGACACGCCCGCACTGGGGCCAACGCGCTCATGTATTGCTGTACCTTGTCTAGTCAAGTATAATAAATAGTTTTATGTACCGGACATCTCCACTACATACTTTCCATCATTGAATTAGAATCACCAAATTACGAGCTATTTTTCTTCTCAATCCACCACCTTTGATAGACCATCCTCCTGTCGGAGACATATAGTTCGAGGATTCGTTGATATGAAACTTGTAGAAAAATGGACGACAATATAAAAAAAAAATGTAAGTAAGACTAATAGCGGCTACAAGTAATTGTACTTCCAGAGGTAATAGGATTACTCTCGTGATTGCGATGTAAAAAGTAATAAAATAATTACCAAATTATTTTAAAAAGTGATCAATTACAATAATTTAAATACTTGTTATGTGTACTGTACAAGTCTGGGACTCACGTGCATGTTCCCGGAAAAAAAAAAAGGGGGGGGGGGGGGGGGTTAAAAGTGCCATGTTCGCGCCGTGTTTTTTTTTTTCATAAAGGGTTTTAATAAACGCAGAGTTCTACAGCGAAGCTGTTATGCGCCAGGATCTGGGAAAAAAATTAAGCAAATTGGGTTATGGGGATATTTATACAGAGTCTAGTTGGTCAGCCATTTAAAGTTGCGACGAGTCACTCGCTGTAGATGAGCGATTTAGCCAGTGCAGTAGAACCGCTAGCCTGGGGTCTTTAACGTGCACCACGCAGTAGTGATACACGACCGCACGCCGGTGCGATGCCCATCCAGATCGATACGGGCAGGGGTGCGGCTCGAGCCCAGGATCCCTGGGTTTTGCAGCGCGAGCTTTCGCTCCACGCGCGTGGAGCTGGGTGTGCGCTTTAGCCAACTCGGCCACCGATCCCCCCTAGGATCTGAGAAAAAAATGCGTCCACGGATGTTGACAGTAAACTCCTTATTGGTCGTGGCAAGTATGAATAAAAAAATAAGAGAGGACAGCCAGCGTGAGTCAGCCTTCCTTGGCATTATTATAGTGAGGTCCTAATCCCTTGTCATCATCTCTGGGCATCGTCCTCGAGGTCGCCCCAGAAGTCGTCGTTGCGGTCGTCCGAGAGGTCCTAAGTGTCGTCCTCGAGGTCGTCCTAGAAGTTGAGCTTGAGGTCGTTCGAGCCGTCGTCCTCGATGTCGTCCGAAAAGTCATCCTCGAAGTCGTCCGAGAGGCCGTCCGAGAGGTTGTCCTCAAGGCGTCGTCCTAAAAGTCGTTCATTCATTCATTCATTCATTCAATGCTTTATTTTCAAACTTGCTTTCAAAATACACAAAAACTGTTTGGATCGATAGCCGTTCAGGCTAGTCCGGGGTCCAATCGTAATATAGGTTCAAAAAGCGGCAGAATACAATAGACTCATACAATGCGCAAAAAAACAAAAGAAATCACGTTCTAGAAAGTAATTAGCTTAACAGCATTTCATAATCACGAAAGAATCTCTTTAAGGAGGGCAGACAGTTGTTTTCCAACTTTATAATAATAGCTGTATCTCATTCCAAACTAGAGCACCACAAAATTCTATCAGCCTTTGTCCATATGCATTATGGCATGGCGGTAAATTAAACCTATAATTCGCTGCAGCCCTTGTTTGTCTCCTGGGAGATCCAAATAAATTCAAAGAAAGGGGTTCATTAGACTCTATGAGTTTACAAACTGTTTGAGCTATTTTTAATTTGTAAATACAATTAAATGGCAACACGTTTAGCGATTGGAAAAGTGGTCTACTAGGGTTAGTGTTTTTTGAAAATGTTATAAATCGTATCGCCCGTTTTTGCAAGCGAGTTACCGGATCTAAGTATGTAGCGTAAGTATTACCCCAGGATTCAATACAATAGACCAGCTGACTGTGGACGAATGCAAAATAGAGTATGCGCAAAATAAATAAATCGAAACATTCGCGTGCCTTTAATAATGTATAACAACCATACGCAATTTTCGAACACATGTGCTTAATTTGGCTTTTTCAGTGCATGCATATCAGAATCAAACAGAACACCTAAATATTCATAACAAGTAACGTGTTGTAATTCCGTATTATCTAATTTTATAACTATCTCGTCGTAATTAATCACCCTTTTCCTGGAATGAAACACCGTATACTTAGATTTATTTAGGTTGATTGTAAGTTGATTGCTTGTGAACCATGACACTACCCTAATCAATTCCTCATTGATTTTATCCTGCAATTCGCCTAACGTATCCCCAACAAAAATCAGTGCCGTATCGTCGGCGTACATTAATGCTTCTGAATATTTTAAAATCGATGGAAAATCATTTACATAAAGAGAAAAAAGAATGGGCCCAAGAACTGAGCCCTGGGGCACACCAGTTAACACCGTTCTTGAGGTCGTCCTACACGTTGTCCTCGAGGTCGTCCTTGCGGTCGTCACAGACGTTGTTCTCTAGGCATCGTTCTAGACGTAAAAATAACAGCTTCGCTGGTTCTCCATCTTCGCGTAAAATGGAAGGGCTCTACAATATTTTTACAACACCGAAAGAAGACTTAAAAAAATCACCAAACCTGTGGGGGAAAAGCATTTGAAGAAGAATAAATTCCGAAAATCCGCAACTCTACTTATTTGTTTTAACTAAGTCGTAAAACTTTCCAATAATTCTTAAAAAATAAACAGAAGAGAAAAAGGTCGGCGGATGTTTATTTCAACGTTTATTTATGTTTCAAAAATATCGGTGTGTTTCGGATACTTGTTTCATCTAAACGCCGAAAGGTGATTATCGGCGAAAGAAAACTGCATAAACTAAGAATTAAAGGTTAATTTACAATTTGTGTGACACCCTTATTCCACCTACCGTAACATGACAGTGGTTGCAAACGACGGACAACGGGTCCGAACACGGGCCAAAGTCTCGATACTCTTTAAAGCTATCATCAGCAGTTTTTCGTTTTCGTTATATCCTATTACCCTCGTCCGTCCGGCGACAAAAACTGTACAACACTTCTCATTAAGACTGGTTCACAAAGTTCCGGTTATTTTACGTTGCATTACGTTACGAAAGCTTACGTACAAGTCACCTGGACAGCTGTGCTTCATATTAAGCGTAGTTACCAGTTCAACGAGATAGCCTGGCTCACGACATTCAAAACACCAATGTTTCAGTGACTTGTACGCAACGTAAGAAAACAAAAGAAAAGGGTGCTGCGTGAAGCGACCTTTTCGCTCGATCGGTGATAAACATCTCGTATTTTCATTCCGAACACTGCAAAAGGAGGTACCCGTTGAGAGCTTTCCATGTGACTCGACTGGCCTACATTAGTCATTCATTAACCAACACCGAAGAGGCACGTGCATGGGCTGCACAAACAACCGAAACATGATTCGGCTTACTCTTTTTGTGGGCCGAATTCGGCTTACTCTTTTTTGTGGGCCGAACGTGCCTTTTCGGAGACTCCCCGCTCCCTCTCTTTTTTCTGATTGTGGTGTCCCGTTTCCCCTACTTCCGGAGGCTCCCTACCCCTCGTACTCCTTTCAGCTCTGAGCGGGCACTGCGATGGAAGCTACGTGCCCGTTTGACCAGTCATGCGTCTGCCTTTCGCCACGTGATCACGCTCTCGATCATACTCGCGCGCAGAGATAGGGAACAGTTAATGCGAGGGAGGCTGTTGATTGGTCCGGCGAGTGCGTAGCTTCCAGCGCACTCTCGGCTTGGCCTAATGGTGAGCGGGGTATAGAAAGAAGTTGTATAACAAAGCGACGAACGTCGCAATCATGCCTCGACAAAAGATGGCCGCTGTGCTGCGCCTCGACGTTCGGCCACTTCGACCCGCCTCTTTGATCAGAGTCAGATGGACGCAGCCCTCATTAGGCCTCATCTGCGGTGGCCCAAAGTGTGCTGCGAGTTATGACGGCGAGGAAATAAAAATAATAAAACAAAACCGAGTTCCAGCACGATGGGTCAAGGATACCCGCGAAGCAAGTTGCAGAGGACAACAGAGAAAGCATATAGAGCGAGCGCAACGACGATGGACGAGTCACCGCGAATAATGGTGTGCGGCACCAGTGTGAACCGATGCTCGTTTGTCGAAAGCTTCGAGATGTCGTCTGCTATGTCTTCGTGTGTTATTTGTACACACTCTGAGGTTTACTGAAAAAACGCAGTGCAGTTTTGGTTAGGGACTTAAACTGTAAACATAAACCGAACCGAAAACTATGTAGGAGCGAATATTTTTGGATAGCAGGATAAGGGACGGAACCATTATTTTCATTTGACACTAACCGTAACCGAAAACTGAACCGTTAAAATTAAGTGAGGGCAGTGAGCGCTGAAAATTAAAGGGTAACTAATATATTATATTGGTCACACATGTAAAATTGATACGTCGAGGCGAGATGGCTCAACTGACATGCGACGGTCTAGAAGGTACACGGTGTCGGCCAGTGTTGTTTCTGGTAACAAATTCAAGTAAAGGGTGAAACGTAACTAAAAGATTAATTGGAAGTTTATTTTTGGCGGACATGCATTGACATAGGAGACCCTTTTTTTCTCTCGCTCAGATGTTTGTACAAAAAAGTACGTGAAATGTGTTTTATAACTCTTCGTTTACAGTCTACTTCTGAGTATAAACTTTTAAGTGACAATCAGGAGATGTTAAGACAACTTCGTCATATTCAACTGCCAACGTTCTTGCACGACATAAAGTGTGAACGATTTAGCTAAAGTAACCTTCCAGGTCTGGTGGTCAACGACATGTCGCATTTAACATCACTTTACTGCTACAAGAAATGACGGCCTTTCAATAAAATAGAAACGAGTAAAAAGTGTAAGAAGTTTGACAATTCTGGTTACATATAAAAGCACTGACTGAGCTTCCTTTTTTATGTTTTGCTATACCAAACATAGTTGTGTTCGTATTATTTATCCGTCATTTTTTCCAGTGTAACCGATGAAAGGGTACACCACTTGGGTTATTTCGAGTGTAGTATAATATGAAAGTTTACGAGCACCAAGGTGCAACGAACAACCAGAAGAAGCGAACAGCGCTCGAGGATTATTAGTTTCTTTTCCTACCCCGTAGTTTCTTGGCGTTGCTATAAATGAGTGAAAGCAGTGAGCGCTGTACAGCAAACACCACAAGCTACGGGCCCGGTGAGATAATACGAGCATCGAAGTGAGACATACGAACACGTGCCGGAGAAAAGAACTCTAGTAGGGCGCCGCCATCTGCCTTGCGTCGATGTTTTTATTCACCCACAGTGGGATCAGAGCTTTAGGATTGTTCCAAGGTAATGTTCTCGCTATGTTCATGCTAAGGTCGCTGCTAGATCCGCTGTAGTGATTTATCTCTGGTGAGAGTAATACGTGTCGGCTTCAATCATACTCCCTTTAAAGTTCCCGCGCGTCTACTTGCCCATAAAATACTCGAAGAGCCAGTCTCTGCGATCTACTAAATGAGCTCAGCGAATTATGAGGCGGAACATCTGTTTAGGTCTCAAAATGAAGTCTGCGCTGAGGCATTACGCAATGCAAGCATGACACTGCATTGTGTAATGCCGCAGCGCAAACTTCATTTTTAGGTCTAAACTGATGTTCCGCCTCATAATTCGCTGAGCCGGTTTTGTAGGTCGCAGAGATTGGCTCTCTGAGCGTTTTGCGGGTAAGTAGAGGCGCAGGCATTCTTTAGAGTGTAAGGCAATAAAATCGCGGCCTCACACATAACTTTGAGCACAAACAGACGCCGTTTACGTCATTCTGACGTCAGACCGACGAAGAGCCATCAAAACAACATATCGCCTAGCCAGTGTGGCCGGAGCGATCGCGGGTAGGTTGCTTTGTGTCGCCATTTTTAGAGTAATTGGCGAGCAATTTTGGAGGCGCGGAACGTTGTCTGCTCATAGTTGTGATGTTCCGCTATATTATTGATTGGTTGCATTTGTTTATGGTACGTAACAATTTACGCTTCGAAGTATTCAAACGAATACGGTTGTCGGAATAACAATAGAAAAAGAAATAAGAAAGTCACCGCTAGAAGGATCGTTTACAAAAACCTTCGTACCATCAGAAAGCAATGTTTTTGAAAACGTTAAAAAGCGCGAACTGAAACAAAACTAAAAGAGGACGCACGTACAACAAGGACAAGAGCCAACATTTAACTGATTTAATGTAACAGCCTCTCCAACATATTCTCAGATTTTTTTTTACTGTGAGTCACCCAAATTCATTTAAAATTGCCGACTCATTGTTTGGTATCTAATATTTATTTTAAAAAAACAAATATCTATTCTTGAAAAACAAAAGGACTTTTTGAGGGCAAAGACAGTTTAAAGCTAGATTAACGGTATTCTTGATACCTATACCGATATTCTAATAATCACATTTCAACTTCCTCCTCGAACCGAGAAAAAACATGTTTTGAAGGAACTGTTATAAAACAACGCACAAACCTGGAATGTAACCGATTTCATAAATAAAGGATAGCAGTAACCGGTAACCGAACCGTTATTATTTTCGGTTAGAGCCCTTGGGCCTTGGCTATGATAACAGTTGCAAAAGGTCGTCAAAGCTGGCTTCCCCTCCAGCGGTATTATAATGCGGCAGAGCCTCCCCCGTTTTGAACCGAAAGACACGGTGCTTTTGCAAACATTCCATATTTTAGGAGAAGGAGAACACGGGGAACAAAGGACAAACACAAATCTTTAAACACAGCTAGGTGACTGGTGCGCGACCGAAAAAATCCGCCTGGTCCGGGTATCGAACCAGGGACCTCTCCAGTGGAGCGCCCTACCAACTGATTAACCAGGAGTTAGATATCGTAGAGCAAACGGGTTTTATGAGCTGCCACCAGTCTAACACCAGCAAGGGTGGACGGCCTGCATTTTAAGGTTATGATGATAATGCAATTAATGACAAGGTGCAAGGCAGCTGGACAATAATGACGATAATTATTTCTGGGGAAGGGGATGCCAGGACCAGTCAGATTTTTTCGGTTGCGCACCAGTCAACTAGCTGTGTTTGGTGATTTGTGTTTGTTCTTTGTCCCCCTTGTTTTCCTTCTGCAGGTCTAATTACCGTCCTTGTTGTTCCTAGCAGCTTTGAATTAATTGCATTATCATCATAACCTTAAAATGCAGGCCGTTCACCCTTGTACGTGTTATACTGGTGGCAGTTGTTAATAGCCGTTTGCTCTACAGATGTCTAACTCCTGGTTAGCTCGGTTGATAGAGCGCTCCACTGGAAATGGTGAGGTTCCTGGTTTGATACCAGGACCAGACGGAGTTTTTCAGTTGCGCACCAGTCACCTAGCCGTGTTTGGAGACTTGTGTTTGTTCTTTGACCCCCTTGTTTTCGTTCTCCAGGTCTAATTATCGTCATTCTTGTCCAGCTTGGTTGCACCTTTGCATTAGTTGCATTATCATCATAACCTTAAAGTGCAGGCCGTTCACACTTTTTGGTGTTATACTGGTGGCAGCTGTTAAAAACCATTTGCCCTACTGACGCCTAACTCCTCGTTAGTTCAGTTGGTAGAGCGCTCCACTGGAAATGGAGAGGTCACTGGTTCGATACCAGGACCAAGAGGATTTGTTTGGTTGCGAACAGTCACCTAGCGGTATTTGGAGAATTGTGTTTGCTTTTTGTCCCCCTTGTTCACCTTCTTCAGGAATAATTATCGTCATTCTTGTCCAGCTCGCTTGCACTTTGCACGAATTGCATTATCATCATTTCATATTTATTAATGATTTTCCTGTAAACCGCGTTACAAAATACGGTTATAAAATTTTTTCTAAATATTAGATGTACCGAATGATAGGTTAAAAAAACTATAAAATGAAACTGTTTTGCTCATAGAAAAACTAAACTTCGCACCGGCGAACTTTTCGTTTCCACCAAAATGTATTGCCAACGGCCGTTTCGGGATTAAACATTTACAGGCGATTCTCGCAAATTAATAATGAGAAAACTGCGGTCAACAACGCCCATAAATACATAGAGATGAAAGTCGTGAGCTACCCCGAAAGGACCCACCCCTTGCTCGCGTTTCAAATTTCGGAAAACCGCGCATGCGCCGAAAACCGATGGAGTGGAGGAGATGTGGGTGCCTGGAGACGTCAGTGAGGGTGCCCGGAGCTGTAATTGGAACGATTAGTGGGTAGACCTAAAGCTAGCTGCCTTTGCCTCCACTGCACTCGTCGAACGCGTGAAAACGTGAAACGCCGCGTCCGGCGTTTGGTTTTTGCATTCGAACGGGTTCGACGAGTGAAGCAGACACAAAGGCAGCCTTTTCTCCACTGCGCGGGTCGAAAACGTTGAAATGAGGAACGCAGGGATCCGGAGTTTGTTCTTTCGCATTCGAATTCTTTCGTCGAGTGTAGTGAAGACGAAGGCAGCTTGCTTTAGATCTCCCCACTATATATTCCAATCAGAGCTCTGCACGTTCTGACGTCTCCGGGCGGTTTCGTCTCATCCTCTCCATTATTTCTCGAGAATAATTTTCGAGTCAGGTAACGGAAGGTAATGAAACTTTAAAAATCTGCTACAATTCGCTATAACTATATCTGGTCGAAGGAGTGCTCGGGAAAGCGTAGATAATTTTTCTGCGAGAAAAATGCGGTTCATTTTTACCCCAAACACCCGGTACTTGAAAATGTTTTCTTGTCTTTCTTTTAATTTTAATCTGACTCGTTTCAATTTGTCCAGTCGGAAACAAAAATATTTTGCGGCATAAGAATGAGCAAACGGAAACTCCCCAATGTGTACCCAATACATCGAGGCACACTGGAAATGGGAGGGAGCCTTGTTTTTCTGGACGCAAGTCTTGAAAAAAGTCCACTGAAGAATCCTTTTTCATTTCCGCGACGGCCAGATAAATAATGTTGGCTTTAAGCTGCGTTTGTTATGGCACCGATCTCTGGCGATTCGAGGGGTGGAACCTTGGATACAGTTCTTATGTTTGAACAGAGCATAGTTACGTCCAAAAAGGAGTGTTGTTTAATAATGTAGAGATCTGGTTTATCTCAAAGTTTCTTTATTTTTTTATTATTGAATGTACGAATAGACTTTACTGAAGTTGAATGTAACGGTAATTCCAGTGGTTATCCGTAAAGTCATTACAAAAACCTTTGATAAAAATGTTGCGTAAGGAAACTGTCTAGAAGACCGCCTTGAAAGGTCTGACGACACCAACATCGATATGCTGCGTAGTTTCAAACGACTCGAAATGAACCTTAGCCACCACCTTTAAAATCGTAAGCGTTGATAATGATGCCTCTGCAGCGAAAAATAATGGTAAAAATACATATTCGAAACTACCCCCTAAATCTAGAACGTAGATGGCGAATTAGTGCACTCATTGCCTCTTTGGTTAACTGAACACCGAAAGTGTCGTTATATTTTATTTCCTCTCATTGATCGCAACAATCATGGGCGCGCGCGCATTTCAACCGGCCAGTAACGTGCTCATTTCACTTTGCACTTGTCAAGTGTCCTTTCTTCACCTGCAGACTACGCTTCACTTCTCAGTTCGAATGTTTTCTTTTTGCAGAGCTTTATTTAGTTTAGTTTAATGCTTTTTTAAAAAGGTAGAGACGAAAACAACGTGTGAGATGAACCCAGCTTCTTTATCATTCGACAACTGCATTAAAGGCGTCAACGCCATTGATTTATTACCCCCCTTTCATTGTCTTAAAGCTGTCTAGATAAACGTTTCTACTACAACCGCTCCCTCGAAAATATAAAAAAAAATATTATCCAACACATGCAAAAAAGAGGGCCGTTAGAACTCTTGTTGATTTTTCCGTTTTCCCTCCTTCTTCTGAAGACCCTCAGTCGAGCACTGCCGCGGGGCGCCACGTAATAATAGTAAAAAGGAAGTAAACCAGACGACGGCCGAATTCTTGTTACTAGCACTTTTGTCCTCTGAGTATTTATATTTCAAATTAACGACGCAGTACGTTTGCAATTCTCGTAAAAAACACACGAGGAATGTCCTAAGAAATACTACAGGTGCGCAACTTGAGAAAAATTACTTCACGATCTACGGCATGGCAAGGCAAAACATCGAGCGGGAGCTTGACTGGAGGTCAAGGATGAGCATTTGTGACGGAGTCACACGCCAGAAACTTCAATTTTAATGAATAGTGTCTTGTTTATATCACACCCCTGAAGCAATTCAAATAATTAAAAAAAGTAACTTAGAAGAATGGATAGTCGGGCAAGTTGGTGGGTATCCGTCATAGGAAAAAAAAGTAACTTTTTAACTCCGTGTACCTACGTAGACGGCCACCAGCTCAGGATCGGTTAAGAACATCAGGTGGTTAGCCAAACTGCCAAAGCACATGACCAACGTGGTTTGTGCCTTCATTCTGACAAGGTTTGTGAGGCGTAACTCGGACCGATTTTCGGTCGGTCGATTTACGCTTCCCTAGAATTTACCAATTTGTCGCCAGCTTCACGCCTACATCCTCTTGGTAAACAAACATAAAACGCCACGCAAAAAACGAAGGAAAAAAAAAATCTCGCGAAGACCGAACTTAGAAGCCGAGAAGCCCAGCCCGAGTGCCAGCATTCATTCGTGTGATGCAGGCCACTTTCACGAAGGTCATATCCGGCCTCGCGTTTATCACCTTCCTTCCCGCGCTCTTAGCGACCTTCCACCTCCCGTATTACTTGCGCTATCTCGTATACGCGAACATAAAAGGGCCTGCCGCGGACAAGAAAATCGCCACATGGAAACACCCAGAACCTCGTACAAAAAACAACCAGATCCCGCCTTATCAAGCCCCACGTGACGCATGTATGACGTTAGTGGTAAGTAGCGCCCCCTGGGCATCCACTCTTTCAACATGGCTGCTGTCATGACGTGCGTGCTCCATAGCCCGGAACCAAGATCGCTTTGCGTCGCCCGGGCCGAATTCGCACTTTGCACCTTGTCATTTTGTTCTTGCCGCTGAACGGAAAGCAGGCGCGAAGAAACGTGGGTGGAACACACCCTACCTAACCCTGTTTCTCTTTTTTTTCTTTTTATCTCTATCTGCGCTGACGACACGGCGTCGTTTTAGCACCCACCGAGAGAGGGCATTTGTAACGGACATCTTTTACGGTGACTTGGCTGGCGATGGTGCGCTGTCTCACGACGTGCGATGGGGGCGCGAGGAGCGAAGGAACGAGCAGGAGATTTGTAACCGTGACTTCTCGGCGTGTACGCCGGGCGCTGGAGCTCTTTGGGACGGTGGAGTGGTTTGTGGTCCCCGTAATGACAGTCTGTCGAGAGTACTTTTGGTTCTGATAACCTCGGCGACCTGGCTGCTTTGTGTCAGCTCTAGGAACCGGCTTCGCAACAATACAATGGAAAAAAAAAATAGGGGGACCACAAGCTGAAAATTTTGGGGGCAATAAATGAAGCATCGCGAATCTCTTGGGTTTTGGCTTCAACGCTGAGTTTTTTAAGAGTATAAGTTTTTTTTTGTTTGTAACCTGATCTCGCGTGTAAGCACGTATTTCTTGCGTCACAAAACTATACAAAATATTTAGGCTGCCGACTTACATTTGCGAGCCCTGTTACAATGGAGGACTGTGTTAAAAGAAAAGGAACAGGCGCCGGTAGGACACGGGCCTATGAAAAAAATAGCCCATGAAAAATGAACGGAGTGAACAAAAGGTGCAAACGGCGTGTTCACATATGCCCCGTTAAAACCAGCTGTTTCTTATTTTTTTCACAGAAGGCTGAAAATTGTGACGTGACAGTTCACGTTCATACACATACTGCAGGAAACCTACATCCGGCTGAAAGTTATAGTCATGGACAGAGGATAAAAACATTCACGATATCATAAAAATTACATACATAACAAAACATACAACAATAAAAAATAGGTATATAAAATACAAAAGGGAACATCGCATACCTTGCTTGTTTTACTTACTTTTCTTTTTGGTTCGGGGAAATACCACTATTAAAAATAATCGCACCCTTCGTGTATTGCAGAAAAAAATGTGGTCCACATTTTAAGCAATGCAAAACTGTGGCAGCCACACGGCACCAATATTAAAAAAATTAGGTGTTGCTTCAAGAGCAATTTTCGATGATTGCAAACTTATCCTAATGAACAAACCAGCTTTGAGTAATCCGAACAGTAATTTTATCACTCATTCTTCACTTCAGTTAAAACGTCCTTTGCATTCCATACTTCATTCCTTTAGCTAAACGGCCCCTGACACCAGGGCGAACTATGGAAGCCAGAAGATTAGGTATCAGCTCCCCAAAGTACTCAATTTAATTTTGTTACTAAGAATGGACATTGGAGGCGTTTCTCGCAAAAATATACGCTCGTCGCTCATTTCATCAATCTGATTATAGTAATTTTTAAGTTTGTATACATTATATATATTTTTTTGGCTCCTAAGTTTTTTTGGTTTTTTTTTGTATTTTTTTAGTAATGCTGATGTTGCTGATTTCCCCCCCTCTTCCATCTGTTTTTGTACGAAAAGAAACAAATAAATTGAACTAAATTGATTTAAAAATATATCTATATAAAAACAGACAACACAAACAGCTATCACCGCCGAGATGTTTTGGTGGCGCCCTCTCATCGTTCCTTTCGTGACGTCACGGACGGGATTTGCCTAGTTTTGATTGGCAGGATTTGCATCGCCATGAGCCGGCAATTGGGCGCGCGTTATCATAATAAAGAAAGGTATGGTTTGGCAAATCATAAACTTCGGTCATAATGACGCTTTTGGTCGCGCACGTCAGTACTACTGTTTTTAAAGAAAAAGTAAAATATATTCATTCGCCTTCTTTTTTTTTTTTTGTAAAGCAATGTGAACTGCTATTTACTTTTTTTTTTTCGCTGCCTACATCTAATGCTCTGTATGATTTTTTAAATATCGAGAATGATTGTGTAGAGTTTATGTTAGGTATGTTATAAATTAAGTTTCTTCTATGATATTTTTAACTTTGCTTCACGTAATTTGTCCGCATATGGAGTGTCCTTTCTTTAACATAATACAAGGGGTACGACGATCTTGTTCCTAATTCACCGGCAGTGACATAAACAAATATTTTATAAATTAACTGAGGTAAAAAATACAATATACTTCATTTACTATTAAGATACTGCATTATATTAATTTCAAGCATGCCATATGTTGCTTTGTTCTTAGGATATTTTACATGATGTACCGAACAGCTGAAAACTCATAAAACATCTTTGATAGGGTGGTGTTTTCTTCGCATGTTAGTAAAGCAGATAATCCTATATAAAAGCTTGGACGGTAGCTAATTAAAACAAATACTTCCGTGAAAATAAGACAAAACAAAAGAAAACATTTCCCGTTTTTTAAGCGTTGCTAAGATGCACACTTACATTTTCTAACGCCGCTTTGTGGTTCCGAACACGTCCAGATTGGAGCGTAGAGGAACCGTGGTTTACAAATACATTGACGTCCAGGGGGAAAAAAAAGTTCTGCTCGTTTACGTTTTAAACAGCTCACCCCACACGAGGCCACATAAATTATTTTGCTCGACTAGAACGCGATAACAAAACACAGACCCACAAACACAGCAAAAAAATCAATACAAAAATTTAGCGGATCCTTTGGCCCGTACTTGAGATCTCTCTTGACGTGCTCGGCGATCTCTTTTTCATTTGTGGAGCTGCGCGACTTTTGAGCGGATAAAAAGAAATGATAGTTCAATTACGTGGTATAATGGTATAAATGAATGAATCGCCCCGATGTAATTACACGCACGAATGATCGCAACTGTCGTTAGCAATATCGCTCCTCATAATATAAATATATGAAACACTTCGAACCAGGGGAGAAAGAAAGAATAGAGGAACTTGAAGAGAACGTTAACCTCTCGTCCCACTTTGCCCCACTTGGATGTTCTACTTGCTTCAGCCGTGCGCTATACTCAGAGTCAGGAAGGCGTCGCTTTCTTTTTTTGATGAGATATATTTTGTTAATGAGGCGATTCTTCAAAAGCGAGGGTCGCTCGTGCGAAGAAAGTGGCGCCGGAGTCGTCGTCCATTCTGAATTCCTATTAATATTCCCCTTCGGGAAATTTCGATAGTTCGCAAAAAATTAGCTCCGCAGGAAGTGGTCATAGTTCAAGGATCTTGGAGGATTAGTACTCGCTTCCTTTACAGCGCTGGAGTTGTATTTGAAATAGTACAAAAAAATATTAAAAGCGTTTCAACGCTTATGGTCTGATTGGACTGTGCCAAGACCAGATTGGTATTTCTTTCACGACAAGCTGCATCAGAAGAGACACCGCGGGCTTTACAGTATTAACGACATCGAGCGAGAAATATAAAACGTGTAAATAAAAAGGTCACATAATAAAAAAATACGGCCTTTGATAAGATCCTCCCGAGATCGGAAGCTATAGCTGTACTTTCTTAGTTTTGTAAGTGTCGCCTTCAATTTCACGGAGGTGGATCTTCTGTGGCCTCTGCGCTTTTTGCAGAACAAACGATGAAGCAGTTTGATTAACTGGTGCAGAGCAACGTTTTGTATTTTCTTTAATATTATTTCGTATCAAAATTGGAACAGATTAAAGGAATTTAATATAAAGAATTCTACTTAAAACGCGTTTTACGTAACGTTTCACAAATCTCCTGTGAGAAAGAACAAACCTATGTTATATTAAAATTCTGTGCGGTATGTGGGCATGCATAAAAAAAAAAGAAACTTTCGGATTTTTTTTTTAACGTTTTCTGGTTATGTAGCCGAACTGGTTAAATCCCCGTATCCGCAAATCAGGCTTTGCACGCCGCACGTAATATGCTAAGCCTCCTGGTTAGAGTTTGACCTTTTGGAATTGGCAGTATAAATTCGAGATTACAATAACGCGTGGAAAATAACGTTTCTCTAACTTCTACTCAGTGATGCCTATATATATATACTTTTTTTATTAAGCTTAACATATTTCTTTAAGAAAACGTGAAAGCTACACCCATGCAGTTTGTGCAGGTGAGTTATACGACTAGGGGAACATATTATAGGAGGCTAATCGTAACAATGAGTCAGTAATTATTCTAAATTTGTTAGTTAACTTTTTAATGAGTTAAAATAGACATATGGTTCCAATTAGAAACTTGCTGAGCGTCATCGAAAACCAATAAATTAGTCAACATCAGAAAGACTTAGAGCGCCTGAGCAGCGCAGTAGTGCGCTAAAGTTACCACTCGTGCTGCAGGAGCAAGGATAGCGGTGCGATAACGCGCTCGCGCCCTTTTTACGTCTCTTATCGTAGGCTCAACCTTGCACCTCTTGCACCAGTGGTACCTTAAGCGCACTACTGCACTTCTCATGCGCTTAAAGTATTTCTAAAAATTATTGCCGTAGTGGTTTTTCACGACGCTCAGCAAGTTTCTAATTGGATCCATATGTCTATTCTCACAAATAAAATGAATAATTAAAAAACTTTAGTTAATTACACGACTTATGGTGGCGATTGGCCCTCTATATTGTGTCCATTTCGCCGTATTGCTCATCTTTAAAAACCGCATTAGTGTAGCTTTCACGGCTTTTTTTTAAAACAAATGTGTTAAGCTTAAAAAGAAACATTATGTATAAGTGTCAAAAACGAGAGTTATTGGGCCTTTGTTTATGATTGGTTGAGCGATAATAAAACACGTACAGAAACATGATGAACACCATATTAAAGCGCTTTGGACGTTGTCTGGTTGGTCCCATTATCCCGTAGCGTCGGCTGTGTTTGGACCTAAGACGAAGCGAGGTATAGCGGCAGCGGGCCGAGAACACGAATTTCTAATGCGAATATTTTTTACTGCCTTGTCAACGAGAAAAAACTTGCCAGGTTAACTTCTTTAAATTCAGAAACCTTTTAATTTAACCTAAAGTCACTCAATGATCGGTAAGTACCGCCATTTCCTGCAAACCTGCTAGCCGGCACAAACTGATACTAACATACAGACGACCAAACCTCGCAAGGTGATTGGCTAATCGCTCTCAGTTGCCATGGCAATTGCCATTTCGGTTCATTCAAATCTTCAACGCTTCGAAAGGGTCGTTCTGAACCAGTCGCGCTAAGATCGCTATGGAGCACCATCGTATTGAAAACGTTCCTCGCTAATATAAGCATCTCTGGCGCTGTGTACACCATTCACTTATCAATCGTACTTATCTCCACAGGCCCCTTACAATTGTATTATTGTTATTGCGTATTTAAATAGAAAAACATTATTTTTCAATGCCGTCAAGCACCGGCGCAGCATCTGGTGGCGTTGCGAAGAGCAGCACTTGTTTAATTGGTGTGTGGGTAACAAAAATCTCAGAATCTGTTCAAGAAACGTCTCTTTAAAGCTGCTTGTCACCAGGGAAGTTAGGAAGTTAGACCGCCTCACCAAAAATGAAGAAGTCAAAAACGAACAGCCCATTCCATGAGCCAAAACGCGACCAAACGTCATTTTGGTTTCGAAATTTTGTACACTGAAGATTTTGTATAATCATAGTTTACAAAACCTCAAGCCTTTCATTTTGATCTTCCTCACGATTTTGACGCAATTAGTCCGAATTAGTTGTTATGCGTAAAACATTTTGTGCTTGTTTTACTCATGGTAATAAAACCCGAGACTCAGGAACACAGTCTCGGGTTTTATTACCATGAATCATCACCAGCTCGTTTGTTCTTTTAAGTATTATTGTGTTTCACTCGGATGCTTTGTGCACAACTGAGTGAACCTTGAATACCAGACTTCGACAATTTTGCAATCCGTACGCTGTACATAAAGCGCAGTTGTAACATCCCGAACCAAGTCTTTTAAACCGGTTCTTGACTGCGGTCAAATGAGAATCATGATTTCTGTTGCTCTCTTTTCCAGTCGGCTTTTGGATTTCAGTAGTAAATTGAACAAAACTGGATCCTGAAGCGTTGCCACTCGATTGCAGTTTGTGCTGATGTCGGGATACTGAAGATGTGATTCGTGAGTAGGAATATGTAAAAACTTGCTAAATAAGTTTTTTCTAAACTTGTTATGCTGTCGTTTAATAATGACGCAAAAAACCGCAACAAAGCTATGTTAGCCTGCTTAATAAACATGTAGGTGAAGGTGGTCTTTTACAGATATGTTAGAAGTCCTATTGGTCTTTCTTCGTTCCATCGGGAAATGCAACATATATTTTTCCCTGAAAAAAAAAAAAAGCTTTATAATATTGTACGACTTTTTAGATACATTCTGATTATGTTAGTTTTTATGCTTACGTACAAAACGCGACACCGTTAACGCAAGCAAAGGATCGCCGTTTTATTTTTTCCTTTGTTGCCATTTTTATAATTGGAAAGTTGCAATCGAAGTTTCATTACTCCGATCCACACTTAGTACACAACGTTGCGAAAGCTACCGGCGCGTAAACGTTGCTTTATTCAGCTCTCATTTTTACAAGAGTACATGAAATTCAAACGGTAAATCAAGACTAAGTTTTGCGCCAGAAGCTTTCAGAGCATTGTGCACTAAATGTGCTAAATGTGAAACGCAGTGTAGTGTGCTGTAATGTGCACATCCGGGACAATACCTTATAAGCTGTAAAATTTAGCATTCACCAGTAAGACATCTAATTAAAACAAAAAACAAGCTCCGGTGCCGCCCAATGCACACCAGTGGCCGGGTGCCTTGAAAGTATAGTGCAAATCGAATCTTACACTTGGTTCACAGACTTGCGTGAGTCTGACCGAGTGCGACCGGGGCGGGCTTGCGACGTTAATCCTTATACGAGTTGCTACGGCAAGAGCTGCGTCGGCTCCAACAAAACGGGGTAAAAACCGGTTTTGTTGGAGCCGACTCAGCTGTTGCCATAGCAACCCGTACGTCACGAGCCGTTGTATTTGCACTCCCTTTTGCTGGACGCAAGTGTGGGAATGGCCTTTAAGCAGAATGTGGTGTCAGTTTGCTTCATGCGTAGAGAGGCGTAAGAAATGCCACTAATCGCCTTACTCATTTACATTGAGATGGAGCGGCAAAGCGCTGAGCTTTGCCGCTCCACGTACGGGAACGAAAGAACACTGAATGAAAATAGAGGACAAGGATGCACAAGGCTGCACGATCCCAAGCATACCCTTGTGTACTGCTGCCTGCGATGGACAATGCTCTGTGCCAACCACAAATAATTATATCGCTAGACAGCGCCGCGGTTCCGTACTTTGTGTCTGCTTACTCAACCTAGGCACACCGCTCTCCACACAGCCATGACACTCGCAATTTGACGACGGCTTAGAGTTATGACAATGTGCTTCCGTACGCACGAACAAGATGAGACTCTAACTAATCCTGAGTTTTCCACTAGAATCTTAGAATACATCCGGTATTTCGTTCGTCATACAGCTACCAGAAAGCTCATCAAAATGCTCGCCACAGTGCCACATGTCTCTGGTCTATTTTAATATCTTCTCTCTTTTATGAATCCTTATACCTCTGTCAGGCGGGCTAATTTAGTGTTATTTCAAGCGAGAAGCGAGAACAAGCGAGAAACTTAAGTCAAGAGAAAAAGTCTAAGTAACCCGGCATGAATCACTGAAAATAGAAATGAAACCTACACACATGACTAACTTGTTTTAAGCCTTACACGCTACGAAATGCATGTTATCTTACGGAATAGGCCGTACGTGCACAATATTCCTAAGCGTCAGATACAAAATCATACATATGTATATGCACTGCATAGGTCTTTGACATAAGAAAATATGACAATTACATATCAAGTTCGGTATTTCAAACCCAAAGCCGAAAGCAAAAGGCCCTAGAGGAATTTTCCACCGATCTGCATTCCGCGTATTGAGAGGAAGTAAGCGCTGTACCCACACTTGTGGATACGGACTTCTAAGTAACTTTTTTTTAAATACGTTACTCCAAATTTTCGAGGGGGTCCTCACAAGTTGATCCCGCAGTTCAACGAGCGGAGAGACGACCTCAATGCATACCTGCAGCGTTCTGAGCGCACGGCGACAGGTTTGGGGTGGCCTCAGGACCTCCTGTGTCTGACAGGAGAAGCGCTCACGGTGGTTGGTCGCATGACACCCACGGACGCGTTGAACTATCCTAAAGTAAAACTGTCTCTGCTCCAGAGATTTAAGTACACAAAGGAGGAATACCATGAGATATTTCGGGATGCTAAACCCGAGGAGGGTGAAACTAGGAGGCAGTTCGCTGCAAGGCTAGCAGGTTACTTTGACTGGTGGGTTGATGTGTCAGAGATCGAAAAGACATTGGAAGCGCTATGAGACACTGTTCTGGTGGAACAGTACCTTGGGACCTGCTCAAGCAAGCTAGTTGTATTCCTTAAAGAGAGAAACTGCCGAACTTTGGATGAAGTGGCAGCGAAAGCTGACCTCTTTTTAGAGGCGCAAGTGCAATCGAGCACAAATGGAAAACAGAAAAAAGAGACTGGAGAGAAACTGAGTGCAGGAGATCCAGCTAATAATGATAAAGGCGAGGCCAGGAGAAGTAGCCGCTGCTTTCTTTGTGGGAAAGTGGGACATAAGGCACAAAATTGTCGGAGTAAGGCTCACGCAAGTAAAGCACCAACGTGCTGGAACTGTGGATGAACGGGTAAAAGGGCTAATCGGTGCAAGGTAGGAACGCACGGAGGACACCAGGCCTCTTGCCTGTGGACAAAGCCACCAGCAGATTGGGACGAGCCAGATGACTCCCTCGCCCCTCTGAGGAGCGGATATAAGGTATCGCTGGTGAACGCTGCCTTTGGGAATCTTCCAAAGCTCTTAGTAGATAAAATGCTTGTGGTTGAGGGACGACTCGGAAACCGACGAATAAAGGCACTCAGGGACACCGGCTGTAACACTGTGGTGATCAGGAAGGACTTGGTTCCTCTCGACAAATTCACCGGAGAGTCGAGTGCCGTCTTTTTATTGGTGCTGCACGGCCAAGTATCTACCTGAAGCGAAAATTTTGGTCCAGACGCCGTTCTACACAGGTACGTTTCTAGCGAAGTGTATCGATAATCCATTGTATGATCTGGTGCTTGGGAACATTCGGCAAGTTCAAAATGCGGACGATCCAGGCCCGGATTCGGAAAAGGCAAATGAAGTGGCACCTGAGAGCCCAGAAGACCGGGTCGAGCTGTGTCGACGGTCCGACTGGTGGTCTGATGTTCACGGAGGGTCCGGCTCAGTCAAGAACAATGAGGAGTCATGTCACGTGATTATAGCGGAAGTTGCTGCCGTTCGCGGTACGAGCGTCACGCGAAGTGGAGAAAAAATAAAAAGAGACATGCCTGAAGGTACCGCAGGTATCAATGATCGATACAACTCTAGAAGCCCTCGCTAGAGAGCAAAGAGAAGATGACACACTAAATAGGTGTTTTGATGTGGTTGGGCAAATCACGAGAAAGCCTAAGACTACGACAAAGTTGCAGTTCGTCGTGAAAAACGACCTGTTACACAGATCTGTTGAGTGCTCGTCGGGGAGAAAGACAACTCAACTGGTACTCCCGAAGAAGTTCAGACCGGCAGTGATAACGCTCGCGCATGATGGGATAATGTCCGGGCACCAAGGAATCAAGAACGCTAAGCCTGGTCACAGAAGAGGTTTTCTGGCCCGGGATGCAAAGCGATATCAAAAGGTACGTCCGATCATGCGACGCCTGTCAGCGCACGGTGCCAAAAGGCAAAGTGGGCAGGGCGCCATTGGGGAATATGCCCACGGTTGAGACGCCATTCTAGAAAGTGGCAATCGACATTATTGGACCTATCGCACCAATGCCAAGCGCCGGAAACAGGTACATCTTGACCATGGTAGACATGGCAACGAGAGAGTTTTGCAAAGCATCGGATCTCATCAGGTGGCCGAAGCGTTAGTAGAAATGTTTACACTCTATGGGGTACCGACAGCGATACTCAGCGACTGCGGGGCTAACTTTACATCTGACCTCATGAAACAAGTCCGTCGCTTGTTATCGATGAAACACCTGCCCACCACACCCTACTACCCCATGTGCAACGGGCTATAGTGGAAAGGTGTAACGGCACTATCAAGCAAATGCTAAAGAGGACGTGCCAAGAGCAACCAAAAGATTGGGACAAGTACCCTCCAGCGCTGCTGTTTGCATACAGAGAGGTGCCGCAGTCGAGTCTTAGGTTTTCACCATTCGAACTACTCTACGGCAGAAGGGTGCAAGGTGAAGACGTCGTACAGCTATATGCTTGAGCTAAGGGAAAAACTGGAGAGAACGTGCGAGCTGGCGCACAAATTCCTGGACGAAGCCAAAGCTAAATTTAAAGGTTACTACGACAGAATGAGCTCAAACCGCAAGATGAGACCAGGCGACTTGGCTTTGATGTTTCTGCCAACAAATGCCAACAAGATGATTATGCAATGGAAAGGGCCCTTCGTAGTGACGGAAAGAAAGAACGAGGTCGATTACGAGTTGGACGTGGGAGGGAAGACGAAGGTCTTTCACGTCAACATGCTAAAAAAGTACGAGGAGAGGGAGACGATTTGACAACAGCAGACTGCCTGTCATGTCGCAGCTTTGATCAAAGATGAAGCTCTAGTAGAGCTTCAACTTTCATACTGCTGGTTTGTTAAAAAAATACGCTGTCATAACCATATATAACTTGTACAGTTACAGGTTGACGCTGGTTTTAAAAGAGATCAAAAACGAAACTCACTATTCCTGACGACTCTCGCGATGTTAACTAGAAATGTTGCAACCTATCCTACACGGCACGCTGAATATTGGAGGATGGTACCTCTTAGGAACTAACTATGGCTTGCAAATGTTAAAATATACTTTACCACATATACTTAACAGCTTTATTATTCGTAACTTTCAACTGGACCTGCTCTCCATGAATGAGCTTTGAAATTACTATGTAGATTAACCGCACAGTGGAAAGGTTTTTGTGACAATCTGTCCTGCCAGGGCTGTTTCTGTAGCAGCTTTTTTTTTTGTTTGTTTGTTTGAGCTGTTATGTTTCTGCCACTGTAGGAGGTCGGGGACCCGTCAAGCTGTTTTCGCGGCTTTTTTCCCCGACCAACCCGTCATCACCTGATGAAAGAAAATAAAGGCATTATTTTTATTATTAAGCTTCAAAGACGCCGGAGTGGTTCCCACACCGAGCTAGACGAAGCAACAAGGATGGAAGGACGTTAATGTAAGCAAGAGTTTGGACGCGAAAAAAAGTGCCGAAGTGCGTGCGCTGATTGAAAACTTCAGTGAGATCTTCTCCGATGTGCCGGGAAGAACAAATCTCTTGACATGCGACCTAGAGGTCACCACGACGCGCCTGGTATACATAAAACAATACCCACTGCCACTTTCAGTTCAAGAGGTGGTCGAGCAAGAGACCTCAGAGTTGCAGGCGCTAGGAGTAATCAAGAGTTGCTCGTCACCATACAATGGACCGGTGGTGATCGTGAAGAAGGACGGATCAAATAGATTTTGCATGGACAACAGGAGATTGAATAATGTCATTAAACCCGATGCAGAGCCTATACCGAGGATCGACGTCACATTTGCCAAAACGGGGCAGAAGCGCTTTTTCTCAATGGATGTGGCCAAAGGTTATTGACAAATTCCTATGGAGGAGAGCGCAAAAGAAAAGACAGCGTTCTCATCAACGAGCGGGCTCTTCCAATTCAACTTTATGCCCTTTGGAATAAAAACTGCTTCAGCTAAATTCACGAAGCGGATGCGAAAGTCGTTGGACGGAATCCCAGACGCGCATCACTGCATAGATGGCGTCCTAGTTGCTACGAGTTCGTGGAGGGAAGATATGGAGCGTCTTAGCTATATCTTTCAACGCTTGCGAGAGGCCAACATCACGATCAAGCCGATGAGGTGTGAAATAGGATTCTTGAAAATCAGCTTCCTAGGGCACGACATCGGAGTGGGCAATAGATCGCCGGACCCTAAAATAATAGAAAGAATCCAAGATGTTTCGAGGCCTCGAACAAGAAGACAAGTCAGAATGTTCCTCGGTCTTACGGGGTTCTATCGAGAATTTGTAGAGAACTATGCTCGTCTGGCTGCACCACTAGTGGAGCTAACTAAGAAGGGATCGCGGAATGAGGTTGAGTGGGGGCCAAAGCAGGAGGAGGCTTTCGAGCAGTTGAAGTGTAGATTGAGGCAGTCACCCATCTTATTAGCCCCGAACCCAGAAAAAGAGTTCGTACTAAGAACTGAGGCCTCTGATGAAAGCGTGGGTGCAGTCTGGCTTCAATAAAAAGATGGCACGCTACATCCAGTAGCGTATGCAAGCAGAAAGCTTAGTAATGCAGAACGGAAGTTCGCAACGGTGGAAAAGGAATGTTTGGCTCTAGTATGGGCCGTTGCGAGGTTCAAGTTGTTTTTGTATAATAGGACGTTCCGAGTCCAGACCGACCATCAGCTTTTGGAATTTCTGAACAAAGCCAAGCACACCAACAGTCGAGTGATGAGATGGAGTATGACGCTACAAGATCAAAGTTTTCATGTAGAATATATTAAGGGTAGTGACAACGTGGGGGCTGACTTTATGAGTCGCGCGTGAGGAGTCGTGACTAGCCTATATAATTTACCAGGGAGCTTTGAGTCCATTTGGAACAAAGTTAAAGAAAAGTTACCAAAAGGTTTCCAGAAGCAGACGTCTGGCCGAAACTTTCAAAGGATAAACTACTGAGCCTGAACAAGTGTTATGAACAGTGTAAGACTGGTGCGTGGGGTCTCATTTTGTTTTTATGTGTGCGTTGATGTTATTATGCGTACGTGTGTGGTGAGCGTTGTCAGGAAGACAAGCGACGTCAACGACGTGACGCACATCTCGTCAGAACTTTGACGTTTCTCCGCCTGAGGAAGTGAGGCTCTTGAAGAAGGGGGGAGTGTCACGTTCCTGAAGAGACGGTTAAATCGGAAGGTGAAGAAGGGGAAAAAGCTCGAGGACAAAGGAAAAGGATAAGCTCGCGGGGAAAGATGACATTCGACGACTGAACCTGAAGGGCGGAAGTTGACCCGCCAACGCTCCCGGCAGACCAGGCTTCGCACCTAATGAACCCTGGCTTCGCTTCAGGTCTTTTCGCCACCATCGAGCCGGAGCGACGTCGTGCTTGCTGCTCGCACAAGAAGCTCGGAGCATTGACTTTTTAGCTCGAAGACGGACACGAAGGGGCGGCCTCGCAGCATTCCTGTTCCAACATTCGCAACATTCGGTTGGTCAACACCATCGAACCGATGCTGGGTGACCCAGAGCTCCTAGCATGCTTGGGGCCACACCCATGACATCGAAGAACAAAGCCTGCTTTCGTCCCAAGCAAGATCAACGCTCGAGACTGTGAGTGTTCTCAGCTCCCATTTAAAGACGACCGAGACTGACTGTAGTGACTGTAGCCATTTAATCACTTTTTTTTTCTTTCGCTTCTGCTCATAATTTTTTTTCCTGTTCTGTTTTTCTTTTTTTTTTTTTGTGTGTGCTTGTGAGTAAATTAATTTTCGTTCGTCTACTTATGTGTCGCTTCGTCTTTCGACCTGCCCTCGTCCCCTCGGAGGAACATGACATAGGGTATTAGCCCTACAGTTTAGTCTTAAATGTATAAAGATTTGCGCTACGGTGAACCAATAGAAAATGACGTCTACGCCAGTCATTCCAATTCCGTCTTGGTTAGCAGAGAACGGCACGGCCTACCTCAGTTTCAGCATGTAACTGTTGGAGACACCACGATCCTCACGATCTAATAAAGCAGTATCAGGGGCTCCTCACGTATCTCCATCAGACGGAGCGGAATGACAAGGTTGGTTCTGCTTACTCTTGGTCTTGGCTTTTGATGATCGATGATAATCATCGAATTGGTTTACAGATCGGTAATTAATGTCACATTGTTCTGTAACGTGTCTCGATTAACAAGAACAAAATATTACTGAGAAATTTAAGCTTATAACTTTTTATTGCACACGTGTACCCTTTCAAAAAAAAAAGTTTTTTTTTTTTAAGCAAACATTAATTACGCATTACCGAACGCTCGTTCTCAGCCCAAATGTAGCGCTAGCGGCCCAAACCAGATGTCAAAGTTTTAGAACTAACCGTTATCTCATTGAAATGCTATAAGTCTTTTTTTTTTTTCAAGTTCAATGAAAACATGCAACTCGTTTTTCTGCAACTGGCAACATTCAGCTCCATGTATTCAAGACCTCAGACGGCCTCCAATTTCCAAGTAGAAAACAAAACAAAAACACATAACTTTTGAATAAGATACCGGTTAGTCCTAAAACTTTGGTATCTGGAGCGAACCGCTAGCGATAGATTTCGGTGGAGAACGGGTGCTCTGCGATAACTAATTAAATTTTGCAATAAAAAATAACAAAAACGTTTTTTGTACGTTTTTTGATGGGACACCTGTTGTCATTGCCATGATTTCCCAGTGGCACAAAGTTGTCCTGTGTGGCACCAAGGCACCGGAAGTAATACTCAGCGAGCTGAAGTGCACTCGCTTGATGTGCACTAAATTAACCAGTCTGACGGGGATATTACAGTATTGGAATAGTGCCCCCGTTTTTACCCTTCTATAAAGAAAACAGAAACAAGACACTAAAAGTGAGAACAAAAAGTAGACAAGACTCATGAAAAAAAAGAAGAAAAAAAAAAGAAGTCGTGTTTACGCGTTAGAACTACCATGTACCTCGAGTCAAAGCTGCCGATGGAACCCACGACAGCAATCTACAAACATTACCCCTTTCTCCAGCGAATATTTCATTCACGTAGCTCCGCGCAATTATTGCAGCGCTTCGAAAGCCGCGCTGCAGCTGACCTGGTCAGTACCCAGACACGCTAGCAAACCAGAAGCTGACGGCGGACGGGCGGCGCAGGTGTCTTCGCCAATAAGCGCGGCCTCCCAAATACCGGCGCATTAGCAAAAACCCGCTGACAGCTCGTCGCACAGCCTCCTCGACACGGGCAAAGCCGGCGCTCCGCGTTCGCCGGCCCATTCACTCGGGCCATATATTACCGGCCCGCGCTAATGCTGGGCTTCCGTTTATGCTCGCGCCCAAGCTCGGGGCTGCTCGCTCCAAATTCGTCTTTCTAGGCCGCCGTCTGCCAGCGGCTCCCGGCGTGCGAGAGAAAAGGAGTCTAGCGGAGGAACTCTGCTCGGAAGACCCCGCCTAGGTGCGAGGGTACCCCGCACGGACGTCTCCGGGCTGCCGGGTGGACGGGGGAACAAAGACCCGAGGGCGAGGGGGAAGTATCGACCCGGGGCCGGCAGCCGCTCGCAGACCTCGCTCCCTCCCGCTCTTTATGCTCTTCCGATCCCGCCGCGTCGGGAAAATCAATGAAGCTCACCTGGGCAAGCATTCCTCAGGGGCAATTCCTTCGGTCGCTCCACTCGCCAGCTTTCTTTCTCTTTCGCTCGCTTCTTTATTTTTCTCGATTTCATCTTTATTCCGAGTCGCTCGCCCTCTATCTCTCCTTCTCTCGTTGTGGGGCTTTGCTCCTTGGGTTTTTCTTTCTGTCGTTCTTTCCACTTCCCCCCGAGATTTCCCTTTCGGTCCTCTCCCGCGCTTCGACGCTGCTATCGGTGAGACGCCATGTTCGATTGACGCTGGTCCCTGCCAACGCGGGCAGGAAACAAGGAGACCAGAGCGAGTTCCTGAAAGGGGAGCACTTGAGGTTGCACTGATTTGCCCCGAGCAAGAACTCGACTCAGCACGACCGTCGATCTTCTACCTTCTAAGCACTTCGCTTTTTAAGTTAAAGGGACCATGAAAAGGTTTTTAATCTTGTTCCTCCTTCTCTTACCTTCTCAAATGAAAAGCGACATGAAAAATCAAGAGCTTGTGACGTAGTATTTCGCCGGAACCGGAAGTTCTCCCAGCCGTCTGAGGGTTGTCGGGTTTAGCGGTCCGTGTTCTTTGCGTCTGATGCAATCGTCGATAAATGTTAATCTACAGCGACAGCCCTCCAAGCCTAATTCCCGACGTGGAGTGGCCAGTCTGATTGATTTTGCTTTCATCAACGTCAATATTAGTAGTCCCAAGTTGTAAACATTGACGGTGTTGGTTTCGGAATAAGATCACTGCAAGTTTCCACCGTGCTTCTTAAGCACACTATGAAACTTGTCATTTACCAACGATAATAAGTGCAATCACGACACTCATTGTCCAGGAACGCGAGTCCAAATATTCGTCGATGGATTGACTCTGGACGAGCCCACACGTCCGACTGACGCTCTGCTCTTGTCCAATACGTGAGCTGGGTTCTACGGATGCGCTTGGATACTGCGGATGTATCACGGTGAAAAGGTGGAGAGCTTTCGAAAGGAAACAAGAAATAGTTTTCTGTATTTAAAAAAAGTTTTTTTTACCAAAAAGCAGGCCTTTGGCTCACTTCTCTCGTATACTAGTTTTCGATTAACCCTCAAACGATACGCAATTAGTAAAATCCCAATATAAAATAATTTATTCCAGCCTAGAATTAATTTCACGGTCCCTTTAATAACTTTCGAAATAGGCGGGCCAGCTTCGAGACAATGTCGTCAGAAAATATGGGGTCTGTGGAACGTTAGTCAGTGAGACGTCAGTGTGTCTAGCCACTGTTGTCTTGACTGTAAAGGCGCTATTTGGTCAGTGCAGCGGGACTGCTAGAATAGGTATTGTACGCGCACCATGCAATCGAAAGTTTACACGAATGCATTACCGAAGAACGCCCGTTCATATCGAAATCGACGGGAGTTGGTTTAAGCTAGGGGTTTCTGAGCCAACGCAATCGTATGTTGAGTAGCAGAGCTACGTTATTTCATCGATGAGTCTTTACACTCGACAACTGATTTTAATCAACCACGCTGTACTTATGTATTTTTTCCCCTGTTCAGAATGGCTTTAGCGAACATTATTTTTCAACTGGGTTTTTGACTGACGGGTGCGAACGGTAATCAGCAAGTTACGTCACACATTCTCGAATTGTAAACAAAAATATCATGTAACTAAATTCTAGATGCAAGTTTTCTGTGATTGCGAAAGAGAACACTTTAGACGATACGTGGTTCACCTAAATATCATCAGCACGACGTCACCTGGTCTGCTGGTGATCAAATTCTTAGCAACATTTATAAAAAAAAAATAGGTCAGCCTTGTTTCTTAACAAATACACCTTGGTTAATGACGAGTAGCACATGTATATCAACTTAAACATTACGTCATGCTTTAATGTGCCAGTTAAACAGCAAGTTGCAGCGCTGCAAGTACAAATACATGCAACGATGCCCTTTCTGTGCCTGAGAGAACACGGCAGAAACAGGCTTTAGAATTTTCTACCTGCCCATGCAGTTTTGTTTTTCATTCCACCTTGCTTTTATTTGCAACATTACCGAGATTCTCTGCCGCAATTCGTCCATGAAAACAAGCTGCTCCCCCGGATCATCTATCCAGACCCCTTAGAACACGCCTTTATACAAGAACCACATAAAAGATATTTATCTATTATTCATTCCTTCCTATAATAGAACACAGCGCAAAAGAGAGAGGGAGAGAGAGAAAGATGGAGATGATGAAGAAAAATAGAGGAGAGGAGTGTTCAAATGCTCCCTTTTAGGGAATATTTTCGCACACAAGACCGTCGGGCGCTCCAACGAAAATCATTTCATTTTATCGTGCACTGGCTACCTTCCGTTTTTGCATCATTCCCGTAAAAGTCTAGCCGTTTTATATACGCATATGAGACGGGCATACGGACACAAAAGAACACGCACAATGGGATGCTTCCTTCCGATGCTTTTGAGGCTTTTTTTTTTTTTTTTGTACCCCTTATTTCGTTTTAACGTAAATTCCAAAGAAAATATTGACTTTAAAGTCTGCAGTGTTCGTTTTTCTTTTTTAATTTTTATTATCAGTGAGGCCGCATCGTTGCTCTTCGTGTGGTTACTTTTTGTATTTGTTTTTTGGCCGGGAAAGTGGAAGCCGATGAATTGTTCGCTGATATTGGTTCGATCGGCGTGCGCCCTTTTCAATACGCCCTCGGGGTTATTTCGGCTGCTTACATTTTGGTGTCGTTTCGATTTTCCTCTTTTCCTTCGTTTACTTTTTTTCTGTACTTAACTTGAGGCCCACCACTGAGTTCGATCCGCGATGGGACTGCCGCTTCTGAACAGATACAAGCCGCGCTGCCATGCCCCTAAAATTGTTAAAAACAAAACGAGTTCCAGGTGCTGCCCATCGGACTCTCCATGGCGCCGGAGACTTTCCAGTGGGTCATGAATACAGTGCTAACGGGACTAAAATTTAAAAGCTGTCTTGTCTACCTCGACGACGTCATGGTATTCTTGCGTGACTGCGACGAGCACTTGGGACGACTCAGAGCCGTGCTTTAAAGCCATCAAGACCGCTGGGATCACTCTCAAGCCGACGAAGGGTCACAAATCAGATTTCTAAAAAAATCCGCCAGGATTTGTGAGAAATACTAGTGGCCCAGGCTGCCGAGGACCGTTTAATTCTACGCCCAATCACTCCACAAGTGCTAGCGACGCAAAAAGCCACCGACAAAGACGGCAGGACTCCTCCAGCGATTACTTCTCTGACGACGCCATTCCAACACAGCGGAATAGACTTGCTCGGGATGCTTTTATTGTCGGCGCTCGGGAACCGCTGGAAAATCGTCGCCACAGATTATCTTACGAGATATGCCAAGACAAAAACCCTTCCGTATGGAACCGACGTAGAAGTCGCCAAGTTCTTTGTTCAGTCCATCATCCTCCGGCACGGCGTCCCCGAAGTACTGATAACAGACCATGGATCATCGTTTATGGCGTAACTGACTCAAGAGGTTCTTTGGCTTAGCCACACAGGCCATCGTTGGACCACTGTGTATCATCCGCAAACCAACAGACTCACAGAACGGCTTCACAAGACCATCGCTAGCATGTTCACCATGTACGTTGACGTGGAGCGCAATCCCTGGGACGAAGTGCTATGCTACGTCACATTTATCTACAATAAGGCTGTGCAAAAAGCCACCCGAGTGACGCCTTTCCAGCTGGTGCATGGGCGGAAGGTGACTACTATGCTAGACTTTATCTTGCCGCCCAAGCCATTTGACGACGGGAGCGACGACGACCAGGTGGTTGCTAAACGGGCAGAAGGAGTCCGCCAGCTTGCCCGACTACAGATTCAAGGCCAGAAACGTGTCAACGCCAGTACAGTCCCCGCAGTCGTGACGTCCATTTTCAGCCCGGGGCAAAGTATGGGTCTGGACACCAATTCGGCGCCGCGGACTCAGCAAAAAACTCTTTAAGCGCTAATTTGGACACTAGAAAATTCTTTGCCGTCTGGGGACTTAAACTACGAGGTACTGCCCGACGGAATCCGACTATCATCCCGCCACCCGAAACGACCCGTGGTTGTTAACGTCGTGCGCCTCGAGCAGTATACTACGCTCGAACGGACCATAGACGTTTGGTGTTTAGAGCTGCACAAGGTGTTTTTGTTTTGTTTCTTCAAAACGTATAACACCGGAACAATGCGACTTTTTTAGGGGAGGGTAATGCCGAATTATCGGATACAAGCGGCAAATGCAGCGCAGCAATAAAGGTGGGACAAAGAATGTAGCGCAGTGGCTAACGTGCCCGGGTCTCACGCCGTAGTGCTGGGTTCGAATCCGAGCCGCTAACCTTTCTTTAATTCCTTCGTTAATTTCTGAAGCACTCAGAAAGAACTCGCAAGTTCCCTTTAATGTCCGCTTGTTCATACTGTTATTCTAGTACTTTTTGGGTAGTGCGCGATGTAAGCTACCCTTGCAATAAAAGGGCCTGCACGTTGTTGTAGAGGTGCGGCCTTTCGCCAGCGCTCGGTCCAGCTGTCACGCCGCTTCCGACGCCTACGACGCCTATACCACTTACTTTTTTCTGGGCAAAAGTTTGACATAATAAACGCTTAGTTTTCCACTGCACTTACCGTGTCCCTACTTGTCATTCGTGACAATATAAATAGTGTGAACAAGAACGGGTTGCTAGAAATAGAAACCTTGGCAGGATGCATATACGGGAGCCTCGGGAGTCAGAACTTGGCGTTTTCCTAGACGACATTTGTTTATACTACCGTCAATCCTCCTTGTACCGCTTATTTTCTTTTGTTTGTTCTTCTGGATTCAAAGTCTATACGCACCCAAATCCGGCACAGAACCTTTCAGCACACTTCAGAGGGGCTTAGCTTTTCTCCCGTCAATGTTTGTAAGACTAGTTTTTGCTATCTTGTTACCGAGCTGAGTTTGTTTTAAGGAATACACCGAAACAGCTCGCACACGTGAATAACAAAACCGAGCTTTCGCCGCGTTGAATCCCGGCGAGCTGTCATAGAATAAGCAGTACGAATGTCCGCGGCGCCTCTGATCAAGTCTCGTTCTTTCCAATATAGGCTTCGCCTACCAGCCCGGAGCCAATCCAGGGAGTATAAGAGAAAACGCCAAACCCATATTCCCCGACATGAAGATCTCCGTCCGCGGGCCTGGCTTATTCCAGTCAGGACATGTTCGTAGACTAGGGTGCCTTATGTGTACGTGCGCCCGATGACATCAAGCCATTTTGTGGCTGAAGCTTCTCTCTTTTATTTGCTCTGAAACAAGGAAAAGAGCGCCTCCCGACTCGAGCTCTCGAATTCGGTCGGTACTGCGTCGCCATTTTGAACCCCCGTAGTCTTTTTATTGAATTATTTACCTAATCATGCTCCGTATAGAAGTGCATTACATAAGAATAAAAAAGGAGGGGGGCTGCATGGTGTGTATAGGATGAAGACACAACGCTGTTCAAATGAATAAAAGTATTTATAGTAAAACTCAGTATACCTCAGTGCTTTGTGCTTTGCCCCAACCCCTGGGCTTGGCGATGAGGAACATTTGCGGCCTATAATCGGCCCCCAATCAGAAAGCCGCATGGTCTGGCTGCGACTCGAGCGAGTGAACGCAAATAGTTTTTACCGAATTTTTTTACGCGATGGCCATTGCTTGGAGTTGAATGACTAATCCGCATTTTGTAGATTATCAACGTCAAAGATGAGTTCTTACTTAGCGGTATTTACTGAAAGTATAGAAAAAATAATTACATCGCGCTTTGGTGGGATTAAATTTTAAAATTTTAGCTTAAAGGAGCTGTGCAACGATATTCAGTTGGAATATTTTTCACTGTACACGAGCTTACTGGCACTAGTGGGACTCAAGGATACTCGCGCGCAACTCCGCTGGCCAAGAAACTCCTTTTTTTGCGGTGTAATTTCAAGGAGAAAAGCGATCATTTTCATTCAATCTCTCCTTTGCAAAATTTGATGACGTAACGTGGGTTTCGCAGTACACCCATATGACGATATTTGAACGCTGTTCATAGATTCGACCCGAGCGTTGCGTGGGCACTCGATTTGGGCTCGTGATAATTACTAGCTCGAGAAGCATTCGGCTAGTGGCCCGTGTCCAATCGCTGCTACGACGACAATAGCCGAGCCATAACAATATCTGGAACTCAGCGCGTGCCCTGTGCTTTGCCAACCCCAGCGCGTGGCTATGCTCTACATTGGCGGCATATAGTCGGCTCCAGATCACGTGGCTGCTTGTTCGGGCTGCGAGTTGAGGGGACAAACGCTGCTCTTTTTTCTTTAATTTTTTTCTGAAACTTCTATTGCGTGGGGTGAAAAACGAACGCGTGTTTCATAGGTCATTAACGTCAGGGATCCATTCTAAGTGGTATTTGCGCAAAGTACAAAAATTGTTGCATCGCCCCTTTAAGACTTTACGTGTAGATAGTCCAGCAATCCCGCTTCACGTGGTCCGGGCCATGTTGAGTTCCAAACATTGCGTTCTGGAGGGTTCAAAATTTAGAATGGAGTAAAAAAAAAAAAAAAAGGAAAACTGCACCCGATCCAGCACGCAAATGCACAAAGGTGATTAGCATATGCTACCGGCAACTGGCTCCATTTCCTCATTTAAAATTTTCGAAAATCGCTTATAACTTTGAATCTGATAACGTTAAGTTTTGAAACTTTGGCATCTGGTCTCGACCGCCATAGATACATTTGTTCAGAAACATTGGGGTCAATGACGCGTAGTTCATTTGTAGAATAAAAACAAATAATAAAGTGTTTTTGTTTTTGGAAACCTTCAGTACATGTGACGTCTTAAAACAAAATAGGTACTTATTTAATTTTTATTTCCAGTAATTCGATTGGAGGTAACGGCTGTTTTTCCGAATTCGTGCTCAACGCTCAAGTTCATCCAGAGCTCTATAAACAGAAACCTTATGTTACGTTATTTTGAATTTAAGAGAAATCTAATCGCGCAGGATTTAAACATCGTGGCTGCTTAATAAAGTTTTTCATGTTAAGAGTTCTTTTGAAAAAGGGTTTCAGCTTAGCGTTTTGCTCGTGGCAAGCCAAAATCCCAAAAACGTAAAACAGTAACTTATGAACTCGCTAGAATTAGTCAGTCTCCCATCTCTTAATTTTTAAAGTAGTGACGCATTTACAATATGATTTCCAAAAATAAATTAGCTAATTTCAATTTAAGTTGCAAACTAAACGAGGCAGTGCTCAAAAAAACGATTAAATATAATTATTGTTTTGGTGCTGCCTTCGTCTCTTCACTTCATCAACAACGTCTAAGTTCACGACGGCCAAAATTTTGGGTTCGCGCAACTGGAACCGACTAAAAGCCTCAATTCAATATGAAAAAGGGTAAACAAAAAGTAAAAAGAAATTTCGAAAGGGAACAGACACAAAACGCACTGCCTCAGACATTACTAAGAGCCGCCTTATTTTTCTTATTTGTTTTTGCTTAAGGGAACAGAATAAAGTATATAAGCACCCCAACACCCAGTCACTGCCATCTAGCGGCATGAAGATCCCTCCATGTACTCGACGACTACGTTTATAATATCGGCTAGGAGCCCTCGAAAAAAGATTCAATCTTTCACCCTTCTTGCCGGCGTCCACCGGCAACAAAGTTAGACATGAAATACGCACACTCAAAAAAAAAAGAAAAAAAGAAGAAAGCAAGGCACATACCGAGCAATAGAAACGAGAATCTGAGAATCAATCTCGGTGGGTCCCAGCGCTTTTCGTTCTTGAAGTTTGTGCTTCGAGAAGTTGACCATCCTTTTCCCTCTCTGGCTTCGTTTTCCGCCACACAAAGGCGCGGAGAGGTGATAGAAAACACGGCGATTGACGAGGACGAACCTATTTCGAAATTCTGTAGCAAACTTTTTATCTCCGCTTCAGCGTATATATGACGCTTAACTTCTTCCATGTATTTTTATTTAATCTTTATTTGCGATTTTTTTTTTGTTCTGTACACTTGCAAACCGTAGTTTTCATCACGCAGACGTCCCCAACTCATAATAGGGTTGTGTCTTGACGAGCTTCTTTTTTTTGGTAAATGTTGCCGCCCTTTGTTTCCTTGTTTTTGTTCGTGTCCTCCGTCAGGTGAAGATCGCAGATTGGGGTCTCTCCAGCTTCGATTGTCCGCGCAGTGAACCGGGAACAAAATCAAACTTTGTCTTTCTGAATGCCCGTGGGCTTCGATGAGTTTTGTTTGTCATGTTCGGTTTCGGGGCGACTTGGCGGATGGGCGCGCCAAATACAACCGGCCCAGATCGACTCTAAGCAACTGCGTAAACTTTTAATCTCAAATCTGCAACGTTTTTGTGTGAGGCACTCGGAATTTCGTTCCGCTTGCCTGTATGTATGTATATATATATATATATATATATATATATATATATATATATATATTGCTGCATTATTATTACACTTTCTAGATAGCTATCTTCAAATATAGCGATTATGCGCTTGTGTTCAACTGCGTTTTATTTCAAGTACGAGCGCTACCAGCGCTACGAGCCAATGGGGGAGAATCAGGCTTCTCGGAAAGCGCTAGATTACAGCACTTTTTGTGTTTCTACCCGTGTATTATACGAACAATTGATCCATTCAAGCGCGAAAAATGTGTCGTGACATCGCGTTTTTATAGTCCTTACGTTTGTGCTTGCGTGGCGGCTAGTTTTTAGTCCCGCTCGGACTTGAGACGAAACGAAGTATATAGTTTCGTGCTATCGCATAATCTGCGTTTCCATTCCGTCAAGTCGTACCTTGAGAACGACGAAAACCCGCCGCTTCGAACTACCAAAGCAGCGTATCGATAGTCTGTTGCCACAAAACACGCGCGGGAGAAAGTGCGCCCCCGAATTCCCAAGCACGAATAGCGTCCCAGCAGTCCCTCACAGCTCAAGAGACGGCGGGTCTTTTCGTACGTTCACTCTTCTTGCTCCGTGATTAGTTCTTCGGGCGTTCTTATCGCCTAATACCGCAACCTCAGTGGCTGCCTAGCGGTAATAAGGGCTCAGAACTACGTCCTGCGTTTATTAAGCTGTCAGGGACTATGCGACGAGAGACTGCAGGGGGAGGAGGAGAACGCCAAGCTCTGGATCAGTGGGTGGACGTAACGCTAGCCACCTTGGTCTCTACTCCTCCTTCGAACGAGTTCGATTGGCGTCCGGTAGGTTGGCGTTCGCTTTCGAACGCCGTTGTAACATGGAGGAGAGACAGAAGCAGCTTAGCTTTGGGTACACCCACTAATCGTTCCAACCAGAGCTCGGTGTTCTGACGTCTCCGCGTGATACTCTCGTCCCCTCCTCTCCCCTTAGTGTCTTGTCGCATAAACCACTTAGTTAAAATATGGCGTTAGTCTGACGCTACAGAGAGGCAGAAACATCCATCAGTACTTTTCAATTATTTATTTATTTACAAATACCCTCAGGGCCCCGAGGGGCATTACGGAGGTGAGTGGTGGATTAGTGCGAGGCGAAATTTGGTGTTATTTGTGATGGTTACGATGATATCGGGAAGGCCATTCCAGTCCATAATAGTTTCGGGTAGAAGTGAATGCTGGTGGGCTGCAGATTTAGTCTTGGGTCGGACAATCTTACATGTGTGGTTCAATCTTGAAGAAACATAGTTGGGTGGGCTAAGGAGAGACTGATTTTAAGAGGGAGAGTAATACACTTTATGTAGGAGGCAAAGCCTGGAAATTTTGCGACGCAGAGAAAGGTCAGGTAAGGTTAATTGAGATTTAATTTCAGTGACACTGGAAAAACGGGAGTGATCGTATAGAATGAATCGAGCTGCTCGGTTTTGGACATCTTCTATTGCTTTAGTGAAAAATGAATGGTAGGGATACCAGATAGATGAGGCGTATTCTAAATTAGGGCGAACAAGAGTAATATAGAGAAGGCTTTTGAGGTTAGAAGGAGCAGGCTTGAAATTACGCCGAATATAACCAAGAGAGCGATTGACTGAGAAAATGATCTTATTGACATGCACATTCCAGGACAAATTATTAGTCAAATAAACACCTATACTTCGTCTCATCCTACGATGGACTAAAGGCCAAAGCCACGGGCCGCCAGGTCCAATCACGTTCCACGCTAAACTATGACACGCTTAGCGTTGCTTAGGTTTGAACGAATAATGCTCCGAATTCAAAAACGCTGCGCCATTTTTATAGCATCGACACTGCAAAGAGCCAGTAAGCCGTGGCCTTATTTGCAATGTAAAATTGTTGAGTCACTCATTTCTCGATCCGAACCACTGTCGGCCCATTCCCATCGGTGATCCGAGGCGCGGTACCCGATACGTGCTTTGAAGCGGAATACCACACAATGTATAAGTGGATCGTGATTGGATCTGGCGGTTCGTAGCTTCTGCTTTTAATCCATTGTAGGGTGAGACGAAGTATAGACATTCATATTCGAGAGTGGTCTGGAGGGCGGTGTCATTCAGTGTTAATGTTATTACGTGGTTACCAGCGTGTGAAACATACGTGCATGCATTTATTACCATTTAGACATTTGCCAAATACGACAGTCGGCAAATTTTGATGTCGCTCTGGAGTAGGAGATTGTCGTCGGGAGATTTTGTTAGTCAATTAGCTTTGTTTATAGATTGGCTCTGCCAATCTATAAAACTTTGTCTAATGCCCAATGCGCCTAGGTGCATTTAGCACGGAAGAGGACGTTCATATTGTGGCCGGACCTTTGTTGTATAGTTATTTTGTTGCAACAAAGGATATATATTCATGAAATGATTTGCACCTAAGACGTGAAGGGAACTACGTGACATGTTCCTACAGGGGTTTGCTTTTCTAAGCGAAGCAATACCATGCTGTAATCCACAGGGGTTAATGAAACTTAGCAACCGCAAAGTTTGGCAAGCTTCGATCACCTTGTTGTCTCATTATTATTTATTCGCCTACAAGAACCCTGGATTGTTTGGTAAAAGCCATCTAGAACCCACCTTGACACGTCCAACGACGTTTTAGTTTGCCCCTTCTTCCAGTTATACAACGGTTGGTTACGATACCGAGGCTCCTTTCATAGATTATTCACTTGTTGCTCTGCTGCTGTAGCGCTATAACGGGGATTGGACCCTTGTCAGGCGGCTTTGGTCGCTTTCTGCTCCAGCCTCCCAGACTTCTGGTCTAAATAAAGAAACAAACAAACAAAATAACCAGCAAAGAAAGAAAACAAAAAGAAACGGTTCACCAACATGTTATTTTGAGTACAATAGGTAACACTCAGGAGTAAAAAGTGTTAAAGATGCCGCGCAACAATATTGGGTAGGAATGTTCTTTTTTACTTTACACAACCTTACTGGCACTAATGAAACCCAAGTATACTCGCACGCAACGCAGTTGACCACGAAGCTTCTTTATCGACGTGTAACTTCAAAACAAAAGCGGACGTTTTCTTTCAATCTCTCATTCGCAAACCTTTATGACGAGGTTGTGAGGATCGCATTGTTGGCGATGTCAACAGTGCAATCCCCAGGACTTTGTTATCAAGCTCTGCGATCCCTGCGGTGATGATATTTAAATACGGTATACAGTGGACAGGAGCACTGCATGAGCATTCGATTTGGACTCGTGACCATCAGTGTCTTGACACACGTTCGGGTAGTGGCTCGTGCTCAATCGCTGAAATGACGGGAGTAGCCGAACCTTAACAATGTGTAGAGCTCAGCGCGTTCCCTGCACTTTGCAAACTCCAAAGCATAGCTATGATAAAAAATTGGCGGCATAAAATCGGCTGGAGATCACGTGGTCTCTTGTTCTGGCTACGATTTAAGGGGGTGAACCACTGATCTCTATTGTAGTAGGCTGGATAGCGGACCGCGGCCTCGGCAGCTGGGGCCGAGTGTCGCCACCGGTGGCCATTGATTGAAACCAGCCAATGCATGGGATTCTATGGGAAGAACGAGAAAAAGTGCCGTTTTCCCCCGTTTCTAAGTTGTTGTCGGCACTGAAACTTTTTGGATGCTGTTCGATAAGACCGACAAATAGCTTGCGTAGAAAGATTAAAACTGACAGCCCTCGCAGTTCTTATAAATAAATATTTTGTGGTCGAGAGTGACTCCTCAGTAGTGCAGCTTAATGTGGCGAGAGTTACCTAGAGTTACAGCGGAGTCGGTGGCGGTTTCGTTGAGTTGGGTTTAGCAGACGACAAGCTCGAAGGCTTTGCTCCGCGGAATTCGCTCACTCCCGGAAAGCCGCTGTCGAGATGGCACTTCTTTGTCATTCATCAACTTCTGGGCTTCCCCGAGGACGGTCTCATTGACAGCAAGTTCCTCTGTTTACTCCACTATGAGAACAAGCTTGCCAGCTCAGCCGTAGGTGCTCCGGTACGTTTGATTTTTTTATTCGGCGACCGAACGTTTGACAAATACCGAATCGATCTCCAAACACCCGACATGAGGATTGCAGCGCACCATAAAATACTCGCCTCCGAGCACAGCGTAAATGCTTAAATATTCTTACTTTTGTGCGTTTCTCCCATAGACTTGCGTGTATTGCCTGGTGTCAAGCTATGGCCGCCGTTGGCGACACCGACGGGCTCCCGATCCGTGATCCAGCCTACTAAAATAGAGATCAGTGGGGTGAACGCTGCACGTTTTTTGTTGTTGTTGTTGTTTTTTTTCGAGTTTTTTCTGCCACTGCAATACTCCGTTTCACCTTATGTTGTACCGCAGAGAAGGCTAGAAGCGCGAGCTCATAGCTTTGGGAGCTGCTCTTAACGCACGAGAGCTTGTGCCGCCGAGATGTGCTCCAGAGCAAGGAGCTCGCGCTTGTAGCCTTTCCTGCGGTACATCATAAGGTGAAACAGAGCATAAAGACCTTTCCAAAAAAGAGCGTGTGGCCGGTGCCATTCTCAGTGTTCGTGCGTATGGCGCGTGCTTTGCTCTCTTTCTGAAGCGACGAACACGCACGTGCTGGGTTGTGAAGACCGCACGTTGGACTGTGATTTTGTAAACATTGGAAAAGTCTATGCGTGGAGAAAAAAAATTCTAACGTATATTTCATAAGTTTTAAACGTCAATGAATAATTATCAGTGGTATTTACTGAAAGTACAAATATTCTTGTATCGCACATTTAATTCTTTGTGTAAGTGTATTTTCTTAAAAAAAAGAAATTGGCACCGACTTTTATTTGTATTTATAATGCATAGAACGCAGTCCTTAAGGCACGATCGTTTCAATTTGTTTAGAATACATTAAACAGTCTATTAAGGAGTAAATAAGAATCAATGATTTTATAAATTTCCCTGTTGACTTTAGCGAAAGAAATTAATTATTCTATATAGGCCACGTAACGTCAATTTCTTTGCTAAATTTAGCGCGGAAATAGCTGTATAGGTCATCTAACGACAATTTCCCCCCTAAACTTAGCGGGAATACCAAATCGAAGTATAGATCACGCTACCTCAAGGCGCGTGACGTCACTTTCACCACTAAATTTGGATGGGAAATTTTGCACAGACGGACGGACGGACAAGATACACCTGGCTAGAAGGGTAAGGCGTTAGCGGGTTTTAACCTGGGGCCCCCAGAGGCCAAGAAAGGCGACCCGTGCCGGCCCGCGGTCTGGGCTCCTTGCCGAGTCCTGCGTGTTCGAGCGACGCTGGGCTCGACTGTTCACGGCCGGTGGCGCGGAGAGAAAGCGTCCGCCTCGAGTGCAAGACTCACAAGCGGGGCCTTCTCGCGCCCTCCCCGGTACGGACATGCGCGTGCACAGTGACCGCCCGGGCAAAGCGCCCGGGCAAAGAACACGCTGCGCAAACAACTCGGCCCGGAGTGAGGGGGGACCTGCAAATTTCCTGGCTCTGTCGAAAGGCGGGTGGAGGGAGGTAGCCGCCGCCACTAGTGCGGCTGTTATTTGCTCTCACGGCAGCGGTCCTACAGGGTTATTCCATCGGCGTAGCAGGGATTTCCTTACAAGACCGGGGGTCTTTTGGAAGACCTATAGGTGCATGGTCGTGCACAGGGTAGTTGATTGGGAAAAGGCGACCGCGTCACATTGGCCGCGATGTGAAGACGTCCGCTTCTAGTCTGCTTTGATTTCAGAGTGTTTACAACTGCTCGATCCCTGTCGCGTGATTTAAGGGTCGCGTTTGTAATTCGAGCTGCGAGGAAGTGACGAACGCGTTGACGCAACACTCTGAAAAGACTATAGTGCTGCGTTTTTGAACGTCACCTTGAGGAGGCGGTCCCGAGTGCTGCGTCAGCCTTGGGCTGAAACTGGGGTCCTCGCTGAATGAGGAGGGAATGAGGAAAGATTGTTCCGGCGGGTTTGCCGAACTTGTTTGCCTAGAAGAATTAGAGACAGAAAGAGAGAGAGGTAAATATGAAAATAATAAAACGGACTGAGTAGGGAGAGATGAGAAATGGGATAAATTGCACTGGGAGGATTGGAAGCTTCTGCAACTATCGGCAAGGCCAGTTGACTCGAGGAACGCCAGTAGATAATTCTGAATTTTCCCGCGACGGCGGTTGGAGCCTGAAGGGAAGATGATGGTCTTTTCTGAAGGATTGCCGATTCCGATGGTGGAGAGCTTGGCGAGCAGGACTTGACGGGCATCCGAGTACAACACGGCAGAGAGTTGGGCGAGTTGGTTAAGCATCTTAATAGGACACGGCAGAGAGTTGGGCGAGTTGGTTAGCATCTTAATAGGAAACAAGACACTACCACGCCATATCACTTTCACACACGTGTGTGAAAGTGATATGGCGTGGTAGTGTCTTGTTTTATCGGGTTTCCTCCTCTTTTTTTGGCTTCTGTGTTTTTTTCCTTTCCACACCCAGTGTTTACTTTCTGGTTCGCTTGAAAATAAACATTCAGTTGTTAGTCAGCGCTGTGTCTGTGCACTTCTTCTACTCGTCCTTCGTCGGTTTTTCCTGCGCTGTTCCCACCTATTAACATCCGAGTACTCCGTACAGTGTAGATGATGTGGGCAGATGTCTCGTCGTCGGAGCAATTAAGGCAGTCAGGGGTTGTCGACAGCGCATATCTTCTAGAGAAACGCTCGTGTGAATCCACCTATTGAGCGAAGCTGCGGGAGAAGCATAGCCTCTTTTCGCTCCAGACCCCATGGCTGGTGTGCCGCAAAGGTGGTCGGTGCGAGGTCACTAACGTGCCACCTGACTGCTCGGCGTGGTTCCTTGACATAGTGCTTAATATTGAACGTGGTAAACTGCGTGCGAGTCCAGCCAGACGATCCGCCTCGGTTTTGTCAGGTAATCCCACCTAAGATGGCACCCACTAAAACTCTACCGGAAATCGCAGCCTTTCAAAGTATTTCTTGTCTCGATGACAGACTTGCCGTGAGATCCTGGTATATATAGCCATTGCAGCACCGTTCTAGAGTTCATGATTATGATGAGCAGTGTTTGGGGTGTTGGAGTTTAAATGAAGTCAAGGGAATTACAAATAGCAATGATTTCAGCAGTTGTTGATCTCACTTGTTCTTGAAACCGTTCGCTCCAGCTTATGCGTTCTGCTGGAATCGAGAAAGCTGCTGTTCAGCTGAGGGTGCCACGATTTACAGAGCCATCTGTGTAGATACGAAGCGTGTCCCGACATGACTTCAGCGATTTCTTGGAGTACGACATCCCGCAGAGGTTTTTTTTCTCTGCACACTGGGGAGGTACAAATCTCTGACAATGTGAAAGTCACTCCAAGGTGGTTCTTCTCAGCAGCTCAATGGGAAAGTGAGTTCTAGGGAAGGTTCGAGGTCGTATAGGCGTATAGGGTCTGGAGGAGTTGTACAGACCGAGACTCACTTCTTGTAATCTTCGTATGAGTGATGTTCTACTTTCCGTCTGATAAAGGCGTAATGGTTGCATGAGTATTAAGTAGTGGCTGTTCGATTTGAAGTTGTAACTGAAATGATGAACTCGCCGGATAAACGGATTGTTTTGATCTTGTTCTGGGAACATTTAGCGCAGCACCCAGTCCACGACGATGGATTCGTTCGAGCCGCAGGGTTTGATCATCTGAATGGTGCGCGTACGCGAGTGAATAAAGCATGCTCCGAGCAGCAGTTGCTCTGTGAAGACGAATCATTGAACTAGGTTCGTTGCCCCAGTTTATGCCTCCGGTGTGACGAGCAAGCTTCAGAAAATTTGTCGCAGCTTCTGCAATTGCATCAGCTTGGCGTTTTACTTGAAATCTTGCGTCTTGTGTTGGGCCCAAAAAATTAGTGTTTTACTCGACGAATAGCGGGATGATTATTTGTCGAGTAAGAGATGGGACAAGACTCAAAACAAGTACTTCAATTTGGCATTTGTTTTTAAAGGCACGTGACTGCAGGTACTCAATTTTCTTGGTCTCTGGATGACAATGGAGTTGCAATTGATGTTCCTCGTGGTCTTAAACATGTGAGAAATGAGCGTAAAAATAGTATTAATTTTTCATGAAGACAATCTGGTTTTGTTTTCTATTTTGTGCTGGGACGTGTGCATTTGTTAGGCTTAGCAACAATGTGTAGACGTGCCCGGCCAGGTGGGGATGCCTGGGCCAGCTTGCTTGAACCGCGTCTCATGTGAAACTAGGTGAAATAAAGCACTGCAAAGGCTGGGGCGCGCAAGCGTCTTGAGATGTGGTTTGTGTACCACTCAGCTCGTGCGCTGGCCTTGGTAGTGCCACGAGGAGAAAGACACGTGGAGAAGTTGCCGGTGCTGCTGCACAAAGAGCAAGGAAGTCTGAATAAGATATCTTTGCCGCGTCTGGAATGTCCGCCTGTGTGTCGGGACCTCCTCCTCGTTTCACTAGGTCACGTGAACTGTTACGAAGTAAACTCACCAGTTAGTGTTAATACCTTGCATGGGCAGTGGAACAGAGGCTGTCGCACTTCAGCTTGGTGTGCCTGCTGGTTGCTGGGAAATACGTTGTCCCATCAATTCACGCTAGAAATTGGTTCCTGAAAAATAAGAAATTGTTTTAAAGATACTCTTTCTAGTTTATTAAAATAATCCTGCTATAACATGGTCAGAATCATAAATGCCTGCTCGCACCATATAAAGGGCAAAAGAGTCTCTAACGCGAACTTGGAAGCTCCTGTAGCTACGTACATCAAAAATAAAACATTGTGCACGCCCTGCAATTTTTATGACAGGTAAACGAAGAAGTACACTGGTGATTTTTACTTTATCAAACGCTCTTACAACGTGAAAAAAGAAAGTGGTGTGTTGATGTTGTCTGGCTTCTTCGACACTCTAACAAAGTCGAGTAGGTATGTTGTCTACTGAACTGATCGCACGGCGGAATCCCGTCATATTATTTGGCAATATTTGGTGTCGCTCTAGTAACCATATTAATCGACTATGTTGCATAATTTGTTTTTCTCACATGGCGTTAGCGCCACAGTTCTGTAAGATATTGTTAGCGCTGGTGGTCTTCCTGGCTTTGAAAGTGAAACTATGACAGGCATTTTCCACTCAGCAGGACAATTTCACGACTGCCATGTGCGGATGAACAATTTGAAGAGTAGAAGAAAACCATCTGGACAAATATTTTGTAATGCCTGCCAGCTTATTTCATATCAGCCCGACGCATTGCGGCAACGACATTTATGAAGCCCCACGGCGAGTTCATTTTCAATGAAATCGTCATCGAAAGGGCCAGTACCTTCGTTTACTGTTCTAAGGTTTCTGGTGATGAAACATTGGTGGAAGCATATGTAAGAACGAAATCTTCAGCTAGATCTTGTAGTCTTTTCTGCTGGCTAAGCGCAAGGGGTTCGAAAGGCCTCGTGGCATGGCCGTCACCGGTCTTGCATCGGACCAAGTTGCATAGCTTTGCTATCGAGGTGGGCGTGCTCATTTGGTTTTCACAAAACCTCCAATGGGACCTTAGGAGCTGATTGGCGCATCTTTTTATGACAGCCGAGATACAGTTAAAAGTTGTTTCGTTTTCGCTTGAAGGGTTTCGTCGACAGCGTTGTTGTGCTGGACGTCGAGCCGCGGACAGGTTCAGTAATGTCAAGTCTGGGGAAGGAAAATGTTCTGGAAACCGGACTATTCTTGCGGAGATATTCAATTGTCAACGTGTGTTTAATAACTCCTATAGTATCGTCATTCGAAGAATCGAGGACAAACCTACACATGTCACAGTGAACAGCATGATGCATTTTTTTTTTTGTGAACTTTGAGTGCCTGAAATTTCAATCTATATTGGAAAAATGATCACTTCCCATCGTGTCGGGTGCTGTTCTCCACGCGATAGTGATAGTGCAGTCATGTGGAGTGATGTCTATTGCCAAAAGTGACGATGTCAGTCCAGGAAATGTAGGACTACTGGTGTTGACGATGACGAAATTTGTAGACTCCAGCATATGCTTCTATTCGTCTTCCTCAGCGATCAATGGCGAAATTGCCCCGAAGGGTATGGTGAGCGTTGAACATGCCGCAGACAATTATGCCTTCCTTACGACGCTTGCACCAGTCTTCGAACAGGTCAAACGTGTCTGTACTTCCGCCAGGGTTTGGGTAGATAAACAAAAGAGTGATTGGTTTACGTCTTACTTCCATTCACACCGCAGTAAATTCTGCATCATCAGTACAAAGATCCTCGGTTGAATTTTAAAACTGCGGCTGCTCACGACAGACATAGAGAGCTGTGCTACCGTATGAAAAAAGTACGAATTGTAGGACAAGTGTAGGCCTTGTACCCGGATGTAGAACGGCCTTGTGGTAGTTGAGCTTGAGAGAGAGAGAGGTTTTGAATTGGTCAACGGCGAAAATATAACTTTATTTCCGCTAGTTTAGCTTGAACCGCTCTACAGTTCCCTTAAAGTATTACTGGACATGTGTGCTATTTTTGTGAAGCGGTCATTGGAGATTTCGGGAGCCGTGTCTATAACGCCAGGAGCGCTTCTAAGCAGATAATTCTCTTGATGGCATGATGCAGCGGCCATTGTGGCAGATCAAGCGGGAGATTCTTAAAGGGCCACTGAAAAGACAAATAATATATATATATATATATATATATATATATATATATATATTGCTAAGGTGATGCTGTCGGCAGCAGAAAGGGCAGGACAGTACACGATGATAGAACAAACATACGATTTATGGAGGCCGAGCCGGCCCGTGGGGCCTGGCGCGAGGTGGTCGTGCACGCCACTGCCCCGTCGTCGTCTTCACCTTCCTAACAGTACTCCCTCCAACGAAAACGGCCGACCCGGCCGGTAAATAAATGAACACATGAAGCACACTTACAAAGCCACACACACAGAAGAGCAAAGGGCGGCTGCCGAAAGCGAGGGTGAGGATTAAGATGAAGACGTCGAATTTCGGCCTCTTCCGCAGCGTCACAGACCTCTGCACCAGCCACACGACGGCACGGTCCGGGCTGGGGGACTCACGCCACTGAGAAGCGTCGGGACGTGGGGGGCGGGGGATCGTCTGTCGGCTTCGTATGGTGCGGCTTCGTCTGATCGGGCTTGTCATGGCGTCTGGGCGGGGGCTGGTGTTTGATCTGCTGCTGCGGATGACTGCCTCAACGAGGCGGGTTCACAGGATCATAGCGGCGCCGATGTTCAATGAAGGAGATGAGTATGGCTCCGCACAGAGCCGTATATGTAGAGAGTTTGGTCAATGGGAGGCGCGGGCAGAGCCAGGGCGTGTGGCAGACTCGGAAAGAGGGCTTGGCTAGGCTTGGCATGCTCTCTTGACCAACCAGAAGCCGAAAAGAATCCCCTAGCGGTGGTAGCGAGAAACAGTTCTGAGCCGATCGATCATCGAAGGTCTCTGTTCGTATATGGTTTTAATAAGTGCGTAAGAGTGAAGTGTAGTAAATCTTTGTGGTCGAAAATAGGGTTCACATGTTCTTTTATCATGATCATGCAGAAAGATGTAAGAAACGAATGCGCCGCTCGACTCTGTTTTGCGCGGACAGAGTGTGACCGCTCGGATGGCAGATTCCCGGCGCTCGGCGTTTGGCGTAAGGATTATGTCGATCTTTCCGCTAGTCGCACTCTTCCACCATCATTTTGGATGAGTGTGATTGAAACATCACGTGTACCATATTTTCAGCCATCGAGAGTTACTCCAATGCAGTTATCAGGTTTGTTTCTCGCGACCACCGCCAGGGTATTATTTCCGGCTTCTGGTTGGTCACATTCGAATTTCTGAAGACGCCCTGGAACACGCCCAGCCCGCTTTCGGCCAATGGCGCCTCCTCATTTGTCTCCTATACTTCCCAACGAATGGCCAAACTCTCTACATATACGGCTCTGGCTCCGCACCTCCACCATACTGTTAGGGTGACGCTGTCGGCAGCAGAAAGGGCAGAGCAGTACACGATGATAGAACAAACATACGATTTATGGAGGCCGAGCCGGCCCGTGGGGCCTGGCGCGAGATGGTCGTGCACGCCACTGCCCCGTCGCCGTCTTCACCTTCCTAACAATATATATATATATATAAAACTGAGAAGAAAAAAACCCTTAGTGAAAACAGCAACAACGGACGATTTAATCTTCGACGTTTCGGCCGGAGTCCGGCCTTCGTCAGGAAGAGAGTCTTCCTGACGAAGGCCGGACTCCGGCCGGAACGTCGAAGATTAAATCGTCCGTTGCTGCTGTTTTCACCAAGGGTTCTTTTCGTCTTCTGTACCCACGCCTTCGGCCCCTCCGCCACCATGCCCGTTGTATATATATATATATATATATATATATATATATATATATATATATTAGCAGTTTAATGGGGACACGCGTGTCAGAAAATAAATTTTACGCGACAAAAAAAGTTAGGGCAATTCTGTCGGCGCGCGATTTATTTTACATTCGGCACGAAGAGTCTATGACGTCACGGAATGGTCATACACTCTCTCCCCTTCAACGAGGTGGTCATACACTCTCTCCACCTGAACGTGATAGCCAAGCAAATCCACCTCTCCTCCACGCGCTCGAAATGCCGAGAGAGAAAACAAGTGGAAAGGAGGTGACTACCGACTAAATCACGTCTCGCGCCGTCAGTATTGCATAATTTTTTTTTTCGGATTTATTTTTTGACACGCGTGTCCCAACCAGACTGTTTGAAATTTTGTTTTGTCTTTTCAGTGGCCTTTTACGTGACGTGAATACCACTCTTACTATAGCATTCTTTGAGGGTTCTCACTTTTTGCAGTGTGTCCTTGGCTGGCTCGCACAGATTTCCACATGGTATTATTGCCTTTTCTGGTGTTTTTTTATTGTAAAGCGTTATGATAACCCATAGTTTCATCCTGTGTAATGGTTTTCTCCGAGGCTGACGTTTGGGAGGGTCATTCCTCTTGATGATTTAACCGAGACTGGGGCGGAAACTTAGAAGCATCAAACGTAAAAGAGAAAACAAAAATTGGCAGCAAAAAAAAAAGTTTTATATTCCGCCATTTCTACGTATTAAAGCTTTCGCGCCTGTCTCGGGTAATTCATTAAAGCAGCTGTGCAACAATTTCAGTGCTCTGCTTAAATAATTTGGGAGTTGGTGTCTCGGGCTTTCTGAAGTAAAAAACAGAAAACCGCTTTTGCCTGAACGCCACAGTTTTCATTTTAAAAATTGACAAAGATTAAGGTTTTCGGCTCCTCTCAATCCCTTCACCATCTTCCGAGTCACGTGCGCTGTGACGTCAATGGGGGTCGCGCGAGGTTCCGGTGGAGATCCCTCCCTGGAACCATCGCTCGCGACTACGTGACCACGTGGTTGCGCAGCGCGATTGACATGGCGAAAGGTGGAAAGTCTCGTCCGGGTCCGGCCATCCCCCTCCAGCTCTACCCCCGTCTCCCTCCGGCTTCTGGCGGCTGTTCACGGTATCAAATATAGCTGACCGATTTGTTGACTTCGGATAGATGGCGCCACTAAAACTCGGTATAATAAAAGTTTAGTACATTATACCAGGTTTTTGACGCATTTATATTTATGTTGGAACGACAAGATTTATAGAAAAATTACCTTTTATCGAGCAAGTATTTCCAGAAATTTCTACCTTTTATTACAAGTTCCCCATTACGTCCTGCCGCGTGGTTCTCATGGCTGCCGCTCGCGGCTGCAGGTGGGGAAATGTTCTAGCTTTTGCCTCGCGATTCGGCGGAATTGCAACATTTCGAAGGAAGATGTTTTCTCTACTTTGTGAGAAGATAAACAATGTCAAAAGTAGAAGATGTAAATTCTTTCAACGTTAAAATTGTTGCACAGTTCCTTTAAGGTGATGAATATCTATCACCTCACCTGCGCTATCACTGTAACTTCGGCGGCATTCCTTGTCATCTTCGGGGATCTTCTTTGGCCATTTGTATTCGTTTTTGGGGTTTTCCTGCTTTCTTGCGGTGTCTTTTTGCGTACCAGAAACCCTCGGTGGTGCTTCCTGTCTCACAGCTTCGGAATTTGTACTGAGAGGGGGATTGACATCCGCTGTATCTGGAGGCTGCATGCTTAAGGTCCCGGAGGAATGCCCTTGTGCATGAACGAGCCGTCAGTTTTCAGTTACAGTTTTCATAGTCAGCGGAATGTGGCCCTCCACAGCTGGCGCACTTCGGTAGTATAGTGGGGGGCACACATTGGCAAGATGTGATTCTTCGCATTTTTGCAGATCGTCTCGCGCTTACAGCCCTCTCCAACATAACGAAGGGCTTGGCCTTTGAAGCACCGAGTTGGTGCCTACACATGCTTGGAGACTCCGTGCGGTAAAAAAAGCTAAGGCCCACATTTGGTAGTCGCTCGATGTTGGGCATGAAAGTAAAAATCACTCTTTCTTTGTCTTGCTTCATCACCAATATGACCAAGTTGATTGCTTCTCCAGTGATGATTCGTATGTAGCCTAACTGCTGTAACACCTGTGGCGCAAGGTACTACTTTAACAGTGGAGCTTCAGAATACCAGCGAAGGACTATTTTATTAAGGCCCTGATTCTGGAGATAAATACATGGTATAGATGCCGGTACCTGATTTCCGCGTAGATTGTCCAGATGTAGTAGTTTTCGCACCTCCTCTCCATTGGCTACGTCGATGACGAGACCTGCACGGGTGGTATACCGGTGACGGAGAACCTTCACACCTGCCGTCATGGTGATTTCGTAACTCAAATGCAAATTTAAAGATTAAAACAGCGCAAGGACACGGACAAGAACAAGAAGGTAGACAAACAAGGCGCTGACTTACAACTGAAGTTTATTCGTTCTAACAGCGAGTATAATCTTGGGCTTTTTCGTCAGCGCATTCCAAACTTGTGAAAAGAGGAATTGTTAACCTCTGTTTTAGAAATGCCCTGTTTAAGTCCTGCCCCCACAGGGTGAAAGAAAGCTTCGACACACAAGCGGCAAGGCTCAGACATGCGGGATATCCGTCTTACCTGTTGACGACAGTTGCTGAGAGCTTACTTAAGAAAGGACGTGAGGAAACTACCCAGCAGGCTCGTAGGGTTAACAAAAAAGTGACTGTTTTACCATACCTCCATAAGATATCTCACAATCTTAAGAAAGTTGGCCGTAGGGTTGGAGTTGATGTGGTTTTTTGGGCTCCAGAGAAGCTATCTGGGCTGTGCAGAAAAGTGAACTCCTGTTCTAAAGAAAAGCAGGGTTGCACCAAAAAACACCAGCACCAATTCGTAGACTGTGTGGAGGGAGTAGTGTACTCTATTCCCCTCTCGTGTGGCAGGAGATACGTCGGGCAAACGGGGCGATGCCTCAATGATCGACTGAGGGAGCACAAGTATAACGTGTTTAGAGTTGTGTCAGGTCACCTTGGCCTGCACTGCCGAGACTGTAGCTGCGCTCCCGTCTTTGACAAATGTGAAGTGATTAGGAAAAATAAAGACAAACTCACTCGGGGAATCATTGAGGCGCGGGAAATTGGAAGATTGGGGCAAAACTGTGTCAGCATTCCGTCACTATCTTTATCAGACAAGGAACGTTCCTATTTAGACAAACAGTGACAGTGCATAGCGATGGCTAGTGAGCACGTGGCATCCAGGTCAAGCTTTTTATTCATGTTTGTTTGTTGTGAATATACAGTATTTATACTCGCTGTTAGAACGAATAAACTTCAGTTGTAAGTCAGCGCCTTGTTTGTCTACCTTCTTGTTCTTGTCCGTGTCCTTGCGCTGTTTTAATCTTTAAACATGAAATACCAACTAGCCCAAACTTCTACTTTAATCAAATGCAAAAAATTTAGCTGTTGGAGTCTCTCATTCTCGTCTTTTGGGACAAGGCGTACTGGAATTTCAGTAGTTCATTTTCGCCAACGCTGAAAAGGCACGATATCGTCACATTAGTCGGTGAGATCATCCACCTTGTGGCCGTCGGCCTGGACGCCACTTATTAATGTTCACTCTGACTATCATGTTAGACTTGTCGTCGTTGGTTGCTAGTTTTCGACACTTTATGGTAGGACCTGGACGTGGATTCGCTGCAGGGGTGGTCTCACTTCCTTGCTCGCCGCTGGTCTCAGTCTTGGCGTGGTAAGTTATGGTCTCACCGGCAGTGAGGTAGCCACCAGGCCTTGATGATATGGCGTACCCCGATGATTTGTATGGTAGCACTAGCAGAGCACCGATAGGTGAAGAAGTTAGGGAAATAGTAGGAAAAAAAATGTAGCGAGCTGGAAAAAGAACGGTTTTCGGCAGGCGCACTTATTACCCTCATCGTCCTCGCTGATTGGACACAAGTCTTAGCCGAACGCTAGCGCAACAATTGTGTCCAATCATTGTCTGCGTGTCCAACGATCGTCTGCAAGTGTCTCCGCCTTTACGCCCGCTTTCTTTCGCGACAACGCAAAGCGTGCGCACTCGCAACGAACCTGCGCATAAGGCGTCCGCTATTAAATTGCAGACGCTCTCCGTTGTTTGAAATGCTCGCTCTCTTGAATATAGGGTATATATTTGCTACCTGACGGCTCACGAAAGTTGGCTTTTTGCGTAAATCCAGAACGAATGAAAAAAGGTCCCAACGCGCTCGAGGTGAGTTTGGAGGAAGAGCAGTGCGCGGTGCATTTATATTCCGACATCCGTTATTATCCGTAATCTTCGATACTCTAGACATTGAGTATATATTTTTTTAAGACTGAAATCTTTAGTTTTATTATTTTTTTTCGAACTTTCATAGCAGTGCGATTTCCTATCATTGTTTGTACTTTGTACGTTGGTAACTTAATTATTTATTTTTTTTTTTTAAGAGGAAGCTTTGTTGTGTTTGCAGCGTGGCAGCGTGACATGAAATACTTATTCGTGAAATATCTAATTTACTCTCTTAAGCGTTTTTTTTCTTCTATTTATTACCCTGCGGTCCACGTATTACTTACATTTTTAACAAGTGGCTACCCGAAACACGACTCATATATATATATATATATATATATATATATATATATATATATATATATATATATATATATATATATATATATATATATATGGGAATGAGTGAAGAATGACAAGTGCAGCCGAGGTAATATTGTGAACGAAGAGGGGAGAAGGTGATTATTGAATTTATTGCATTAAAGTTAGGGAAAGGGAGAGAAAAAGAGAGCTGGCGAAAAAGTGGGCCAGGAGCGGGGATTGAACCCGCAACCTTCGCCTGTCCGGCGCGACGCCTTAACCAATTAGACCATCCCGGCTTTTTTTTTTTCTTTTTTGCCACATATTGACACACATTTCCAAACGTGACAGGTAAAAGAATAACGCCGGCCAGTCCCCGGCAGGCGTACGTGATTTAAAATTCTTTCATGACAACCAGCCTTTCCAGAACAGGCAGCCATTCAGGCTGTTCACTGAGCATTCCAAAAAACTCTTTTAACTGAATGACACTTTCTATAAAATAATCCCTGGCTTGACGAGGGTTCACTTCAGCATATCGTACCTCCATTCTACTCCGCCACAGACTGTGGAGGCCCAACAGCATCAACATGTCGTAAGGCAATCCCCCACACTGTCTATTGGAAGGAAACGAATCCCGTACGCAGTTAATGGCAGGCTCTCTTTTAAAGTACGTTGTAGAATATCCCATAAAAAAATAACATCCCAACAGTCTAAGAAGATATGTTCGACAGTTTCTGGTTGTCTGCACAATAGGCAGTCAACAGCCCAGGGAACGAAAGTGCCTTTCTCCTGAAGCCAGGGCTTTACTGTGAGCGTTCCGCTGTGTAGTTGGAAAAAAAAAAGTTTTTACGGATGGCCGTACCGGCATTCTTTTAAGTCTTTTAAGGACATCCTTACCTGGACCCTCACTATATAAGGACCGGTACAATGGCGTCGGCAACACCGTATCAACCGAATTTTTATACAGACGCTTCCCCGCGACAACGCTTAAATATTCCATAGAAAAACGCACTTTTAAAAAATCAAATGCCTTAGCCACTTCATACAAAAACCCGCGTACTCTCCCACACTGCATGTTTCTAGTGGTAATGATAAATTCGGGTAAGGCATCACTCAGTCTGACTTGCAACACAGTCCGTAGGAAAACATTCTTCTGATCTCTAAGAAAAATAAATCGAGTAACAACCTGCGAAGGAACAGATGAGCCAGACCCAAACCACTACTTTGCACCGAACGAAATAAATTTGTGCGACTGGTGCGGTCTCATCCCGAACCCCACACAAAAACGGCATAAACCCTATGCAACTTCTGAACATACGCTCGCGACATCCACAGCACTTGAAGTAGGTACCAAATTTTTGCCACCAAGAACAAGTTACAAATTGTTGAACGTGCAAACATTGAAAATTCTCGGCCTCCCCAGTTTGTAGTTTTAGCTCGCAATTGCTCTGTCTCCCTCTCCAATACTTTAGTGCCTCGGTATTATCCAAGGGGCACGCCTAGATACTTGGGCGGCGAAACATTAAACTGGATGTTTTGATAAAAGTTTGGTGTGGCTTCCCAGTTGCCGTGCCACAAGGCTACACATTTGCCTCCAATTTATGACACTTCCCGCTAACTTACAAAACAAAGATGCATCACAGACAACCTCGCTAACACTTTCAGCGTCGTCGCAAAAAACAGCGATATCGTCTGCGTACGAGAGAACCTTGACCTCACCTGCGGCCAGCCTAAAATTAGACCATCCCGGCCACTGGTTTCGGCGGACTCAATTTCTGACCAGCTCTCTGTGTACTGTTTAGTTTCGAATTCGCTTAACTTGGTAGACGACAACCGTTGGTGATTTAAGGCCCGCGGTGTTTCCGACATGCGGCAGTGACGTGGCACGTCATCTCAGCTTGCAAATGTCGGAAAGGGCCCGTCTTCCAAGATATCTAGGGAACCACTCCTCCCCATAGGGACAGGCTGCACCGTATATATAATCTGAATGAGTGAAGGTTGACAAGTGCAGCCGTCGTAATATTGTGAACGAAGAGGGGAGAAGGATATATCTATATATATATATATATATATATATATATATATATATATATATATATATATATATATATATATATATATATATATATATATATATATATATATATATACGAGCAAGTTTGAGTTTATATAACATTTTCTTGGCGATTTTGCTTAATATCGTTTTGAGGTCAGTACTGAAGTTCATAACATAGATTACAAATATATGCGTTCCTTCTATGTTTCGCAAACTAAATGTTGCAAAAAAAAAAGAAAGAAAAAAAAGGTCGATGCGTCGAAGGACATTAAGCGTCGCTAAAGGAAACAAACAATATTGAGTTTAAATCTTAATGACTGCCTTTTGAAAAGCAGGAATCACATTCAAACTATGTATAGCTAATAAACTGCAGGTACTATTTCCCAGCACTCACAGTCTGCTTCCAAAATAATGGGTAACATGCACGCCACAAATCTCGACTGTAAATCTTGCCACATTGCTTCGATGCGAGGCAATCCTCATCGTCTCAATATCATTTCTCTCAATGTCGACGGCAGTCCCGCACGAGAGGTGGACAGCGGATGGAAGTATTTGGATTGGCGCTAATGAGGTTTGCGCACACGGCGGACATCGCTCTCGGGCCTGCCTATAGAAGGGAGGCAGGCGCCGTAGATCTCAATCGAGAGCTTTCCAGCCGAGGAATGGATGACGCACCTCGGCGGAGCACTTCTCGGAGCAGCTCGTCATCGATCACGGCCGCGTCCCGCGGGAGTCAACAGCGCTCAGCCGCGATCGTCGGAAGGTGCAAACGCGCAGCGCCGACAATTTCACGCTTCTCTTCGACAACAACAACAGAATATAGCGGCAGCGAAGATAGGCATCGGCTGGGACCGGGATGAGAGAACGAGAGCAGCAGAAATGGAAAGAACGATCCGCCCGATTGCTATTCTTCTGCATTTGCAGCAACGGCGACCATCCGCGAGACTGCCACGTTTAAGCTTCCTCGAGCGAGGAGCGGCAGTGCAATGATATTACGTTTCATTTTAAAATACCAGCGTTTCGTATTGATGTTTAAAAATAGCGATGGCGAGAGGTATATTGGACGCACCCTGTTCTGCGTCTTTTTTTTTTTTAACGCTGTTTTTTTTTTTTTTTACGTTGGGGACTTCTATTAACTTCGTGATTCGCCGATAGTTTGGGAGTTCTGAACGACTAGATTAAAATGGGCATTTGAAAGGAAATGATTGCTTTCAAAATCTCTAGAATGATTAGTTTCGTATATAGAGTGTATATACTGTACAAACTTTTCCGGGTGAAATACCTTTCGTGCTTTTGCAACCGCCGCTGTTGTCATCGTGGGGCTTTTTTATTGTCTAATAAATAGTGTAATTGCCAATGCAGCTTTAATTTTTTTTTTCATTAAAAGAATTGTGAAACGTATAAAACCTAAAATTAAGCTTCGTCGTTTATATTTATAGAAGGTGCGCTCACGTGGAGTACCTAATGATTTTAGTTCTTAGGATGGTTTCACCCTGAGTGAAGTGCACGATGCCGACTGTTCTCGATACATAGAAAAGTGCAAACAAATAGAGCATGACAGGAGGGCGACAAGGTATGACCGGTCAAAGATACGTTTCTGCAAGGAGACGCTCTTTCCCGTGCTTCGGACAAAATAAGATAAAGGAGAATAATATGTGTAGAAGTACGAAGGTCTGAACCTACCCCATAAAGTACGATCATGGCCAGTGTTCTCTTTATTTAAGTCCTAAGTCTAAAAAACATAATAAACCTGGTAAATAAATATAAGACAGTTGCTAGGAATTGATATTTAAAAAAAAAAAAGTCTGCCACCGACTTAGAAAATTCGACATTTGCTGTCGGAAAGTAACGAACCGGAGATTGCAAGCAACTGTTTACCTCACCAAGGTATCCTCACACTCCCTGCTGTTTTCCTGCCGTCAGCGTTGCTGCTGACTTCATCGAAGTGGCACTGCCCAGGGGTGCTAAATCCTGACCGACACGAGCCCGCGTTAACCAGCAATTTGACGGCAGATGGCACTTGAATGTGTTTTTCTTCTTTGTGTTATTAAATTTTTAAGTGAATAACCCTAGCTCTTACTCTTTTGATTCAAATGTTGTATGGAAAGAAAATGTTTTTCTGGACGGCCTTTTTTTTTTTTTTAATTGTAATTTCATTCATCTAAAAAATAAAAAAAATAGAAACGTACTGTTTTGTTTTGTTTTTTTACAGAGCCATACTCGTATAATTATGGAAACCAGACAGCCGGTCAAGCTCCTTGCAATCGTAGGTTGGCTGCCATGAGCAATCGGAGAGAGCCTTGGGTGCTTTGACATAGCTTAAGCCGTTATTTTTATTTCATGTTGTTCCCTACGCGTAGGTCGGCGTGTACCTAAGACCTAAGTAGAACATAGGTCCCACGAACATCTCCTAAACTGAGGTATGCGGCAGGTGTGGAACAAGACAACCGATACGGTGTGACCGAGGGTTCCAACGGCGGTGGCGCCATCCATCGATAGCATCCGTCAACATCGTAGCTTTTCGGCTTGCTTGTCCAGTAAACCGCAAGCTGATCAGAAGAGAAGCTCCATTCTCAAACTTTACTAAAGTTTCTTTAACATTACAAAATTTGTGAACCTATCGAGGCTTCGAAGACCTACCATCGGAATAGAACCCTTTAGCACGCTTGAACTATCTAATCACAAAAACTGTAACTGCTACTACTCGGAATTCTACGGGAGCCTCGCGAGAACCGGGTCTCTGTTGCGAGATTACACGCGCAACAAAATCAATAAAACGAACACTTTCCCAGGGCCTCGAAACCAGACCATCCGCCATCCTGTTAAGGGAGGTATAGACTCAATCTTTCCTGCGCTTCACTGCGCCCATTTCCCTCGTCCAAGTTACCTGTTCAGGTACACTGATTGGCGCCGAATGCGCGAACCGTAACGCTCGTAGAAAATACACCTTGCGCCGCGATCAATATTTAATAAGGCGAATGGATCCTCTCTGTAACGCACACACGAAAACAAGGCCAACATAAAACGAGCGAGTCATTTGTGAAAAAAAAAGTGTATGCCATCGGTTTTTTCGCTATCTCAATAAATCGGTGCAGCAGAACCCTCCCAACTTCCGGCGTCTATCGGCCGCCTCCCTTCCTGCTTCTCTCGCTTTCTTTCTTTTCCTTTCTTTCTATCTTCCGCAGGCCGGTCGGGATTATTACGATGGGGCGTGCGAGGAGAACACTCTGAAAGATCGCACCCTATAATTTAGAAATGAACTCCACAACCACCTGGGGTTCGCGCGGCGGGACCCTCAGACGTCTCTTTATCGTCTGATTTTGGAACCCACTGTACCTTCTAGCCTTTTTTTATTAGGGAATGGGCTTACTTATTGTGAAAGCATTAGATGTATCTTTGAAATATTCTTTTTGCTCGTCAGATTAATAATGTTTATACGTGGTGCGTCGCGGCATTCAGAAATGGGATCGCGTATCTGTATTCAAACATACTGTTTAAAAAAATATAAACCGGCCTTAGTCAAGACCGCTTATCACCACGCACATATTGGAAACTATTATATCTATTGTGTATCAGCAAAAAAGTTTAATCGCCTGGTGTTGTGAATAAAAAAATGCAGCAACAGAACGTGCAGCCCAAATAATGAACTCCTGTCAAGTTTCCTGCAAACACTCTCAAAAAGTGAGTCGTGAAATTTACGATGGAAGTTTCGGCAGCTCTATTTCTAAGCCTTTCTCGTCAAAATACCTGCAATCATTTCATAAAATGATGTGGCAAAGGTTGTCAAAACAATGAGGCACCGCATTCTTAATTAGCGAGCATATACGATAAAATGACGAGTGAATCATTTCCAAATCTTCCATCGTTAAAGTAATGTACTGCCGTTTTTCTAAATTGACTGGGAAAGTCGTCATATTGATTTGCGGCTATGCACGGGAAAATTACAAGATAATCTTTGGCACCTCTATTTCCAATTGTTCCTCGTAAAAATGACGTACCAACGTTTTCTGAAACTGTGAGAAAAGTCATAAAGAAAAGGCGCATTGACTTTTTCAAATGAAAGTGTGTATGTATAGCGTACAAACATTATGATCAGTGTTGTTCACGTAATTGATAAGACTGAAATTGAAATTTTACTTATCACATTATTCAAGTTTCCGAGCCTGCCTCACTGTACACTGTCCTTTGCGATGATGGTATGCCATTACACCCAGCGTAAAAAGAGAAAAGAAAATTACCCTATGCAGGCCTATGATATGACATCACATAACTCGCTCAAAGGACCACTATGTGAAAAAAGCAAGAGAGATAGTAACAACTTCATCCTGACACAGGGGTGAGGAAAATCGGACAATAGCATCTCTGAAAGTATGACATGTCAGACATTGGTGGTGTGCCTTCTTTGCATGCCCAGGGCTATGCTATAGGTAATAGTGTTCACTGAAAAACACAACATTTATTACCTCAAACCTTAGGCACCATGAAGAAAATGTGTGATAAATACGACTCTTTTCCAGATTCATGGATGCATCTGCTACATTTGAATCATATATGAATTCATGAAGAACACAACGAAAACATCTGAGAATGTCCATTTTTTAGGGCTGTGCTAATAATAAAATTTTCTCATAGCAGTTCAGTATATTACGGTATTCAGTATTGGTTTTCAAGATTAATTGTACAATGTAAACAACTTAATTTTTGCGAAGCCATAGGTTTGGCGAATTTATCCAAATTGATTAAAATTGGTCATGCAAAAAAGTAACCCCATGGGTACGTATACCTTGAACATTATTCCCGATTGCAAGATTTTGTATCCGCAAAGCATTCCCAAAAACTGACACTTCACAAAACGTATCAAATATCGAGCTCGCGAAAATCAAGTCGCGTATTCCATTCGAACCTTTCATAGCGCTCGCAAAGTCATCATTGCGATGAATTTGCTTTGTATAATTCGCTTCTCCGCATGTCCCAATAGGCTGCAGAGAAGCGACACCCATGGAGCAGGAACCGCAAGCGCATTAATCGCGCTAACACCCTGGTCGCAAGAATATTGCTTCGTTTCATTGCAGACTTATACATTGGTGGGAAAAGCACACTTCTAGAGCGGGGAGGTTCACATGTACACAGGAAGAATTAAGAAAATAATTTAAGCATGTTTGGGTGTATCTTTATGCATCTGGTGGATGTGATCGAGTGCTTCCCTTAAGGTGAAATTGAAAAAAAAACAAAAAAAAAACACTGTTGCTATTTTGTTATAGAGGATAGGTATCTGGCTGCAATGTCCTGAGAAGCTATGTCACGACATTGCAGCAACAGTTCTAATTTGTAATTTAAGGATGAGCATGGCGAGAGGACCATCGAATCCTTTATTTATTTTCAATCAATATGTGGCCCATGACCTGATCACAACCAGAGCCACAACATAATTTTGTTAAGAACAAACCGTGCTTTGGCAGTGGGCAGGGTGATAACGAGATCAAGTTGATTTTTATTTAAGAAGTAAATATGGGTGCTTTCATCTCAAATTGTGCAGGCAAAAAGGGTCAAATTTTTAACTTTGCTGAAAAAATATATCTTATGGCGTCGTCTCTAAAAACTCAGTAGCCACAAACTGCAAGTTTGTCGGATTTTTCGTTCTCGACTTACGAATTTTAAAAGAGGCCACGGCGGAAAGCAGTGTTTTCCACATCCGTCGAGGGTCGGATGTTTCGCTCGATCACCCGCCGTGGATTTTCAGTCCACATTATATTAATTTTTTTCAAGCACTCTGTGAGTACAGTAAAAAGGCTCTAATACCATGAAATAACTTTAGGCGTTTTGCTTTTTTTCTTTAAAAATGTCAAAAACGCCCCCTCGGTTAATTGTTGACGAACTTTGACAATTCAATACTGGCGATTTACTTGGGTTACACCAATACTTTTTATGTCTACGGAGAGCCCAGAACACGCTCTTTATATATATTATAAAATGAATCAGCTGTACGATATATCCTTTGCGGTACGTTTACGTTAATATTATGCGAAAACCAAGAAGTACCAATTTTGAAATCGAATTTCTCAAAAAAAACACTTTTTATTTTTTTATTTTTTGTTAAAATGTAGATATGATAGTTGTCTACTCGAAAATCAAGTCGACGAAGTGTGTATTTTGTTTGTATCTTCTATATTTAAGCCTCAATATCGGAAAAAAAGACGTCTTCGTTTTGCAAGACCTAAGTCAGACATATCGACCCGTGCATTTCTGTGAATTGTGAAAAAGATTTTTTGAATTTTTGTCTACGTTTTGTAATCAATTATAAACGCAATTTGTGGCATTGAATACTTATTTATGTTTTTAGCACAGACGTTGTATTGTTTCGATATATAAACTTTTCACTGTAAACTAGCATGACTAGCTATTCTGTCATATTACTAAGACATAGAAAGTCCCCACATAATCGATATATTACATACAATTCTTTCCGAAACCAAACGCTAGGGTTTGTTCCCCGCACATCACACAGATCACCAGGGAATGACCTTTCACTTCCGTAATACACAAGCGTGATGACACAGAAACGGTCCGAAACACACGGAGAGATTGTCACGGAGAAGGGTAGGGAATAAAAATAAATAAATATGGATAAAATTACCCAACTCCAATCTTAACGAAAATTGCGTTAAAAAAAAAAAAAAGATTTAGGTTCGAGCGGTGGCAAGGCGATAGGTCCACGCCTGGTGGAAAGTCAGACAAGGGAGTCAGCAACACGTAATGGTAAAAAAAAAAAAAAATTATTCAGGACGAAAAAATTCAGCCGCACACGGCAAGAACAAAAACACACTCCTCTGGGCATTTGCTAAACGGGACACAACCAAATGCGTGCGAACACGCTCTCTACAGTACTGTCAGGCCGCTACGCCATGACGAAATAAACCCAACAAGTAAACAATGCTAACAAAAAGAAAACATAAAAAAAACGTTCACTAGAACCGCACCCAAGAAACAAAGTTCAGCGGGCGAAGAAACACACATGAAATAATAATAATAAAAAAACAAAAAAACTCTTAACTGACCGACGCTGAGTCCAGTCCCACGACACTGAAGCCTGGCAGGATTACGGCATCCAAATGATGCTCGAATCTGTTCTTCTCTCTGTTCTGCACAGCCACGACGGCTGTGCGAAACAGTGACTGTGCGGAACAGAGTGAAGAATTGATTCAAGCAGCGATGCGCGAGAAGGTAACCGAGACGTAACATGCCTCGAGCTTTATATCGGGACAGGAGCTTTCGAGGTAGTTACTGCAGTTACTCAAACGTTCTCTTTCCCTTACCTTTTTCAAAAGAACACCGCAGCCGGCGCTAACTTTTCATATGGGTAGAAGACCACCCTTCACAAACGGTTATAGTTGGCAAGGAGGCTGACTTCGACCCAACTAGTCCCGGGGCTTTGCTGTTTCCAAAAGGGAAAACCCGTCGGTACTATCGGATCCCCGCGGAGAGCGATAGAGCACGGCCGTTTCAAGGATAGGGCGCTCGACGCTTGGGCGAAAATGCGGTATCGTCTCACGCGTGCACGAATGGCTGGTTTTAAAATTTCTCCATATCTCTAACGGAACCCACCCATCTTCGTGTGTGCGTCTGTGGGAATTTTGCCCGTGACGCCGGTTTTATCGCTTACACGGTGTTGTTTGGACGGCAGAACTGTTGTTGACAGTTGATATTGTAAGGCCGTTGTGTCCCCATCCTCCCGGGCAACAGTTCCTTTGCTTTCTCTTCTGCAATACCCTGACCGACTGACTCCTCCTGCGTGGCCGCCAGTGTTCGCCGCGTCAACGACACATTCGTACAATTTCAATCCTCGCGACACAGGGTGCGCTGCTCGCTTTACTGTCACGGGCTGTCCTATCTAACATAACAAAAGGTCATCTGCTGGTTCTGAAAGGGCGAGACGTTTATATAGGCCAATGAGGGCCCCGAATCAATACGACGTCTGCCGATTTCTACACATTAAACATTTACGATGCCTTCTGGACTGTCAAGAAGTGTTCCTTTCTCTTTTGAACTCCTCCAATGTTGCTTGCCGCCTATAATAACATTTAAATTATCAATAAATATAACAAGGTGGAACTACTGTATTTCATGTTTATGTGAGCACATTGAAAAAAGACAAAAATATTTCCAGGTTTGTGAAAACGCACAATTCGCAAGTCCGTTTCGAGCCGTAAAAACACGTTTTTCTACGATACTGATGCTTAAATATAGAACATACAAAACAATACACACTTTCTCGACTTACTTTTTGCGTAAACAACTATTAAATCTACATTTTAAAAAAACATGTTTTTTTTGAGAAAATCGATTTCAAATTTGGTATTTTTTTGGTTTTAGCATAATATTAACGTAAACATACCGCAAAGGATATTTGTTTTTTTTTTACAGCTGAGTCATGTTATAATATATATACAGAGCTTGTTTGGGCTCAACATAGACATAAAGATATTGATGTAACCCAAGTAGATCGCCAGTATTTAATCATCAAATTTTGTCAACAATTAACCGAGGGTGCATTTTTGACCTTTATACAGAAAAAAAGCAAAACGCCTAAGATTATTTAATGGTATTAGAGCCTTTTTACTGTACTCACATAGTGCTTGAAAAAAGTTATATATGATACGGACTGAAAATCTATGGCGGGAGATTGAGCGAAACATCCGACCCACGACGGATGTGAAAAACACTGCTTTCCACCGCGGCTTCTTTTAAAATTCGTAAGTCGAGAACAAAAAATTCAACGAACTTGCGGTTTGTGGCTACTGCGTTTTTAGAGACGGCGCCATAGCATATGTTTTTTCAGCGAAATTAAAAATGCGACCTTTTTTGCCTGCATGACTTGAGATGAAATCACACACACACACACACACACACACACACACACACACACACATATATATATATATATATATATATACATATATATACAATGTTTCACGAAAAGTGGACAAATTCGATATTACGAAAACCATGCGTCGCAACAAAAAAGGGCTTTTGTCGTTTTGATCCTGCGCTAGAGGCCTATTTAGAAAAATTATTAAAGTCCGTAATAATTCGATTGTTAATTATTTTTGCGTAACGAACTTTTTGATATTGTGTTTAAGGGCAAGGTTTCAATTAGAAAGTTGCTCAGCAGCATCGAAAGACACTATATCAACAAATTGCAAAACGATAGAAGGCACGCGCAGCATTTTTCGGCTTTCTGAAAAACGGCACGAATTCGACGGGTTTTTAACTTGTCGTTTGCAATCTGAGCGAATTTCGGCCCCGACGGCACCGCGCCCCGTAGAGAAATAGTGCAACTAACATCTGCTGCGCTGTACTCGCACCACCATTTCAGCCTACTCAATGCTCATGGAGATCCCCCTTGAAGGGAGAGGGGGAATCGTTAGCCCCGAGCATTCAACTCCTCGCTTTCACGCCAAGGCTACTCTGACTCATCTGCGCATGCTTGCACTCCTGAGATTTCGGCATTCATCAAGGCTCGGCTCTCGTGGCAAATATATATTGAGGGCAACCTCGTATTTGTAAATATTGAGCGTGCCTGTCTTTTGGACGAGGAAATTACACGTATAATTAACGTAGATTATTTTGCGTAGTAAGATCTATAGAGTCAGTCAAATGGATTTGTCCATGAATCAGGAGGCACAAAGACTGTTTGTACTCGCAGTTGATTTGTGTATTTTTAATGTGATACCTTGGCAGAGAGAACGCATCCTCGAGGAAACGCCCAGACATAGTCTCCTCTTCTATTAAAGAAGTCCGACTGACGGATTAAAAACGACACCACAATAAAAGAGACGCAGGAAGTGGACACGTAAAAGTTGTACAAAAAGTTCCAATAGCAGCGCCATTTCACGACAGCGGCCACTCTCTGAACCACGTTCTGGAACAGGTTTAGCGATTGAGGGAGGCCGACATCTGTTTCGGAGAATGGCCGCCTTTCCTTGTCATGGCGCTAATATCGAAAGCAATTTAAGGTTCCTAAAACATATTGTCTGCGTTCGCCCCTCCATTCTTTTTTTACGGGAGTCGGGCAATATGTTTTTCCCGCGCCAAAGGGCCAGGCTTTCTCAATATAATAGATCCTTGAAAAAAAAGTTACATACTTCGAGCAGCAATCTATTTGAATTAGTGCCCCCCTACTCGGGTAAATAAATGCGAGAGGCGATTCAGATATTACTTATAATGAGACGTTAAGAATTTAATGTTGCTAGCGAATATGATTAGAGAATTCATTATATTTTTACTCCTGGCCCCGGGAGGCAACCTTTTGAACACTAGTAATATCATCTGATGTTGTTCGAGAAGTGGTAAACTCGATTTTAAGCCTCGTTTGAATTTCACTTTCTTTTTAGTGATAATGCTTCTTCACGCAAACTAAGTACTAATTGTACTGAACCAAAACAGTAAACAACAGTAGTACGTACATTGCCATGCACAAAACTAACGAGTGAACGCCAATTCGATCAATATATGCTGGCGCATGATAAGGGCTAAATTGGCCAAAAATTCAAAACTGGATAAACTAGTGCAAAATAGTTTACTTAATGATGGTTCTCAGAGAAATCTTCATTTAGAGGACTTGTTGAAGTGACCTGACTGACTGACATAAAGTGCTCATAAGATTACTTATCTGCGGTACATGTACCGCACAAGAAGCTAAAAAAGCGAGCTCTGGATTTACAACGTCCCTGTCGAGCCGGTACGCTCGCGCAGTGGAAGCATTGCTGAGGACAACATTCTCGGGTCTGTAGGTTCGGCTTCACTCGCACAAGCTAAAACAGATTTGCACAAGAGGGCTTCCCCCTCTTGCAGTTCTATAAGCCGGGGTAACACTGCTCATGCATCATACAAAAGTCTGCAAATAGGAGTTAACGCGAAGTCCGTGGTTCGAATGCCGTGTGGCAAGTTTCTTCTTGAATTCATTGCCGTACGGTAATCGAAGCACAGATATCACGGTGACTTGCGTTCGAATCTCTATGCAGACCTTCTTTTGTATGATGTATAAGCAGTGTGACTCTATCTGTAGAGTGTTCCTGAGCGCTCTTCGAGGTTAAACAAAATTCGTGTGCATAAGCCAATGAACAGAGAACGATGAAACTTTTCAGAAAGGTGTCTTCACGTGGTGCATTTATTATTCGTCTCGAAATTTGATTGGCACGGCTCGTGTGGTAAAAGCAGAACTACGTTTGTTTTTTTTTTTTTTTTTTTTTTTTTTTTTTTTTTACTTTTTTGTAGCAAAACGAATGTTGCGCAAGTGAGGCCGAAGCCATGGGAGGCGCGAATGCAGCGCTCCCGCACCGGAATCAACTGCCAGAGCTCGTGCTCTGTACCCTTGCCCGTGCTCTGTGTTGTTAGTGTGGATGCTTTCTGTCCACCCAAATTGTGGACAGTTGGAATCACCACGTGCCTCATAGGGAACCATGGATAAACAAGAGCACGCTTCCCTTAATTTAAATCTGGGTTTCCAGGGTAATACTCAAATATCATGAGTCGATGTTTATGGGGAAAATATCAAGCCAAAAAGATCCTGTTTATTTTAGGCACAGAAAAAGGAAACAAACCGTCTGGTTGACTTAGCTACTCACACATGACACCGTAAAACGAAATGGTGAAAGATTCTTTGAGATTGTTTCGTTTGAACCCCGGCAAAGATATGTCGGCCGATCAAATGCCAAGACTTTTAAACTTGTTCCGTTCTCATAATATTCACATGGACACCATGAATGTTTGGGAGTTATGTAACATTATTTATACACTTTTATTCAGGATCTAATGCTTTGATTATTGAACTGTATTGTTCAAATTGTTCGTAGTGCAGATTCTTGATAGTTGTTTTGACTTTCTTATTATTATCTTTTTTTTTTTTTTTTTTGCGAAATGCTGCATGATTGATTATCTGTACTTTGCTTCAACTTCCCTGTCGCGCTCTTGCTGCGGCATGAGCCGAGACATAGCCTCATTTACGATGGGCGTTTATAAAGTACGTAGTATCGGCACCAAAATTGAAAAAAAGAGAACGAAACAGGTACCAACACGAGCGCTCGTCCCTCTAGTTTCGGCTCAGTATAAACATTGCGCGCTATAGTATCGCGGAACGCCGCCAGGGCGTTGAAACAAAAATGGCACCGCCGTCGGCAAAGTCGAAACACATGCAGTGATCCGTTTCCTCAATTTGAAAGAAAGCAATGCCAAGGAGATTCAAGGCGAGCTAGTGGCGGTGTTTGGGGACAACGCCCCAGTTTATGACACCGTGTTTAAACGGCGCAGACGCTTCCAGAGTGGCCAAACAAGCCTGGACGACAAAGAACGGAGTGGCCGACCGTCGCTCATTGATGAACCACAAATAGCAGCGCACTCGGAAGCCCTCGTCCTCGCTGACCGGCGGATAACTATCGAGGAGATAGCGCAGCAGGTTAGCGTGAGTTTGGAATCAGTTCACAACTTTCTTTGCAACAACCTGCATATGACGAAGATTTCCGCGCGCTGGGTTCCACGGCTGCTGACCTCTACGCAAAGAGACCTCCGGAAGGAAGCCGCCGCGGAAATGTTAGCGCTGTGCGAGAGCGACCCTGATAACTTTTTCAACCACCTCATCACTATGGACGAGTGTTGGGTTTACCACTATGATTCAGAGACAAAATCACAAAGCAAAAGGGGCAGTATGTGAACTCACCAGCGCCAAAAAAGGCCAAGACTGTGCCGTCTTCGGGAAAGGTCATGCTGAACGTGTTGGGACTGTCGTGGTTTTCTCTTAACATATTATGATCAAAAAGGTCAAAATATCACAGAAAACTATTATCGTGAGCTCCTGACAAAGTTGCGAGAAGCTATCAAGTCAAAGTGCAGAGGGAAGCTGCTCATGAAAGGCGTCCGTCTGCTTTATGACAATGCTCCGTCTCACTCGGCGCAGGCGAGCTGTCACATGCGGCCTCTAGGTTACGAAATTTTGCGTCATACCCCACATTCACCCGACCTCGAACCTAGTGACGTTTTCCTCTTTCCTTGCATGAAGACTCCACTGCGTGAAAAGCATTTCAAGGACGACAACGAAGTGATAGCTGAAGTGTAACGATTCCTAAACAGTCAAGACGAAGAGTTCTATAGCAATGGCCTCCGACAGCGTGTCCATTGCAGGCAAAAGTGTGTGACTTTAGAAGGTGAATACGTAGAAAGAGACTAAACCCCTACACGAGTTTCATTGCTGAATCACTATTCCTTCATGACAATATTACGAGCTTTATGAACGCCCCTCGTATACTTACAAAGCCTGGCAGTTCGACGACGGAACCATAGAGTGCCCGTTTCCAGATTTGAAGCACGAGGATCTTGTAGCACAGAGCATCAAAAAGCGAAATCTCGGGGAACTTGGACGTCAGCGCACAGCTTTTGCAGCGGCGAGGACCCGAAACACTTGTTCCCACGGGAGAAGTGTGTTTCGGCGTCTCGCCGCAGCGGGGCGCCAGTCACGTGGCTCTCCTTTCATCCGTTGTCTACTGCTCCACCTTTTTCATTTCGGCGGCCGCTTCTGATAGCGGTCTGCAAGGCTTTGGCAGTAGGAGGCTGTGGCCGAGAGCTCGTCAAACCGACAGTGCGGCTTTTTTCTCGGTACCCACCATTTACCTGAAATTGAAAGAAATCATATTATTTATTTATTTTAGATGACCACCCGAAGGCGGATCTAGCAAATCCGAATATGTGTGGTACTATATCTCTCAATAGGGACCTTTAGTAAACCGTTACCGTGTTCCGCGTGTCGCACTACTGGAGCCTTTGAAGCATGCTTTTAAGCGCGCGTCCCGTGGTCACGGTATCACCGGGGCGCTCGCTTAAAAGCATATGCTTCAAAGGATCCGGTAGTTCGTTACACGGAACACGGTGACGGTTTGCAAAGACTTCCTATTAGCAGCGTGAACCGTACGGTTTGTTTCCATTTTCCCCCCTGTGCCTGAGGATTTTTATTGGCTCGAATTTATTTTCAGAAGCCTATACTATCCAATTTCAGTATGATGGATGCACTATCTTAAGTTATCTTTGATAACATAATAATTTCATCCTCTTCGCTGGCTTCTTTATACGAAGCTTGTTACTCGCGAATACTGCTCGAGGACACCCAGTAGGTGTTCGTGCTTGTGGTTCGTGTTTTACATGCATGCCGAAGCACTCGGAGATAGGTTGCTCCGGCCGGGTGCTCCGTTCACAGATTGCCTGATAGTAGCTCCCGACCCTAATCTCTGTTAGCGACATGACGACGTGTTGTTAGTAGGTTGATTTAATCAGAAGTCTTGGGTAACATGCGTACAAGCAAAACGAGTCCGGCTCCCAAGTCCGTCTCTCCTCGTCCCCCCGGTTCAAAACACAACCCCTCGGGAATTCTCGCTGTCCTCCTTTCCCTCGGTGCTGTCGCCTTCCCATTCGTCCCTCGCGCTGCAGGTCCGTCCACCACACTCTCCCCTGGTCGTCCCGTTCTCAGCTGCACGTTGCACACAGCACCGAGGGCACACCAGCCCCGAGGCGCCGCAGTATCCCCAGGCGTCATGTTGCCGCAGAGGTCGCATTCCTCGTTCAAGAACACTCGGCTTGCCGGAGTCAAACACGCACACACAACACAAACCAAAAGGGGGGTTTTCGCTTCGGCGTAGTTGCCCACGCCTTCCGGTCCCTGGTGTCCTGCCTGGAGAAGACTCAGCCGCGTCTGTTTTCTTTGCCGATGACAGGCACGGCACTTGAAAAAGCCACAAATCACGTTCCGCTGGGGTCCTCCCCAGCAGAGTGTTCGGGGGTACCCAGGCCATGGGGAGAACAATCGCCTCCCCCACCCCACGGCGGCGTCGCGAGACGGTCCGTTTGAACTTTCGCCCTGCCGGCGTCCAAGAACGCCTGACACCTTCATTCCCACTGTGTTGCATATACGTTTCGTGATGCACCACATATAACAGTATATCAGTTCAAACGACGCATTCGCGCACCACACACCACACCTCTGCAGTCGGCGTCATTCCACCGCGAACCCAGACGCACCATGACATACACCAATGCCTCAACCGCCAACAAGCTACCCTTCCCCATTAACCGAAGGGGAGGTTGGTGCTACCAATCGAGACAGCGCGTCGGCGTTAGAGTGCAAACTTCCTTTCCTGTGTACCACTGTTACACAAAAGTTCTGCAGTGCCAGTGCCCACCGAGTCAGACGGACGCTCTGTGGCGAGGTCGAGGTCAGGAATTTCAGTTGGTTATGATCAGTCACGACCCTAATGTCTGCCCGAAATAACCACGTCTCCAAGCGCTGCAGTGCCCAAGTGATCGCGTAGGCCTCTCTCTCAATTGTCGCCCATCGGGTCTGCGCGGGGCTTAACTCTTTGCTCAGGAAAGCGATCGGGTGCTCTCGGCCATCCGCGCCCAACTGTGAGAGGCATGCTCCGACCGCCACCTCCGACGCATCCGTGGCAAGCAAGTACTCCCTACTCGGGTCCGGCGCGTACAGCGAGGGTGCTTGCAATAGGCACCTCTTGATTTCCCGAAAGGCGTCCTCTGCCTCTTGACTCCAAGGCAACCGTTGCGGTGTGCGTCGGCTAGTCAACTCGGTCAGCGGAAGGATCACGGATGAGTACCCAGGGACATAGTCTCGGTAATAGTTAACTAGGCCTAGAAAGCTACGAAGATCCCTCTTGCCCTCCGGTCTCGGAATCTCTCTCAGTGCCGCGACCCGCTCCGGGTCCGGCGCATTCCTCCCGGACCCAATAACATGTCCCAGATAGTGGACCTCCCGCTGTGCGAACTTGCATTTAGACACATTTACGGTCAACCCTGCCTCCGCGATTGCCCGCAAAACTTGCGCCACGTGAGCAACGTGTTCCCCCCAACTACAGGAAAACACCGCCACATCGTCGATGTATGCGCATGAGTACGCCTGGTGCGGCGCGAGAATTTGATTCATGACTCGCTGAAACGTCGCCGCCGAGTCACGAAGCCCATACGGCATGACCCTCCATGAATACTGCCCCTGATGTGTGACAAAGGCCGTGCAGTTCCGGGCTCCTTCGTCAAGAGGTATCTGCCAATACCCACGCAACATGTCGATCACCGTAATGTAGTTGGCGGCTGCTACCTGATAAAGTAACTCGCTGGCCCTTCCCATCGGGAAAGCGTCGGGCTCAGTGATGGCGTTCAACCGCCGATAATCCACACACAGACGCATCCCCCCATCCTTCTTTGCCACGCATACAACCGGGTGCGCATGCTCACTTTCTGTGGGATAGATCAAGCCCCAGCGTTCTAGCTCTAGAACCTGCCGTTCCACCTCGGCACGAAACGTTATCGGAATCCGATAAGCGTACGTGCGCTTCACCTCGCACCCTTCCTTTAACTTTATTTTGTGTGCGCCCACATTGCACAATCCCGGTGTGTCCGAGAACACCTCGCGTCTTTGATCTAGTAGTGACGAAAATCTCCTGTTTCTGAGTGGGCGTCAAGTGATCCAGGTTTACTGCCGGCATCTTCTCGTGTTCCCGCCGCAACACGGGGATCGTTTGAATATCCCCGAACTCCTCATCCTGTTCAAAGATCACACCGACTGCATTCACCTGTACGCGATATGGTCGCAGCTTATCGGCATGCACACTCCGCTGGCCTCCGTTGCTAGTTTCCACTAGGTAGCTGTAAGGACGCTCACGTCTAACTATCGTTACCGGACCTGTCCATTTCGGAGCCAACTTTCCTACCCCACTAGGCTCCTGCAGGAGCACCTTCTCACCTTGATCGAACTGCTTTTCCCTTGCCCTGAGGTTATAACGATTCGCATATTGCTCTTGGTTGGTGTCGGTGGCCCTTTCTGCTCTCTGGTTCGCTACCGCCAGCTTCACTCTCAAGTCATGCAAGTATTTCTCTGCAGACGTGGCCAGTCCATCCGGCACCGCCCAATTTCCTGACCATGTTTTCTGAAGAATACTTAGTGGGCCTATCGGCACCCTTCCATACATAAGCTCAAAGGGACTCTTCCCTCTGGTCGCGTTTGGAACTTCTCGGTATGCCCAGAGCAAGAAGGGTACATGCCGATCCCAGTTTCGTCCTTCTGTTTGTATGACATGATAAAGCATACTATTGAACGTTCCGTTCCAGCGTTCCACTAGACCATTACTTTGGGGATGATCCGGCGTGGAAAATCGAGGGGTGGCTCCCATTTTTGCCAGGAACTCCTGTGTAAGCTGCGCTGTGAAATTTGGCCCGTTGTTCGAACAAATCATTTCGGGCACACCTACCCGAGCAAAGATCTCCAAAAGGGCATCACAAGCGGCCTTTGCGGTTAGTGTCCGTAGGCATACAACCTCCGGCCATCTCGTGCACAGATCGACCACACAAAGGGCATATCGATGCCCTCTAGCTGAAGGGGGATCAATTGGACCTATACAGTCCATGTTCACTACCTGAAACGGCACCCTTGGCCTTGTGATCGGGGTGATGAGGACTCGATCGAGCATCTTAGCTGGAGACCTCACTTGGCATCCATGACAACCCTGACAGTACCGCTTCACCTCAGCCGATACCCCCGGCCAAAAGAATGCACTCTTGATTCGCTGCAATGTTTTTTTTCGCCTAGGTGCCCAGCCCAGGCCGCATCGTGTGCTAGGCGCATTACGTCGGCGCGACGTGATTCTGGTAGCATAAGTTGGGTGCAGGACCTTACCCTAACAGGTTCTCGGTGATACAGGAGACCATCCACCACAATCATTCCATGGGTGTTTGCCCGCGCCTGTTCCCATCCTTCCTTCAATGTCGGGTCCTTCATCTGGCTGTCTCGGAAGCGCGCACGTTCGCCAACATTAGGAGCATCTCCCGTCCACTCACACTGTACTGCACTTGCAGTAGCCTCTGCTATCACCTCATCCATCTTAAAACGAGCTTGCCCATCCTCGCCCTCCTGAGGTTTAAGCACCTCTACACTGGTATCAAGTTCAGGCACCTGGGCAGTCCGCTCCAATAACTGCTCATACGCGTCAGGTGTCAGCAGAACGTCAATCTCACTAGCCAGCTTATCTGTTACTGCGCAAAGGATTCCAACCTCGTCTGGACCATACGTAACGTAGGGCGGCTCATCTCGCAGTCTCAGTGGTACATAGGCCAGGTCAGCAGTGACATGTTGTCCAAAGGCGCCTGTCATCCTGATCCTAGAGCCTGACGGCTGGTAATCGGGCAAGAGAGATCTTCTGACTACACTGATTTCCGATCCTGAATCAACGTTCCCTGTAAACATTCGGTGGCCACTCGCCAGGCCCACGATCTGTGGTTTCTGAAGCTCCTGTGTCTTAATCGCGATGGCCGGCCGCATGGAGTCCTCAATATCCAGTCCCACGCCTTCAACGCGAGCAACCAGGATATCGTCTACCCCTTCTACCTGCACTTGATTTGCCTGCCCAGCACCCGCATTCGGACAGTTTCGAGCCATGTGGGCCGGAGACCGACAGAGAAAGCACCTTTTTGCGCTATCAGGAACCCTTTGATTTGCCTCTGCACCCCGCTGTCTCAGTGTCTCCCCCGAACTTCCGTACGTCCTTGCTGGTGTTCCTGTCCCTCTACTTGATTTTTCTCGAATGCTCTCCTCAAAACTCTCTGCAAGATCCGCCATCTCATGAGGGGTTAGCGCCTCCCCAGCCTTCTCGTTCTGGATGATAAACGTACGGGCGTCGTGACCCAAGCTTTCTCGTAGTCTGTCCGCGACCACCAATTCTCTGAACCTTTCGATTGTTGTTACTTTACAACTTTGCATGTAATAAATCAGGTAGTTTTCCAATCGCGTGGTAAATTGCGCCATGTCTCATCGCTCCTTCTTTTTGATTCTGCGAAGAGACGGCGGTACTCTGCCGCCGAGAGTCTAAGCCCTTTCAGGACGGCACCCTTTAGTTCCGCATAGCTCTTACGTTGTTCTGCAGATAGCCGAGTTAACAGACCCCGTGCCTTTTCACTCAAGCGTGGTAAAACCAGTCCCGCCCTCCACTCATGGGGAACTTCATACGAATCCAGAGTGGCCTCTACATCTTCAAACCACCCAGGCACAAGCGGCTCCTGAGACGGCATAGGAATTAACACGCCTTTTAACATGGCGATGTATCTTAGCCTCCGATCCTCGTCCCCGCCTGCCAGATCACCGTCGACCCGCATGGTAGATCTCGCACCACTTTGACTTCTCGATCTCTCTCTTTCCAATTCGACTTCTGCTATTTTTAGTTGCGTCTGCAACATCGCCAACTGGTCAGGGCCCGACATTGATGACCTCCTACTGTCGCTCGTCTCACTGACCGCAACCAAGCCCACCTCCACTGTGTTGTCAGTTGGTTCTCCCCGACTGCCCCCGCCGCTACGCAACTCATACCGTTCAGTCATGGTGCGCCGCGAGTCCGCAATCAAGAGACACCAACCTGCACGTCCTTGTGCTCACAGCTTGGAGTTGTGGTTCCGCTTGTCCTGTTGCTTGAAACTTCACAGTTCCAGGTCCTTGTCCACCCTTCCACCAGGTTGGCCAGGTCCTCAGCGCCCAACAGTAGATTGCTGTCGACTGCGCCAGATAGGTTGCTCCGGCCGGGTGCTCCGTTCACAGATTGCCTGATAGTAGCTCCCGACCCTAATCTCTGTTAGCGACATGACGACGTGTTATTAGTAGGTTGATTTAATCAGAAGTCTTGGGTAACATGCGTACAAGCAAAACGAGTCCGGCTCCCAAGTCCGTCTCTCCTCGTCCCCCCGGTTCAAAACACAACCCCTCGGGAATTCTCGCTGTCCTCCTTTCCCTCGGTGCTGTCGCCTTCCCATTCGTCCCTCGCGCTGCAGGTCCGTCCACCACACTCTCCCCTGGTCGTCCCGTTCGCAGCTGCACGTTGCACACAGCACAGAGGGCACACCAGCCCCGAGGCGCCGCAGCATCCCCAGGCGTCATGTTGCCGCAGAGGTCGCATTCCTCGTTCTAGAACACTCGGCTTGCCGGAGTCAAACACGCACACACAACACAAACCAAAAGGGGGGTTCTCGCTTCGGCGTAGTTGCCCACGCCTTCCGGTCCCTGGCGTCCTGCCTGGAGAAGACTCGGCCGCGTCTGTTTTCTTTGCCTATGCAGGCACGGCACCTGAAAAAGCCACAAATCACGTTCCGCCGGGGTCCTCCCCAGCAGAGTGTTCGGGGGTACCCAGGCCATGGGGAGAACAATCGCTTCCCCCCCCCCCCCCCCCCCCCCCCCCCACGGCGGCGTCGCGAGACGGTCCGTTTGAACTTACGGTCTGCCGGCGTCCAAGAACGCCTGACACTCGACTCTCGCCGATAGACTGCTGCAATTGCACGCTGAACTGTTACCATTTGTACACAGTGGAATAGTGTAAACAACGTCATCGCACCAAGCACTAGTATCATTTCCACGTCTTGTCCTTGCCGAGAAAAAATCAACATATTCGATGGCACGAAATATAAAGACACTTTCAGGCAGCCGAATGGGCCAGAGAGGCCAGAGCACACCAGCTTGGATCACGTGGAGCGAAAGCTCGCGCTGCGGAACCCAGGGATCCTGATTTCAATTCCCACCCCTGCCCGTTTTGATCTCGATGAGCATCATACCGGCTTACGGTTGTGCATCACTCCAGCGTGGTGCACGTTAAAGACACCAGGCTAGCGTAGTTCTGCTGCACTGGCTAATTTTCTCATCTACAGCTGGGAGACTCGTCGCTCGTTGAGGCAGACCAAGTTCTAGGTTGTATAAACAAACACAGACACCAATTTTTTTCTTCAGACAGCTGTGCATGATCGTTGCATAACGAACATTCAGTTTATGTTTCCTCTTATTTTGTTCGCTTCACTTCATCATTGCCACAGCTGGAGAGGTTATTGTCACTTTAGGTGCTACTGTGTCTTCCTCCCCAGCATAGGCCTTTGTGGAGGCTAGTCAACGCCCGCTTCCGTGGCTCGGCATCTCGGTAAAACAAGAAAAGTTCAGAAATGGCGGATGAATATGACACCTATTTAAAGCGTCTATTCCTCAAAAGTTACGCGAACAGCGGCAAGACACCATAATATTAGCTTATATGATCAATGCAAGCCATTCATTATAATTGGCACAGAATTTTCTGGATTTCCTGAATCAATCTACAAATCAAATAATAAGAATTCCCCAGTAAATTTGCGTCCCACCACTTTAATGAGAGTACCTTAGAGAATCATGAAGTATGTCAGATACTCTCAAATAACAATTTTTTATTACTGAAATAATTGTTTTGTTAAGTCACAACACGGGATTGGTAAGGGTCTTTCTGGTGCATGGCTATCTTCCTCCGTGACCTGTATTCCAGTCTAGACTCTAAAATACAAAAGGATGCCTATTTTTATTTTACAAAAGCTTTTAATAAAGTACCTTTCGAGCCCCTGTTACTAAAACAGGCGCAGTTAACTTTAAATCCAGATAGCTTTCATTTCATTAGAAAATGCGGTTATAATTTCTTCCCAGCCTTTTATTATTAACATTCACACCTCAAATTCTCTTTCATTAACATTGGATGTCCAGCAAGGGTCCGTTCTTAGGCTGAATCTGTTCCTAATATACATTAATTATTTACTCCAGTACGGCTCTTGCCATATTCATATGTTCGCCGCAAGATTGTGTTATCTACCGCAAGTCACTAACGCCTCTGACCAAACTTCCCTTCATAATGACCGTAACAACAATCATCTATGGTGCAACCGCTGGCTAGCGACACTTAAAACGAAGAAATGTAAACTCATGACTTTTCACTCCCGCGGAAACCCCATAAAGGACTGTTCACACATGCAGCGGAGCGCTACAAGCGTAGCGCTAACCTCGCGCTAAGCGCGTGCGGACGGCAGCGTCTCCAGCATTGTATTCCACTGTCAAAACTGTTGCTCATGGCAGACGATAAGTAGCGGACGACACGTGAGAAGGGCTACATTAGCGCTTCGCTGCATGTGTGAACCGGCTTTAAGTCTTCCGCTACGTTATCGCGGACGTCCCCGAAGAATTACTGGAATCCATCAAATACCTTGGTGTCACCCTTTGCAACGATCAATCATGGCTAACGCCGATTGCCCGCGGTATTACATTCATAGACAAAACAATCCGATTGCTGATGTGTCACCAACACGTCAAATTACTGACTTATAATTCACTTAGAAGATTTGTAGACCCCATCATGTCTGTATCATTAACACAATCGAAGCAGTTTAAAATCGCGCCACTATATTAAAATATTATTCATGTTCATTAGATGTCAGCAGATCACCATAGCTGAATCAAGTCCGTCGAATGTTTTACAACACTACCTTTTTCACCTCATGTTTTTTTCCCGTGCAGCTTCGGATCGAAACGACTTTTACCACCGTTGCTCCCATCACCTACCAATTAACCTCCTTAGAATAGACCCTTTCCGAAATTCAGTGCCATCTGGAGGCTGAAATGGCGGTTTAATTTTTGCCATACGAATGGCGGCAATGAACCCGTAGCCTGCAGTATTTTATCGGGCACCGTCACTTTTGCATGTCAACGGCAGACGAGAATAAACTTTTTGCTATACAGGTTTTTCTGGATCATCTCTTCCAGTGTCGATTTACACAACGATGCAACCAGTCAGAACGAAGCGCCAAGTCAAGGGGTTTCGAAGTCGATTTTGTGCCACTAACAGGTTCACTGGGCTCGAATTAGAGAAATGAACACTTACGCAGCGCTTGCATTCGATTCCGGTTTCGCAACGTGCTAACGTCTAGAATGTATAGGCCTCGAATCCTCAGCTTAGAAGTATCTTCAACATGTTCCTTCATCAGTAATTAGAAAGCCGCCATTCGTATGGCACATATACCATTTTTCAGATGGTGATGATAGTGATCAAAGTGGCCAGACTGAATTTCGGAAAGGGTCTATTGCAACCAATTACAGATCCCAAAAAAACGTTCACGTGGCATTTATGATTTATTTTTATTGATTTAAATTCAGTGTTATTTCTTTTTTATGTTATCCCTTATGTCCCGTGTTTTCGGATAAATTCGAAAAACTCCGAGTTTTTACGTGAAAATGGATCAACCCCCTTCCCCCCCAAAATAAATACAAAATAAATAAAGACGGTATTTTACAACTAAATGTGATCAGGGCACAGCGTCAATGATTTCAAGAAAATGCCTCTTCAGTTATTAAATATTGAGGACATTTCTTGCTAAATGTGGATACGCGCCCGACTACACATCTCACAGGAAAAGAAGACCAAGGAGCATGTGCTAAGAAGAAGATGAAGTGAGGCTACCGGCGCGAGCAGAGCTAGTTGGAACCGTTGATCGATGCAACATCAACCTTCAAGCGCCCTCCATATGTCTAGACTGTAAATATGTTGTATAAATCTCTTTTGTAAACCGGAGTGATCCAAATTATCGAATATTTTTGGTGCCGAAACCCGGGACTCCAGCGACAATACGAGATCAGCGAACAGCGAACATGGAGCGGCTCCAGACAAAAAGGTTGGTGACGCGAGCCGAGATTGAACATCTAAGCGAGGAGATCCAAGCGGCGGTGTCAATTGAGGATTTCAGGCCTCATCACGAAGAACGCCTCGCAGAAATAACGGACGAGCTGGATGTCCTGGCAAGGGAACTCAAGGAGCAAGACGCGCTCATCGAGGACCACGTAAAGAGCGAGAACCTCGCCGATGAATACAGGGCCGTCAGGGATACACAAAGTGTGATCACCCGAATGCGGACACGTCTTCGACGCCTAGAGACAAGGACATAGTCATCTATCGAGAGCAGGGTCACCGAGACCACAGAAGGATCGACCACTCAAACCCAGAGCCGAGCTGGACAGCTTAAACTTCCAAAGCTCGAACTCCAACGGTTTGATGGAGAGAAGTTGAATTGGCTTCCCTTCTGGGAGCAGTTCCGACAGGCGATCCACGACCACATCGAGCTCTCCGGCGTAGAGAAGTTTCTATACCTGCGGACGGTGCTGACGGGCAAGGCGGCGGCGGCGGTAAGCGGCATTCAAGCAACGGAGAGCAGCTACGCTTATGCCGTGGAGCTTCTAAAAGAGTGATTTGGCAAGAAAGACGTCCTTGTTCAAGAACACCTCACGCAGCTGCTGAACCTGCCAAAAGTGAAGGCGCTGAGTGACGTCGGAGCCCTCCGTCGTTTACACGATCACGTTCATTGCAACATCGCTTCGCTGAGGACTCTGGGACAGCTACGGGGCAATGCTGTGTGCTGCGTTGTTCTGCGTCCTGCCCGCTGACTGGGCCGTGGACTTCTACAAGAGTCAGAGTACTAGTAATGAAACACCGGAAAGCTCAAATCTTGAGGTTGTCCTGCGATCGATGCGTGTAGAGCTGGATAGCAAAGAGAAGGTATACGACGGCAGTACACGGGACCAACCGCAACCTCTGAAAATACACAGCGACAGAGATCGATCAAGCGACAACCTCCGAGGAAAGGGGTCTGCTGCTTCCCTCGCAGTTGGTGCCAAACCCTCAAACGACGGGCGCCCTCTTTGTTCCTCCGAATTACATGAAGCGCCGCAATGTAACTCTGCGATTCCGATCGAAGAAAAGAAGAGACGGCTAAGGAGCGAAGGGAGGTGTTACAGATGCGCGAAGCGAGGACACACCTCAAAAGAATGTCGAAATCGGTTTCTTCGCTGCGACAAATGTGGCCGATGCCATATCACTCCACTTTGCGGTACGTCACCTCCGTCTTATCAAGGAACGACCGGCACTACCGAGCTCCAATCCCTGGCGTCTTTGAATGCCATCAACAAGAACGCCATAATGCTACAAACGGCTCAAGTATGGGTAGACGGACGAGACCGGAAGCGTCTTGCTCGCTGTCTGTTTGACGGAGGCAGCCAACGTTCGTTCGTCACCGAGCGGCTCTCACGAGAGCTGAGGTTGGAAGTGATCGGCGAGGAGGAGGTGACCATCTATTCGTTTGGCAGAACAGCCGGTGGAACTACGAGAAAACGTCGGCTAGTGCGACTTTGGTTGCGAAGCCAATACAGCCGCAAAGAACACTGCTTGGAAGCCCTTGAAATAGAAAACATATGTTCTGACCAGTTGGTGCTTCCCGACAACGTGGTTGACCTTGCTGGCGTGGGAGAGCTAGAATTAGCCGATGTAACCCTTTCACCCTTCCTTCATTCCAAGCGGAGCATTGAAATCCTAGTGGGGGCAGATCACTATTGGAATATGGTGAGCGGGGAAGTCCGCAAGATACACGGATCCTTGGTCGCGCTGAAGACGGACTTTGGCTGGACACTGCAGGGCCCAGTTCCTCAGGTTTCTTCTGTGCTGTCCTGCACTACTGTGGCCGTCTTGAACACCGGCGTCGCAAAACCGACCTTGAGCCTCTCAAACGAACTTCGAGCCTTCTGGGAGTTGGAGAGCCTCGGAATCTCCGTGAACAACTCTCCGCGCGGAAAAGAGGAAGAACAAGTAAGAGAAGGTTTCACTTCCTCCCTAGCTCTGGTCATGGGCCGTTATGAGGCAAACCTCCCGTTGAAGCCCCTAAATCGACCCCAAGAGAACAACGAAGCCGTTGCGCTTCAGCGTCTAGACAAGTTGGTTCGGCGTTTAAAAGGCAACACCGAAAGACTGACGCAGTACGACTCAGCGATCCGTAGCTACCTGAAAGAAGGTTTCGCTGAAAAAGTGCCAGCAGGCGAGATGGATACCACTTGGAAACGAGTTTACTACTTGCCTCATCGTGCTGTTTTTAGACCTGACAGTTCTACGACTAAGATACGCATCGTGTTTGATGCGTCTGCAAAGGCACCGGGCTGTCTGTCCCTCAACGATGCATTGTCTACGGGCCCAAGCCTCAATCCGGACATGTTACAGCTGATCATCAACTTCCGACGTCCTGCGATTGCCTTCACCGCAGATATTGAGAAGGCCTTCTTACAGATTCTGATCAAGCAGGAGGATCGTGATGCCCTTCGCTTTTTGTGGTACGCTCGTTCCCCTACAGAAAACTTCACAAGTTCGGAGATTGAAGCATGGCGCATGACGCGCGTCCCATTTGGTGCAACGAGCAGCCCTTTCATGCTGGCAGCGACTATCAAGCACCACCTGGCCAACGTCTCAGACGACTTGTCTGAGACTGCAAAAGTACTGGACGAATGCCTTTACGTGGACGATTTGATTGCTGGCACTGAAACGCTTGAAGAAGCAACAAACTTCTACAAGGAAGCCCAGCAAATATTGAGCGCAGCAGGAATGAAGCTCAGGAAGTGGAGTTCCAACAGCGATTCATTGCAACAACGATTTGACGAAGATGGGGTTGGAAGCCTCTCCTGTGATACTCCCACACCGAGGTCAGGTGTGACGCGTGTTTTGGGACTTGAGTGGAATAGAGAGAGGGACGAGCTAAATACTCTTTAGAAAGCACGTTGGAGCTTCTGACAATCAACCGTGACACAAAACGCTTTGTACTGCAAGCATCAGCGAGAATTTTCGACCCCCTCGGCCTCCTCAGCCCAGTGACGATAACAGCCAAGATGTTATTTCAAGAACTTTGGGCACTTGGGCTGGACTGGGACACTCCGCTACCTCCAAGCGTAAGTCTGAGATGGAGCAACTGGATAAAAGCTCTGCATCATCTCGAGGACATTTCGATCCCTCGTCGCTATGCTGCATACGGCGGTCGAACTGAGCTGCATGTCTTCACGGACGCTAGCCCCCAGGCCTATGGGACAGTCGCGTATTTGCGTAGTGACTGTGATAACCAGACGACAGTGACCCTCGTTATGGCCAAGACGCGCGTTGCGCCAGTAAAGACCTTGACTCTACCGAGACTAGAACTGATGGGAGCGTTGCTGGGCGCTCGACTATGTGCCTACTTTAAGGGAGTTTTTAAGTCGGATCTCTCAGAAATGACGCTGTGGACAGACTCAATGATTGCTCTACACTGGGTAAAGGGCCTGGCTACTCAATGGAAACCATTCGTGGCAAACCGAGTTATGGAGATTCAACAAAGGACAGAACCCAGTAACTGGAGACACTGCCCTGGAGCTGAGAACCCGGCGGATTTACTAACCAGGGGCGTCCCTCCGGACTGTCTACAGAAGTGTGACCTATGGTGGAAAGGACCAAAGTGGCTGGCAGAGTCACCCACATGTTGGCCTACTATGCCCATTGGTAGCCAAGATACCGCAGCCAATGAAGAAAGAAGAACTTCAGAACTAACTGTGAGCCACACTGCTACGAGCTCCTGTACGCCTGTGGTAAACATCGGAAAGTTTGGAGAATTGAATCGCCTACAATGGGTCACTGCTTGGGTGCTACGTTTTGTCAATAATTGTAGACACACAAAAGAGAATTTCCAGGGTCCACTCAAACCTGAAGAGATAAGGGAGGCACGTCTTAGGTTGCTCCGTCAAGTTCAAAGGGAAGCCTTTGAGGATGAACTAAACCAACTAGAACGAGGCGAACAGTGCAGTGGCTCGTCAGACCTGCGCACTTTGAATGTATTTATAGATGACAGAGGGCTGCTACGACTGAGAGGACGCCTACAACATTCAGACCTCGATTATGAGACGGCACATCCTGTCGTTTTGCCTTCGACGCACCACTTTGTGGAACTACTGATTTTTAGCACACATCGACGGCTGCTACATGCAGGGTGCATGGACACTCTAACTCAGCTGCGTGAGACGTTCTGGATTATACGAGCTCGACAAGTAGTTAAGAAGGCCTTGAGCCGTTGTCTTGTCTGCAGAAGGATAAGCAGCAAGAGTGCGACTGAACCAGTCGCGCCGCTTCCACGAGACCGAGTGTTGGAGGCGGACCCTTCTGCAGACACGGGGCTCGACTTCGCCGGACCTGTCCTCACCAAGGACGAAGGCAAGATAAAGAAATCATACATTCTGCTACTGACCTGCGCAGTCACTAGAGCAATACATCTGGAGGTGGTGAGCGACTTGTCTACAGCTAGTTTCCTTTTGGCATTTCGTCGCTTTGTGGCCCGTCGCGGACTATGCCACACGATCTACTCTGATAATGCACAGACTTTCCACCGAGCGTCTGCTGAATTCAGAAAGATATGGAAAACAATGAGAGAACAGGAGTGACTCAACTACCTGTCCAGTCAAGGCATCAACTGGAAATTCATCGCTCCACGAGCGGCTTGGTGGGGCGGGTTTTGGGAGCGAATGGTTCGATCAGTTAAGACCCCTCTGAAAAAGGTTCTGGGGTGCAGTTACGTAACTTATGAAGAGCTGAGCACCATATTGACGGAGATAGAGGCTGTGATTAATTCTCGACCTTTGACCTCCATCTCCTCTGACCCGAACGAACCAGAACCATTGACACCCGCACATTTCCTTGTCGGTAAATGACTGACTTCCTTGCCAACTCGTGGAGGAGAGCCAATGTTGTCATCAGCCAACGATCTAACTCGCCGTTGGAAGTACCGTGAGACGCTATCGACCACCCTATGGAAGCGCTGGCGCCAGGAATATCTCTGTACCTTAAGGTCATTTCATCACAGCACACCGGCAATCTCGAGTAATTTACGGGTGAATGACTTGGTGCTACTGCATGACGACTTGCATCCGCGACAAACTTGGCAAACTGGCCGCGTCGTGCAAGTGTTCCCGGGACGAGACGGCCACGTCCGATCCTGCGATGTCCGTTTGTCAGGAGGAACTACGATTAGACGTCCCATTCAACTGTTACATCAACTGGAAGCTCATAACGAATGAGCAATGCTCATTCGGCGGGGAGGATATTAAATATTGAGGACATTTCTCGCTAAATGGGGATACGCGCCCGACTACACATCTCACAGGAAAAGAAGACCAAGGAGCATGTGCTAAGAAGATGAAGTGAGGCTACCGGCGCGAGCAGAGCTAGTTGGAACCGTTGATCGATGCAACATCAACCTTCAAGCGCCCTCCATATGTCTAGACTGTAAATATGTTGTATAAATCTCTTTTGTAAACCGGAGTGATCCAAATTATCGAATATCAGTTATCTTTCAAACCTCGGATCATTGACAAAAGGGGTCTTACCGCTTATATCGTCAAGGGTCAGGACGACACGTCATTGTACTTTAGTGTCACGACAAAAACCTCTTTATTGGATTTTAATTTGGGCCATACTAGTTTTGTTTTAAGATGAGGTTGTGTTTTTGATACAGTGAAAGCTATTAGCCATGGAGATTGCATAAAATTGGGAAGAGGGGCAGATGAAACTTCTTTATTTCATCGTTTACCAACCCCCATCGCGCGGCCGCGGGGTAGCATGGAATAGGAAGGGACGAATACGTGCTTCCCAGCGACTACCTCCATGTGTTTATTTTTAAGCTATCGACGTTTATTGAAGCCACACATGTGTACAACGTTTGACGTGGAACAAATTAGTATTGCCAATGGCAGTGGCACCAACGCCAAATTCAACTGAAGAAATATTAATTGATTTAACGGCTTTTTATTTTTTCTTAACTAGCATACGTTTACATTCGGATATTATGCATTTATTTGTCATCGGAAACACTGCAAAATTAAGCTCCGAATTTCGGAGATTTTGGAATCAAACAAAAATAAACTCCGAATTTTCGGGAAAAAATTAACTCCAGAAAACAGCCTCCGAATTTGACGAAAAATACACTCCGAAAACACGGAGTCATAGTTATACCCGATGAAGGCTGTCTTTAAGAAAATAAAGTGAGCAGAACAATGGTTGTATCTTTAAATAGCGAATGATGCAAATAACAACGATACACACGGACACGACATTATGCGTATATTGCTCAGCTTGGTAGCGCCCGTTCAAGTGGAATGCACACTTGGCGTCGCAATCAAAACCGCAAATACACAGCAGATACAGCGTATCAATGCCCGCGAGCCGAGACGACTTTTTCATATTTTTTATTGTGATGTTTCAGCAACAGCGTGTGGCCGAGCAATAAATAACGAGACCACAAGAGCGAAAGAAAACCAAAGAAGGACTGTGGTCTGCGCGCTGATGGCCCTCCCCGGAGGTTTGTTCTTGGCGCTCTTTTGTTGTTGGTCGTAGCGCTGTTTTTAATGAGCGCCTTCTAATGAGGCTCGCTAGCCGAGGGTGAGGAGGCGACGAACCTCAGAAGCTAATGCGCTTATCGGACGCTTAAAAGTTCCACTCAGCCGGCTCAGAACAGCGCGTCTTGTCTTTTCTTTTATTAATTTTTTTCTTTCACTGATCTGCCTCATTCGTGCCATATGACTTTCGTTGTTTTGCTAGACACCCAGCCTTTCTTTTTTTTTTTCCTTGCTTTTTTACAGATTTATTGTCTCGAAGTTTGTACTGTCCACCGTTCAAGTTTGAAAGCTGTCGGCTTCGCATGGATTGTACACTCGGAGCGAGGAAAAGTGTGTCGCCCAAAGCTGAGCCTGACTCACATTTAAAGACGCTCTCAACGCAAATTGAAGCTTCCGAAAATCAGCGTAGTTTTAATTGCCTCAAATATAAAAAAAGTATTTTATACCCTGTGCTTCTGGGACTAAGTTTTGACTTGAACGTAAGGAGTACGAAAACATAAACATACACGGCAAATTTAAAATATGTATAAATTTTGTCCTCCAGAACTCAAGAAATAAAAAGATCACTTGGAAAGTGCCGAGGAAGTGAGACTCGCAAAGAAATATGTATGATGCGTGAAACTATCCAAAATTAAACCACTCGTCATAAATATATACGCTCGTAATCATTGTGGCTATCCGTGCAACCCATAATTGTATTTGAATGCGAAAGCATAAACTGTCTCATGGAGCGGAGCCGGCGTTATCTGATGTGTGTAGAAGCGAAAAACGGCATCTATATACCCATTGGCTGAGCGAAACGGCACCTAAATTCCGGCTGCGCGAAACGGCACCTAAATTTCCATTGGCTGCGGCACGTCATGCTCTATAGAAACGACGTCACCTTTGCTAAGAAGCCAGCCGAACTGCTGGCGGAGCAACAGGAGGGGAGGACGCGAGTATGTGCTGGCCTGAAGTTAGGCCTAACGTTACACTTTGAGGTTTTAACGTCGTCAACCGGTACCCGCAGCTAGGGCGATTATTATGATGAAAGGACACGTGATTTCAGCACGCGCTGGGCCGAGCTTCGCACTCCCGCCACTGCCTCACCCAACAACGCGGCAGTCACCAGCGAGTAGCGCTCAGCGACGTGCAATTGGGCATTAATGCTTTCGCATTCACAACTCAGAAGAAGTGCTGAGGTGTCCGAATTGTTTTGCTTGCCGACAGGATGGCAACGTTTTACACAGCAACAGCTGTGTTGCGTGCACTGATGCAGCAAGAGCATGAAGGAGGCACTTGACAGCTCGCGCTGCAAAACCCGCGGGTTCTTTGGTTTCAACTTTCCTGACTCTTTTGATCTGGGCATCTAACATTCGACGAGAAAATCGGCGAGATCTCCGACTGCTCCGATTGGAAAGCGCAGCGCATCGATTAGCTACCGCCAAGGTCAAGTGCGACGCTGACCAATCGCGGTGGGCGGCGAACTTGACGACTTTCTCGCCATGTGTTAAACTTAGAGCTCCTGGACGAGCATATCGTACCGGCACGTGTTCGTATAGTCACTACCGCTCGATGAACTTTAAAGCCTTCGCAATAGCAGCGGTATTGTACCGCATGAGGGTGTTCCGTATACAGCGGAGACGCAAGACGCCCTCTGACGCAGAATAACAAATCCCGCTCCCCAAACGAACACGCAACAACAGAATTACTTTCGTGTGACATAGCGGTTTTAGAAAGAACAAGAACGCATACACTACAGTGAGTAATAAAAAATATATGCCAGTTTGAGCCTTTTTTTTTCGAACTCACTCGTGGCAGGTGTTTCCACGACCTGACCACCAATAAATGCCAGTACTGATGACAAAATTCTCCTCAGACGCGCCTGAAGCATGTGCAAAGCACGTTTGCTTCGTAGATATGTGCGCTTCGAAGATGTCTGCAGACAATGTTTTGTACGACCAACGACGCAGCACCTTCGGAAGAAGCAGACCTCAGACAGTGTTTGAGAACTGTCTTTTGTATGAAGTTGTAGCAGTGTGACCGAAGCTTCGAGGTGTCTTGATGCATATCAATCTCAGGGCAGATAACTCAACTGTTACATTGAGTGCCATCAACGCGCGCTGAGGCCGACATATACGAAAGGCTTCGCGCCTGCGGCAAGTATCAAAGTGCATCTTTCCAAAGCTGCAGTCAAGAACAATAAATGAAAAAAGTGCGATGCCTAAGATATCGCTTTCGGCGCGGCGGCGATCAGCAGTGGCGCGTCCTCATGCACTTACGCGCGACAGCGCAACAGTGGTCAATCGACCTATTGACCCCGTAAGTGATGACGTCACAACATGGCGTCTGGGTCCAAACAAACCGTTGCTAGGGACGTCGCTATGGGCTAATGCATGGAGACTCCACACGAGGCTAGATTCTCGCTTAAAAGTAAGAAACTAATTTTTTTGTAAGCAACCCAACTTCTTGATATCTAATTATGAAGATGTTCTTGTCATCTCAGCGTCGTATTGCAACGATTAAAGCCATTTCTGAAGTATTCCACTCCGCTTTGCTTTGGTAGCAGACGACACGATAGATTTGCTGGCGTCTGTTGCAGCAGACGTCTTCATTGAATTGCGTCGGTAAACCAGCAACCCAAGCAAGTGCATCGCCATGGCCGTAGAGGCCTCCGCAATGTGCGTTTTTTTTTGTGAAGAACCCAGCTTAGTTCAGAGGGGCGAAAATTCCGTAAAATAAAACCACGTCATGCAGATCAGACGACGACCTGAAGTGCATTACCGGCGTAGTGCAGGCCAGCATGAGAAACAAATCGTACGCCGTCGAGGAAAGTCGTTTGTTAACATTATTATTATTGAGGTTGTCAGGTTATTAAAAATGCACGTCTATCGCAATTTCGCAATTCTTTTTTTTTTACGTTAAATTTACTGGATGTGCTCTTTCGGCGAAGATCTCCATCGAACCCGCGATGAAACAATCTGTAATAAACTCACCTTATGTTTTTTATCCAGTTCTTTCGCGTTTTGGGGTTTTGCGGAAATCTGAAGAAACTGCAAGAATCTTTCTCCACGCGATGGTTACAACCAGGTACGAAGCACCCTCCCATAACGCGAGTCCGCCAACAAAATTTGGGATCTCTACCGATCGCCTGAAGTGCTTTTCTCACGGGTGCATTGCGATCTTTTAGCAGACGATCATCTCGATCGACACCCGGACTTTCGATAAACTATATTTTGCATCGCACCCCACTATGAAGAGAGAGAGAGATAAATTCTTTATTATGGAGATGTTGGTATTCTTTAAATGACACCGGCTACTCCATTACGAGAAAGAGAGAGAAAATATATATGAATAAAAGGAAGAACATAAAAGGAAAAGAATAAAGATAAAACACATAAAGTAAAACCGTAAAAAAAACATACAAACAAATCTAATTACAATTGCGAATAAGACGACCGTTTGGGAGTCGTGCACCGATTTGCTAAATTACATACATAGTCATTCCCGTTGAAATTGACGCACGTTCGCACTTAATAATCATATACGATTCTAGTGTCCTTTAGAAAGTCATGAATGACATTCATTGCTCTGTCTTGTTTTTTACGCGTCGGCCAGGGCCCCAACAACTTGGTCAGAGACAGGGGTCTATCATCTAATATTTGAAGGCGAATCTCCATCCGGCGCCTTTCATGTTGAAAGCGTTCACAGTCAAGGAGGATATGTTGTACATCCTGATATGGTTCTCCACAGTCACATCTTGGCGAATCTCGGCGTTTAATTCGAAATAAAAAGATGTTAGTAAAGGCCACTTCAAGTCTGAGTCGATGGATTAATGCGTCGTATTTTCTTTTCATCCCGGTGTGCGGCGGAAGCTCAAAATCCGGGTCGATATATGGTAGGAGAGTCTCTGCTGAGGTGTCCTTTAGCCAGCACTGCCGGCAACGTAGATGGCGTAAGTGACGAAGGATGAATTTTGCATCTCCAGAGGTAAAGGATGTCGCTTCCATTGCGTCACCAACGTGAGCTTGAGCTGCCAGGTGATCAGCGTCTTCATTTCCGGCGATTTGGCAGTGGCTCGGTATCCACTGTAGCCTCACGTTATGTCCGTGGAGTCGAGCGTGTGCTAACGTGAGTTGCACCCGATATAGAATGGTCGCCTGGGAAGTACGAAGGTGCATGCCCTGTAATAACTCTAGGGATGATTTTGAGTCCGTTAGAATAACCCAGTTTGATGGTGTCCCGAATGCTTCAATGAATGATGCTGCTGTAAGTATTGCATGTAACTCCGCTGGCGTCGAGCATGTATGATGGGACAATCGAAAACATTTAAATGTATCTAACATCGGGATTGAGCAAGCAGATGTTGACCCCTTGTTAGATGTTGACCCGTCTGTGTAAATATGAATGTCGTCTTTGTAGCGTGCCACTAAATGGGAGAGGGACATTGTCTTCGCCGCCAGGGGGGCCACCGAAGATTTTGATCCAAGACCAGGAATTTCGGTCTGTATCTCCAGTGGCGGAATTGTCCACGGAGGGTTGATTAGACTTGGAAGCCGATGCGCATGATGGGGTGCTGCGACGGGTAGTGCGACGAGAAGTCGGTGAAAGCTAGACTCCGTCCGTCGAAGTATCTTTTGGCACAAGGGTCGGGCATGTGGGTGCGAAGCCAGTCGAAGATAATGACGGCATGTTTCTTGTTCCCGGAGAACAGGTACTGGAGGTTCCTTGGCCTCAGCAATGACGAGGTCACTAGATGTTGCGCGGGGAAGTCCAAGGCATACGCGCAAACTTCGCGCAATCATGTAAGTCAAGCGTTTTTCTAGTGTTGGTGAGAGGCCATGTAAAACAGGAATGGAGTATGCGATAGTCTGGCGTACTAGAGCTGTATGCAATAGCAGTAGTCCATCAGTCGAGCCTCCCCATCTGGCACCGGCCACATATCTAAGAACGTTAATGACTCTGTTAATCTTTTCCTCAAGCATGTTAATATGTCTTGACCATGTGAGGGAGAAGTCCAGCGTAACTCCAAGAAAACGATGCCACTTCACCTTTTCAATCTGTTGTCCTTGAAGTGTCAATTTAAAATTCTTAAGGTGCTTTCTAGTAAATGGGAGAAATGCAGATTTTTTAACTGAAATGTCCATGCCCCTTTCACGAAGATAACTGTATGTGTCATTAAGGCCATACTGCAATTGTTCTTGTAGTTTGGTCTCAGAAGACCCAGATACCCATATACAAATATCATCAGCGTAGATGGACACATTCAGTGGTGAAGGAAGTTTACTTGGCAGTTCTGCCATGACTACATTAAATAAAGTGGGGCTTAACACGCTGCCTTGTGGCACACCATGGTGGAGTTCATATTGTTTGCTATTTCCTTCACTCGTGCTTATAAATATCTTCCTGTGCATGAGAAAGTTGCGTATACAGCGGATCATACGGCCTCGTATCTTAAGCCGTAGAAGTCCACGAAGAACATGTTCGTGACTCACGGTGTCAAAAGCGCGATGCACGTCTAGAAATACAGCGATCGTCATATTTCCGGATGCCCGTTCATGTTCAATAGTTGTTACAAGATCTAAGACTGAGTCTATAGTGCATCGTTGAGGTCGAAATCCGGTTAATTGTTCCGGTAATACATCGGTTGTTTTCATCCACCATTGTAGACGTGATTGTATCATTTTTTCGAACATTTTTCCTACACAGCTTGTCAGACTGACTGGGCGAAATGATCCCAGTTCTTTCGGTGTTTTTTCCGACTTCAGTATTGGAATTATCTTCTCTAGTTTCCATGAAGCTGGGAAGGTTTCTCTGTTCCACACATCATTATAAATATCAAGTAGGCTGCGCAGTGTTCCCGGCCCGAGATTTGTAAGTGCTTCATAATGAATGTGATCATGCCCAGGGGCTGTATGCTTACGAATCGTTCGTAACGCCTCATTAAGTTCATGAATGGTGAAATTATAGTCGAGTTGCCAGTGTTGGGAATGAATTTCTTGAGCAACGTCTTTCAGTGCAGCTTTACGAGAGGCACAATATTCTGGCGATAACGTTGCCACACCTGGTTGAGATAGAGAAACACAAAACTCATCAGCCACTATCACTTCGGATGTTAATCGTGAAAGTGCCAGTGCCCGAAATGGGCGTTGTTGCGTAACAGGGGACCTAAGCGAACGCAATATGTTCCATACCATCTTAACTTGGGTGAAAGGAGAAAATCTGGCACAAAGCTTTCTCCAATGACGCTTAGCCTGCTTTTGTAGCTGTCGGCGCATTTGAGTATGGAGGTGTTGAGCCTCGCGATAGTCTTTAATTCTCTCAGATCTCCAATATCTTCTTTCAGCTTTGCGTCTTATAGCCCGCAGTCTTTCATATTCGCCATTCACACAACCACGGTCTTTTGGAACGGGCACCTTACGTGTAGCCTTTTCAAAATTTCTGCTAATGATGTTTTCAAAGTCTTCGAGGGACTGAATTTCTTCCACCTCTTTGCTATTTAAAAAGCGGAACATTTTCCTGTTGGTAAAGTGTACCCGCTGCGGAACACGATTACCAACAATCCGGGGATGGTGTATCAGTATGGGAAAATTATCACTGCCACGCGTGTCCAAGTCTGTGCGCCAGTCAAACTCATGTGAATGATCGGAGGAACACAAGGTCAAGTCTAGGCAACTTGAATAGTTTACACCTTTCAAGTATGTTGGAGAGCCGTCATTCAGAATGCACATATCATACTGGTCTACCAGGCTTTCGATAAGGCTTCCTCGAGGATCGCAGTGGAATCCGCCCCATAGGGTATGATGGGCGTTAAAATCTCCGCAAACAACGTAGGGACGTTCAAGTCTTGTGAATAATGCCTCGAACTCTGTTCTTGTCGCAGCCTTCTGCGGTTCTATATATACGCCTACTACAGTAAGTGAAGTCGTGCCATAACTGACTTTGCAGACGACCTACTCCAATGCACTTGAATCTGAAGTAAATAACAGAATCGGGCCAAATTCTTTACGCACCCCGACTAAGCATCGACTTGTTCCTTTTGGCCTCTTTGATTGGTACATAACATAGTTAGCAAGTCGAAAATGATTATTTACACACGCCTCTGATATTACCAGAAGGGGAAAAGAGTATTTTGCAACAAATTGTCGAAAGTCCCCTAATTTTCCTTGCAAGCTGTTAGCATTCCACTGGAAGATAGATGTGCGCTTATAGACCTCAGCCAAGGAGGTATCCACTCACCAATGGGCATGTTGTCCTGATGGGTGGTTCCATGGCCAGTATTGCCCTAACTTCCGGAAGGTCGTTAGAACCGGGCAGCGTTCTGATTATTGCTCTAAGCGCAGCAAAAAGCATGGGAACAATAACTTGTCCAAGGTCGTTTTGTTGTTCCTGGGGTATTCTACCTGGAATTGCAGCAGCTGGTGGGTTGCGTTCATTGTTCTTTCCTCTACGAGGTGCTGCTACCGGCGGCCGTGTCGTAGGATCCGAGGTATTTCTTGACAGAGGAATGTCTTGTTGTAACATTGCTTTTGATCTGCTCCTATCTTCTTTTGGTGCCCCTTGTACGACGTCAGAGTACGTTATCCTTGTTGATTTCTTTGGATTTGCAGATGGTGGTGGCCTTGAAAAACGTACAATGTCTGGGTTCGGGTTCGGTTTCTTTGCTCGGTAATCCCTACCGTTCACGAGTTCCTTCTTGTGCATGTTTGTCGCGGACTTCTTGCATGGGCATCCAGCAAACGTTGAGGGATGTGGACCTTCACAGTTGGCACACTTTGGGTCTTGCAAAGATGTACACGCCTTGTGATTGTGTGGCCCAGCGCACACTTTACAACGTTGTGGACCACGACAGAATTTTGAAATGTGCCCATATCTTTGACAGTGAAAGCATTGGATGGGTGGGCCAAAGTATTCCTCTACAGGGTGAGATGTGAAACCCATTAAAATTCGCTGTGGCATTGGGCGACCCGGACGGAAACGAAGAATGACACTCTCAGTCTTGTGTTCTTCGACTTTGCCGTCATCCTGTCGTCTGTAAGCAATCTGGCGCTGAACATAGAGGACGCCGAAATCCTTTAAATATTCGAGTAGCTCACCGTCCGAGTATTCAAGAGGGACTCCTTTGATTTTCCCGAGGTTCCGTGAGTACGACGCGGGGACACTCGTGGTCACCTCGATGGTACAAAGCGATGTAACAGCAAGAAGCCTGTTTGCCGCTAGGAGAGATTCCACGCTAACAGCAAGGCTGCCATCCTTGTTGATGCGGTGCGAGAGTAGTTTCTCTTTGGCGGTGCCAATCACTTCGTTGGCAACAACATTGGGATTGATACGCCAGAAAGATTTTTCACTGTTGACTGTTTTGAAGACTACTGGTATCCCTGCAGGGCAGTTTTTCTTGTATTGGACTTCAGTGAAAGGGTTCTCGTAATCGTCCAGGTCGACGTCTTGCATGTGATCATGACTGCCTCCCTCCGATGGGGCGACTGTGCCGTGAACGGTGTGGGTAGAGGTTCGGTCGTCGTCGGATAGTGGATCTTTATCAAAGTCCGGGCATCGTCGCTTGGTTGGGATTTTTATAGTACTGCTAGCCATGAAAACTGGTGACATGGCTATGGCGTTCTGAGTTGGCTGCTGAGCACTTGCATGTGATGGTCCGGGTGTCCCGCCCTCGGAGATCCCTGGCGCCAGCGATAGAGCTTGTTCAGACATCCTTGAGGTCTTCGGCCCGGGGCTACTGGTGAAGTACCACCCTGGGCCGGGACCGGGAACTTGCTGCTTGGTGCCGGAAATTAAATTTCACGGCGCATCACCCGTAAAATAAAAACAGATGACGTTTTCGAGGGAGCAGATGCAAAAGGCTTCCAATCTCTCTAAACTTCGTCGTCGTTTTCTCCCCCACTATGAATCCTTATAAGTGTCTAAAACTCATTACATTTCAAACAAATGCAATATCAGAATATCTTCTTTATTCACCCGATTCAGACGCCGCCGCCGGCTTGGCCGGCGGGCGTGTGGCAGACGGCATTCTTCTTGCATTCGTCGTCTGCTGCAGGCATCTTGAGGACCGGAAGTTGCAGTCGAAAATATTTCAGAAACGAGCGATTACCGGCACACTTCTGTCGAAACATATATAACATTCAAGCTTTCTATATCTGTGATTTTCAGAAGTTTAAATCCTACTCCCGATTTTTGAACGGTCGGGTTTTCGTAGCGAAACCTAGCCACATGCATTTGTCCATAACAACGATCCTAGCAACGGTTTGTTTGGACCCATGACGTCACACTTACGGAGTCAATTGCTAAATTACCCAAGCATCAAGGAGAAAGCAGGGATCGGCCTTCTACGCGCCGCACGTGCTGGCCTCAGAAGTAGTAACTTTTCTAAAGAAAATACCTTAAACGAATTTTGCATCTTGCACGCGTGTTCATCATCGCTTTATTTTGGCTATTTACTTCGAATATTTTACACGGGGAAGGCGTGCGCGTGTGGCGCGTGGAACACCAGTTCCTGCATTCTCCTTGATGCCTCAGTAATTTAGTTATAGGTCTATCCAAGTGAGGGTGTATGAAGGCCTTCTACCGCCCTGAGATACGTATCGCTATATGTAGACCATATTTGGTTCTTGTGAGAAACATTTTTCTAGCAGTGATTCCCGAGCACCGAATCCGACCAAATTTTCTGCAATATTTTTGCAAGAACAAAATCTGCTCCCGCGTACGCGAAAGTTCCCGATCACTGTTCTCATCTTAATTTGGCTTTGGCTCTCTGAAAACTTAGGCACAATTACGTCGTGTTATTTTATATTTTCTTTTATACCAAACACGACCACACGATGAAAATTTAGTTCGTCATTTTTTCAACTGGTCACCGGCTACTTGACCGCGGCTGTGCTCGTTGACTTGCCCGAGTCAGCTTTAGAAAAGCGGGCCTTTCGCAAGGACTCTCTTTTTATGTATTTTTCACCAAGTAGATTTCACAATCCTTCGTCCCAATTAGTGGCGGCCACTTTCAGGTAGGCCCTTCTTTTTTTTTTTTGTCTAATATTTAGCTTTAAAGGATTAACCGTTCCTGCGTTTTATGAAGGCTCCCGATTAATTGCCCGCAAACCAAACTTCTCTGATAAATGAGTTTCCACGTTGACGGGTTTAAGGACACTGTTCGGGTGGCGGGTTCGTTTATCAAGCGAAAGCAGGGCATATTTCCAAAGTTTCGGAAGTGTTCCTTCTCCGACACCGTATTCGGTTTTATCCATAAGGACAAAGGGGTAATTAAATGAATCTGACTGCAGTCATGGATGTAATGAAAACGGTATAGAGGCCTTTCATCTCTTCCGCATCCAGCGTGGGCTTGCTACTTTCGATAACCCGTACTACTTCGGCGTATCGTCATCTCGGAGCGTGAACGCGCAGCACAAACACGGCGGAAAGTAGCCAGCGCAGACGTGTTGAAGATCGAGCATTAGAAAGAGACGCCCTACCGTTCACATTCTGTCAGTGACTTAAGCACAACAATATTTATTTTCTGTCGTGGAATCACCTTTTCATGTCCGTTGAACATCCGGGGCGAGGTGCGATTGTTCCGGTAGTTTATTGAAACATGTAAGATCTGCGGGAAAAGTTCCACCCAAAAACCTCCACAGAAAAATAAAACCAAAAAACAACGCACAGTCTTCTGGTGTCAGGCAATAGGGAACTACCAAGCATGAGGCTCTTAAGGGCGATTCACACACTTGCGTAGAGTCGGACCGAGTGCAACTGCAACGGCTTGCGACGAACGGGTTGCTATGGCAACAACTGCGTCGGCTAAGACAACTAACATGGCGTTTCTGTTTATGAAGGACGTGGATATTCTCTGTTTTCTGATGCGGACATTCTGAGCCGGGCCTGGACGAAAGTGGAGTATCGACTGGATATCTTGTGTGCTAGTGATGGAGGACACATTGAAGTTAAGCGGCTACAATGCAATTTTAGGCGTTCCTTAACATTTTACTACCCAATCAACACCTTTCTACCTCTTTTTGTTCCTAATATATTAGTCGTTAAAGTCATTAAAGTGTCAACTCGATTGTGCTTTACACGTGCTAGTTTGAAATATTTTACCGGAAGTGGTCCACTGAGACAGCAGCCCTCTTCTATGTTAGCTCAGCTTTGCTTTTGTGGATGGAGACTTTTTTTTTGTTGTTGAACTTATCTCGCAAAAGGCGGTAGACATTTTAATCTAAATCATTTATTCTTGTACGCTTCTTTAGACCACTGTGCTTATTGACAGCTCAAGAAAAACAGGAAGTGGCCTATTATGATCATGTTTCTTGGTTCGTGAGTCGTTCTTTGGCGTTCTTATCAGCTGATGCTGCAATGTGATTGGCTGCGATGTCCGAAACTTGTGATGTGATTGGCTCAGCTGCAAAGGACTCGCCACAGCCTGCCTACCTGCTAAATGAAAAAAAAATGAGTTGCATATTTTGTGCTTAACAAAAGCCGGTTATGTAAATGATGTCTGGGAAATGCTTATAGTACTGACAATTTCTCGTTCATATCTGTGATTATCAGGTATTCGCAACCGAAAATCCGTAGCAACTGCGCATGTGTGATGTACTAAGACCAGTATGACGCGGTTAAAGTCACACTTCTTTTAGAAAGTCGTTGAATTCACTTCTGTGTAAACACGGAAACGGCCGATTTCGGTGAACAACAGAAGGGTCACAGTGAACTGCTAAGCTGATAATACGATTAGACATGAAAACGGTAATGTGTGCTCTGACAATGCGCGAGCTACTATTGTTCTCCTTGATTGGCTCTGTCTGTGCTACGCAGAAAAGTTAGCTCACATACTTATTTTATAGTGCAATCTTCGTTGGCATACCACCCAAACCCTAGCGAAAATTATAGTTGAGCCCTCCTTTATTGTAGATATATTTAAAAGGGAAACGTCGTACTAAGTATAAAGAAAAATAATATTGCAGCCAGGTAATTTTGTTGGTGGCACGAAGGAGGCCGCAACGATTGGAATGTCGCTATATCCGACGTTACAGTGCGCGGTGCCGAAGCTGTAATTAAGATGGAGTGCAGGAACCAGGACACCAACGTTAGCAAGAAAGAGCCGAGACGCCAGCCAAAGTGCGGGCGGGGAGCACGCGACATCGTGCGGTCCCTTTACGGCCCCCACGAGGAATGTAAATGCCGAGGGAATAGTAAAAAGGGACTGAGCAAAGCAAAAAGTCAAAGCATGAATAGAAAAAAAAAAGCGGGAAGTCGTATGCACAGACAATAAGATTAAAGTGGAGGCCGCAATCTCGATCTAATTTAGCTATTAACTTTCAGTGACATGAAGAAGGAATTAACAAACGCATATGAAACGACCGAATAAAGCAATGAAAGAAGTCTTGGTGTGTTTAAACAAGTAGCCAGCTCCATATATCTTTTTTTAAATTTAGTAGTAGTAATTATGTTCTGTATTTGTTCAGACAGCACGACCTAAGTCAGCCCAAGTGGATGTCTAGTGTGTACGTTGTAAGTAAGAAATTTAACCTGTTTAGTACCACTACAAACCCGAGGTATTTAACGTGTTCCATGCAGTAATGATACACGACCGCACTCTTCTACAATGGTCATCCATATCGAAGCGGGCAGCAACCGAGATTAAATTCCCAGGATCCAAGGGCCAGTTTGCTAAAAATCAGTCGCGGTCCTAAGGGGGAGGGGGAAGGGGGTGAAGGGGGCAACCGTCCCCCCCCCCCCCTTTCAAAAAAAAAATCCAAATTGCCTATTTCTTATTTATTTTATTTTGCAGTTAATGAAAAAGGGATAACAATCACTCTTGTTTGAGGGGCACGTGCGCTTGGTCAGCAATCAGAATCCTGTCTGCACACAAATATTAACCGTCTTTCTACGCTTCCTACACCATCCATTTCGCTTGAAGCTCGAGAGGCATTCGCTATCTCAGTAAATAGAGACGCATTTCAATCAAGTCAATCACACACAATCAGGCACGCATGGAAGGCCGCAGCCATTGTTAATTCTGGAAGTGGCCTGCCGACGTCGACGAAGAAAGAACTGACTTCCGATGTACACACAGCCACTCTGCCCAGATTATTCCGAAGTTCAGGTATACTACTTTTGGAGAGCAGGAGAGCCGTCAACTTTGAATTCTCTCTCAAGTTTCCTCAATTCCTTTTTCTTTTTTTTTGTGAAAAGGAAAGCTGCCAGTTTTGGTGTCTCTGGCTCAGGAGGCCTTCACTGTAAAAGTATTAGTAAAATGAAGATGTAGTAGTAAAATTAAGGACGCCTCGCCCATACCAAAAATGTAGCACCATAGTTTAAGTCGACCATTTGTTATTCTTGGTAAGCCACGCGAAAACAGAAAATATATCAACCTCATATTTTTATAAAAAGCATGTCAACATAATTTTAGGAGTGCCATTCGCTCCAAACCTCGGGGGGTTGGAAATTGGAAGGGAAAAAAGGCGCGGATTTTCTGCCTATCCTCCTTTGTTCGGGCGACAAGTAGCTGATTAGGAGTTTCAACAGGAAAACTCAGCCCGCTTGACAGTCAGAGTGCTGCAGGTGCAGGCATCTAACGGCACTTGCCTTGGTTCAGTGTGTGGCGTCGCCTCGAGACAAATGTAAGAAATTCCGGGAAGACAACGGACCGTCCCGGCTTCTCCCCGAGAACTGTAGTCGGCGGGGATAAATTAATCCAAAACACACGTCGGCAAGAAATTGTGTGCGTGTGTGTGTGTGTGTGTGGGGGGGGGGGGGGGTGTTGCAGGCGGAAAAGCTTACGCTTTCTACCGGTGCTACTGGCTGCCCAATTAGGCTTGTTTCCTTGTCGAGAGAAGGCTTACAAAACTGTAAGCTCTTGCGGTTGGGGCGAGCCACAATGCCTCTTCTTGAATCGACGATAGCGGGGAGCTCACGACGTGCCCTTGAGAAAGTTTGTGTCTCTGTGTATGCGTGTGTGTGTGCAGCTGTAAAAAGATACCGAGGCGGAGCCTGAATGTCTTTGGAACTGCAACTCTGCAAGCATTGGTCGCCAACCGTGGCGGATGATGTTTCCACATAGGAATATAAGGAAATGAGAACCGTTAAAAAGAGAAGACTCACTGGAGCTTGTGTGCTCTCTGAAATTTAACTACGACAAAGTGAATATGGTGTAAATAGACCCTTGGCCCGAGTCTCCCATTGGCCTGCCGCACTCCGGTCCCTTGCCTGGCCCAAGTCACCCCTCTAGCACCACAGACACCCACTCGGTTCGAAAACAAGGTTGTTCAAGAAGAGCACAAAACAGGCGGACGGCGGCTCTTGCATCTGAAGCCGCATGAATAATAACCGTAAGTATTATTTTCTTAGTCTTCAAAAATAGCTACGACGTGTTTTGCAACCAACTGCATTTATTTATTTTCTATTCTGCACTTTTTTCATTTATTGTTTCATTCGATTTGTACGGTTCATTCATTTGTACATTGTCACGAATGACAAATGATGAGGCGACGAAAAGTAAAACAAACTAAACGTTTATTGGGGCAAACTTGTGCCAAAAATAAAAAGAAAACAGGAGATAACAATAAAGCGTCGCGGGGGTCGATGGCGGCGTAACAGCAGGTTCGAACGCTGGGACGAGGCTGACTGCAGCTTGCCTCGCGGAGCACCTTTTGTAGCCGCGTGGGTCTCTGGTACATTCGGCCTAGAACGTTCGGCGCATAAAACATTCGTAACTCAATCAGACAAGAAAGTTCTCGAGTTTGCAAGAACGCCAAGTAGAAAGAATAAACAAAAAAACATTCCGTTGCCTGGAATCGAACCCACACCTTCTGCACGACAGCCCAGTACGGTAACCATTCGGCCACGTACGCGCTTTTTTTTTTATTTATTGTTATGGAATGTACAGTTAACGCATACATATGAGCGTTCAACCACAGTCAAATTTAGGGAGCGTATTCTCTTACAGGGATAAAAGGATTAAGATTTAAAACTCCTTCAAACTTTTCAATTCTTCAAACATAGGCAACCATTCAGTGGTGGGCTTGGCTTTGTACACTGCTGTTAGTTCACATACTATATGCGTGAAATACTTTCGAACAGAGAGTGCGTTAACGTCCGCGTGTCTAACAGCCATGCGACTTCGCCAAATGCTGTGAAGATTGATAAAATGTTCATATCTAATAGAGCGAAGTCATTCAGGGTTTGTGTTTAAAAATCTAATACCATCGGGGGTTACAGGTAGGTCTTTTCTGATAGTTTTCTGTAGGACATCCCAGAAAAACAGGGCATCCCAACATTCTAGAAAAACATGTTGAATTGTTTCGGGGTTTTTTACATAAAAAACAATGATTGCCCCATGGTACACAAATTACTTTGTCTTTTAACCACGTCTTCACAGGCAGCGTATTTGTATGAAGCTTCAAAAATAAGGTTTTCACCACTGGCTGAACGTGCATTTTCTTAACTCTGCTTAGAACGTCTTGCTCACGGCGTTCACGGCACCTAGAGCAATACAAAGGCGCAGGAAAGAGAGCGTCATATAACTCTCGGGTTAAACGTTTCCAAGTCACTCCTGACAGATAATCTAATGCAAAACGAACCGACAAAAATTGAAATGCATTGACGACTTCGTTCAAGAATGCACTGAGTCGGCCAAACTCAAGATTACACGACGAAACAATAAACGAAGGCACATGTTCAGACAGCCTGGTTTGTAACACTGTACGTAGAAAAGGATCTGCTTGATCTCGGAGAAACATAAAATGGGAGACAACTTGTTTGATACAGAGGTGCGACAGCGAAAGACCACCTTCAGAAACACGAAAAAAAAAATGTTGTCCCGGCTGAGTCGCTCCCAACTAGACTGCCATATAAATACCGCAATATACGGTGTAGCTTCTGGAGATTCGTGCAGGAAAAGATGAGGGCTTGGAGGACATACCAGATTTTTGCGATTAAAAACACATTGCACACCACGGCGCGAGTGAAAACTGATAATGCATTCCCTTCAAATTTACGCGCTGTTTGCTTGACTTCGTCAATCACTGCTGGCCAATACGTATTGCTTTTTTTTATACTGCTGAAGAGGCACCCCAAGGTAGGAGAAAGGCGTCAGGACAACATTTATATTTTCAAAGAGCTCCAGTCTCGCGCTCTAAAAGCCCATGCCGAAACTCAACACATTTCTGCCAATTACCATAATCCCCGGTTGCTTCACAGAAGTTCTTAGTCATACACACTGCTTCAGAAATGCTCGATTTATCACGGCAAAACACGGACACATTGTCCGCATACGGTAACAATTTTACCTCCGTGGAACGTAATTGCAACCCATGTATATTTTCATTTTGAATTATGCTGCGACAAAAGGGCTCCAGATATTCTTTGAATAGTAAGGGAAAAAGCGGGCATCCCTGTCTCACAGACGAAAGCACTGGGGATGGACTCACTTAGGTGTCCGTTAACGATCAGTTGCGTAGTACATCCGCTATACGCCATTTGCACGCCAGCAAGAATCACATGTTCCAGTACCCTATGCAGGACACTGTGTTGTACACGATCGAAGGCTTTTTCTAAGTCTATTTGCAGCATAGCTACTTGGTTTAGATCCCTATCGCAACACTCAAGAACACAAAGCGCGCAATGAATGTTCGTAAAAATAGTTCGCCCCTTGATCCCACATGTTTGATGTGTACCAACGATTTTATGGATGACAGTTTGAAGCCTTCGCGCAAGCACTTTTATAAAACTTTTACAATATGCATTGCTCAAGGCAATCGGTCTGTAATTTCCTACTTCTTAATTTTTCTGCATCGGCAACTTTCGGAATAAGAACAGTGTGACTATTTAAAAACGAAGACGGCGACACTTTTGTCTCGTAGGCCTCTAAGAGCACGATACGAAGTTGTTGTGCTAAAAAAGTTGTATATCTTTTGTAAACAACTGCTTTTAAGCCATCAGGGCCAGGCGTTTTTTCTGCTTGTAGTTCATCTATTGCGGCAACTATTTAGTTTATCTCAATTGGCTGTTCAAGTCAAGCGGTCGTTTTTTTTTTCTAATATTGGCATCAATTTTAAAAAGGCCTTATCACACTTCGTCAGATTGAGGGCGTCGTCTTGCTGAAACAGCTGACTTCAAAACTCGACGAATGCACGCCCAATCAGTTCTTCGTTGATACTTATCGAGCCCCGATACTGTATTCTTGAGATTGTTTTTTTACTTGCGTATTGCCTTTCTCTGCTAAGCGCTCTTTTGGTAGGTTGTTCGCCAGAAAAATATTTCTCGGCACGCGATTCAATTACAGTAACTTTATACTTTTCAGTCTCAATTGCCGACAAACTATTTTTGTCATCCTGATCTCATTAATGAATTTACCAGGATATTCACATTCTAATTTGAAAAGCCTCCTTAGATCTGCCTGCAGCAGTTCCTCCTCTACATCGCTTAAGTATTTCAAAGTATTTGATTGCTCTAATGCGGCTAACTTTATTTCTTGCTTCATCACCTCCCATAGCTGAAATGAGCTAGTAAAATAGCTAGATGTCGTATTCTCCAGAAGTGTTTCTAATTTCTTATCCCAACTGAAGAAATCCTTCACTGCCTTAGCTTTACCCACAGCAAAAGTTACCAGTGCGTGGTCAGTGAAAATGATTGGCAGAATTTTATAATTCTCCGCACCACTCAAAAGCTCTACTGCCACATAGGCTCCGTCAAGTCGAGCGTTGCTAGACGAGCAGAAGTGCGTATAACGCATCGTTTAAATTTTTTTTTCTGGTAGATGGCAACATCATGAAGGTAATGTTCATTGACAATATCTTTTAACATCAGTGCACTAGCATCTCTTTGAATATTGTTGTTTGACCTGTCATTGGGCTCACAGATGCACTTAAAGTCACCTATCAGTACTGTTTTTGTGAACATTCAAGAAATGGGCGAAGGAGGTCAAAAAATGGTTTCCTACCGCTTACCTGATTTAGACAGTAAACATAAAGCACTCTTCATCTCATTTCAAACATCGAAAAATCACACACGATAAGCCTACCAACATTAACAACAGTTATATCATAGTCATTTGGATTTAAAACCCTTCTAATAAATAATGGACAACCCACGGACGAGCTACTGGCGTGACTGACACGAACATCCAAATTGGCTTGAAACGGTTACACAAGCTTATCGGTATCTTCTTTACTATCTACTTTTGTTTCCTCGACTGCGAAGATGTCAAGATCATTATCTTCGAGAACTCTCCCTATCTGATACTGTTTGCGTCTCGTAGAGATGCCACGAATGTTCAGAGTCCCAAATTTAACTGAGTCTACGAGCTGTGCAATCCTCGCAGCATCACACAATTTACACTAACAGGGACTTGGTCCGGCATGAAGTCGACCTGTACGTTAACAACCCTCTGCAATTCCACCGATGCGGGCTCTTCGGTCACGTTGGGGCTGGCTGCAAGAGGAAGTTGGCTTGCCTCCGCTGTGCACAGCCCCACGCAACTGCGCAGTGTGACGCCTCTGACCTCCACTGCGTAAACTGCAACAAGTCGCATGACGCAACGTCTCACATATGCCCGTTCTGGCAAGCCGAGCGCACTGTGTGCGGCTATGGCTGCGAGAACAACGTGCCGTTTGCGCAAGCACGAGCAGCATTTGACAAGCCTACTGACGCGCAGGCTGTGCCGGAAGCACAAGCTGCACCAGAAGTCGTTAGCTCTTCTCCGGAACACCCACAAAGGCGAAGACATTCGCAACGACGCCAGGTGCAAGAAAATTGCGCTGATAGATCGACCTCTTCACCTCTCCCCGAGACATCAAGTGCAGTAAACATCGATCCAGGTACCACGTCGGTCCCCGCGTCCTCCGTCAACAAAAACGAGAAACGAAGCTTCAAAGACGTACTGTGCAGCAGCCCTAGATCGTCGGCTCCTCAAGTGCAAATGCGGCCTACACCAAAGCCTGCACAGGAACTCTCAGACACCGCACCGGAAAACGCAGATTCACGTCCGCCTCAAATTTTCTCCGGCTCATCTTCGTTCTATAGGATCGTTCGCCAGATATTCAATGCAGTACGATAATTTTTACCATTCATAAAGTACTCATGAGCAGGCAAGTTACTGCATTTTATTGGACTGATAGAACCTTTAATCGAAACCTTCCTGCGATGAAGGTTTTGCTTAGCATCATCATTATGGCAGTCTGTCCCTCTATTTTACAATGGAACGCCCGCAGCATCGCCTCTAAACTAGCTGAGTTGCAATATTATCTTGCCTCTACGCCAGTGCCTATACTTGCAATCTCGGAACGCCGGCTCCCACCTGGATCTCGAATTCAGTCATATGTTCATTACGGAAGCGCCGTATCTGACTCAAACAGCCTGTCGCAAGCATCGGTTTTTGTTCACTCCACCATTCAACAAGCTGCAGAAGATGTGTCACATCTGTGTACCGAAACAGCAGAGTTCGCGGCTTGCACGGTCATATTTGGTTCTTTTAGGATGACGATTGTATTCGTGTATATATCTCCTGCGGGTCGCTTCGATGCGAAGAGCATTTAAATTTTACGTCGACAGTTTCCCGGTTCTCTTCTTTTTTGTGGAGACTTTAACGCACATCACCCTTTGTGGGGTAGTGAACGCACGACGCCGCGGGGCACATCCCTTGCAGACGCCATTGAATCTACAGACTTGGTGCTTTTAAATGATGGCTCTCCAACATTTTTCGGCCATCGCGGGAAGCCTAGCGTCCTCGACCTTAGTTTCGCCTCTCCCGATCTTGACGTATATTGGTCGCGGGACGTGGACACGCGCGGAAGCGATCATCTCCCAGTTTTGATGAGTATACCCAGGGTGGGCCGCCTGCCGCGTCGTCTGTACCATGTAACCAATTGGGTCCTGTTCCGGAAAAGTCTTCTGTCTCTCGATCCGTCAGAGGATATCCTAAAAGCCATTCCAAGCTGCCTCATCCAATCTAAAACAAGAATCACACTCAGTGTATCGCAACCTAGCCCGGACTTGAAATTTCTTCGTCTTCGGGCCGCTCGCCGTCGTGCCCAGCGCCGTGCGCTCCGTTCTGGCAAGATCGCCGATTGGGTGGAGTGTCGCCGTATAACGTCAGCCTTACGCCGGCACACCCGAGTACTTCGTCGCAGACAATTTCGCCAGTTCTGCTCGTCGCTGACCCCAGGTGCACCGAAGCCGAAGATCTATGAAGTGCTCAGAGGTATGAGCGGATCTCCGACACCTCCAGACGTGTTCGTTGCTCTTAGTTTAAAAACTGACTTGGCATTCTGTCAACTTGCCGACGAATTTGCGATACGTTTTGTCGTTGCTCCACGCTCTGTAAGGTCATCTTGGCCCCTATCGCTGACTGGCGCATCGCGAGGTCCACAGAATCTGGACCACGCCCTCACCATGTTAGAACTGGAAGCTCTTCTTCGAAGATGCAAGCGTCACAGCGCTCCCGGGCCTGATCACATAACATATCAAGCATTACGAAATCTCAGCTATCAGTCACGCAGCTCCTTACTCGAACGTCTAAATTCAGTTTGGTCTTCGGGTGTGATCCCTCAAGAATGGAAACACGCATTAATAACACCCCTTTTATAGCGCGGCAAGTCCTCCTCAGAGTTGTCATCCTATCGCCCGATATCTTTAACATTATGCGTTGGCAAGCTTTTAGAGCGCCTGGTCTTTACACGCCTTCAGTGGTTCCTCGACGATACTGAAGCTCTTCCCTCTGAGCTCGCAGGATTCAGAAGCGAACGTTGCACCGCTGGCTGCATTGCGACTCTCACGTCAGCATTGGAAGACGCCCGTTCCCAGGGACATACGGGCTTGGCAGTATTCTTAGACGTGGAACGCGCATTTGATTCTGTTCCCCATGATGTTGTTCTTGCGTGCTTGAGACATCTTGGCGTAACGGGAAGGATGTTAAGATATTTCGAAGACTTCCTGAACGGCAGGACTGTCAGTGTCCGCCTGGGAACGTTTAAAGGTGCTATTAGCCCACTGCTGCGGGGACTACCTCGAGGTAGCTGTCTAAGCCCGACACTCTTCAACGTCGTAATGGCAACGCTACCACTGTGCATGAACTCGTCACCTCATCCTAGTGGTATGATAATTTATGCTGACGACATTTGTTGGTGGACTTCCCATTCCGATCGCCGCATACTTCGCCCTTTTATGCAAACCTGCCTTCAACGAGTTGCAAACATGCTGGAAGACCTCGGCCTCTCCATCTCGGCACAAAAGACGGCTGTGCTCGCATGTTCCCGCCGTCCTCTTCGCCACGGGTTTCCACGTTTATCTTTATTTGTGATGCGATCGCCACGTGTGCGAAACTACCGTTATATGGGCATTCATCTTGACTCACGGTTCTGCTGGCGTCGCCACGTAGCTACTCTTGTACGGCAGAGCACGATGAAACATCTCGTATTCGTAGACTTCGTGGCCTTGATTGGGGACCAACTCCTCGAGCCCTAACTAACGTGCATCGAGCGCTGAACCTGTATCGGATTCTTTATGTCGCGCCGTACTTGCCCCCTACTCGCTCTCTGTGGGATAAGCTGGAACGACGCCATCGCGCTGGACTAAGGATGGCCCTAGGGCTCCCCTCTTACTCTCGAATAGAGGCAACGTGGATTGAGGCCCAGGAAATGCCAGTATCTATGCACGCTAAGGAACGGGCTCTTCGCCATCTGGTTCGACTCGCCCAGTCGAGCAGTGGTGGTTCTCTTTACGAGGATATCCAACGGCGGCACTGCTCTCATTATGGCAGACACTGCAACACTTTGATAGAGGTGCTCGGATCTACACCAGCTGTTCAGCGTTCTCCAGCCGATTCACCGTGGAGTGAGCATCCATTCACCGTATATGATGACATCCCTGGCTTTCATGGAAAATCACGGCATTCTCGCTGGTCAGCCGCGCCTTGACGGAAGACGTCCTGGCGTCCCGCCACGCTTCATTTAAGATCATATTCACTGATGGCTCTGTTAATCTCATTAATGATTCCGCGTCTGCGGCATACCATGTCCCATCAGAACACCACTCTTGGTCAGGACGGCTTGATCACGCTGTTTCATCGACCACGGCCGAGCTTTGTGGAATTCACGCAGCTCTTCTTCTTACTCTGAGAAATGGTGTTTTCCCATGTCTTTGGAAAAGGTCAGTGATAGTGCCAATACACAAAGCCGGTGACGCGTCTAGGGTAGATAACTACCGCCCCGTTTCTTTGTTGTATTCTTTTTCAAAGGTTTTTGAGATAGTTTTACATGCCCGTCTTTCTTTTTACTTTTGTCGAAAACTAAGCACCGTTCAGCATGGATTTATAAAAGGGCGTTCAGTAGAAACGAACCTTTGTTCTCTCCTTGATTATACTGTCCCATTTGTTCTTACACGTGGGCAAGTTGATATTGTGTATTTTGACTTATCAAAAGCCTTCGATAAGGTTAATCATGACTTACTCTTGTATAAGCTCTCTTTATACGGCGTTTCGTCGTCTCTTTTAAACTTATTCCGTAGTTATCTGTCGGATAGAAAGAGTAGAATAAGAATCTTGAATAGTTTCTCAGATGTATTTACTCCAACTTCGGGAGTCCCTCAGGGATCGAATTTGGGGCCGCTACTTTTTCTTATATTCATCAGTGATATAGAATTGTGCATACAAAATGCGAAACTGCTCTTATTTGCGGACGATATTAAGCTTTATCTTAGTATCCATTCGGAAGATGATTGTGCTCTTTTGCAAGAAGATGTATCCCGTATCTCAAACTGGTGCTCATGTAACTTTTTGCTGGTCAATCCAGATAAAACTAAAGTGCTATCTATGTGCAGAAAACGCGAAAGAATTTTACATCAATATTTTATCGGCAATTCCACTATTGAACGTGTGGAACAAGTTCGTGACCTTGGTGTTTATTTCGATAGTAATCTTACCTTTTCATATCATGTTACACAAATTGTTGCTTCTGCCTTTAGAACAATGGGGATGATATCACGTTTGACGCATGATTTTTCAAATATAATGTGCGTAGTTCGATTGTTTTGTTCCCTTGTACGAGTTAAACTTGAGTTTTGTAGTTCAGTGTGGAATTCGCTAACAATGACCGACGCTGCACGGATAGAAAGAGTTCAGAAGCGATTTATACGCCTTGTTTACGATAGATATTTTGATAGAAAATGTTATTTTGATTATGAATACCTTCTTAAAGAACTTTCACTCCAGAACCTTTCAAAAAGAAGGATTGCTCGTGACATTATATTTTTATACAAAGTGGTTCACGGCCAAATCGATAGCAATCTTGTGTCGTCTTTGAACTTTCATGTACCGGCCCGAGTCGTTAGAAACTCAAGCGTGTTTTATAGATCTATCCAAATGAGACCGTCTCCTTTGGCTAGAATGCAAATTTGTTTAAATGAATTTCCGACTCATGTAGACATATTTTTAAATTTTGCTGCGTTCAAACGACTACTTGATATGCATATTTTTGGTTTATGATTGTGAAATGTTTTAATTTCGAGAGCATATGTCGGGGGGGGGGGGGGGGGGGGCGCTTGAGATTGTGTATTGTTTTAGGTGTTCTTTTTTTTCTTTTTAAACTTTTTATGTGCCACCACACTGTAACCAATAGGTTGTTCTGGGGCATTATACAAATAAAGGATTATTATTATATTATTATATCTTGAAAAGGCCACCAGAAAACTGGCTGCTCGCAACGGACTCCCAGTGTGCGGTGCAAAGCATTCGAAGTGGCAGAGGCGTTAATGCGAACATGACTCGTGAGATATTTAACTTGGGACGTCTACTTGTTTTCCGAGGTTGTAACATTCGAGTACAATGGATACCTTTACATGTCGGCATTCCTCGCAATGAAAGCGCGGACCAACTGGCTTCCAACGCTCTGCTCCTACTTACTGCTACTTTACAGCTTCCGACCCAGACTGACTCAAAAACAGCAATCCAAACCTGAATTCAGCATAGACATCCGGTTTCAAGAATTGCAGCGCATGACCCGCCTCCCCTGGCATGTACGCGGGGCTTAACACGGAAGTTTGCTTCCCTTCTTCACCGTCTTAGATCAGATTCCGCCTATACAAACGTTAACTTGTACCGGATTGGAAAAGTGGCCAGCCCTAATTGCCAACACTGTGACCAACAAGAGACAATTGAACACATATTTTTCTAAGTGCGAACCTGCGCATCCGAACGAATTGAATTCTTGAACTGCCTGAGAGGGCTGGACATTCCTTTCACGCTCGAAGCTACATTATTCCCGAAGGGAGCAACTTCCACGTGCATACAGCTGAGAAAATTTGTGTTTTTTTTTTTTTGGGCGCGTGCGAACTATTCTCAAGACTGTGACTGTGACGCGTAAGAAACTATAGAACGGTAGCCTATACTTCGTTTCGCCTTGTTGATCGAGCGCCACCCCTGCCCGTTTCGATCTGGATGAGCGTCGTACCGGCGTGCGGTCGTGTATCACTACTGCGTGATGCACGTTAAAGACCCCAGGGCCGGTTTGCTCATCTTGCGGCTGCGGACGCGGCCGCGGCCAGGAGGGATTTTTACGTCACGTGACCAGCTCCATGGGGACAAGGAAGTACCTAGCGTCCCTGCCTAATGGCGGAGAGATCCGCATCGCTTCAAGCACAAAAGCCTAATTTCGCTCGCAGAAACTGATTGGAGGGACATTCAACTGGAATCTAATTGACCGCCCCTTTATACTGTAGGAGCGGCAGGTAAAGTTACGGCCAGGGAGGGCAAATAGGAGCCGAAATAAAGAAAAAACCACACGGGATAAAAGCGGTAGCAGTATTTTTATATACATCCGCCGGCGCGCGCCTCCCGTCTTCTCTTGTGGTCGAGAGGTTAAAGGGGCGATGCAACAATTGTTGTACTTTGCGCAAATACCGCTTAGAACGGATCCCTCACATTAATGACCAATGAAACGCGCGTTCTTTTTTCACCCCACGCAATAGAAGTCCCAGAAAAAAATTGAAGAAAAACGAGCAGCGTTCACCCCCTCAACTCGCAGCCAGAACAAGCGGCCACGTGATCTGGAGCCGATTATATGCCGCCAATGTAGATCATAGCCACGCGCTGGGGTTGGCAAAGCACAGGGCACGCGCTGAGTTCCAGATATTGTTATGGCTCGGCTATTTTCGTCGTTGCAGCGATTGGACACGGGCCACTACCCGAATGCTTTTCGAGCTAGTAATTATCACGAGCCCAAATCGAGTGCCCAGGCAATGCTCGGGTCCAATCTATGAACAGCATTCAAATATCGTCATATGGGTGTACTGCGATCCCAACGTTACGTCATGAAATTTTGTAAAGGAGAGATTGAATGAAAATGATCGTTTTTGTCCCTGAAATTACACCGCGACAAAGGAGTTTCTTGGCCAGCGGAGTTGCGTGCGAGTATCCTTGACTCCCACTACTGCCAGTAAGCTCGTGTATAGTGAAAAACATTCCAACTGAATATCGTTGCACAGCTCCTTTAAAGCGCCGGTACTTGTCGTCGCGGCGTGAAAGTTCCGGGTTCAAATCGCGCTGGGGACTTCTTTTTTTTTTTTTTTGTATTTTGTTTTGTTTTGCGCGTGTCTTACTTTTCAACTGTGACTCTTTTTTGGAAATCATCCACTTGCACTACTGCGCCTTACACGCTTTTACTGTTAGCCCCACCTGGGCCCGTTTGCTCGAAGCCGGTTAACTTTAACTGCGGTTAAAAGTTAACCTCCCTTCCCTACTAGGTACCTAAAAGTACCTAGCCAAGTTTGATGAGGGCTGGATGAGCGAGAGCTCCGTGTTTTATTATTGGGGTGGTAGCTGGTGTCACCTCCTGGCTGTGGCGAATATAAGTTGCTTTCGTGGAGAGGTTCCCTAAATGGGGGGACCCAAAAATGCGCGCTACCGTGTTTTCGCGACACAGCGCGGCATACATTTGAGCTCAAGAAACAATTTTTATTGCTCGTGGTAAGGTAAAACTAAATTAACCCTTGTTTGGAAAATTTCTAAATATTTGGCTGTCTGAAGTGAAGACAAGCCTCGTTGAAATTTCCTTCCAAGTTCGAAAGTGGACGACGAAGTTCAGTCCTAGAAACGATGAGAAAGAAGTGAGCAGTGAAAGGCGGGCGTTACACGGGCAGTATGGTTGGCCAGCATGTAAGAAACGTATATAACACCGTCATAAATTGAAAAGACCTGTAATTCGGTTCCGGTGAAAATTGACCTGTTAGTAAATTACCCTAACATCGAGGAGAGCACTGGAAGTGTAATTCAACGATCCGCGCGCGCTGGCCTTCCACTTATAGAATATTTGAAGTAAATAATCATAATAAATCTTTGACGAACGCGCGTGCACGGCAAAATTTGTTGCAGGCTTTTTGCTTTAGAATACTTACTACTGCAGACGCCAGCACGCGCAGCGCGTGTAACTACAATCTACTCTGCTTCACCTCATGATGTACCGCAGGAAAGGCTAAAAGCGCGAGCTCCTTGCTCTAGGGCACATCTCGGCGGCACAAGCTCGCGTGCGTTGAGAGCAGCTCCTAATGCTATGAGCTCGCGCTTCTAGCCTTCTCTGAGGTACAACAAAAGGTGAAACTGAGTATCGAAGCATGCACCACGGTGCTTGGGAAATTTAGCAAAAGGGCGCTGTCTGCTTTTGTGTGTTATCAGTACCCGGCCGATTGAGTCAAGGCAATCCACTTTTCGAAGATGTTGCCATGCCGACAACTATCGCGTTCATTTAGGCTTAGGAATTGCCAGAATCGAAAGACTATCTGAAAAATGCGGCGAGGTGATTGCTCATGCTTTGCGTTTTAACTGAGGTAAGGCAAATCGAAAGCCTCCTGCACCATTCATTGTTGACAAACCCGCCCGATATTGCAGCTACAACGACGTGTTAGTTCCAAAGCGAGCGGCGCTCACACACCGAGGCACCGCCATGTTTCCCCGCCGTCCTTGCTCTGCCGGTCATATGACCTAAAAATCCCCCTCGTAGGGAAATCCGGTTAACCGCGGTTAGTTAACCAGCTTCGAGCATACGGGCCCTGTTCAATCGAAACACCGGGAAGAAGAAAAAAAGATCAACGCAAGTTAACGCGCTAATGCAATCATTTCGTAATGTTCATTAAAAGGAAACCAAGCTAACAGCATCAGTATGGCTTTCACACAAGCGGAGCCGAAACAAGCATCCTTTCCCCAGCGTTTACAATTTTTTCTGTTTTCAAATAACGCTCTTGCTACGATTCCTTTCAATAAAAAGAGACTCCTATTTAGGACTAATAAAAACTGCAGTTGTAGCAATTAAAAAAAATAAAACAAGCCAAAAAAAAAAAAAAAGACTAGCAGCTGTGGATACATTGATTGAGCGAAATCCTACAGGCAAGGCAGCAGGTCAAACGTCTGAGAAAGTAGTAAAACTGAACTAAAAGAGATCATACTTTTACTTGCATGGAATGAGATAAAAAGTATATTTATACTCTTTACATTTTGTTGTGGCAATCGTTTTGTAATATTAACACATTACTTGTTGAATTTTAGTAGAATAGCAGACGATCACGACCAAATGCAAAAATGAATCAGGCATCGAGCATCGCAAACCCTCTCTCTAATGCAAACACCTAAAATGACTTTGGATCAAGAAATGGAATTAATTATAATTAATTCCATTTGTTAATCCAAAGTCAGGTTAGGTGTTTGCATGAGAGAGAGGGTTTGCGATGGTCGATGCCTGATTCATTTTTGCATTTGGTCGTGATCGTCTGCTATTCTACTAAAATTCAACAAGTAATGTGTTAATATTACAAAACGATTGCCACAACAAAATGTAAAGAGTATATATATATATACTTTTTATCTCATTCCATGCAAGTAAAAGTATGATCTCTTTTAGTTCAGTTTTACTACTTTATCAGACGTTTGACCTGCTGCCTTGCCTGTAGGATTTCGCTCAATCAATGTATCCACAGCTGCTAGTCTTTTTTTTTTGCTTGTTTTTTTTTTTTTATTGCTACAACTGCAGTTTTTATTAGTCCTAAATAGGCGTCTCTTGTTATTGAAAGGAATCGTAGCAAGAGCGTTATTTGAAAACAGATAAAATTGTAAACGCTGGGGAAAGGATGCTTGTTTAGGCTCCGCTTGTGTGAAAGCCATACTGATGCTGTTAGCTTGGTTTCCTTTTAATGAACATTACGAAATGATTGCATTAGCGCGTTAACTTGCGTTGATCTTTTTTTCTTCTTCCCGGTGTTTCGATTGAACAGGTGGGGCTAACAGTAAAAGCGTGTAAGGCGCAGTAGTGCAAGTGGATGATTTCCAAAAAAGAGTCACAGTTGAAAAGTAAGACACGCGCAAAATATAACAAAATACAAAAAAAAAAAAGAAGTCCCTAGCTCGATTTGAACCCGGAACTTTCACGCCGCGACGACAAGTACCGGCGCTTTAACCTCTCGACCACAACAGAAGGCGCGAGGCGCGGCGCCGGCGGAGGTATATAAAAATACTGCTACCGCTTTTATCTCGTGTGGTTTTTTCTTTATTTCGGCTCCTATTTGCCCTCCCTGGCCGTAACTTTACCTGCCGCTCCTACAGTATAAAGGGGCGGTCAATTACATTCCAGTTGAATGTCCCTCCAATCAGTTTCTGCGAGCGAAATTAGGCTTTTGTGCTTGAAGCGATGCGGATCTCTCCGCCATTAGGCAGGGCCGCTAGGTACTTCCTTGTCCCCATGGAGCTGGTCACGTGACGTAAAAATCCCTCCTGGCCGCGGCCGCGTCCGCAGCCGCAAGATGAGCAAACCGGCCCAGGCTAGCGGTTCTACCGCACTGGCTAAATCTCTCATCTACAGCTGGGAGTTTTGTCGCCCCTGTGAGGCAGACCAAGTTCTAGGCTGTATAAACACACACACAACCCAATTATTATTTCGCCTTGTCTGCGGGCGGTGCCGGGGCCGAGAGCGCGAGACCAGCGCTTTTAGCGGTTCTCCGCAGCTCGCGCGCTCGAGCAAAGCCTGGACGCGCTGAGTTTTCGTGCTCGCGCTTCCAGCTTTGCCTTCTCTCGCACGTGGGGTGAAACGAAGTATAGATGATTGCAAGCTGGGCGACTGGCCGCCGCCATGTCTCTGCTCAAGCAGGCACGCCCGTGCGATTACGTGCTTGCCAAAGCTACGTTCACCCGCACGTTGCACGCGCTTGCACGCATGGGGCACCACTTGTGGCGCCATGCTTGCAATTGTCTATAGTTAGGTCGATATAAGTACTCTCATTATTTATTTTGTGCCTGCTGGTGCGCGCTATGGGGTTCTGTTGTGCATAGCACTGTTTGAACATATGTCACAGTTCGTCTTAACAACCCTAATCATTTTTTTTTTTTTTTTTTATTTTCGCCCGCGAAACGTGTTTTGTCATTATTTTGCTAACGCTGCCCTCGTCATCCCCGGACCCCTTCCTCACCATATTTTCCCTTCCCTGTCCCCGCATTCACCCTCATCAACCTACAACAACCCAGGCCCGTGAAACGTGCCCACCGTGAGTGAGGCAAATGTCTCGTCTGGCAAACAACACAACCAACCAACCAACCAACCAACAAAAAATGTCACGAACTGCTTTTTCCTTTATTTTTAGAGTAAAGAAACGATAATAATAACGTTTAAGCCGAATTTAATCAAGACAGACATAACAAAAGCCTTATCGGCACTGACATCATCAAATCCCGGAGAAAAGCTCACCGGAGAAAAGCTCACCAGAGAGAAGCTCACCGGAGATAAGCTTATCGGAGAAAAGCTCACCGCAAAACCGGCGGATGCGGAGAAAAGCTCACCGGCCATTGAGCGTATGCGGAGAAAAGCTCACCAATTTTTTTCTTCTTTTAAATGGAGGCTGTTGGATTATGCGTAACCTATATCAATATATTAACATTAAAATTCGTCAGCTTTGTAAAAAAGAAAATATCCTTTTTTTTCTTACATTTGTTAAGCTTATTGGGTATATTTCTCCCAAATTAATAATTGCGGGCGAGTGTTTTCTATGGCTTACTCCCTACGCAACGAAGCCTAACTGAAAACTTTATACATTTGAAGAACAAGAAAGAATTCGAAAACTTAATAATGTCTGCCTAAAACCTAAAAATCCAAACTGTAAATGCCGAAAATCCGAAAGTGCATGTGCAACAACGCGGTGCCTGAAATTCTCTTTGATGCTTTTGTTGACCTTTGAAAACAGGATAAAACAGTCAGTAGGATACCGAGGGTCGAGGCTTCTTTCTTCCGCGGACATGCACGTTTTCTAGCCGTTCGTGCTGGTGCTTCCACTCGTTGCCTTTGCGCGATAGTGCCCTTCTACTGCAAACCAACCGCGACTTTCAGAGCTGCACACTCTCAGCGTTGTTACTCGTGACCTATATAATAAGTAGTGTTGTGTAATGTAGCAAATAGGGCAAGTTGGTAAACGTGGAAACCGCTCAAACGACGACTCCAGAGTGAAGACAACAAACACGACATGGCGAGGCTGTTCTCGCAACTAAAGTTTTGTTAGTGAAATTAACAGAAAGAAAACAGCGTAGCCAACACTAATTACATCAACAAACACCGGCTTATCTAATAGGCACTACAAAATGTTTGGAACTGAAACGGTTCACCACACCGCTATTCATATTAGCTCGCAAAGAACAAACCTCTTTATCTCACAGAGCTACCGTAGGAGCACTGTCAGCTGTCAGCATATTGTTGTCTTTTTTTTTTTTTTTTTTACCATTGTACGATGTTCTTATTTTATACTTGCGGCCTAATTAATATAGAGAATGGGTGATTACTAATTTTTGAGGAATTGGTAAATATGCCCAATGAACTTCTAGAATATTACAAAAAAAAGGACATATTTTTAATGAAGTGACGAATGCGAATTGTGTTAAATTGCCACGTTTGACGGAGAATCCGCTAAGTTAAAAAAATCGGTGAGCTTTTCTCCGCATCCGCTCAAAGGCCGGTGAGTTTTTTTCTGCATCTGCCGGTTTTACGGTGAGCTTTTCTCCGGTGAACTTTTCTCCGGTGAGCTTATCTCCGGTGAGCTTTTCTCCGGTGAGCTTTTCTCCGCCGTCCGACATCATCATAGCGTCGTTCGCCAAGCGTTGGCTTCCGCGACGTGCCGTGATCGTTTTAGAGGCAGCTCTGGCCAGGAATCACACCTCTTTTGACAATATTTTATGCTCTGATACTATCTAGATACCTCTCCCAATCTTCCGCAATAGTAAGTGCTTCGCTGGCGCTGGTCATCGGCGGCAATGCACCTTTAGCTGTATTGAGGCGATCTCCAGCAGCTGAGGGGCAAGCTCAATTCAAGTCACGGTGGAAGAGACACATTTAGGTGATGACTCTGGCCACTCCTCCCGCGGGGAGCGAGCGACCAGATCGTGTTCGCAGCTAGTCTCAAACCAGGAGTAGTTAGTTCCGCGCCGCCGCGGAGGGCGCTGAGGTATGAGGTCCCTCCTCGGTGGCCACGGTGTCGGCGGCGTAACGTGCTCGCCTTTTTCGCGGAGTGTTGGTGTGGTGGTGGTGCGCGGCCGGTGGCTGGCCTCGTGTTTTGTTTGGTGCTGTGTCCATCACAGGTGCCACCATCGTGCACGAAGGTGAGCCTTAACCCGAAGAAGAAGAAGAAGAAGGAAGAGAACACAAATTTACGGACTCCGGCGACTTGGTGGAGGCGTGGCGGCGGTGAAGAACAACAAACAGCGCTGAGCGAGGGAATGCGGGACCGCCTCTGGGAGAAACAACCGGAGCGGTCGGTTTGGGAGGGACCTGATGCTTTGGCGCCATCTATCCCCGTGAGAGCGAAGCGCTCAATGTTGTCGCCGCGTCGGACAAAGTGTCTTCACATAAATGTTTTTTCCACCGTGGTTCATGTCAATGATCGTTAACGGTTCAGTGACAGTTGGCCCTGCTGTGAAGCTCTGGCCAGTCGTGATCGGGCCAAGTGTGCTTGGCTTAATAACAGTTGACAGCGCTCCTGTAACTAGTGTAGCCATATAAACAAACGCTGAAAGTGGTCCGTAGAACAAAAAAGAAAAAGAAAGAAAGAAAGAAAGACGTTTACAATTTTCTGTAATGCCGAATTAGAGCGCAGCTCTTCAGGAGGAGGATTGGAGGGCACGGAGGCAAAGTATGGCCCTCCTCCCCCACCCCTCCTCCTCTCCTGCTCCGATTCCATTTAGCGGGAAACGTTTCTTGCTAAATAGAACGGGAAAATGTTTCCGCTGAATTTAGCGGGGAAACTTTTCCGCTACGTTTAGCGGGGAAAGTTTTCCAATAAATTTAGCGGGGAATTGTTTCCACTGAATCTTTCCGCTAAATTTAACAAGAATTTCTGCTAAATCTAGCGGAAAATTTTTCCCATAATGCAACGCGCGCGGTTACGCTGACGCCGACGGCGACGGCGATGCCGCGCAAGCCGGAAACGGGCGCCTAATAGCTGTGTTTTAACAAAGACGACGACTTGTGCTTCCGTTGTCGCGCGAGCAGCAGTTTGGCGCGATTGGTTCCTGCCGGGTTAGCAGAGTCCGCGGACATAGCACGTGCTCGCCGAACCAGGGAAAAGCGGCAATTTAACGGTTTTAGAATATCGATAACCGTGATACGACAGGCCCTCGGACCCATTTTATTACGTTTGCCCATGTGATACACAACTTTGAACAGGTCCGTGGACTCGTTCTACAGGATACGTTCCTGTGGTCCATGGAACAGCTCTTGAGTTTTGCATGCTTTTTTCGCCTGGGGCATAACGAATTTCGAACCACAAAAACGGTGATGCCCCCATTTCGTAGGAGCTTGTCCGGGGACATGTCCGTCGTGTGAATTTACCATATTAGACCGATCTTGCTAGCCAGTTTGACTACGCCAACGTTGCCCTAATGCATCCAGGGAAGTTTAGTCGTTGCGTGCGAAAATCTTGCTGGAGCTCTGCGTTTGCAGAGGGTTAAACGGCAGGAGTGATCTCGTAAACTGCCGCCCGCCTCTTGTGAACAAAATTTACGGTGGCCTTACGCATGCGTCGAACACTTGGTGAGCTCGGACTATTGAAACCATGCTTATTTTGATGAAATATAAAGTTAGTTAACAAAAGTTTTGCTCATTATCTGACTAACTGTGACGATTAGCTTGCTACACTCTCAAAAGCGTGTGATCGTGAAAGAACACTGAGAGGTTCTTCGGCTTGGCCATATTTTGCACCCTAAGAAGTTATTTTAAGGACCTCCTACAAGAGGTTTTCATCGCCCAGGTGCCTTTTTAGTGCGCCAGGGGTCAATACTGTTCTTCACGAGCTGAAATAGTTCCTGGGGAGTCAAAAAACCTTTTCAAGAACTGATTTTTTTTAGAGTGTATATAATGTTCCCCTGGTCGTATACTCACCTGCACGAACCGGATTAATGTAGCTTTCGCGGCGTTTTCTGGAAAATTCTGTAAAGATTCTGTAAAGGTTAAAAAAAAAGACCAAAAACTGAACAATAAATGAATAGAAAAACATTAGCATAGCTACAAAATGTAACACACGCACACACACACACACACACAAAACTTCAATTTCCGTACATAATGTGATTAAAAACACGATGGTAACCTTAATGAGAAAAAGACACATCCGAACATATCACTCAGTCCGAAAGGCAGGAGAATAACAATTCACAAGCTGACTTGAGTTGGAGTCGATCTGTAATTTCTACTTGATTCGAGAGCAGCGCGTTTTAATCTGAAATGGCAAGCTGCATTGGGGATTTACAAAATTGATTAGTACGGCCGTTTTAATGGAGAATTTTACGATAATGACCATGTGTCGGACTAATGACCCACCTTCAATGATAGATTAAAATAATAAATGTTGCGAACGAATGCAAGACGGGTAATTTAAATTCAATAACAAGATTGAGTGAAAATGAAGAAAAAGGAAGCTATAGGCTACCGCTTTTAACTGATTTTTAAGAACTTGAGCTTCCTTAAAAAAAAAAAATAAACAACAAATTATTTTCTTTTCAGCAAGCCCACTCTAGGCTTGCTCGAAATGAAAGTGAAACACGGTGTGAAGAAAGGCATTACCGAAGCCAATACACAACCAAAATATCACGAAAAAAAACAACAAAAAAACAGCTGTTACTTATTTGTGTGTGTGTGTGTTTTTTTCACACGTCATTTTAGGAATGATCAACACAAAACATATAAAAGATACAGCACTCCCATGTTTAAAACTTCACAGCCCAGTGCGCAATGTCTAGAGACCATCGTGCGCGTGTCCGTTGTTTTTAAAAGACAGCAAAATATGCACCATACGAACGAAAGCTAAAGCATGACCGGAGAGAACTCGTTTATTGGAAAGGTCTTCAAATGTTCTTAGCGCCGAATATCTTAGCGTCGTATACCGTAGCGCCAGCCGAGCGCATCGAAGTTACTCGGCGAACCGTGGTCGCGCCACAGGATAGGAAGAACTCGCGTCGAAACTCAAGACGAATCGAGCTACTTCGGCTACTTAAAAAAACAATGCCGATATAACAAAAGTAGCCACGTCATGGACGTAGGCAGCTCCGCCTCCCTCGAATGCTTAGTGGTTAATTTGCACAACTTTTTAGGGGGCAACCGACGACGCGCCTGCGGTGCTCCCGTTCTTCTGACTCCCGCGCCTTACCGCCCGGCCTCGTAAACAGTCTGGCGCGCCCCGAACTATCCCCAGGTTGAGGAACTCGCCTGTCCCGTCACACCGTTCACCGCAGGTGTGCGAGCTCCGACGTTTATTTGCATTCGGATTTATTGGCGCTCAGCGTCTCCCGAACAATCCGCCCAGGTTTGGCCTCGAGGCAGCGCCGTCTCTAAGCTAATCTTTACTGGCCAGAACCCTTTTCCCGGTTTATGCGAACTATTTCTGCACCTCTTTGTATGCTGTGGATCTTGGACGAAACAGAGACTTTGATTTTCCCTTTGATCTTTCCTGAAAACCTTTGTTTGATCAGTTTCTTTTTGGTTTTGTCTTCACTTTTAGTTATTTCTCTGTTTGTGCTGAGTCGAGAGAAAACAGGGAAACTGAGAAAGATCTGACCTTCCTCTGCAGGACAGGCCACTTGCTGGTTTAGGGAACTGTAAAAACCGATGAGGTTTAAGGTGGGATAGAAATTTAATTAATGAAATAGTTTCTATTTTCTTTTTACAGGTTTTAGCGTTATTTGAGACACCATTGGAAATATGTAGATGAATGAACCGGACTTCATTGAATGAAAAAAAAAGGTTACGAAGCCGGCAAAAGACGAAATTTTTGGCGGAGCCGAGATTCGAACTCCGGGTCTTCTTGCCACTACACCACTCTTTTTTTTTTTTTTTTCATTGACGGACGTGCACTTCAGAAACACAATAAGAAATATGTAATTCAGACAAGAACGGCATGCCTAGAAGCGCAGCTCGCGAGGGCTCGTGTCATGGGAATTAAAGAAGTTTTCATAGTCAGCAGTGCTTCGAGGCGCGGAAGCTACTCAGGCACACACACTCTTTGCCTTGGGTACTTCAACATACAAAGAAACACTTTCGCGGAAATATTCCCACGCCTCTCGCGGATCGCTTTCGGCATGACGCTACGAAGTTACGACGAAATCCGTAACTTACGCAAAACTTACAAACATTTTGCTTCGGGAATACTCAAAAGTTCGTAACTTTGTCGTAAGATAAATTTACGAACGTTTTTATTGTAGGACATTTTTGGAAATCTGGCTTGTGTTGATTCCCCCGAAGGATACAGGATGACTTGTTCTGTAGTAAACGACCTTGGTCCTTTCCTTTGATGCCGGCGAAATGTCTTCTTCTTTGTCCTTGAGCGGTAGGAGCGAACTCGGAAGGGCGTCACATCTAGATGGCAAAGAATTAGGTCAGAAGTTACACCTCTCACCTATTGAGGTTGTCTGTTGTAGAACTCGTAACGCAGTAGGTCGATGATGTTGCACTCTTCGACTCTTTTTCTGTGAAACACCATCCTTCCATCCTGACTCCGTTGTGTACGCCAACAAGAGGGCCCCGACGTTCTCTTTGGCAGGGATGAAAAACAAAGGAAATTTGCTTGTCGTCTAAGTAATCTTCCTTTAAGAAGATTGAAGGCGCAAGTGAGCTGTGAATATTAGGCAACATAATAACATCGGAGACACGGAGTTAAACAAAAAGTACACAACAACGTTGTGTACGTTCTTTTCGTTCGTGTCATCTAAAATTCTTCCTATGCCTGTTCGGCCAGACGTTTGGAAAGCCTAGCAGCAGGAGTAGGGAAGGCGAGCAGCAGCGGCGGGCGGCGGCGATGACGGTGTGTTTGAGTCTTCTGCTTCGGTGAAACTTCACGACGATGCTTTTGTAAAGCGGGCGAAGAGAGTGAGGTTCGCCGAGTGCTCGATCGCGCTTCGACCATCCTTCTTTTAAAACGATCGAAATTGACTATGCTCATCGACAACTTTTGCTGAACCATTACGTCGTGACACGATCGAAATGAGTGGAAACTGGCAAATGCTTCGTTCGAGAGATTAAATAGATTCAAACCCACGATATTCTATTCCTGAAGGGGCTCGTCCTCTGTTATAATTTCTAAGGTGTGCGGATCCCATGTCTGCACCAGGTTCAGAAACTTCAGAAGCAATCGACCTTTCTCTCTGTACGTTTTACTTAGATAATTGGTGACGACAGTGACGTCGCGATCATCACTCCCGTCAGTTTTACGCGATGTCTGTTCTCTCGTGAGGGGAGGCGACTTGACGTCGTCATCGCCGCCGTTGTCGTCGTCTACATGGGCCTCGTCATTACCCAAACCGTAGGCCGCAATATTCTATCTCTGGTTCTTTCTCTTCTTTTAAAGATCAACCCGGCTTCATCTTTCTTCTTAAAAAAAAAAGCATCAGAAAAAAAAAACACTGCGGCTTTTTCTAGTATTACCTAAGAAGACCTCACGTCAAATATTAAGACCTAGATCAGTCTAAATGTTTCTTAGACGATCCGGCAAACTTTGTAAATCGCCAAGTTGCCGAAATCGAGGAATCACTCTGGCGGGCGAATTGAGGCGCAACCAAGAGCGCAGTCAAGGCTACGGCGTGGGCGACGCCAACATTGAGCTAAACATCCTCACCATTACCATTTCTTGTTTGTTTTTACTTCTCCGAGCGAGCGTAACGGGTGAAGTCAGCAACGTTTCCTCTCGGCGCTCAGCGGTGTCCACGTGATTGGCGTAGCGAGCCTGCGCAGTCCACTTCTTGGGAGCCGTCCGGCCGCCCCGCCGCTGTCCAGCCGTTACCTCCGTCTCCCGCGTCACAACCGCCGTTGTCGTCTCACCGTTTGTGAATATTGTCTCTCGGAGTTTCGTCCACACTACGTGCGCAGACTGAAGCCGCAGTTGTTGAGACGTCGTCGAATGTCGCAGACACCAAAACGTGGCGAAAAGGCGGTGCAGGCGACACTCGCGCCTGGCACAGGCCCGCCCCAACAGGGGCCTGCAAGCCCGCCCCTATACCGCCCGTCGTTGCGTAGAGGATCGCGTGACATTTTGTACCACGTGAGAGTTACATTTTTGGCGACCCTAGGCCAAAGTTGTCATACGGAGCCGAAGTTTCGGTTTCGATTTTTACTCATGTTTAATGTACGGTTTACGATGTATATCCCATTTTTCTCGAAGCAAATGACGTAGTGCCTTTCATTAGTGTTTTTTAACGTGAAATTAGTCATTTTTCCGGAATTCCCGGAATTCAGCGCAGTTGCTCTGTAAGATGTAGATATTTCGCCTCTTATGAAATACTATTTTTTTTTCAAACTTTAATAGCCTTGGCGATAGCTCTTCCATTGATTGTTGAAGTGAGGCCTATCAGAACCGGAAGAACTAAAGGGAGGGAAAACCCTCCTTAAGTGTCAATGTTTTTTCTTATATTATTGTGAGTCTTTTTCCGGTTGCCCAGTATTCTTATGGAAGAAAATGTTTTACTCTCCTTTTCATAGCTACCGTAAGAGAAATTTTTCCAGCGCATATGATTAAACAAATTTCACCAATTATTTTTAGCTGCTCCCCGCTCGCGTGAAGAAGTAGGTTTTCTCTTTGCTTTGACGATTTTGATTTGGTCAAAATGTGCAAGAACCGCCCGTGCATTTTTATTCGATTCATGCGGACGTGTTGTATACCACCTCTGCCCCTCGCCCGACAATATTTTTGTTCTCACGCGAAAATTATCGGGACACGCTTGCAATAGGTCGACCACAGTATAACTGAACGGTGCTTTATATGCGTCGGAATATATTTGAGGAAGAACGTGTCCTCCTTTTTCCCCAAAAATCTGTCGTGATAGAACCTGAAGTTGGTCGGCAATATTGACCCGCCTGGATATAAGTAAAACCAGGGAGTTTGAGCTGATTTTGGTGTCGTCGTGGAGGAATAACACTGAGGTTTTCGCGTTCTTCAAATACTGCCGGCCCGACCCGTTCCATGCGGTGCTCAGTTCACGCCCCTTTAGACTGTGTAAAAATGAATCAGCGAGAAGTGCCCGGCGATTGCGTTCTGTTTGTCAGACCATCCTTTATTGGATTTGACGCTACTCCATCCGGACTTTGCTTTCTTCGATCATCACGCCTGACAACAATGGTAGACATCATGTGATATTAAACTATTTAAGAGCCTCCTCTGCCACCACCCGATCGGTTTCGGTGTCGTCATGAAAACGGGATACTCAGGTATTCTCGTTCTTCAGGTTAGGAGACCTTACTTTCATGATACGTTACGAGCGGCCTTGTAGAACGGCACCAAGACCCAACTTGTTGAACTTTCTCAGCTGTTTTAATGCGAAAGCATTAACTGTCTCATGGAGCGAGCAGACGTCATTAGTCTGAAGCGCGAAAGCGGCAGATAGTTTTCTTCGGTTCCATCGGCTGGCGCACGTCAACGGGGCTCCCATTGGCCGCTGCGCTCGTCAGTTTCATCGTCCGCTTACCCCATGGCGCTGCGTGTCAGTCAGCGCGGAGCGTCCACGATCACCAGGGGAGCACACGCACCGACCGGCGACGAAAAGTATTCAGCAGACGAAAAAGGCAGCGGACGAGCGGCTTGCATGCTTTTGCATTCACAACTCATAAAGAATGCTTAGGTGTACCTCGATCTTTTTTATAAGGTTGTCTTATCTCTGGTGAGAAAATGCTTAACGACGTCTGACGATGTGGAAGAAAACCCCAGCCCTCTTACTGGGGAGCAGCAAAGGAACTTTCTAGAAGCACTATGGTTATACCAAAGCTACAGGAGGGACACGTAAAGGTCCTTTCGGATTTGAGTGGATTAAGCAAAATCAGCAGGCAGCAGACGAAAAGCTTGCAGTGCTCACAGCCCGCAGCATTTTTTTTTAATGGGCTGCCAGATTTAGCCAATGAAACGTAGGAAGAATCCAACAAAGTGTTTATCGTTATTTGGTAGTATAATCTGGGCGTTCAGGTTGAACCATTCATAATTGACCGCGCCCATAGAATCTGTCGTTTCTCTTTAACCGAAAGCATGCCGATTGTCGTTCAGCTTCGTTCATTAAGAAAACCAAAACAGAACATATTAGCCAAAACCAAAGAAGTAAAGTAAACAAAGTAAATAAGGGCAGTAATTTGTCAATCAGCGAGGCCTTTTTGTTACGTGTAAGGTTTGAGAAAAAGAAACTGTTTCAGTATGCTAAGGACCATAACGAAAGGTTCAAACTCCGTTTTAACAGGCTTGATACGGGTGGAAAACGTTTATGTATGAGTTTGCAGCTGACCGTGCGCTCTTAAAAATGACTGCGCCTCTACTTATCCGCAAAACACTCAAAAGCCAATCTTTACAATCTGCGAAATCAGCTCAGCGAATGATGAGGCGGAACATGTGTTTAGACCTCAAAATTAAGTCTCCGCTGTAACATTACGCAGTGCAAGCATGACACTTTCCAGTGCGCAATGCAACAGCGCAGTCTTCATTTTTAGGTCTAAACGGATGTTCCGCCTTATCATTCGCTGATATCAGAGCTGGCCAAATTACTCATATTTTGAAATTAAATTACATTACTAATTACTTTGCCGAAAATCGCTGAAATGTAATTAAATTACATTACAAATTACCACAGCCAGAAAGTAATTAATTACCATTACAAATTACTTTTAAAAGTAATGACAATACTTTCGCATTACTTTTGTATACTTTTACAGGCTGCGCCTACACAGGCGCAGCCTCTGTAGGCGCAGATTCAAACACTGCTGGCGGCTAAATTCTCGTGTTTTCCCACTGCATTTTGTGTTTCAAGGTGCATGTATTTTCCCGAGGACATAGGGAAACATTGTACTACATTTTAAAAAAAAGCAGTAAACTATTTTTTTTTTTTGGGTACGCGCGCTACAGGACTAATGCGACTGGAATGTTAGTTGTTGTTTTTTTTGTTTTGTTTTTACAGTAAGTTTTGACGGCGCCGTTCGATTAGCCGCGTGTCAAACGACAAAGCGTTTAGCTGTCGAAAATAATTTACAACAGAAGATAGCCGAAAGGCATGCATTTTTCACGCTCACAAGTAACATGTTTATCGATGGACAGAGGAACGCACGCGACTGATCCGTTTCCCACCCCAACCCGGACAACTATTTTTGGAGATGATTGAGGACCCTACGCGGATTATCTCTGGGAGGGGGGAGAACAATTGTCATTGTTCGCAAAATCGCGTCGAGGGCCGTTCCACCAGGGGCCTCAGTTCGACCTACTTTCCCTCCTTCGTTTCCCGAGAATGTCGAGCAGAAAAGCTCGAATGGCAGGCACTTACCAGCCCTATTTCTCACAGTGGAAGATAACACAGAGAGGGTACGCAGCATGCATCAGAAAAAGTAAGCGGACACTTTCAAGAGGGGCCAGAAAACGTCGAATGCAAAACCGCAAAACATAGGTAGAGAATCGCGCTGAGCGGGTTTTCACAGTTCAAGAGAGTGGCAGAAAATGTCTAGCTGATTGCGGACGCGAGAGTCGAATCAGCCACATTAACATCAGCAGCATAGCGGCAGCCAAAGAGCGTTTTTTGTAAAGGTGTAGAGGAAAAAGAAAAATTAAAATAAAAAGAAAAGCGCTCCTGTGTATTGTGGACAAAAAAATATGCCTGGTGCGAAAAAGTAATTAGGTAATTTGATTACAATTACCGTCGCTGGAGTAATTCATTACATTACTAAATTACCTGCTACAAATTACTGTAATTTCATTACAGTAATTACATTACCGCCAGCTCTGGCTGAGATGATATTGTAGATTGCAGAGATTAGCTATTTGAGTGTTTTGCGGGTAAGTAGACATGCAGTCATTTTTAGAGTGTGTAGTTGAATCCGTCCGATAGCCATCAAGGTCCCCTGTCGAACGTCGTAAAATTGAACTAAAAGAACTTGTTTTTATCGTTGTAAACTGTCCTAGAATGAAAGGGGCAGTGCCACCGATATTTGCTTGGAATTTTTTTCAATTTCCACGAGCTTTCTGGGACTAGTGAAACCCAAGTATAGTCAAACGTAACTCCACTGACCAAGAAACTCCTTTGTTGCGATGTAATTTCAAAGACAAAAGCGAGCGTTTTCTTTCAATTTCATTTTTTGCAATACTTTATGACGTAACGCAGGGAACGCAGAACGAGATTCTGCTCGCAATTTGCAGTCGCGACGTCGCTCGGACTGCCAAAGCGTGTACTGGAGATGCGATGCTCGACGTCGGCACTGAAAATGGCAAGCAGAACTGGGCCAATGAATCACACATAACAAGCCGGTGGTGGCCACTGAAAACAAATTTCAGCATGATTTTATATCTATTGCTTACACCAGGCCTAAATATTCCAGACAACCTTTAAGCCTAGAAGTATTTTGAGGCCTGCACTCCTCATCGCAACGTTTAGTCTATCGGCCACGAGAAGGCAGGATTTAGTCTGGTTTCTTTCAAAACAACGCAGGAATGACCGTCGCGCATGGCGACTTCCGCCCATAGGCCCAAACCGGAAGTGCCCCCAAAGCGCCACCACCACGACGTAACAGAGTTGAATTGTGTACTGGATTATAACGAAGCGTTGTACTTGTCCTAGAGAGCTTGAAGTAAAATTGGTAGATGCTGTTTATTGCATCAACAAGTACACGACAGTTTGAACAAGTTTGAAAGGGCAAGCGACAGTTTGAACGAACATACCGCCATTTGAACATGACGACGCACTGAACGTATTCCGCGGGTGGTCCGCACAACTTGACAGTTTTCCCGTAGTTCACGTTTGAACAAAACAAATGAACCTAACGACCACAAGAATCCGTTAATTTAACCCGCAATGCTTCCTGCACTAGCAAGCGTGGTCCGTCGGTGTCTGGTTCTCCCTTCCCATGGTACCTATCCACGTTATCGGACAAACAGAGCAGGCAGAAAACACGAAAACACACGAAAATTGATCTTCACCCCTTTTTCAGCTCTTTCGATACAGCCCCAGTCTCAGCGTTTTGACGAGAAGTCAGTATTTAGTCTGGTTTCTTACAAAACAACGCAGGAATGTCCGTCGCGCATGGCGACTTCCGCCCATAGGCCCAAACCGGAAGTGCCCCCAATGCGCCACCACCACGACGTAACAGAGTTGAATTGTGTACTGGATTATAACAAAGCGTTCTTCTCGTCCTAGAGAGCTTGAGGTAAAATTGGTAGATGCTGTTTATTGCATCAATTAAGTCTTGCGCCAATTTCTAGAATCCCTCGAGGATTTCAGTTAGTTATTGCGTCATGACATGTTTAACCCTCGCAAGCTCTACTTGAACCTCGTTGTCTCAAGTTACTGCTCCTTCTTCTACGTGTTTGCATTCAATAGGCTGACCTGTCCCAAAATGTTCTCTGCAAATCCTAGCTTTTTGGAGAAAAACGAGCTCATCCGTAAAGATTGTTCGCTGAAATGACACATTTGATATCGATCGAGACTCTCTTTGGGTCCAAATAACTCTCTTAGCGCGTTTTTAACCGATGAGAGAAAGTCTTGCTTTGCTGTACGTCGTATTTTCTTGCTGACATCCACATTCTCAGGGTCCGCCGGACGGACCAAATATATCTGGTAGGAAGGTCTCGTCGTTCTTTATACTGAGTAAAAAATTTAATTCTTGTAGGGCCACTTCTAAAGGTTCATTTAATTGGGTGGGTTCACACACTTGTACTTTAAATATGCTTAAATTATAATCATACAATAGCGAGTAAGGACTAATCGAGGCCCAAGAAGGTCGGTTCTTTTCTATCTGCTCTTTCCCGCACGAGCTGTCCCTGTGCGGCCGTGGCACATCAACACTTCCGGTCCCATGCTGCACTAGGGGTTTTAAACATAACCTAAATATTCTCGCTTTCTTCATGAAATAAAGACTTGTAATGTTTGGTGAATACATTTGAATCTACGAGAAAACAAAATGAATCGAATATTTGTACGGACCGAAAATGACCCCAATGTTAACCGATACAAGGCACTTCTTGAGTGACGGCGCACTCAACATCAAGAAAGAAACGGCAAATGCATTTATTTTGTTTATTTTATATATGCACGGTGTCCAGGGTAACAAGCAGGTAGCGGAGGACGTCCGATGGCAGATGATGAATGTAGTTGACTTCAACGTGGTATTTGCAGCGTACCGCACGTTTAACCAGCCGCACTGTCTGAGCGAGGAATTCAACGATGTCCGTCGTTTCAGCACAGACGACTTTGGAGAAGAGTTCGGTTGACCATCGTCTCAGAAACACGAAAGGGTCTTCAGAGCATACCCACTCCCTGGCCTGCGAGTTGTAGTGACGATAAACGCGGGAGGCGATGTTAAAAAGGGTGGGATTTTTCCCGTACGAAGAACATTACTTTTGTGGCTACTTTAACCGCCAGAAGAGATGCCTGCCTTCCCCGGCAAACCGAACTCGCACAGGCTCAGTGCGAGGCAGCAGGTATGCTGCAGCCTGCGCTCCACTGACAATGAACGTTGAAAGGTGCAGCAGCTATGCTTGCCCACTTTGCAATTAGCTTACGTGAATTTACAATAGTAGAGCGTCTTTCAGTAACCTCTGGGTGTGGCGGGGCTTTCAGTAGGATCCTCTTACAATCAGTCGAGAGAGCTTTTATTGCGGTCATTTCAAGTGCTTAGGCTAAGGTCGGTAGGACATCCGCCTCCTCAGTCCCACAAATACCCCTGTTTGCAGGTACTCCTGGTTTCAAGTCTAAAATCTTTGTGGGTCAAGTGGCTGTCACTCAACCTTGAGATATATATCACTCTAAAAAAGCTCGTGCGTCAACTTTACCGCACAACACTCGGAGAGCCAATCACCGCAACTTACGGAGGCAGCTCAGAGAATGACGATGCCGAAACATATGTTTAGACCAAAAATACACTGTCTTAGTTGACATCAAGCAAGGCAAAAAATGACACGCTTGCATTGCTTAATGTCACAACTCAGATGGCGTTTTTTAGTCTAAACGTATGTTTCGGCATTGTCACTCGCTGAGCTGCCTCCGTAAGTTGCGGTGATTGGCTCTCCAAATACTGTGGGAGAAAGTAGACGCCAGGGCATTTTTTAGAATGTAGATTGTTTGTTGCACCTATTATTTTCTAATGCGAAAGCATTAACTGTTCCATGGAGTGAGTCGACGTCATCAGCTTTGAAGCCTCGCCAAACGGCACCTAAACTCCTTTCCTCAATGGAAGCCACGATCTGGTATCTCCCAACTTTGAAGCCACGCGAAAAGCCCAGCCAAACGGCACATAGTTCCCCCGATCTCAAAGCAGCGAAGTGAAGCCGGAATCTGGTGGATTTCGGCTTCGGTCCCATTGACTGGCGCTCGTCATAGTTTGAAGGAACGAGGCTCCGATTGGCCGTTGTGTGTCAGTTTCCACGACCGCCACCCCATGGCGCTGCGTGTTCGCGCCGCCAGCGCGCCGGTAACACGAAGCGTCCAAGGTCAGAGCGGCGAGGAGAGCGCGCGCTATGCCGTCGACGCAAATACGCCGCAGACGAAATAAGGGAGCGCAAGAACGACATACATGCTTTCGCATTCACAACTCATAAGAAGTGCTTAGGTGTACTTCGAGCCTTTTTCTGTTACCTGGCGGCCGCTGGGGTTTCAAAATACAACACTGGGGTCGCATATATAGCGGGAACTGCGAAAAAATCTTTTGAGAAAAATACAGGTGATATATGGCACTACAGATAGCTGGACTCCTTTTTAAAGCGATATTTGAAACACGGTCCTAGCGTTACGGGATTGCGGAGCGTAAGTTCGTCTGCTATTTGCGCAGGGATTGCATTGACGTTAGAATGCGAACTCTGATTGGTTATGATAGAGGGAACTTAGGTAGACCTCAATGCTAGCTGTTCTGAAGTCAACCCACTATCTTTCCAATCGGAGCCAGTCAGAGCTCGGCCTCCTGAACTCACCGCAACCCCTTCTCAAGAACAAACTCACTTGCGCTCCGCATAGGGAATGAACAAAAAGGGCACGGACGAAAAGATCTAAATTTTGTGTAGCTGATCACTTCGTTAAGTCTAACAAATTATGCGTGATATTGAATGCCTGTCTAAGTGCGCGCACGCTCGGTAGTATCTTTAGATTACCTCAATTACCAAAAAAAATATTTTTGTTTAAGGGGGATACGGGTCACGCGCTCATGATGTTTGGGACTCTTATTTTTTAAAGAAACACCTATTTTTCTCCTGCGGCAAGCACACTCTTTATAATTCCTACACTTCGTTGCAGCTTAAAGGTGCCCCGAGGAGAATTTTGAAATCTCATAATTATGGCAATTACTCACTCTGTGGGCTCTAAGCATCCTGGAAATCCAAAATCATAACGATGCGCGGAAAAATTGCCCATTAAAAAGCAATAAAAAAAAGACGTTTACAATCCCCTGTAACGTTGAATTAGAGCGCAGCTCTTGAGGAGGAGGAGGGGAAGGTATGAAGAGGAGGCCATGCCCCTCCTTCTCATCCGTATCCTCCACTCTTCCTCTCCTGTTCCCCTTTCATTTAGAGGTAAATTTTCGCTAACTTTGCAGCTAAATTTAGCGGGAAGAATTCCCCGCAATATTTAGCAGGAAAATTGTTGCGCTAAATTTAGCGGGGAAATTTTCCACCAAATTCAACGGGGAAATTTTTTACGCTAAATTTAGCACAGCATTTTTTCCGCTCAATTTAACGAGGAAATTTTCTGCTACATTAAGCGGGGAAGTTTTTCCGCTAAATTTAGCGCATAATTATTTCCGCTGAATTTAGCAGAAAAAATGTGCCACCAAAATTAGCAGGAAAAAGTTTCCGCTTAATTTAGCCAGAAATATTTCCAACGAATTTAGCGATAACTTTTTTTGATAAATTCGACGGGAAATTTTTTCCGTGATGTTTAGTGGATAATTCTTCCTGCTAAATTCTGAATTTAGCGGGGAATTTTTTTCTGATAAATTTCTCAAAGAAAATTTTTCGCTTAATATAGGGGGAACCTTCTCCGCTTTTAGCGGAAACATTTTCCGCTAGGTTTAGCGGGAAAATATTCCCACTAAATGTAGCGGGAAATTTTTGGCTAAATTTAGGGGGTAATCTTTGGCGCTAAATATTGCAGGGAATGTTTTTCGCTAAATATGGCAGGGAAATGTCTTCCGCTAAATTCAGTGGGGAATGCTTTCCGCTTAATTTAGCAGGGAACTTTATCCGCTGCATTTAGCGAGAACTGTTTCTGCTAAATTTAGCAGGAAAATTGTTTTCGCTAAATTTGGCGGGAAATGTTTTTGCTAAATTTAGCAGGGAAATTTTCTGCTAAATTTAGCAGGAAATTTTTAAAGCTGAATTGAGCAGAGAAATTTTCTCGCTAAATTTAGCGAGACATTTTCCCACTAAATTTAGCTCGGAATTTTTTCTGCTAAATTTAGTGGGAACATTTTTTTCTAAATATAGCTGAGAAATTTTTCCGTTTTAGCGAAAAATATTTTCTGCTAGATTTAGCGGGGAAATTTTTCCGTTCAATTTAGCGGGGAATTTTCCCCCAAAATGTAGCAGGGAATCTTTTCCGCTAAATTTAGCGCGGAAATTTTCCCGCTTAATTTAGCGGGGAACTTTTTCGCTAAATTTGGCAGGGAATCTTTTCTGTTAATTTTAGCAAAACAATTTCTCGCTAAATTTAGAGGGGAATTTTTTCACTAAATTTAGCGGGGAATCTTTTCCACTAAATTTAGCGGGGGAATGTTTTCGCTAAAATTAGCAGGGATTTTTTTCCGCTCAATTAAGTGGGTAATTGTTTTCGCTAAACAGCCGGAAAATGTTTTCGCTAAAAATAGCGAGGAAATTTTCCGCTTAATGTAGGGGAAATTTTGTCTCGCTAAATTTAGCGGAGAATTGTTTCCGCTAAATTTAGTGGAGAAATTTACCCATAATGCAACGCGCGGTGACGTCACGAGTGACTGCACTCGTGACCCTCGTGACGTCACGGGTGACGTCTTATAGGAAACGTCCCATAATGCTACGCGCGGTTACGCCGACGGCGACGCCCCTCAAGCCGGAAACGGGCGCCTAAGAGCTGCGCTCTAAAACTGAACGCACCGAGGTCATCTCCAACGACGGCATTGTTCTTGCAGCCAGGACGACATGAGACCAGTGAAAACGCGACATTGCATGCCTTGAGATCGCAAACGCTTTTATTACAAAAGGTGTATACTTTTGTAAACGATAAAAGCAAATAAGAGTAGTCGCAATTAATTTTTCGCAGAGAGGGAATATATTACTGCAATAATCGTCTGAAAAAGCGCCCTATATATTTTTTTCCTTTTTTTTTTCGGGAGCGATGTGTTTGTTTGTTAGCTCTCGACCGTGCGCTCGCTGGGTTGAATCGTATTCCGGGCTGTATGGGCAACGAGTCACGCGCATTCAAGAAATCACACCGCGGGTCCACCGGTCGGAGGCGGGAGGATCCTTAGATCTCTTGCTATGGGCTGACAGTACTCCTTGTTTCGAAATATGCTCCTCCCATTTCCGGAGATGACCTAGGTGTGTCGCGATTCTTCATTGTTTTTTTTTTAATATGGAAATACAGCGCGTATCGTCATGATATAGGGACTCCTGGGATGCGTAGAGCCGGCAGAGTGAGTTATCCCCATATTTAGGCGATCTCAGAAACCTGCTCAGGGAATTTTCAAGTCAAGACGCAGCGGACGCTATACGAGCCAATGGGCGCGTTCAATAGCGGATCCCTCAACTCTGAACGGAGTAACTCAAATAGGAGCCCTCAAAACGCCTAATAAGCAAAAAAAAAACGCATTTTTTTAGTTGTTTTTACGCAGATTTCGCTTCCTCCGCTGTGCCAGACGGTCTCCGAATAAAATGGAAGCAGACGACGCCGAGCATGATCGCTTTTATTTGACGCCGGTATTGAAGAAGTCTTGACGAGGACAGGGGGAAGAAAAGCGAGGGACTATACACATAAGCGCTGCTGTTCGAAGCGATCCAACGCGATCGAGCCTTTCGCAGGGCGGTGCAAAGGCTGCTATAAAAACCGAGAAAAACGTCGTCAGCACACGCGATATATGGAGCTCGGCGAATCTACCTCCGCCGCCGGTTGCGATGTTTTTATAAGGCCATACGTTTGTTCTGCACTCCATTGCGAACTTCCTATAAAATGTATTTGTATACACACAGGAAGTTCGGCTTCGCTTGGCGCTGAAGGGTTTGTCGGTTGAAGCGAGCGTCAGCCAACGTACACTCCGATTTAGCTAAGCAAACAAAACGTTACTCGGGATCATGCTCTGCGTGATGAGTGTCCAACCGGCTACCAAAGTCGCGTTTATGCCTTGCCTTGCTCTGTTCAGCGTGGACAAGACTATCGTCGATATTCACCCAGTTTACATGCAGCGGCGATCAAGACACGGCGTCAAATGGACGTTTGCGTTGTTTATTAGCATATTCACACGAAACAAAATACGGCCCAATGCATCTTCCGAAGAGAGCCATACTTGAAAAAGAAATTCGAACGCGTTATTCGTCTTACCTTGAACACTTTTCATAAGCAAAAGCGAGCAAACCGCACACCGGCGACGGAACAGACGCAGCTTATCCCGCCATTTTTTTTTCTTATTTAGCACTGGAACTTCATCAGCGATTCGGAATTACGTCACGCTGCTCTCCTTTCACACTTCGTGCACCGTCTCCGGACTCGGTGCACGAGAGCCTGACTGCGAAGACTCGGAGTAACGTGCACCCGAAGTCGGTGTTTGCTGTCGAGTGGAAGGTGGAAGTGAACTGAACGCGCCGACTGGTACCAATCAGCAGCATCAAAAGCGCAAGTGACTGGGCTTTTTATTTTTATGACTGGTTCAGGACAATAATAGAACAAGTAAAGAAACATGGCGAATACCACGATGGTGCGCTTTTGACGCTGTCCGATTCGCCCAATCAGCTCGTAGCGTCGGCTGGGTCTGGAATTCAGCTGAACCGAATAATACGCTGTCTATATACGGGCGATATAGGTAGCACAACGCGCAATATTTTCCCGAGTGGCCGGGAGTTTGCTGCCAAAAATCGTTATGAAAACCAGCACACGAAACCATCCGGACTATCACCGCCACCGTCATTGGCCAAAACGAGTGTCAATCTTAACTGTCCCTATAGAAAGTATGAGACAAATAATTGTTCTCAACCAGGTGAAAAGTATTCATAAACAGTCGAGTTTTTGAGTGAGCACTCGAGGCAAGTAAATATAAGGGTGATTTTACACGCCAGAGTGAACTCACAATCTAAAAAAAAAAGGATTTAGCCATTACACCCCTTGCACATATAAGACACCCCAACATTTTTGTTCGACTTACAGAGCACTGACGTCTAACTGATGGCCCAAACTTTTTGCGAGAGGCTTGATGACGGTGGGATAAAACATATTAAACAACTAAAGTACGTAGTAAAGACTACAAAAAATATGCACTGAGGTTTTGCAGTAGGGCCAAGAAAACCCCGATTACGTTTTTTTGCAGCCAGTCACACGTGCATTAGCTATTTTAATAAGTTGTACAACAAGCCGCTCGTGAACGTTGGTACCGTCGGTTCTAAGTCAGTGCGCTGTATGTTGAACCGAAGTTTTCATGCGTATTATATGTGACGGGGGATGTAAGAATATACCTTTTTCCTCGTGTGCATACCGTTTCAGCTTCGCTCTAGTAGTACAGGGGATCTCGAAAAGTAGTTCACGCACTCCGAGCTCCCAATCTCTCTTGTTTGCTGTTACCCGGAAACAATAAAGCTAGAAACCAAGCAAACTAACACGTGGGCCTACAACAATAGGAAGTCGAGAAAAGACAGGAAAAAGAGAAAGAAAAGAAGCGTGGAGTATCCACGGCTTCCGAATACCCCGAATGCTCTAACGCCTTCCACTATAAGATTTCTTGTTTGCGTTAACGGCCCCAGCGCAAATAGCAAGATGAAAACGGCGAGATACTGCAGCTGGAGCAACAACAGCAGCAGCGGCAGGAGCGAGCGAGCAACGCCAGCCTCAAACAAAGGCTGCGCTGCAGCGGGCGAAAGAAAGGACCGGAGTGCGCAGGGAAGTGCACTGGCAGGCAGGCCCGGTATAAAAGCCAGGACGGGGTCTTATGGACTGCCTGCACGGCTGACTGACCACAGGTGAGATGGGGAAGTTGGACCGGGGAAACCGTATTTCAAGAGAACAAAGGGGAAGGGAGCCCAGGTTATAAGGCAACACGAGCCGAGTCGAGCCGAGACAGGCCGAGCCGAGCCAAGGTGATGTAGGGGGTCGGCTCGGGAGGGAGGCTGAAACAGGCGGCCGTAATATGGGATCGCTGTAGCGGTGTAGGCAGGGCGTGAGGGCGGCGTGCACCGCCGGCAAATAGAAATCTCGAGTTTTAACGGACGGGAACGAAGCAAACGCCAGAAATTGACTCGAAGGGCCCGAAATAAAGGAGGAGGAACTTTTCTTTTTGCACAAAACTATGCGGCCTTCTTTTGGAGGCTCCCAAATAAAAAGGTAAAAAAAAAAAAAAAAACTTGTTGCGATTTGCCGCGCGCTTTTAGGTACCTTGGCAAAGAGCGAACACTACTGCCCTCACGAGCCAGCAAGAGCAACGAAGGTCAAGCGCCTGGCAGCTTTTACCAAAGGTACAGGGCGAGGGCGTAACCCAGGCAGTTGAAAAGTACAATTTTGCTCGCGAACTCGCAGCTGCGACGTCGGACACCGCAACTTCCCCCAAAACGTTTCCTTCTTTTTTCGCCGAACGAGCGACGTTTCAATTGCGAAATCGCAAGTAAAATCACGCCATTAAGATCAGGCTTCACTCGAATTAGTATTATTTTTTTTTTTATGTCCCAGACGTCACTTTTGTCCCCCTCGGAGATTAGCTCTTCATTCGAAATTCGTACAAAAGTGACTTTCGTCTCTACCCCGTCCGTAGCTTCGACAGCATTGTGGGCAACTAGTGATATGGACTAGTGTAGTCACTTGTCTCCTTCCGACGCGCTGACTGGCTCACAGAGTGAGCCAGTCAGCGCGTCGGTGAGTGAGACGGAGTATAAGGGCGCGGTGGAAAGGAGGGCGAGGAAAGAACGAGGCAGTCAAGTCACGAAACTACCGACAGACTGTCAAGTTAGAGCTAACTTATTTCGGTCACGGCGTTGCGGTGTAGACTGACTGCACGCAGTGCCACTAAATTTGTTTCTCTGATGCGCGGTACGGTCTCTAACGGTCAGCTGCGCTTCGTTTGTTTGTCGTGTTTAGTCGATGAGTTCGAAACTTTGAATCCGCCAAACAAGGCGTAATAATGAAAAAAAAAAAAAAAAAAAAAAACAACGAGGGTGCAGGTAAGCTGGCGAAGGGTAAACATAGAGAATTCACCGGAGATGTGGATTTTACTTCGGGACAAACGCATAGAACCAAAATTGCATACTGTAGTTAAAAACAGAAATAAAAACAACATGAGTATTACGTTTTGATAGTTCACCTAGTTTAGTTAAGAGCACGTATTTCCAGGAGCGTGTACGTTGGGCGCCTGCTGTTCTCATGATAGGTTAGCTCGAACACCTGGCTGTTGATGGCTGGCAGCCTTACAGAAGGCCTGCCCGATCAGACCTGCAGTTTCTCTTGCCGCTAGGTCAATCTCCCGAAGGCTTAATCTTTAGGTCCAAAAAAAAAATAATTAATATTCTTCGACACTGATTTTAGTTTTCAATATTTTGTTGAATATTAAGTGACTCATTTGGAATCTAGGTACGAAACATCGCCAAGCTCCACGACGTTTCTTTTTTTAATATTTGTATTCAATATATTGCACAATCTACCCCACTATAAATGAATATAGATATATCTTACATTTTTACACTTTCTTCTTGTGTATCACAATATAAATATTGATCATTGTCTAGTGATTTACATCTGCAATAGCTTACTCTTGTATGGTACAGACAGTTTTTGCTTACAGGCGAAGAAGTATCTCTGTGAGGGCAGCTATCTTCAGCAAATAAACTCGCAAACACAAATAATGCGCAAAAAGCAGTCAAATGAATAAGTCATCAGGAGAATGCCCAAAACTAAACTGGAGAAAACAAAAAAGTAAGTCAATAAGGGAAGATTCATTAGTTGATTTTTAGGGAATGCGCTAGCTTTACCCTCGGGAAACGCTAACGCTGACCACTTCCCTTTTTTTTGTTTGTTTTGGCTTTCTCTTTTGCTTCCTATATTTTTCCCTGCCTCTTTATGACTTCGTTACGGGTTCAGTATTAGAGTTTCCCATAGAGGGACGTGTGTCGTTTCCCAAAGGTTCTAATGCATTCCAGAAAAATCAGCCAATGGATCTTCCTTTAATGTGTTTTACCGCCTACTTGAATCAGCTCTAGTACTTGGTTCACACTCCCTTTTGTAGCACAAGCCAAGGCATACGCGCTCCGCACTCCTGCAAGTTCAGACTCGTCTCAGCATCCGCGCCCGCATTGACTTTCGTCCCGTGACGTCGTCTCCCTCTCTTCTTTGTCCTTCACTAGTCTCGTCCTCTCTATGCGGCTCGCTCCCCTTTCCCCTGTTTTCTCCACAGACGGATGCCGTCAGCTTTTCCCTGTCATGTGGGCACTAATGCTAACGCATTATTAAAATTCCCGGTTTAAGAAAGCAGACAAGTGAAATGATCTCTCAAAAAGCAGGCGGAGGTATTTATACTAGCAACACGGTCGAACCAATTGTGATGCCGTCTGTTTCAGAACGCCGGTAGCAAGTGAGAATAGGTGTTCGAGCATGAAAGCATGGTTTTGCTGTACTTTTTACCTTGTGCGGTTCTGCATAAAGAGCATTCTTTTTTTTTTTTTTGTATTTATACGGAACCATAATTTTAAGACCAGTTACTATAGTTGGTAGGTGTAATTTAAGAGCGACACTCCAGCCTTAATTTATAGGCTTGTGAAGGTATCGTATTCATTAAAGGGATATTAAAGCGACAGCTTTACGGGGGACACTTTGCAGAGATTTCGACCTTGTTGGTTGTCGTCGCCGCTGCGAAAAAAAACAACAAAAAAACAACCTTCTCTCCGCTCTTGGCGCGAGGTCAGGGAAGTCGGGTTTTGCCATCGGCCGAGCGCCAAGAAGGGGAGCCCAAGCATCCCGCCAGTAACGACGCGACGAACGAAGAGTCTTCCGTGTCGGTTGCTTGAAAAAACTTGTTTTCAAACATCACTCGGGTATGCGAAATCCCACTTTGGCTGTATCCAGTTGCTACGCGCAATGTTCGACGGTTTTAGAAACTTCCACGACGCTTACTCACTGTACGCATCCCCTATCACTGGTGGCAGTCGTCAGTAGCATCCACGACGCCAACCACGACGGTTATGAGAATTATCCACGTCGCACCTCCGTCCTCAGGTACGTGTCGGCATCATTTCACCCGCATTGCGCGACCGTGCTACAGCCATCGCTTCCTTTCCTTCGCACACTGTGGGCGAAAAATGCGACTTATTTTTAGCATTTCGTTTTCTTCTGTTTTGTTTGGAATCTGAAGATAAATATATAACTCGTAGAACAATAAAACAAAAAGTACGTAGCGGCATCTGTTTTCAGGAAAAAAAAGACGAGCCCAGTTCACTTGAGAGTTGACACCATCCTTTAATCATCTGCTCAGCTCTGTTTTTTATAGTGTACTTTAAAATACAGTTAGCACTTATCATTCTCCTATAACATTGCTTTTAGACTCCGGGCGCCCACGGAACTCCGTCGTCTAAAACTAGCTTTGGTGGTGCGCGCGATCGGCCGGTGCCGCTGATCAATCCGTAACGGGGCTGACACGCGACGCGGCTGACCCGTGACATGACTGACATTTCGAGCAAATTAAATTTTTCTAAACCAAAACTTTCTGCTCGAATGAATAGTCTTATAACAGTAGGAAGGGATATTGTTTTTGTCATTGCTTTTTGTTTCTCGTTAATAAATTAAAGAATGCAGGACATAAATTATGCGTGCCACCACTGACACTTTAAAAAAGCACGGAATTGTTTCTAGTTAGGTTTTGGCTTATAAGATCTAAACTTTTTCACGAAGTGAAGATCGCGTTTGGTAACGCCATCTTGAAAGGGGGTCGAAACGTGTACATGGTTACATTTGAATATCGTTGAGAAAAAAATTATATTAACTCATATCTTCTTCACGCACCACTAACATTTCGGTCAGTTACAACCGTTTCTTGTTACTAATTACTATAAAATAAACACTTTGGCAACATTGAACACTTTGGTCATTTTTTCGTCGACTGACATGTTTCTACGCTTTTTTTTAATTATGCTGTTAAAAAATAGGTTTGCTATAATTATATTGAAAGGCTTTAAAACGTGTGTGATAGTTAAAAAATGCGGCCTAATTGCCGTAATTACCCATAGAAGGGATTCCAAAATCAACGTGCTCCGAATATATGCGGAATAAAATAATCCAAGATATTTGATTTTACGAGCCTCGTTTTTTTCCAACAATAAATAAAAAAATGATTACAGCTAACAATTATTAAAGCCACATATAAGTTAAACCAACCTTTAGATTTTCAAAAGAATTACCAAACGACTGCTTTGGAGACCTGCAAATGTTTATTCAAGAATCCAGAGGAAAACGGGCCCTGTTCTGAAATCGTAATGTTCACGGGCGAAATGCCAAACCATCTACATTCAGAGGTCTAGAAACTCCCAAGATGTTAACGTTATAATTTTGTTTCAACACAGCGGAAGGCACGACCAACGCAGCACGAAGTGAAAAAAGGACCGCGGCTGCGAAGACCAGGCACACACGATTGAGCAGTTACCGATGCTCCCATTTGGCTAACAGGGATGCAATTGTACTTCACAGCGCATAAACATCTCACTATAGCAGCCACTCACTCAATTACAGACACAAAAACAAACACACAGCGCTGAATCACACCTCTTTGTATTTTGTCTTCGTTCTCTTGTAAGTATTAAAACAAAATCTTTATTGCGGAGAAGGCGCCGTGTAATCGAGCTTTCGGTTGCACGTCAAAAGATCCCCAGGTGGTCTAAATTAGTCCTCAGTCCTCCGTTGGGGCGTGCCAGTTGCCCGTCGTTGGTTTGGCACGTAAAGCCCCCAAATTTGAATTTTAAAACAAAATCTGTAAATTGTTTTGTCCTCATTTTTTTTCTCTCCACCTATTAAAACGAATTTGTAAAATAGTCCGCGATTATCCTCTTCAGGTTGGATAAGCCAATTCTTTTGGCGATAATTTGAGAGATGGGCTGCTCACACATCCATCGTCAAGCTTTGCAATATGCTTCGCCTCAATTATTTCTCTTGTTAGCTGGTTGTTGCTTCGGTCAAGCACGGTGCAACTACGTAGTTAGGGTGACCACCTTCCTGCTAGTGAAATGCGGGACACGCGGGGCGGAGGGGGGGGGGGGGGGATTTATTAAAACGCACACAGCGAACCAGTGCTCTGTTAACACATTTATTATCTCGTACCCTTTATAGACCGGCTAATTTTATTGCAGCAATTAAGCTCAAATAAGTTTCACTACCAGTTATAGATTATTTTGAATGCCAAAGATGGTATTACATGTGCCGAAGTTGAAAACATAACAATCGACTGCACCAGAGCTCAATGCATCAAATAAAAACATGAAACAGTAAATATTTTTCTGGTTATTGTTTTCTGTCCACGCTTACTTCCTACACAACTTTTTAACATTATGTTCTTTTTTGACCGTTGCATGTGTGGGCTGCCTTCACTAAAAAAGAAAAAGAAATCCACAGCAAACCTTTCGCATTGGCACGGCAATTTGAAAATAATTACAGTATTTCATATTTAAACTTTGGCGAGAACCTTTTCGTACAATATTCTCCCACCAAAGGGAGAGGCACAACGTCGCATGCGCGTCGGTCCTGATGCAAGAACGACGGTCGCTTCCCGCAATGCTTGGATAGATCATGGAACATGGCGTACCACTTCGATTCACGCAATTACTAGCGACCTCCGCACTTCCCCGTGCCCCATTTCTCGGCAGCACCGTGAGTTGCGACGCGAATTTTACGACAGTGTGAAATGCGGGACATTTTGTAGATTCGGGACTTTCTCGGGGGGGACGCGGGACACGAGCCCTCAATGCGGGACAGTCCCGCGAGTCGCGGGACGGGTGGTCACCCTATACGTGGTTGTGCCTCACACCCGTAATCCCGGCAGTGCAGACTTAAATATCATGAGTTGGCTCTAGCGATGTTATTCTGGTGTTCGCGAAGTCGATCGTTAGGGCACCGTCCAGTCTGCTATGCGCTGTGAAGTACAAATTATGAAAAACCAACGAGCCCAAGCTGCGGTTTTAACAAGGATTGCATTATACTTCGTTTCAAGTTAAGTCCACACGCAGCCGACGCTACAAGACAGCGGGACCAATCAAGCAGTGCCAAAAAGCGCAAGTCACTGGGCCCTGCGCACTGGGCCCTGCGCACTGGGCCCTGCGCACTGGGCCCTGCGCAAGTCATTGTGAAAGATGTGGATGCGTTTTCTCAGTGTTGTTTATTTTTTCTTCATCCATCACTGGGCCTTTTCTGTTTATGACCGGTTCAGCGATGATCGAACACGCACAAAAAGACGACGAACACCACGAAGGTGCGCCCTCTGACGCTGTATGAGCGGTCCCATCAACTCGTCGGCTGCGTCTGGACTCGAGGGGAAACAAAGCCAAACTTCATCGGTGGAGGGAAGGGGGAAGGGTGGATTCACGTTGTCAGGCTAAATAGCGTCGCAGTTTCTGTGAGCTACGACCACTGAGGGAGCGAGAACGAAAGGACGTGTGTGTCGAGCGCCCGGCCTCCAGCTAGAACGCGTTCCATGGCCTACACCGCGCTTGTGACTCTGCGCCGGCGGCGTTCGAGGTGAGCCAGACACTTCGAAGCGTTGTCGAAGGTAGGAAGCTCGCGCGCCGGAGGCGGGACAAGTGAAGAGCCTTTGGACCATTTTCGCACGTTTCTGGTTTGTGAACCCCCCCCCCCCCCCCCCTCCCCCATAGAGCTCTACGTATTCGAGAACTAAGTCGGTCACCGTTTTCCCATTGACATTTGCTGAAAGCTACTGATAACTTTTAAATGACATATCGGTTCGTGCTGAAACTTAGGCAGCTGGTTCGGATCTCGAGCGCTACCTTTGGGCGGAGAACGAGCGTTAGGCGACGCGGAGTTTATTTTTGCGTCAAAAAACAAACCTGTGCATTTTTTTTTTTTGGGGGGGGGGGGGGGAAGGGGGGGGGGACACCCTGTACTTATCCACGATTCGTCGTCACAAGGCAGCTTGCTTCATAAAAAAATGTCTAAAAGACTTCTTAGATTAGGAAATACATAGGAACGCGCAGGATTAATACATATATATATAGTACCTTTCAGATCATAATCGGTTTTAAAATGCTTGCAAAACGGAATTATGTGTTGTTAGCATCACCTTCGGATCCAAACTTTTTTAAAGTTTACTTGTGTTATGTTGGCCTCTTTGTATTGGTTCGACGATTTTAAGATTTGTACATCTATTGCGAAAGCCATTGTTGAAAAGTTTGGCAGAACCCCGACCAAACTTCACGCTGAAGTTTTTGCAGGTTCTCAAAGTGCCCGCCTTTCTTCTCCTCCACCCCCCCCCCCCCCCCTTTTTTTTTTCCACCCTGGCCCCAAAGTAAGGCTCTCCGCCGTTCCGAAACACTAAAACATCAGCCAAAAAGAAAAAAGAAAAGAAGATTTTTAACAGATTTTGTTTGATTTCCGCATTATTAGTTACCTCAAGAAAACAGCAAAAACCTGAGAATGTTCAATGAGGCGTTGTGACAGGTTTAGTTTTTATGTATAGACTTTTCTTTTTACATGAAGCCCCTGATCTCCGCTCCTTCGATGTCAGCTCGCAGCTTTGCTTGGCTGGTCCGCGGTCTCCTGAACAAGCGCAAAAAAGTGACAAAAAAATGTTTTGCGGGTTTTTGTTTATTTTCTGAGATAGTTAGTGAAGCGTGAAGAAGAGGCCGAAATCAAATGTACGTGTACATTTTTATTTGTAATGTGTCTTAAACGTGCGTGCGTATAATACAAGGAATGTCACAAACACGTACAGTGATCGAACGTTTTTGACGATGTTCTAACAAATAAAAGTAAAAGCGCCATCAGCAGGCAGTTCTAAATTGATAGAACTCAGGCGTGTTTCGAAGGACCACTGAAATAAATGTGACGATTAATATTCATTAATTATTTTTCTTCAAAAGTGCCGATACATTTATGCGTGGAATTTTAATATCGCAGCGTCAAAAACGAATCCACACACATCCAAGGTACAATTCTCCCGTCGACGCCACCAAAATGGAAAGTGAAGAGAAACAGCCTCGGCGACACAAACAAAATATGAAGACGAAGACAAGGGCACAATAGCTCTTCCCCAATCACTCGAACGTGTCGTCACAATCGAATCACTCCACGTATAATGGAGAAGAGAACGATTCACGCAGACATTATGCATCTCTTGATATCCGTTTTGTTTGAAAGTCCCTTTTAAACAAAACAAGGAAGTCGTCTAAACATTTTGCTTTTAACATATTCTACTTCATTTTCCCAACGTACCTGAGCTGATGTCCCTATTTTTCGTTAAGATGATCCGTAGCCAACGCTACAATCCATCGGAGTGAGTGGATGACGATGGAGATGATGATGATGATGATGGTGATGATGATAATGATGGTGGTGGTGGTGGTGGTGGTGGTGGTGATGACGAACGATCTAAAAGGGAAAATCGATGCGGGTTCCTCGAGCCAGTGCATCGCATCTAGCTTGTCACGTGACCTTCCGGTGAACCGAGCCTACACGCGGAACGTGAAGTCATATGTGGCACGTGCGTTGCGCCGGGTTGGTTGAAAGAGTGGCCGTGGTTGAAAGGACTTCTATAGCGCCTGCTGTGGTAGATTTTACTTCTATACTCCGTTTCACCTTATGTTGTTCCACAGCGAAGGCTAGAAGCGTGAGCTCATAGCGTTGGCAGCTGCCCTTGGTGCACGAGAGCTTGTGCCGCCAAGATGGGCCCTAGAGCAAGGAGCTCGCGCTTGTAGCCTTTCCTGCGGTACGACACAAAGTGAAAAAGAGTATAGTGTGCCGCAGCGGACGCTACAAGCCCTTTCAACGCAAGAAAGCAAACACAAGGAAACACAAATATCAGCCTAAGCTAGGGATCATATTACTTCCTTTACCTCACGGTAGAGCAGCACCGCTGTGCAGCCCGCGGTTGCAAAAGAATGTCTCCTTGGAGCCAAAGTCGTACGGCAAATCCTCTATAACGAAGACAAGTTGGCTCAACTGGTGTGAAGGTTTGTTGTCATTCTTCTCTTAAAGAGGTCATAGGTTGCTCCATGTTTTGCCATCACAAGTTAGTTTCAAGTCACTGTAAACGGTTAGGGAGAGTTTAAAGAAAGGAAACAGTGGATTTTTCCTTTTATATATTGGCATGGCATTTTGCCCGATTTAGAAAAATAAGCTGCATTTCTGTAATAATAACATAACTACAATAATGGATAAGTATATTTCTATATATATTCGTAAAATGCAATTAAAATGATACGTTTGGTACATTTTGCGTCGTGTTTTGTGAAGTATTTCGTTGGAAAACAATTTGTGAATGTCTCTAAGTCTTGTTTATTTGACGTGTATCCTAAATTCATTTACATAAATTTTTTTAAATTGTTTTTTAATATTTTTGTGCATGTTGCAAACCTTTCATAAAATAAATTGTAAAGGAAAATTACATCGGGCATGATTTGGTGTGAAATTGGCGACTGTGCAATGTACCATAGCGAAACATAGGCAATCTCCAAGCCTCCAGCTTCGAAACTTTATATCTCCAGAAGAAAATTATTTACGGTATCTGCATATTGCTGAATGCCCCTTCCAAGAAGATGTCTAACATATATCTTTACATAAATATAAAAAATACTGACCCAGACCATCATTGTACAATCTGAAGTGGAAACATACAACATTTTTTTTTATGTTAACTTTTCTTAAGGGCAGCTTTAATTTGGAGCTCTATTGCTTTAAATTTTAACTGATCTTGAAAAAAAAAAAAACTATCTCGGCGGTTATTTTGCGGCGTTTCTTGATGTTTACCGAAAACACGGCACTCGCGTAATAATGCTTCGCCGTCGCAGGGTGTAAAAAGTTTGAGAGGGCATTCATTCTCGCCTCTTCAGCTCTCTCGCTGGAATTATAGGATCACTGGCTTGGATCATCGTTTTTATTCCTAAAAGATCTAGTGCGAAATAACCAGTGAGGTTTATGGGCATTAACGTCACTTTTTTTTTTTAAATAACGTCAACGTGAAGAAAGTTTCTCGGCCGCACTCCATGCGCTATGGTATAACGTGTAATACATTTTGATTACTTTCTAACGCTCTGGCGTCGTCATTAGTTGTTCATAGGAGAAAGTATTACATTGCATTCTCAAATTCCAATGAATAAAAATGATACATTTCGTTCCTACGCATATTCTACTGACGAATGAAACCTCCGTTGAGATATCTGTGATCTCAAGTTCGATTTGCGATTTAGTGCTTTCCTTGTGCTCAAAGAATATTGTTGGCGCAATTCAACGTAATATATATACATATATATATATGGCCATAAAAATGCGTCCTCAAGTGTCATCAGCGTAATGTCATCAAGCGTCATCACACGTCATCAGCGTGATGTCACAACCGGTGCGCCGTGTGCAAAAGGTGCGCCTTGGGCCTCCATCTGCGCTCGTTGTGTGCTTCGAGCGATGGACAGTGACCGCGATGGACAGCGATGGACCGCGTCTACATCTACGCTCTCTAGAACGGCAGCAGCGTGTACATCTTTATTTATTTATTTGAAATACTATCGGTCCTACACAGGACCAAGACAGGAGTGGGTTTGCGCAACACAAAAAACACAAAAACTACACGCGCTCAAAATGCACAGGTTAACTACGGCGACTTCCGCAGGCAACCGTGGCCGCCCACGCAAATACGCCACAGCCACCTTAAGGGTACTTCTCTAGGCGTTGTTCTCTATGTATTTTTCTAGGCATCGTTTTCGACGTCGTCCTAGACGCCATCCTTAAGGTCGTCTTAGAGGTCGTTCAAGAAGCTGTTTAGACGTCGCTCTTGACGTCGTCGTAGAGGCCGTCAAAGTTGTCCTAGACTTCGTCCCCTAGGCGTCGTTCTCGACGCCTAGGGGACGAAGTCTTAAGATCTTAAGATCGTAACAGAAACAAGGGAAAGGTGAGGAGGATATGCCAAGACGATTTTCGCGATTTGTTCTGGCTAGAGCCACTACATGAGCTGCGCTTACAGTATCGGCACTCTGTACCCCGACATTGTTGTGGGCGAGGCCATTTTGGTGCTTGTGCAGAGCAGACGCCACTGCCGATCGTCATGATTCAAAACAGCGACTCCCTCTGCAGTAGGTTTGGTGTTAGGAAGCTCACGTAATATTGCTTTGCACTGTTGCGAAATGTTTCAACATTTGTGGAGGGTGGAGAAGCGTTTCCTATGATTTCAGAAAACTGGCATCCATGATTTTAAGACACAATATGGGTAAGTGTCGTTACTTTGAAGCGTAGCTCATTTAGTGGCGCTAGTTCTCACCATATTTGCTGGAGACGCGAGCTCATGGCGTAGGCCACTGTTACCTTTGCACGTGAATCGGTGCAGCCGGGCCGCGTTTCACACAAAGTTCGCGCATTGAGAAACAAATGAACGGCCAGGGATGTCAATTTCAGGAGAAAGAAAAATACCACCCTGGATTGAAGCACCATAACAAACGATTTGCTGCGTTCACGCACAGCTCGGGAATGCGGTCCCATCGCAATCTGTTGGCTCAGAATCACACTAACCAAGGGTGAGGTTTCAACTTTCACCTGAACTCTGTTTGTTTTTTCACCAACTCTTTCTTCTATGACTTCTAATGCGTGGAAAGAGACACTAGCGCGTGTTTCTTTGCTTAAGCGCGTCAAGGATTAGTTATACACGCTATTTAGTGAAAGTAAGAAGATCGGTTTTTTTTTTTTGTATACTCTGTTTCACTTTAAGTAAGAACATGTGCGATGAAGACTATCAAGAGGCGATAAAGTCCATCGCGTTGTCTTTGTGGGTTCGCTTTTACCGGCTAAATAAATCACACACAGGAAATAAGGTGCAGGATTGCGGCGTATTCACTGCGAGTGATTGATTTGGTGGGTGATGGCAAACGAAGCGAAGATCGCCGCCGCGTTGCACTTTCGACACTGCTTTATCGGCTCCAGAGAGTCGTGTACCCCGGTCAGACTTAAAGCGAAACTCAGTGTAGTACAAAAGCGTACGCGGGGTGCGGAACAACGCATCATTATTTAGTATTGCGCATTTGGAATGAATCCAAGACTAATCAAGTAGGCCAGAAATCCAGATGCCTTATGTGCAGCGTGCTCTGTGTTTATTTCAAATAAAAATAAACTGAATTGAGTACCGATTACCAGTGTAAGAACGATATCGCGGCCGGCCTCGATCACGGCGTGCCGTACCATACGCCTTTGAACACGAAGCCTTCATTCGGTAAACTGCTCGAGCAGAACACGACTGGCAAAACTCAGAGTCGACCGCAACCTGAAATGCAAGATGGCTGCCGCCCACGTGTACGCCTTTCCCCGAGCTGCTGCGTCATTACGCCACCCTGCTACCGCGGGTCTCCCCGCTCATTTTGCAAATAGGGTTATCATCTCCGCGAGGCTCCCGCGACGCTTTTCGACCTGGTCTTTCGTTTCGAAAATAGTTTTATTCTGGTCCGCGCCGGTGGCGGGCGGGCGGGTGCGCGGCGGTAATCTCTTCATCACCGCGCTGTCTTTACCGCTTTGTTTTCTCTCTGCAATTCTCAGCCTTCCCCGTTTGCTCCCTCTCCTTCCCGCGCCTTCCCCCTTGGCGTAGGCGCTCGGCGGCGTTCCGCTTTTTACCGACTCTGTTGCTTCTCGCACCGGGGTGTTCTTCCCCAATTCTTACAAATTGCGGGAGGAGGATGTATTAACGAAGCGAAAATGAAAACAAATAGGGTTGTTGCGCTCGCTCCATTTCCGTCATTATATGGCCGCTTCGTTATTTTTATTTTATTGTTCCCGTTTTAAGCGTCGTTCGTGCACGCTGGCATTTTTTTTTTTCTCGCGTAATAGAGACAGGCCGCGAGGCTTGCGTCAGCTAGCGAATAAAGCCTCGACCTTCGCAGCTAGTGTTAGAGGGAAGGAGAGAGCTGGAGGATCCCCATTTGCATGTCTCGGAGGCCTAAGGCGGTTGAAGCAGTCTTTGCTTCACAAAGAAATGGGTGATGAGGCAAAGAGTGAAGCAGAACTGCAGCGGTTGTACGATTAGGTTACGCTGACGAGGGGAATTTCACTCCCCGAAGATGAGTCGGTTTTCGGAGCCTTTTGTAGCTTGTGGGAAATTACGACGCCTCCGTGTGATGCTGGCTCGCTTCGCAGGTGCGCTTTATATTGGGGGACTCGTTACCCAAGCTTTAAGCAGCACGAACGTCGCTTCCACGTGTACGTCCTAATTTATTTACCTTTATTGTTTCTCTTAGACGGCACGCAGTGAACGATATAAGTCTCCGAACTTTGAACCGCCGATGTTTTTAACCAAACATCAACATCATAACTTTGTTTGGATCGACAAGCAAAACTTGACTTGAACTATACTAAACTACTTAGCTCGCATCGGTCATTAGATCCTCGCACAAGGAACATGTTTCTTCATATTGTAACCGCGTAAAGCGACAAAACGCTCTTCGGTTTTGTGACGTCGCGGATGAGATGGCTGTATACTGATCACAACATCATCGGTTGGGGACTTTCGCGCGCCTCAGGCTCTACGTGCATCACGTCACATTCCCGTACTCCTTGGCCTTCACCGCGCATGAATAACGACGGTGGCAACCTATACACCACTGGAATGTGGGATTTGTCTTATGGTAGCAAGGTGCCTTTATTTTAATTGCTGCTACGTTGTGTTTGTACCTGGTCCTCAAGGTCAAGACTACTATAGTCAACCGACATTGAAGGAAATATAGTCACTGCCAGCCCAATCAACAGAGGGCGTTGCAGGCCCCAAGCATCTGCTGACTCGCGAACTCTGGAAGGCGGTTGTGGTGCCTGGACTAACCTTCGCCAACGCGGTTTTTTGTGTCCCTGGCACAGTGCGGGAAGTCATGAAACGTCGTCAACGACAGGTCGGGAGGCAGGCTCTGGGCTGTCACGGAATGGTGGCTACCGAAGCAGTCCAGGGAGGTCTTGGGTGGTCGTCGTTTGAGGCAAGGGATTCGACCAGTAAGATTACTTACGACAGCCGTCTCCGTCTCATGGACCGCGGCCGGTAGGCCAAGAGACTCTTCGTGTACACGTAGCTCACGGGAATGCAGACTGGCTGGAGGAAGCGGCTGTATCAGTTAGAGAAGAAATACGGCTTCTTTTCAACCCCTGTAACTATTACATCAGACAGGAAGTGGGAAATAGAGATACAAAACAGGGTGAGAGAGGAGGAGACAGCTCGGTGGGCAGAAACGGCGAAGTCCAAGTCGACGCTATGTATGTACCATCGATATAAGCACGAAATTTCGGCAGAGACTAGACTATACGACAACAGCCTGGGCAGCCGGCTCCTCTTTGTGTCACGCGCATGAGTGCTGCGAACGCAGGTGTATCGCCGTCGCTTCGACCAGATGGTGGAATCTGCAGCATGCCGTGTGTGTGGTCAGGCGGATGAGACAATTGAACACCTTGTGCTGTCTTACACCGGTCTGCAACCAGTTCAACCGGCGGAGTGTGGACAGGCAACCCGGGAGCTCGCACTGGCAGAGGCACTCGGCTCTGGGTCTGCTTCCAGCTCAGTGGCAGACTCTGCGGGTGGGACTAACGGCAACAACAACGCCGACGCTACACCGAGAACCAACGGAGGGTGGCGTGAGCAGGTGGAAGCCACGAAGCGAAGAACTGGTGGATGCTAGTTCACCAACGGGGATAACCGAATCCTCACTGGCTAGGTCCCAAACTCTACGGATTCAAAAGGGAACAGCCGCAAACAATCATCATCATCATCATCATCTTCATCATCATCTCATTATCACTTCGCAGACGATAATAACGTGGCATTATTCAATAAGAACACCAAACAACAAATCATGAAGCAGGAAGCGTGACCATCATAAGCCACTCCGTGCGCTTCTTTCGCTGTTAGTGACTTTATAGAGAACAGAGAATTTAATGACTCCTCCAGTCAGAGCTTCGAAACGTTCCTTTACTGTGCCATGTGAGAGTGTCTGTTTGCAGAATGATCTACGGTCTGGAGTACAGTCTTCTATTTTTAGAGCGCAGCTCTTAGGCGCCTGTTTCCGGCTTGAGCGGCGTCGCCGTCGGCGTCGGCGTAACCGCGAGCGTTGCATTATGGGAAGCGGGGAAACTTCCCCGCTAAATTTACCAGGAAAACTTAACCCTCTAAGCTTAGCGGGGAAATTTTCCTGCTTAATTTAGCGGGAAAAGTTTCGCTGATTTCCCTCTAAATTGGAGGCAAGGAGGAGAGGAGGAGGCGGAGGAGGCGGAGGGGGAGGAGAGGCATACCTTCGCCTCCTTCCCAACCCCTCTTCCTCCTCAAGAGCTGCGCTCTAATTTCGCATTACAAAAAATTGTAAACGCCTTGCATCTTTTTTTTTTTTTTACGTTTTAGCAAAGTACTGTTCAGTATCACTAAATCGATATGAGCTTACTCAGTTTGCGAATTTTAACTTCTTTTCTTGGCACTCAAAACTGCGTTGCTTCGTGAACCCGCGCATTGTTATATATACAGGTTTTTTTGTTTTTTTTTTACAGATTTGTTTAAAAAAAAGGTAATGAAATCTACACTTATGCGGTGTGTGTGAGTGAGCTATCGGCCAGGGGGACACTATGTGGATGGCTAATCTTTAAGAAAAGTCGGCTAATTAATTAAAATTCTTGAATTAACTTTTAATTAGTGAAAATAGACATACGGTCCCAATTAGAAACTTACTGAGCGTTATTTAAAACCACTAAATCAACTCTTTTTAGAACGACTTGAAGTTCGTGGGAAGCTCGGGGGTGCGCCAATTTTACCACCCGTGTAGCAGGCGTAAACGTAGCAGTGGCGGAACGCGATAATGATGTAATCATTCGCATTCCGCCGCTGCTAGCTTTGCGCCTGCTTCACGAGTGGTTACTTTGGTGCGCCCCCGAGTTTCCCACGAGCTTGAAGTATTTCTAAAAAGAGTTGATTTAGTAGTTTTCGATGACTCTCAGTAACTTTATAATTGAACCCATGTGTCTTTTTTCACCAAATAAAAAGTTAATTAACGAATTCTAATTAAAATGCACCAGTGCACGAGACGCGGGCCTCGTGCACTGGCGCATTTCACGCTACTTCCAAGACAAAGGCAAACACATCGAGGGGTTTAATCTCACGGCGACAGCAGCTTCACTGTTTCGCCCTCTACCGCAGCGACCGCGCTCCCCCGGTGAATGCCGCTCGAGTTGAAATAAACGCGTTGAAGTAAACGAAGCAAACAGCGGCGCAGCATTAAAGGGGCGATGCAACAATTTTTGTACTTTGCGCAAATACCGCTTAGAACGGATCCCTGACGTTAATGACCTATGAAACACGCGCTCGTTTTTTCCCTCACGCAATAGCAGTCCCAGAAGAAAATTAAAGAAAAACGAGCAGCGTCCACCCCCTCAACTCGCAGCCAGAACAAGCGGCCACGTGATCTGGAGCGATTATATGCCGCCAATGTTGATCAGAGGCACGCGCTGTGGTTGGCAAAGCACAGGACACGCGGTGAGTTCCAGACATTGTTATGGCTCGGCTATTGTCGTCGTTGCAGCGATTGGACACGCGCCATACCCGAATGCTTTTCGAGCTAGAAATTATCACGAGCCAAAATTGAGTGACACGCAATGCTCGGGTCCAATCTATGAACCGCATTCAAATATTGTCATTGGGATGTACTGCGATCCCCACGTTACGTCATCAAATTTTCGAAAGGAGAGATTGAATGAAAATGATCGATTTTGTCCTTGAAATTACACCGGAACAAAGGAGTTTCTTCGCCAGTGGCGTTGAGTGCGAGTACCCTTAAGTACCACTAGTGCCAGTAAGCTCGTGTGAAGTGAAAAACATTCCCAATGAATGTCATTGAACCGCTCCTTTAAATGAGCGGCCCTTGAAGCGAATGGCGGCGGAGCACCCCCTCGTGGCACGTGTCTTGCGCGTTGCCACAAAATTGGTTAGCGGCTCTTGTAAAAAAAAATGCCTTTATCAAGAAGGCTTTAGTGGCGGCAGGTTCGCTCGCCAGCCTTCGAGCAATAATCAAGTATCCACAGGGCCTGGCGGTCTAGAAACAGAGCCGTGAAAGTAAGTTCAAAGACACGTTATGAAAATCGCCCACAGGGCTTAGGATTCCCCCGAGTTCTGCCGCGCAAGCATTCGCAGCACATGTTCTGAAACATAGTCTCCTCAATACTGACAAAGCCTGGCAGAGAGAGAGAGAGAGAAAACTTTTAATAAACAATTAGTTTGGCTCCTCCGAGGCGAGAGGAGCCCTCATTCCAGGGCCCCTGTAGCTGTCGCTGCGGCACGGGCCCGCGAGACCAGATTACGCTGGTCGTCCGGATCCCATCGCCACGAGACGCGGCCGCCGAAAGTGAAAAGGTAGAGCGGCTGACAAGAGTCTATAGCCCCTCTCAAGAGTCATGTAACGGGCGGCCCGCTGCGGCGAGACGCCCAAACACACTTCTCCCGAACGACGAAATGTCCGCTCGTGCTTCACACATTTCTCGGGCTACCGCTTCTTTTCTCGTCGGGTTTGAAAACCATTTTTCGGATCCTCGCCGCTGCCAAAGCTGTGCGCTGAATACCAGACTCCCCGAGAAATGTTTTGTGCTACCAGATCCTCGCGCTCCAAATCTGCGACCGGGCACTCTATGGCTCCGTCATCGAACTGCCAGGCTTTGTGAGTATAGGGGGGGCTATGTCTGAACCCAGCGCGGCGCGCTAACACACTCGGCCACTTGGCCCCAGTGTCGTCTTTTGTTGTTTTTTTTTACAGCGGAGCTGTTAAGGGCTAGGTTCCCCAGGATTGTGTCCGTGCATGTCGACACAAACCTACCTGGACAGCTACCGCCATCTATAAGCGACGGCGGCAAGCACACAACCAGTATGGTTTCCGCCGTCGCTCGTAGATGGCGGCAACCTTTCCAGCTATATAGGGTGCCTACATGTCTGTCTGTCTCAGGGTGAAGACATCCATTGTTGCGCTGAATGTGCCAGCGCGTGACACTCTCGCGCACTCGGTGCCTGACTTGGGCGGTAAAATGGCGTCTTTGCATTAGCCAAAGCTACGCGCTCGAGCTGAGTGACACCGAATTGCGCGCGCTTAGAGATGCATGAAAAAAAAAAAAGAAACGATTGGGCGGAAAAATGGCTGAGATGTCACCACTCAAGCAAAAGCGCGCGTGTGTATGAAGGCACTCTACACCTATAATAGAAGAATGGATAGTTGGGCGCGTTGGTGGGAATTCATCGTAGGAAACAGCGCGAAAAACGGACGACGACGAAGAAGAAGCGCACAGTGTTTTGAGTACAGCTCCGCTGGTCTTCTTTCTTCACGAGAGTGGAAAGGCTGAACGATTCTCTTTAAAATTTATTTAATTAAAAACGGTGCTATAAAACGGCTTCGTATGTGTATTTATGTGCACTGTTGGACACTGTTTTTTTTTTTTTTTGCAGCGAATTTACAGCGATAGCTGTTAGTGCGACACACCGCGGTTTTGCGCCGTCAACCACGCTCCATATCGGCGCGGGCCATTTTCGGCACTCCGCCAAAACATTACACGGGCCGCTGATAACAAAATAACAAGCAAGCAATATAATATGCATGGTCATGCATGATAGCAAAATATCAAGCATGGTCATAGCCACAATGGTAAAACAGTGCACGCCGGGCAACCTCGCGGTGCACTGGGATGTGACCCAGAATTAGCAGAAACAACAATTCTCCTGAGATACGCAGATAAAACTTCCTTTTGAATTTTACAATGCGTTCTGTATTAGAATGCAAGGAGAAATCAAGTGTGTTAGTGCCTGATCATTGTACCTGACAGATACAGAGTGTTATTTTCTAAACGAATAGCCGTAGAGATGGTATTAATAGTGTGTGTTTGTTTCAATAAACTCATTTGAGAGTGCGCTTCGTCTTATCTACTCTCTTGTCCCTGCTGATTCGGCGCCTTTCGTTTACCACGTGTGAGTATTTGCACCGAAGTGACGTACGAAAACACGCTCCCCTTTTACACAGACAGCTGAAATGTTCTCTACTAATACACCCTTATTGGTTCCAAACCGCGATGGACATTTCGTCCGGTGTGTTACCCGGTTTAATACGAAACGTCTATGCGAACTTTCTGGTTCGCGCTCGCACCTTTAACGTTCCTTCACTCCATCTGCTCCAAAATGACACCTTAGCGGCTCCGACGTTGCATCTTAGCCGCAGTTGTGTTTCACCGCACGGTTTGCGTAAGTGTTTATATTTTTGTTAATGTCGCTTTTTTTTTTTTCCGTGCCGGAGCGATTTTGTTTAAAGGAAGACGAAGTTTAGAGATGCCTCGTGGTTCTCGTTGGGCGAAGGCGCTTCTTGCAGTTACCGTTCTTCTGAGTGCACTATTATTCCAACCCGGTCTCGCCGAGGACGGTGTTCCCAGCTGTGATCCCACCGGGTGCAGAAAGAAATGCATCAAGGACGGTGGCGACGACGGGGAGTGTCTCAATGGCATCGTGTGTGCCTGCGTCGTAGACAGGCCCGAGGACCATACCATGTTCCCGCCAGGAGACTTCTTTCCGGATGACGAAGAGTTGAACAATCTCTAGGCACATCTGACTCGACTAGCAAGGACTTTCGAAACGAGACATTGGCACCGAATGCATTTATGGATATATGGTGTCGATGCGGGCTGTGTAGGCATGTTACGATGGAGGGTTAATTTGTTCGTGCCTGCATTACAAAAAATATCATCTGTCTGCCTGTTTCATGGAAGGCGATTGAAACTTTACGTTCACGTGAACACATTTATTATTTTCAAGTTGTCAGCCAGTTATGCTTTCTAAAAAACATAAAAAACAATAAAAAAACTATTGAATTCGAAAACCTCTTTTTAAGATAAGCTCCACTAGCTTGTACCACTTTGTTTAAACACCTGAAATGACGAAACAAACCTAAATACTCTACGTTTAGTAAGCTTTGTAAAAAAACTATAGACCCCTTCAAAAAGTACGCCCTTTTACAGCCGATCTGAGCATACTGCAGTGACTTGATAAAAAAAAAAACAAGCTGTCAAGTCATTACACCTTTTTCAGAAGGTCGCCGACATCTTGAATGTCGTAACTTCTGGTATGCGGTAAAGCATCGTTCTGATCTCTCCACGCCGCTGGAAGGTGTTTAAAAAAATCGTGATTGTCACACATCCTTGTGTGACATTTTCGTCCCGCATATCAGATACGAAAACCACGTGACTGAGAACGACAGGAAAGAGAAAACGCCGACAACTGATATAATGCTCACTTCCAAGAGATTGCATACAACTGATAGAGTTGCCAATTTTATTGTCTTTGCGCACGCCGCTTTGCAGTGTTTTCAGGTCAACCGTAAGAGGCCGCAATTTGTGATGCGGTCTATAATATAACTACATCTACATGTTGCATGAAAACGCCAAGGAACAATGTGATTGTGGGGCCATAAAAAGCACCATTTTCACTATTATTTAAAAAAAAAATCTATCACACACACACACGCACGCACGCAAAAACTTGCTAGACAGGTATCTGTAACGCTTGCCACGAATAGCGGCCGCCAAAATGTCTGTACGGCGACCGCCTGTATTGAAACCAAAAGCATGAGTGAGATTCGAGGTCATGAAGCCGTAATATGGAGCGCGAGCTTCTGTTCCGTGTACTGTCGAGCTGCGACGATACGTTGGCTGACTCGTCGGACTAACTTCCCCTCACAGCTGGACCATATATTGGCGACGTGAGCGATCGAAAGCGCTGTGGCAGGCCTGCCATGATTGGCCGAATGCTGAAAATGACGTCAGCAAAGGATTTTTTTATCGACGAAAATAAGAGGAATGGTGAGAACTTCAATTTTGACGGTGTTGGCAGTGTTGCTTTGAGAGCGCTATGATTTCAGGCTTCCACCATGCCCATTACAAATGCCATCGAACTTGTTGTTCACAAGGTAATGACGTCATGAAAGGTAACCGAACGAGGGCGCCACCGAAACATCTCGCCGCTAATAGACCCTTTTCGAAGGTCTGTCTGCGGTAGGAAGCTTTGGATTCCCTGTGCAATGGCGGAAACAAAGACACCGCCAAAGTTAGGCGCCTAGAAACGACAGTAGTTCTTCTGCATCGTCATATTATGTAGATTTGGACTTGCGTTTGGCCCGGTGTCAGTTTTTTTGTCATTGTGCAGTGGTTCCAATAACCTAACAGTCGTTACATGTGCGGTGTACTGGACCACAGCCGCTCGATCCCCCGGAGTCCTAATCGAGTGGCCGTGACTGGACAAAAGGGCGCGAGAGTCACACACATATAGACGATGACGAGGAGCACGCTCTCTGATAGAACTGTAGAAGCGGGACTACCACGTCCAACATAAATGCTACGTTTTATTTAACAAGTACGTTTTACTGGCGACGAGACTGAAGGACCTACGGCACAGCCATGGCTCACAAAGTGAACATCGAGAAGTTCGAGCCTACAGCACCAAACGCTTGGATCGAGTACATCGAACGCCTAAACAGCCTCTTCGTCATTCACGGTGTAGAGGAGCCAGACTTACGGCGAGCAGTGCTGACTGAAAAATGCGGACCAGCGGCATACTCGGTAATGCGAGACCTCTGTTCACCAGCTCTACAGTCAGCAACTGACTACGAGATAATCCTCGAGCGGATGGAAAATTATTACTGCCCAGAACCACTGAAGACCTTGCAACGCTTCCGTTTCCACAAGCGAGAACAACATGAGAGCGAGACCATTGCTGCCTACGTGAGTGCACTCCGTCGCTTGGGCGAGACCTGCGAGTATGGTGCTACGCTCAACGAGATGATCTGCGACCAGATTGTTTATGGTGTGAAGGACACCAAGCTACAGGACAAGCCTCTGTCTACTAGAAACTTGGACCTGCAAATAGCTCTCGAGCTGGCAACCGCTTCCGAGGCTGCCTCGCGAGGAATACTAGAGCTACAATCAAGATCAGCGCAGCCCGAAGTGCAGCCTTGCACAGACGCTGAAACACCAGGTTCCGACTCTTCCATCGTAAACGCAGTTCAGCGCGGCTCTCCTCAGAGACCTACGCCATCAAGATCTTGTTTTCGCTGTGGGGGTCAGCACTCACCGTCGAAATGTCGATGCAAAAGCATGCTTTGTCGTTACTGTAAGAAGCTGGGCCACATTGAGAAGGTCTGCATGGCCAAGGAAAAAGAGTAACGACAACGTCTACAGTCAAGGTCGAACGAATCTCATGCTGCACACGTGGTGCAAGGAGGCCAAGCCGACATGTCCCCACCCCGTTTTGACGCGTATGCAGCTGAAAATAAAACTGAGTCGCCGCACATGGTGACGGTTACTCTCAACGGAGTTCCACTTGACATGGAAGCGGACTGTGGAGCTGCCGTATCTATTATCAGTGAAGCCACTTACAGGACGCTCGGAACAAGGGCACTTCCGGCGTTGACAAAAGATAACCATCTGCTTAAAACCTGGACACAGCAGTGTCTCACCGTACTGGGAAAAATAGAAGTCGAAGTAGGATTTCGAGGCGCCACACACACACGCTTTCACTCTTTGTGGCCAGTGGGGGTCATGCCAGCCTCCTTGGACGTGATTGGTTTGAACGTCTGGGCGTTGATGTCACAGGAGTCAACTCTTTACGCAGTTTTAATTTGCCTGGACTTTACCCCGACGTTTTCGTGGGAGGCTTAGGAGCACACCGCGGTGAGCCTATATCAATACCCAATAAATGCTACGCCGAAGTTTCTTAAGAGTCGGCCCGTTACGTTCGCTCTTCGGCCCGCCATCGAAAAGGAGTTGGAAAACCTAGTGAATCAGAAGATACTGGAGCCTGTTCGACATAGTCAATGGGCCACACCCATTGTGCCAATCTTAAAAAGAAACGGCAAGCTCCGCCTCTGCGGTGACTACCGTAGCACTATCAACCCGTTTGTGATAAATGAGACGTACCCGCTTCCGACGATCAATGACATTCGATCCACTTTAGCTGGAGGCGTGTTTTTTACAACACTGAATTTAGCTCAGGAGTATCAACAACTCCGGGTGGATGATGCAGCTGCGGATCTGATGACCATAAACACGCATAGAGGCCTGTACCGCGTGCGGCGGCTAGCTTTTGGGGTAACTTCTGCAGTTGCCATTTTTCAACGCTTTATCGACACGCTGCTGTCAGGAATCAGAGGTGTGATTCCTTACCTTGATGACATCCTTATTACGGGAAAAACAAGTACAGAATATGATGAACGTCTGAAAGAAGCATTGCGACGACTGTCAGAGGCCGGACTCCGCTTACAGAAGGAGGAGTGCGTTTTCTCCTCAGCCAGCATCACCTACCTAGGCTACCGTATAGACTCAACTGGTATTGGGCCAACCAAAGAAAATGTAGACGTTATTCGCGACGCTCCAGCACCACGGAATGTCACAGAGTTCCGTGCGTTTTTAGGGATCCTAAACTTTTACGGACCGTAATCGTAATTGTAATCTTTATTGGCTCAGGAGAGCCGTGGCACCGCGGAAAGGCGACAGCCCGTACCATGGAGGCCCGCGGGGCCTCCATGGTACGTGGCACCGCGGTACCTCCATGGTACGTGGCACCGCGGTACCTCCATGGTACGTGGCACCGCGGTACCATGGAGGCCCGCGGTGCCACGTCTAGTGATGATGATGATGATGATGATGTTTCCTGCGAGATCGGGTGACTGTGCTGGAGTCGCTGCACAAACTGCTCGCCAAGGGGGCAAGATGGCAGTGGAACAAGGCCCACGACGAAGCCTATTTACGGGTGAAACAACTTCTCCAGAGCGACAGCTTACTGGTGCACTACGACCAAAGCCTGCCTCTTTCACTGTCCTGTGACGCTTCTCCTTACGGTGTAGGCTCTGTCCTTAGCCAAACCATGCCAAATGGACGAGAAGCACCTGTGGCCTACTCCTCAAGAACACTAACTTCTACCGAGCAAAAGTATGCTCAAAATGACAAGGAAGCTCTGGCTATTGTCACAGGCGTCAAGAAATTTCATTAGTTTCTGTATGGCCGTCATTTCTTGATATACACTGACCACAAGCCTTTGCTGGGCCTGATGCATCACAGCAAACCTATGCCACAGGTCATGTCTCTACGGATGCTGCGAAGGAGCCTCATATTATCGGCCTATGACTACGAACTGGTTTATCGTCCAGGAAAAGAGTTGACTAACAGATGGACTTAGTCGCGTACCACTGACGACCTCGACTGGCGAGATCAGTGGTACACCCCTGAACTGCTTACTCTTAGAGGCGACACCAAACCCTCCACTCAACGCAAAAGGAATCGCAGATGAGACCCGCCGTGATCCTGTATTATCTAGGGTCTTATCATGCGTATTAAACGGATGGGCAGCACTGCCACCGGAGGAGTGTTTTCGGCCTTTCGTTCAAAGGCGGCACGAGTTATCACCTCACAAAAACTGACTGCTCTGGGGTAGTCGGGTGGTTGTGCCGCCTTCCAGTGGGGAGGGAACATTAACGCTGCTCCACAACAGCCACCCAGGTATCGTGCGAATGAAGTGCTTGGCTCGTAGTTATGTGTGGTGGCCCAAAATGGACTCGGAGATCGAAGAAACGGTCAGGCAATGCCTTGCTTGCCAAGAGTCGTGTCATGCTCGCGCGAGGAGCCCTACGATTCCTTGGGAACGCACGAGCAAACCGTGGTCTCGCATTCATATAGATTTTGCTGGCCCTATGCATAATAAAACATTCCTCATTGTCGTAAACAACTACTTAAAGTGGCTGGAGGTAATTCAAGTGACCTCAATGACAACATCATGCACGGTATGCCACCTTCGTGGTTTGTTTGCCACTCATGGGCTTCCCGACGTCATCGTGTCGGATAACGGAGCGTCTTTTACTTCAGCAGGATTCGAGCAGTTTTGCTCCCAAAATCAAATCCGACATGTTCGTGTCGCGCCATATCACCCGAGTTCCAATGGACAGGCCGAACGAATGGTACAGACGGCTAAAGAGAACCTTCTTGGTGTGGACTCCAGCGATTGGTCGCTCCGTCTGGCGAGTATGTTGTTCGCACAGCACTCCACTCCCCACTCTGCGACCGGGAAAACTCCGGCAGAGCTTCTCATGGGACGACAGATCACGACGGCGCTAAATCGACTTCATCCAGACCTGGATGCCGATATCAACGCACGAAGTGAAGATGCTTACAGAAACCAACCTGATGTATATATCCGCGAGGCCATATAATCATCATCAACAGGCTCGGGCGGGATGTCGCGGTGTTCGCTCGAGCAGCCATCTGTAAAAAGCCATTATGTTCCTTTCATAAAGTGTTCTTTGGATTGTGTCTCTAACCCGGCGTTACTTAGGCTGCGATGTAACAGTTGGCGACGAGACGGTGAAACAACCCCGCAATTTGTCGCAATTCCAGCCATGACAGCCCGTCCACCGCAGTTTGACGAGACAACGGGTTCATTGAACACTTACAAGGTACGGCTGGAGGCCTACTTCGAAGGCCACAGCACCGAGGAACCGAAACGGCGGGCATTATTGGTGGCTGCCCTCAGTGACAACGTGGTGAAGGTGCTTATAGGCCGTTGTCACCCCAAGAAGGTTAACGAGCTAAGCTACGAAGACGTCGTAAAGCATCTGGAAGAGTACTATGCCCCGCAAGTAAACGAGATCGCAGCAAGTTACAATTTTTTCATGCGAAACCAAGAGGACGGAGAATCCGTACAAGCATTCGTAACGGAGACGCGTAGACTGGCCGAAGACTGCAATTTTGGCGAAATGCTGCACCGCATGACACGAGATCGTCTGGTTTGTGGGCTTCGTGATGACAACGTACGCAGACATCTGCTCACCAGACGGACACTCACCCTTGAAGATTTTGCCATTGCATCCGAGAAGGCTGCAGAAAGCTCACGGCGCATGAAGAAGCAGGAGGCTAGCGTAGAAGAGGGCGCTCACCTTGTTCAGTCGGGACGCTACCCGAAAAACAGGCCGAAACCTGGGAACAAAACCGGGGATAGCCGAGGACCCTGCGGAAGGTGCGTTAATGAGTTCCACCTGTCACAAGACTGCGCACACCGGCGGGCTACTTGCTTCAAGTGTGGAAACCGCGGACATCTCGCCAGGGCCTGCCGGGGTGCCAAGAAGGAACCTCGCTACATGCACAAGACTAACGCACTGGACGAGGATTACGCTTCCGAATTGGAGGAGCCGGATACGCTGGTTACGCTGGTGGCACACAAGTCATCAAGCACCAGTACAGTGAGACCCATTTATAGAACAATGACCTGGAACAACGTACCACTCGTGATGCTAATTGACTGTGGATCCCCGGTAAGCGTTATACCGCAAGACGTGTACGAGAAGCACAAGTCCGCGTGGCCCACTCTGAAGAAAACAGAGCTGAGACTTTCGTGTTACCTGGGACCTATTTCTATCGCGGGAAAGATAGAGATGACAGTGAAGTTCGGGGGACAAGCAGTGGCAGGATCGCTAACGGTGGTGAATTGCACGGGGCCTATCCTTTGTGGCAGAGACACGATCAAAGCATTTAACCAGTTGGGCGTGCCGGTGCTTTCCTCGGGAAACACACTGGCAAACTTGCATGTAGCCAAGCTTGCTGAGCCCAAACCGGTCACATTGAGGATCCTGCTGGACAACTTTGCTGACGTGTTTGAGCCAACTCTAGGTCTTTGCAAGAGAGCTCCAGTTCACCTGAGCATAAAAGATGGAGCCACTCCGCGTTTTTAGAGCGCAGCTCTCAGGGGCCCGTTTCCAGTCTGAGCGGCGTCGGCGTCGGCGTAACCGGGGGGGGGGGGGGGGTCACGTGACCCCCCCCGAGGTCACGTGATCCCTCGAGGTCACGTGACCCCCCGAGGTCACGTGACCCCCCGAGATCACGTGATCCCCCCGAAGTCACGTGACCCCCCAGGTCACGTGACCCCTCCCCCCCCCCCCCGAGATCACGTCATCCCCCTTTCCCAAGATCACGTGACACCCCCGGGGTCACGTGACTACCCGCAGGTCACGTGACCCCCCTCAGTACCATTCCCTACTCCTCCTCAAGAACTGCGCTCCAATTCGGCGTTACAGGGATTTGTAAACTGCTTTCATTTTTCAAGGCACGTACAGTGCCCTATGCCCTTCGTGACAAAGTGTCTAACGAAGTCGACCGACTGGTCAAGGAGGGTGTACTGTCAGCGGTGACAGTTTCCGACTGGGCTACACCCGCCGTGCCGGTGGTGAAAAAGAACGGGGACATCAGGCTCTGTGGAGACTTCAAACTAACAGTCAACGCCGCTACGAAGACGGAACAGTATCCCCTGCCCAGGGTGGAAGATATTTTTGCTGCGTTGAACGGCGGGGAAGTTTTCAGCACCCTCGATTTAAGGAATGCCTACAACCAGTTGGTCTTGGACGAAGAATCTCGCAAGATGACGGTGCTGAACACCCACAAAGAGATGTTTTGCTTCAACAGGCTCCCATTTGGGATTGCGTCAGCGCCTGCTATATTTCAGCGTCGCATTGAATCCCTGTTGAATGACCTACCTGGAGTACAAGTGTACCTAGACGATATCATTGTCTCAGAAAAGAAAAATGATGACACTGCCCTCCGCCGAGTGCTTTAGAGATTGCGAGAGAGCGGACTGAAAGTCAATTGAGAGAAGTGCAAGTTTCGACAAGAGGAGGTGACATTTTTAGGCCATCGCATTGACGCCAGGGGTCTGCACCCCACAGGAGACAACTTGTCAGCAGTGTCCCAGGCGCCAAGGCCAATTTCTGTGACCGAGCTAAGATCATACCTTGGCCTCATAAATTATTACAGTAAATTTCTGCCTAACATGTCCACGAAGTTGGAGCCTCTGTACCAGCTGCTAGCTAAAGGTGCAAAATGGCAGTGGGGAAGAGAACAGGAAAAATCGTTCACTGGGACAAAGAAAGCGTTGGAGACCGCGCGGTTCCTAGTGCATTTCGACCCAAACAAGCCCTTGAAGTTGGAGTGCGATGCCTCTCCAAAAGGGGTAGGGGCAGTGTTGTCACATTGCACCAATGGCACAGATTATCCAATTGGTTTTCGGCCGAGGACACTAACGCCGGCCGAACAGAACTATTCACAGCTTGAGAAAGAGGCCCTTGCTTTAGTCTTTGGAATGTCACGGTTCCGAGATTATTTGCATGGACATAAGTTCACACTTGTCACAGACCACAAACCTCTGACAGGTTTGTTTCACCCGGACAAGGCAACACCACAAATGGCTGCGGCAAGAATCCAGCGCTGGGCCTTACTCCTCGGATCCTTCCAGTACGATCTGCTGTATCGCCAGGGGAAGGACATTGCCAATGCCGATGTCCTTGGTCGGCTGCCAGTTTCTCACGAGACGCCATGTCGCAGCGATGGCGAGCCCGCGGAATACCTGTTGTACACCCAGAGCCTGGATGTTGGTGTCTTAACGGCTAGGCAGCTAGCAGACATGACTGAGCAAGACTAGTCGCTCCGTCAAGTGAAGATCTGGATTCAGCAGGGGTGGCCAGGGCACGTTGCTGAAACAGAGAAGAGGTTTCAGCCCTTTTTCAGCAAGAGAAATGAACTGACTGTCAGTCACAACCTGGTCTACTGGGGACATTGAGTGGTTCTGCCCCAAGCCGCATGCTCCAGGATGTTATCGGCCCTCCATGACACCCATCCAGGAATGTCGGCCATGAAAAGTATGGCTCGAACCGTCTTCTGGTACCCTGGAGTTGATCGAGACATCAAAGATCTTGTAAGAAGGTGCCAAACTTGCATCCAGGCCTCTCCGATGCCCCCAGCTGAAGTTCCCATCAGTTGGCCGGACACCAACCAGCCGTGGTCACGCCTTCATGTAGACTATGCTGGTCCGCTGGAGGGTCAGATGATACTAATTGTAGTTGACTCAAGCACCAGGTGGATAGAGGCGGTACCGATGAAGACGGCATCGGCCGAGACCACAGTGGAAGCACTCCGCGTTATTTTTGCGCGGTTCGGGCTGCCAAGAACGTTGGTGTCAGATAATGGACCACAATTTACCAGCGCTGTTTTCAAACAGTTTTGGCAAGACAACCACGTACAGCACCTGACTACAGCTCCATACCATCCGCAGTCAAACGGACTAGCCGAGCGTGCGGTGCGCACAGTTAAGGAGGGCATTCACAAAGTATTGCCTGGCAATCTTAGAACAAGGCTTGCGAGATTTCTCTTCCGCTACCGGAGGACCCCCACAAAAGATGGGAAGTGTCCATCCGAGCGGTTACTCGGCTACCACATTCGGTCCCGGATTGACTGCTGTCTTCCAGACCACTCGCACTCACGCCCGTCCAAAAGCAGCAGCCGTCCTTTATTCGCTGGCAGGACCGTGTGGTCACGCAATTTTGGCGTAGGACATCGCTGGGTTCCTGGAGTCATCCGGTCGTCCGAGGGTGCCCGGATGGCAACGGTGGATACTTCACAAGGGGAGCAGCGGCGGCATGCTGATCAGCTCCGGACACGAGTTCCCTCGCCAACGGGCCAGCCTGCGACAGGACTTACACCTGCTACACGTTCGAGTGCAGTGGATGACCAAGGGACCACCTCACCGGTGCCGATTCTCAGAAGATCGACCAGACAACAACGACCTCCTGAGCGTTTAGATCTTTAGGGGGGAGAAAGGCTGTATATATCCGCGAGGCCATATAATCATCATCAACAGGCTCGGGCGGAATCTCGCGGTGTTCGCTCGAGCAGCCATCTGTAAAAAGCCATTATGTTCCTTTCATAAAGTGTTCTTTGGATTGTGTCTCTAACCCGGCGTTACTTAGGCTGCGATGTAACACAACCGTTGGCTGAAAAATTGAGGAGTTTTAAGCCAGGTGATGAGGTGTACGCCCGAAACTACGCATCTGGGCCTGTTTGGGTACCTGGCAATATAGAAGCTGGAACAAGTCCGAAATCGTACATTGTGCAGACAAATCAAGAACAATTCTGGCGTCGTCACATAGACCAACTACGCGCCCGTACTTCAGCTACTGTGGGTGAGTCAGGCGATGTCGAATTCGGCCTAGCGCCGTTGCTAGCGCCTGCCCTAACTCCTTTACCGTCGAGTTCATCAGAGCCAAACATGCTTCAGCGGCGCACCTCAGCTCAACAGTCGCCTAGACAAGACGTGAACTCACCCCAACGGTGGATGTCAGATCAACAGTCGCCTAGGAAAGAAGTGAACTCGCCCCAACAGCGAGCTTTTCCTCAGCGGCCGGCAGGGGGAAGCAACATTAAGTTCACCAGCTTTATCCACGTCAACGGCACCGTCGCTACGTCCAGCAAGAATGGCTTCCCTGCGCGGTCTACCTCCTACAGCGCATCCGGCTTCGGAAGAACAAACTACTTCGAGCGATGGAATCGCTGCGTCTCAAAATGGACAGGCGGCGATTTCAACAGAATTAAGGCGTTCCGAGCGTGCAAGGAAGCGCCCGCGTTATCTTTCGGACTTCGTGTGATTAAAGGAGTGTGGTGTACTGGAAAAAAGGGCGCGAGAGTCACACACATATGGACGACTACGAGAAACACGCTCTCTGATAGAACTGTAGAAGCGGGACCTACCATGTCTAACATAAATGCTACGTTTTATTTAACAAGTACATTTTAACATGGCTTTCGAAAGTGGTCAATACATAATTTTCTTTGCAAACGCCACCAGACCGTACTCCAGTCTTTGACGTCCCAGCAAACTTCCGATTCATAAAAATAATAAACAAAGCCCACCTCAACATCGCTGCTTGAAACGTCAATGAAACAAGAAGCGCGAGATCTGTTAAAATGTTTAGAATATACCTGTAAACCAAACCGACTTGACTCCTCTAAGACCTTAAACATTGGCGACGTGCGCGATCGAAAGCTTCGCTCTGATCGGCCTTCCGCGATTGGCCAGGTGCTGACTATGAAGTCAGCAAAGGATTTCTCTTCGACGGAAATAGGAGCGGAAGAACTTGAATGTTGGCGGTGTGGGCAGCATTGGTTTCAGAGCGCAATGATTTCAGGCTTCCACCATGCCCATTACAACCACCATCGAACTTGTTGTTCGCGAGGTAATGACGTCACGAGAGGGAACCATAGTAGGACGCCACCAAAACATCTCGCCGCTACCCGAGGCAGCGCGAGCGCGCCACATTTGCTTTTGCTTAGATAGTACTTTCTCTAGTTCGCTGAACCGCCACCGCGTTTTCGGTGCCGTAGCTCAACACACTAGCAGACGCTTTCGCGTGTGTTTCTGTGTGCGTCCGCTCCACGACCGGTGACATTTTGAGGATAATCCGCTGTATTTTAAGGACTTTTCCCATCGTTATTCCGATTGTACGTACGTTCGGTAAAAAGCTGCAAGCTGATCTAGATCGCATTCTTTTCTGGTCGAAATATAACAAACTTCGCCTAAACTTAAACCAAATGCGCTACCACGCACATCACTGCCTCGCGCCAACTTTCGACCCCTCCAACACCTTTCCTGAACCTAGTGGAAATCCCAAGAACAACACATATCCACCTCCTAGGTGTCATCATCGACCAGCATTTCGATTTCAATCGCTATGTCCAAAACGTCGTGTCCAGGGAAAGGTGACCCCTTGGCTTCGTCATTCGGTTCACAAGAGCCAGTTCCGATGTGCCCAGATTGCTGTTCACAGCACTGGTGTTGCTCATCCTGTAGTTGTGCTGCTCGGTGTGGGATTCGGCAACCAGGGAACTTGTTGCCTCCCTCGAATTGGTGCAACGTCGCGCTTCCTACCTTATTATGAGGAGCCAACTTGGCCCCCGAACACCTTCCTATCGAGCACTGCACCTCCTCCGTTCAGTCGGCAGGGACCCGCTTCAACGTCGAAGTCAAGTAGCGACCACGCGGCTCCCAGCCACTTTTCTGCTACCGGACTCCTCGCTTCCTTTTGCCTCCTCCCTGCGGCGTACTCGCACTGGTGGACTGCAGCCCCTTTTAACCCGTACGTTTCGTCACTTGAACGCCTTCGCACCCCGTGCAGTGCAACTACGGAACCCCCCCCCCCCCCCCCCCCCCCACCGCCAGTCACCAGCTCACCAGCAATCGACAGTGTCTCACTTCGAACATTCACCAAGAGCGTCACGGCCCACCTACGGAGCATCTAACTCGATTTCTTTATTCCGATCACAGTAGGGGGCTCCAGCAGGCAGACTGGATGCACCATTTTGTACACTCGTATACTCTACTGATGCCTTGCTCACAATACTAACTATATTCTAACTATATTACAGTGACTCAGTGTAACCTATTCTATACCCACTATGTGCAAGCATTAGCGCCTGCCTATTAAATGCAACAAAAATAATCTGAAACAAACGTTATTTCACCAAGCTCCCACTGACTTCCATAGCGGCCGCCGCGCTTTTGGTGCTCAGCTAGGGCGGCGCCTAGCGGAACACTCAGTCCCTCCAAGCCGTTCACGTGATATTTTTTGGCCCGCGAGCTCCCATAGGGAAACGCGGAGTGAGCTGGTCGCCTCTAATAAAGCCGGTCGTGGTTTCCAGAGTACCGAATTCCATTTAGTGCGCATACCGGAAGTCAATCCCGCAGAATTCAGTTCCGATTCGAAGGTTTTGCATTTGGCGAAAACAAGGAGGATAGAATGGTAGGAGAGGGCATGACGTCAGCCGGATAGACTCCACAAGCCATGCACCCTTGACGCCTCGCCTCCTTTCTCGTTTTCCTCTTTACTCTCCTCACCTCCCAACATAACCACATCACGTGACCGCAGCTAGCCTTCGTCTAGCCTTTGATCTGATATAACCAACGAGGTAGAGGGGCTTAGAGCGATAAACCGGGGTTCCGGTCTGCACTCGAAAGTGACCCCCATAAGGCGGCTCCCATTGTACGCAAATTTGACTACTCGTCACATGACCAAATTAAATACGTGACGTCACAGGAAAGATGGCAGCGCCCATGCAGCCGCTAGCCCCAGCTGGGCCGGAGCTTGTCGGATTCTTTGTTGGTAGTCGTTCGTCTCGGCGAGTTGATTTCAGACGCGGAAGCCGTCATAGGAGGCCGGTCGAAAGCGAGTTCAGAGTTCAGCGTGGTGTCTGACGTAGGTATAACGTGAAAATACGGAGGAACGGTGTGCATTTCGCTGGTGGCCGACGGGGATATTGCCACGGAAGAACCTGCCCTACGTTGCTCGGGCTACGGATTGATTCGGATACCGCTAGGATAAAATGTAAGCCAACGTTCCTGTGCTCTGGATGACCGTCGGAATCTTCGAGGTCTGCGGTGAAGCGTGTGCAACATATCTGGGCACACAGTTTAGCGACGGAAATTTCGTGAGTCGTGCTTGGCAGTGGGCAATCGTGGTGCCGCTTCGTTCAAGTGACCGAAGGCTCACTTTGGTTGTGCGGCGCACCGGAGACCTGCCTTGAAGCTGGTAGTTGCCGTGCCGTGCTAACGGATGCTGTGTTGCTTTCCAAATTATTCCGGCGTAGACCTGCACTTTCACGGAGCACAGGTGTGCCGGCGTACCGAAGAGCTGCCTTCAACCTGGTAGTTCTTGTGCCATGCTTTAGGTGATGCTGTGCTGCTTCCCAAATTGCTCCGGCGTAAACGTGCACTTTCATGGAGCACAAGTGTTGCAGTTGATATTGATTCCGCTGGTCTGACGCACGCTTCGTCGACACAAAAGTTTCATCAACACTTGTTACGCGAATTGCAAGCCGTATGGACATTTCATTGCGAGTGTTACCTACCCAGTCCACCTATTCACGCCGCTTTGCGACAACAGTCTGCAGCGGCTCATAACCAGAAAAGTGGTCCCACGGCAGTCGCCAAACCCCGAGGGAGAGAATTTATTCGGACAGAATGCCACTAAAGCAATGAAGCTTCTTTAGTGGTCAGGGTAGTCCTTCTGTCAGTTTTGTTATATTTTCACGGGTGCTTGCTCCAGCCCTATCTTCTGTCAATATTTACTATTCTGGAAAGTTCCAGGCCATGCTCAGCTGTTATCGTATGTTCTGGTGGAGATGTTGGGTACTTTACCCATAGCCCTTCACTCTGTGCACCTTGGCGGCTCTTCAGCCGAGTTGCCCGATAACGGGACACGGGTGGCGGACTATCCCGCCTCTTAAACCCTTGGCGAGCCTTGAACCAATAACTATCCCGAGCCCGGCAGAAAGATAGCAAGACGAGCAAGTACCACAAGGACGAACCTCGAAAATACACCACGAAGAACCTGAAATCTGAGTCGGTCGCTGCTACCAGCAGGAACCACCGGAATTCGGTCTTTTGCGAGAAAAATCCGAAGCTGACTAAGCCAACAATAACAAACCTGTAGCAGTGAACCGCGTCCACTCCCACCATTGTTTGTATGTCCGTCGCACCTCACACTTCGACGCCCTTTCACGCATGGTATATGAAGGTGTCGAGGGCTGGATTGAACAATATGACCGTGTTGCCCGCCACAGTGGGTGGACAGACAACCAGCTCCTGCAGATCCTATACTTCTTGTGGAAGAAACTGTCAGGCACTTGTTTGAGAACCACAAATCCTCCTCAACGTCATGGGAAGTTTGCAAGATCAAGCTGAAGTGCACGTTCATCAGCCAACATTGACGCGAGACCCGAATTCCTGATTCCGTCCAGGACACGACCCCAACAAGAGCGTCGCTGCCTTCGTGGAGGATGTTTTGTGCCTGATCGAGCACCCACGCCAACCCTGGTGCTACAGAAGACGAGAAGATAAGAATCCCAAGCCCCTCAGGTTAGGGACAGCCCCTTTGGCAGCCTTGTCCGCAAACCCACGACAACAGTCGAAGGGTTCGTATCACCGAGACTTCCAACATTGAATGTACGCTGCAGGCCGAGCCTGTCACTATCAACAACTCCCCGGCGTCTCGACACTCGAGTCATCCAGCTGCAACTTCGACGCCAGACTCCCAGGAATCCGTAACATCATCCACATTGTTGTCCGGGAGGAGATCAGGAAGCTACTTTCTGCCATCAGTTGCCTAGCTTTTATTTTGATTGCTGAGATTGTTTCGAAACAAGTTCGACAGGCATTTCAACTGAAAACTTCTTCAAGCAAAGAGGCATCTGACGAACCGAGGGCAACTTATGCCACAAAGTCACGACGTCCACCACCGGCTACCAGTTAATATTCAATGGCAATTCAACGAGACACCCCAACACCGAAGCATTCCCAACATCGGAAAGAACCACTGTAGGTTCTTGCTGAACAAAGTACACCGAGGAAAACGGAGGTGCTGCGAATGGTCGACCGAACACCACTCTGCTGCCACTGCATGAGGCCAACCATGTCTACTGGAGGTGCCGGTAGCAATGAATTGGCCTGCAAGAGTTTGTGCCGAACGACCTTAGACCACGTCTCGAGGAGCGTCTGCAGGACATTGAGGATTATCTTCGGTGACCTTTGCTCCTGGTGCTGACATTACACCGAGGCTCCTGATCCCCATCACCTCAGTGGCGAATCCAAGGGGGGGGGGCGGTGGGGGCGATCGCCCCCCAAACGCCTCGCCAGGCAACGCCCCCCCCCCCCGGGGTTCTTCGTCAGCTCGAAGAAAAAACGTAAGCAATCGACGCGAGGGACAAAGGATTAAAACAGCGGTGGGTGGATGCGCCTGCTGGGCGCTTCCAGAGTGGGGTTTATCTCTGTCAAGGTCACGGTACGTCTTCCCGACAGGGACGGCGCCAGAAGTTTCGAAGTGGAGACAGCGGGGAGGCGCACCAAATATCAGGGTCCTCGACTGCAGGCACACTTCCAAACAAGGCCAGCACGTCGAGCACGGGAAGAAAATACCTTCAACATATCTAGTCCCCTTTCTCTCTCTGTCTCCCTCTCTCTCTTTGGAGGTTGTCTGCGAAACATTTGTGCCCTGAAAGCTCCCAAACGCGGACGCCAAGCAGCCTTCCTCAAGGGTACGATCCTATACACAGCGGATTATCCTTCCTCTCTAGCGGCCGCCTTTTCATCACTTTTCGTTTGATGGTTTCTTCGTGGTTCTGGGCTTGTATTTTGGCATGTCTTTTTTAGCTTGCTTTGAGATGCTGTCGCCCACGGGCTCACTAAAGGTATCTTATTGGCACGGTGTGCTCGTTGCCCAGGGAAGTGCGGAGGGGGCGTACCAGGAGGAGACGTTCCAGGGGGGGGGGGGGGGGATGCAGCTTGTACAACCAGGTGACCAATTGCTTTTCTTCTCAGCTGAGAGAGGAAGCAAATGCTCTGGGTACAGTGTAGTCTGGATCTGAGCTTCTGAAGACGCTCCGGACTTCCCCACGACCTTGGCTTAAACATAAGCCCGCTTTCGTCCTCGCCTCCAGCCTTGACTGAGGATCAGCGCCGCAGCGCGGAATATAGAAAGAAGCCGACGAGCGCCAGAAGGGGGAGATGTTTCCTCTAATGGGCTTCATACTGCCTGCGGTACGACGTCTCGTGGCGGGAAGCTAATAAAAGAAAGATAAACGGTACGAGCACTTTAAAGGCTGGAGGCTGCTTACACGGGGTCCTCAAGCCGACGCCGTAGGCATTTATTTGTATACAATGCCGTTCCAACTTAGGGTGACGGGACATATTTTAGGAAAGGTGCCCGCTACCCCTTGTCTCCCCTTGGCGCCGGCTTCACTTTTCGCGTTAAACGCGGCTTCTCTGGATTGACGGCAGAGCTTGTGTGTGTGTCGAACGGAACAGAGGTGGGGCTTGCTGGTTTGCAACTGCGGCTTCGAATTCCCTACCTAGGGCCTTGGGGAATACGAGCCCTTTCAAAGATGCGACTATACATAAATTAAAGAGACAGTGCCTGTGCCCGTTCGAGTGAACACCGACTCCCAAACATCCATGCTGCAGTCGTGATCGGCCTTTAGCGCAGTTGAGATTCGCCAACCGGACAACCGCTCTGCCCCATCATATCTCTGCACCTCTCCTCTCGACCCTGACGAATGAGCTAACTACCCAGAAACAAGTAAGTGTTCCTTTCATACAGAAAATATCCAGAAGAAGTGCAATTGAATATAATTTGGAATGATCCATTGCTGGTTTAATGTCTTGTCTAAGTTTAAAAGTTATAGTTGCCGAACTGCAACATGCTTTCAAAAATATTCAACAATTATTCGCTTTCGTTTTCTCGAGTTGCATCCAGAACACGTGAAAACACGAGTTTGAATTGGCAATGCCGCATGTGCTGCGCTCTGGACATTCCAAATATACGGCGAACAACCGACGAACTTGCCTGGCAGCGTTCGTTTCGCTCGCTGCGTCAACAGTGTTTTGACGCCGCGAGCAGCGTCGAAGCCGCCGAGCCATTTTTGTCGCTTGTTTGCAACGTACTCGCTCCATTGATTTAAGCCGCTCTTCCCGTTGCCGCAGCGGTTGAGCACTACCTCCATCCAGAATGTCTGCCAAGGCAATGTCAATGAAAAGTATGTTTTAAAACCACTTTCTGCATTTTGGCACTGAATATAAAGTTCTAACTACTATGCCAAGCTTAATCTCAAAGAACAGCCGAGTTTTAGATTAAAACGTTGTTCGCAATGTCATTAGCTGCATGAGCTTCCTCCGTATAGTTGGCAAAGGTTGGCTCTCCGTACATGCTCTGCGGGTGTAACGAGAATATATAAATATTCAAGCAAAATGAGCCCAAAAGTTGTAGCCCCGCCGGGGATATCTCAGCCATCAAGTTACACGGTCTGCAATTGTCACAGCCGCTATAGCACCAAACATTCATCCCCAGTAGCTAAACTTCTTTTTCTATTTCTACCGCGCTGCCACGCAAATGGAGCAATCCCGTTTCTTATGAACTACAAAATTCCTTGCGTTATGGTGTTCAGAAAGGATAGTGCCGCCACAATTTTCTAGATACTTACCTCTAGCGTGGTCACCCAAAAGGTTTTAATTCAAAGAGTTCATCCGCGACCGGTAAACCGATACAAAAGCTCTCAAGATCTATATTATGTTATCAGAGTTTAGTAAAAACGATAACCCCACAAAAAATATAAACACTCTCCACCCCCCCCCCTTCGCCGTTTTACACCGAGGAACCGCCCCCCCCCCCCTTAAAATGGAGGTCTGGATCCGCCCCTGCATCACCTCGACAGGAGGTAAGCACGACAAAGCATGTGAGCGGCAATGCAAGGACAGTTGATTTGGTCTTGGTTGTTGTCCAAGGACAATACCTAATAATTTGCCGACACTATTTATCTGTGTCCATGCAATGAAGCACACAATTTCCAACTTTGACGGAGAATGCCGCTGAGTGACTTGAAAAAATAGAATGGTTGGTTGTTCTCAAAAGTGGACACCAAGCATCACCCGACTTCACTTTGCCACACGAGACTTACACAAGTTGCAGTGGTCGCGGGATACAGAAAAAAAAATCTTCATTACCAAATGGAAGTGAAATGGCTTGGATAGCAAACAAACACTGCTGCCTGTTGCCAGCCATCAAGTTAACACTACAGCAAAAGGCACAGCCATGTAAGCACTACATGCCCGAGCTTGCTGCATTGACACAGAGAACTACCAGGAAAATTTGCGGACTAGAAGCCAGCTCTGCAGCTTCAGTGCATCAAATGTCAGTGGCCGCACACGGCGTATGATTACAAGACGGCATCTGTCGGTCAAAGCTGCCACTCGACCAAACTGAACACCGACGTGCCAGGAGCGTCATCCGACAACAAGGAGCACAGGCACTACGACTGGACGTTTGACACAAGGCTGTCGCAGAAAAAAACTCGTTATGGAACCATTTTCTAAGAATAAATAATTATGTAATTAAGTGGAAATAAGCATATTTTATACACTTATCAGATAAACATATTTCCAGTCGCCTTTACGCCTTCAGAGTCTCTACACAAAGAATTATATTCACGGCATGTGCTGGACCTTTTGAGGACACCCGCATCTCTGACCCCTCAATATTAATTAATGGGACATACCAGACTGGCAGACTGTTTGCATTGGGCTGCACTCGTTCCACTTCTCCTGAACATGTGGAACATGTGGCGCATCCGAAAACCAACTCCAGTGATGTGAAAATGTTGTTTATTAATTTATTCCCCCCAAGGGCCTCTGTAGGCATTGCAGAGAGGATATTTAAAGCTACACACGTGATAACATCAAAGCACACGGACATTATTGAGCACAAACCAGGCCCAGCTACCGAAAATAAATATTACACTAGTAAGAAATAATTATTGCTGCAACTTGTTGAGTGCAAAAACAAACACACCTCTGAGCATCTAGTTTAACAGTATGGATGCATTGTTGTATAGCAAGACACTTCCTATACGTATGACACACTAGACCCTTTGCAGAACCCCATCAAGCAACACAACTGTCACCATTTTGTTTCGACGTAAAGCACACGAATTGGCCCCAGTCCACGTCGAATGCTAATGCAGCATTCCAGTCCAATAGGCGCTGAGCCGAGTTCACAGTGATGGCGGACATAACATTCTTGTCGAACAAATGCCCAAAGTATGAAAGCCTGGGGTAATTAGAATAGTAGCTAGTGTAATTCGTTTCATCACAATTTAACAAACGGCAAAGGCTAGTGTCGGTGAGCCAATTTGCACGTGGGAGACAGGCACATGACAACATGTCATTCAGAGTGCTCGTCTGCACAGATTTGTCACACACCTTCGCTCCGTGTCTCTGATTGGCTCGAGGGGGCTGTGGCGGTTTCCCTTTTCCAAGTTACAATAATACGAAGTATAGGCAGCCCACACTTTTCAAAAAAGTCTATTGAAAAGACCGAAAGGAATGGTCAACATTTTTCAACAAGACTGCTCTTCAGGCAAGGGATGAACACATATGTGAATAATCTTATCCAGGGAATTAGAACAAGTACGCTCTTGATGAAAAAAAAAGTATTGCTGCAATAAATTTTACAAAAGAAAAAAGGTGCAGTTAATCCATGCATACACCAAAACAGTTGTTCTTATAGCAAGTCGAAGAGCTTTGAAGCAGGTACCTGCAACAATTTGTTCATCCCCACACTCAATAAAACGTCATCCTCGTAGCTGGAAATGAGTGTGCACTTCGCACTCACAAAAAAAGGAAGAAAATCGATCGAATGTAGAATCGTCGATTAGCACAAAAGGTTAAAGATCGCAGCAGTTTCCTCGCTAAAAGTTGCTATGGTTATTCACTGACGCAGGGCTGAAACAACTTCCCCTAGGCCCTAACGCGACGTATACCTTTCGCTTCGATTGTCAGACATTTCAACGTCCAAACGAAGCTAGAAAAATGCGAATATTTTGTGCCTGAAGTTATATCGTAAAATTGTTGATAAGTGCAAAACCTAACGGTCGCAGGAGCTTCCTCGCTAAACGTTGCTGTGATTATGCAGTTACCCAGGGCTGAAACAAATTCCCCTAGGCCCTACATCCGACGCATACATTTCGCGTTGATTTTCAGACATTCCAACGTTCAAACAAAGCTAAGAGAATGCGAAAAGTTTATGCTAACTAAGCACTCAATGTTCTATCGATCCTCGAACAGATCTCGAATCCGAGCACCGGTACGGCGATACGGCTGATGCTGTCGCACAGGTGTTAATACTCAGATGATCCAGAGCGATCTTGCGCAAAAAGGGTATAAGTCTCAATCCTTCATATTTTCACATTATACCTGCGTCAGCGCGCACGAAAAAGCGCGAAGTCGTCGGAAAGCCGCTGCACATCACGGCTACCGCGCACCAAACAAACTCGCATCCGCCAGCTCTGGGCGCTGCCATCTTACCTATGACGTCACGGCTCTTGAGAGGTCACCGTGACGAGTAGTCACTTTTGCGTAAAACATGGCGGCAACCGCGGGGGAGGGGGGGGGGTGCCACTTCCGAACTTCCGGTTTATCACTCAAGCCCCTCTACCTCGTTGGATAAAACCTACCAGACGGAGCGCGCGCAACCCTGCAAGGAATCTGTGGTGATCTTATCACGCCACGCGCGGGCGTGGCTGCCCGACGGACCTGGCCTAGCCTGCCAACCGGATATGTACCCCTTTTCCCGCGCGGGGGAATTCCCCTCGCCCGCGGACTGCGGTGACTGAGGTATGTGGGGAGCGGAAGAGAAGACGGGGAAAGGAGGTGAGGCCAAGAGGGAAGACCTGCCCGGGAGCGGGTACTTGGAAATAAAAGACCAGAGGCCAGATTCACGAAGAGCTTCTTATACCCCATTCACACGGGCTGCTAAAGGACCTGTAGCTTAGGTCCCTTAGCTAAAGGTACCTGTATTAAACGGCGTTCGTGATCACACGGTAAATAAACGGAGGGTTTAAGGTTGATGTTTACTGCACCGGGGATAGCCAGGCTAAACCGAGGGGCGAACGAGCAATATATAATATTTTGTCTAAACAGGTTTGAGACACATGCATTACTTTATTAGAAGCAGAATATATTGTTTTAAAACCAATTAATAATTTTTTTTGTTTTAATTTTATTGCATGGTGGAGGTAAAAAATCTTTTCTTTAGAATGTCTAGCTGTTATCGAATCCAAATCCAAAAGAGGTACGCGGTCGAGGCAGGTCGAGTGGTCGAGTTGCAGGTGCGAAACGTGGTCCGGTGATCGAAAACTCTTTGTGAAACATCGCGCCGTAGTGATGGAGGTGACTGACGGCGACGAGCGTCTTGCGATGGACGATGACGATTGCATGGGCATTTTGTGGTCGCTGCATCAGCGGCGGATCGAATTTAATCAGCTCGAGGAAAGCATTCAAGCCACCGAAGAGGCAGCGGACGAACTCGAGGAGCAGCTTGTGGGGACGAACTTCACTGTCGCCGCTCTTTTGGCTCAACGGTTCACGAGGATCCCTCGTGAGAGGGCAATGTACGTTCGGTCGGGGAGGTGGTTTGAGGAGACGCTGCCTAGGCTGGGCGAACAACACTTTCGTGCCTGCTTTCGTGTGTCCTCAACCACCTTCCGGTACCTCGTGGACGTCTGCCGCTCGTCGATGCAACGGCAAGACACAGCCATGAAAACTGCGATCACAGTGGAAAAAAGAGTAGCCATAAGCCTTTACAGGCTCTGCTCCACGGCGGAGGAACGGACAATCGGCCACCTTTTCGCTGTGGGACAATCGGTGGTAAACGAGAGCTACCGCGAGTTCTGCGACGTTGTAATTCAGGAACTGGAGGCCAGAACGGTTTCGATGGTTAGGAACGAGGACCTCGAGCACCACATGCGCGAATTCCAGGCAGTCCTGGGATTCCCCAACGCCATCGGTGCTCTTGACGGCTACCACCTGCCCGTGTCGCCGCCGAAAGACTCGGCTGTCGACTACCGCAATTACAAAGGCTGGTGAGCAAACAGTGACACTCGTTTTCTCGGGGTAACTTTGCTCATTTCATATAAAATTACGGGGTTATGAATGCTTTCGCGCGAGCAATGCTGGGCCGTTCAGTGCAATTTGGTCCTTGGAAAAACTAAGCAATTTTAATAATTCGTGCCTCAAACATACGGATAAACCAAAAATATACGCTGGTGCAGTCACACCAGGGACCATTCTCGTTTTCTTCAGCATTACAGACATGATGTCACTACACTCGCGGACAACTTTGTGTGTTGAAACGAAGGGAGGAGGAAGGCATGTGCGAAATGATGAACGCACCCTCTCCTTACAATAGACTTAATAGCCACAGAAAGTTGCCCGTGGGTGTAGGGCACCCATGATGGCTGTGTCAATTTCGCTGCCTGTGGGCTCTCTTGAACAAAAAGTTGCAATTTCAGGAGCACACAATTTAGCTAGATCTGTTGCATGCAGTACTGCTGCTGTTCCTTGCTCACATGTGGTCACTTTGTTTTAGGTACAGCGTCATCCTGTTGGCGTTGGTGGACCACAGGTACCTTTTTCGGTACATCAGCGTGGGCTCCCCTGGCAAGTGCCACGATGCCAATGTGTATGGGCGATCCCCGTTGGGGCGTCTGCTCGAGGACTACCAGGTGGCTGTGCCAAGAACCATTGGTGGCACAGAAATACCACCCATCGTCCTGTGTGATCAGGCATTCCCCCTCACCAGGAACCTGATGAAGCCCTTCCCCCACAGTTTAAATCACCCTCAGGACGAAGGCGACTTCAACTACGCCCTCTCCAAGGCCAGGCGTGTTGTGGAGAATGCGTTTGGGCGTTTGAAAGCTCGATTCAGAATCGTCCTCAAGCGAATGGAGGTTCGCATCGACAATGTCAACGCCGTCGTCCGAGCGTGCTGCATACTGCACAACGTCTGCGAGACGCTCAACGACAGTGCGGACAAGCAGTGGATCCAGGACGCCCGGAAAGTGGAGGAGGATGACAAGCTGGAGCAGCCGAGCCGCAAAACCAAGGCCAAGACGGACAGTGGCACTGCGGTGCGCACTGCACTTGTTGCCTATTTTGGTGCTAACCCACCCCCCAAGCGCAACCAAGCTTCAGCAGAGGCACTGTAATTTGTTCAGCGTTGACCTTTCCCTGGCAGGCAAACTGTGCTTGCATTTAGGATGTTTCACCTCAGTCGAACTTTGCATAGAAAGTTCAAGAAAGCTGAACCTTGTCAGGTTCACGACATCCCTACAAACAAGTGTCCTAATTCTCCACAGGTGTAGTAATAAGCAAGGAACCAATCTTTTTTTTTCTACCATGATTGCCGATATTGATGTGTCTCTTTGAAAGAAAGGTATTTTACTGAATTTTGGTGTAGTTGCATGTGATGCACATCTTTAGGATAATAGTATTGTACCCACATTTCATCATCAACTCACTTGAACCTTTAGAAAATACTAGTGGGTCTGACGTTTATCCCAAACAATTTGTGTTTGTCCCGCCTTGATCAAAACGTCTGCAATTGGGTTTAAGGCCGAACAACGATCAAAGCAAGCATTGCATGCCAATGCTTGGAACCCAAACTCAAATAAAAAGGAGGCTATTTCTTAGCATTTACTTTTTTACTTTTGAGCTTTCGATTTTAGGAACTGGAGGAACTCTCGCTGCAGGTCATTCGATTCCTGCATGATTGCAAGCTGGCGCTGCCGGTCCCTGTGAGTTCTTTCCCTCGCTTCTCGAAGTTCTTGTCTCTGCGCCCTCTGCTCCTCGAGGACCAACATGACGAGGTCTGCCTGTTTGCAGGAAGACTTTTTTTTTTTTTTTCTGTTGTGGTTCCACTGCAAGTTCTTCAGGAGGATCCACCGTCTCCTGTGACTCCTCAGGAGAGATGTCTTCAGGTTCCTGATAAAAACCAATGAGTGCTCATCAGAAGGGCCCATGACTTAAAGATACATGCATAACTTAAAGAGGATTATGCAACGATATTTGGTTTGAATGTTTTTCACTTTGTGCAAGAATACTAATCTTACCTTAATAATCTTACCTTTTCATATCATGTTACACAAATTGTTGCTTCTGCCTTTAGAACAATGGGGATGATATCACGTTTGACGCATGATTTTTCAAATATAATGTGCGTAGTTCGATTGTTTTGTTCCCTTGTACGAGTTAAACTTGAGTTTTGTAGTTCAGTGTGGAATTCGCTAACAACGACCGACGCTGCACGGATAGAAAGAGTTCAGAAGCGATTTATACGCCTTGTTTACGATGGATATTTTGATAGAAAATGTTATTTTGATTATGAATACCTTCTTAAAGAACTTTCACTCCAGAACCTTTCAAAAAGAAGGATTGCTCGTGTCATTATATTTTTATACAAAGTGGTTCACGGCCAAATTGATAGCAATCTTGTATCGTCTTTGAACTTTCATGTACCGGCCCGAGTCGTTAGAAACTCAAGCGTGTTTTATAGATCTATCCAAACAAGACCGTCCCCTTTGGCTAGAATGCAAATTTGTTTAAATGAATTTCCGACTCATGTAGACATATTTTTAAATTTTGCTGCGTTATAACGACTACTTGATATGCATATTTTTGGTTTATGATTGTGAAATGTTTTAATTTCGAGAGCATATGTCGGGGGGGGGGGGGGGGGGGGGCTTGAGATTGTGTACTGTTTTAGGTGTTCTTTTTTTTTCTCTTTTTAAACTTTTTATGTGCCACCACACTGTAACCAATAGGTTGTTCTGGGGCATTATACAAATAAAGGATTATTATTATTATACTGTCCCTAGCATGACCTAAGGATACTCGAACGACAAGTCATGACTCCAGAAATTGTGTTGTTACGTAGCAATTCCAAGAATAAAAGCGGACAATTTTTTCAGTCTGCTTTGAAAAGCTTGACGATGTGTCGTGGGAACCACAATTTGGATGTACCCTCGGGGTGCACCTCGTGATGACGATTGGAGACAACTCAACCTAAGCTTGTAACAATGAAAGCCTCAGCAAGCACTGGGCAGCGACTCGTTTTCAATCCACGAATGATGAAAGCAGTCAAACTCTAACAACGTCTGGAGCTCAGCACATGCCCTGTGCTTTGCCAACCCCAGTGCGTGGCTATGATAAACATTGGCGGCATATAAACGCCAGCCAGGTCATGTAGTCACTTATTCTGGCTGCGAGTTGAATAGGCGAAGGCTGCTCGTGTATTTTTTTGCATGTAGGAAGAAATTAATGCACGTTATGAACGTCATTATTTAATGAAAGAGAAAATCTTTTCTTGGGCCCTTAATATTCCAACAGAGAGCCCACCTGAAACCAAAACGGGTAAAAAAATTGTGAGCCATTTTTTTTTTAAAGCATATGAGATCACTGCAATACCTGCAAAGCATCTCCAGGTAGTGAGTCGTCCACTAAGCTTGGGTCGTTCACCGGCAGGCCCCCAAGGAATCTATGCAGATCATAAAAGTAGGGCCAGGTCACCTTCCCAGACCCGGTTGTCTGGTTTTTTTTCTTCGTCCTGTAAACAAGAAATATATATATATATATATAAAAAGTGTTCCTACGTATTAAGCAACTGAATGGGGCTTGCTGTCACCTGGGTACAATATTTCACCTGCATTTCCTTTTTTCCACTGTGAATCCAGCCATACACAAACGTGGACCGAAATATTTTGTGGAAAATTCAGTCTTAACCAAGGGGGTTGGCAATGTATTTTGGCTGCAACTAGAATTGGAACAGGTGAACCAAGAGCCCTTGTCACGTTCTGTGAATTGCCTTTTTTGTGTGTGTGTGTGTTCTGTTTCAGGGATTGTCAATGGAAATAGTAAAAAAACGTTATTTCTCAGGGCCTGCGTGCCAAACCCACGAAGGACATATGATACATCCAAGAGGAGGACTAAAAGCTGGGGATCTGTTAAGGTGAAGGCAAGAGCCTTCCGCGTCCAATGGTTGACACCTCGGCCGAGATTTTAACCCACCACTGGGGACCCATAGGTCAGCATTTTGCCTCGTAGACACTGAGGCGACACACTCGAACATTACCGCTAAATTAGGTCGTGCTGATCAAAACGATTAATTTACTTACTATTTGTCGCAGTGACATCAAATACCGCATTTCGTCAAGTTTAAGCTCGGCGAGCGGGCTCCGAGAGTCGGCGAGAGGGCACAGGTGAGCAGCAACCTCAAAACTGGCTTACCTGTATGTCTGGTTGAGGTTGTCGATCTTATCGCTCACTTGTTTCCGTGTCTTGTCGATGGACAGCCTCTCCAGACCGAGGCGTATGGTCTCGTAAACTCCGGCGTTCCTCCTTTGACGCCGGAGTTCGCCGATGTTGTCCTCCCAGAGTCGGATTAGTGACCATGTTTCCGCCTCGGACCAGTGAACTCGAGGGCCTTTCCCACTGGTGCCGCTAGTGCTTGCACCCAAGTTCACTGGTCCACCAGGCGAAATCATGGTCACAAAAATGCTCTGGGCAGGCGAAGCGGACGACTCCTCGTCGCTACTCGGAGCACGAAAAGCTGGTACAGCCGCCATTGCGTTCGTGCCACCGCTGCTGCCCGCTATCGCGAGTATAAATTTGGTACTACCATCTTTCATCAGGTTTGTGCTCACGTTTACTTTATAATTTTTGCCTTGCAAATATTCTTTTATTAAAGTGCAATAAACGAAGCAGAAGCGTATACGCTAGACTTTTTTTATTGGAGTTCCTGGGTCCGAGGCTACTCCCTGTAGCTGTAAAGGGAGGTCTGCGAGCTCCGTTTATTCTTAAGGCTCCTTTAGCGAAAGGGACCTTTGTGCGCCGTGTGATTACGAACTCCATCTCCCTTTAGAATAGGGACCTATGCTAAAGGTACCTTTATACCGCACGTGTGAATGGGGTATTAGTTTACGACAACTTAGCTAAGAAGTTCGTAAGTTAAGAACATCGTAAGAAGAGGAGAAATCGGTATTCACGAACGCGTTCTTAAGTGAGAGGAGGAAACCGACGTTGTCGTACGGAAAAACTAAAACTTACCGGTGCTGTTGCTATGGCGACGGCGTCTTCGGCAGCACGAACAACCAATCGGAGAGCTCGGCATTTGTTCGGAGCCGTTCGGAGCCGTTCGGAGCACGTGGATTTTTCATAACAAACACAGGCGGCCTTTCTGCCACCGCTGGTCTGGGGTTCGTATCCGTGCAGTGACATGTCGACGGTAACACGATTTAAACTCGCCCGAATGCCGAGGCCGGGATGCGTAACCGCCCCCATTGACTGCTACGAACTCGATCGCTACCAAGTCAACACAACTGTCATCGTTGGTAAAAGACGGCCCGTGTCAGTCGTTTGCAAAGCGGCGTAGATGGGAACAAATCGCCGCGGCGTTTTTTGCGGCCTCGGAGATGCAGGAGCGAGCCGACGTTAAAAAAAGATACGTTTGAACTACGACAGCGTAAGCAAGAGCCACGTAAATGCTTGTTTACACTACGGAGCGGACGCGCGCGTTTGATCGAAGTGCCGGATTTGCGCTGTTGGACCGCGAATTGATAAGCGCTTCGGGACCGATCCTTTACAATTGCAACTCGATGCTGACGTGACACCCGGCGAAGAAAGGTTGGACCGGTATTGCGACCCACGAACTGTTACAGCGATCGACAGTGAGGTGCAGTCGTGTCAGAATAAAATGGAATACTAATAACAAAGTGTACATACCATGTTGCGAAGGTAATCCATACGGCGTTTATTTAAGCTTGATATCACACAAAACAGAGATAGAATCGATGAGAGCCCCTTTTCGACGACAGCGTTCGTCACCGTTGCCTCGGAAAACAAGGAGATAACAAGATGAAGAAATTGACCTCTTAATCTAAAATTGAGGTCAGCGATCAAACTATAATACGGGAAGGGTTCACAAGGGTCGCGCGGGCATATTCCACTCAGCACGCCAGCCGGTCGTGGGCAGACGGTCTTCGCCAAGGACCGTCAGATCATCGCTGCGCCGAGTCGTATTGCCTGCTAGGCCTATCTGCCGATCGGTCGGAGTCCGTACTCGTGGCCCTTGGAGTTTTTCCCGGGTGCCTGTGGATCCAGCGTTCTTGTTCGTTCGTCGTGGTCTGTTTCAAGTACTTTTTACTTGTTGCTTGCTGCTTGAAGTCGGGACGCGTGAGAAGCGCACGTAGAAAAATAAACATCCGTTGGTTGTCGCGACCAACTGAGCGACGCTGTCGGCCATGCTGATTTGATCGTAAGAAGTGCGTAAGACAGCTTCGGAGCTGTCGTAGGATTTCGTCGTAACCTGCGCAAAACTTACGAAAATTTCGTTTCGTGAATACGGATTTGTTCTTAAAGGGCAACTCCGCTTCATTTTCGATGCTGAAAAAACGACGCAGTTCTCTTTAGTATCACCTAGAAAGACTACACGTCAAGTTTTACGACGTAATTAAGCCTAAAAGTTTGTTAAACTGGTAAACAAAGTTTGAGATGCCTCAAGTCTCCGAAATCTGCTAATTCTAGCGGCCGATGTGCGGCGAAGAGAACAGCGCAGTCAATACCGCGTGTTGGCACAGCCAACACTGCGCCGCACGTCATAGTCTGGGACCGCTTTTCTTCTTGTTTTTTACTTTATTGAGGCGCAGCCTACAGGCGGCGCCAGCAGCGTGCATACCGATGTCCACGTGATCCAAAACGCGCATGCGCTGATGAGCGCCTGAGCGAGCGCTCCGCGCTCGTCGTCGGGAAGACCGAACCTGCTGCGTCTCGGAGCAACGTTTTGTGCTGCGATGCCTGGCATATTACGAGTGATTTACTTAACTTCAACTACTAATGGTTCCAAAACATAACTTTAAAATAACTTGCCTTTTTCTGCGTCAAAACACTCTGCGGCCGCGGTAGTGCACACGTCGTTGGATAGCAAAGACCGTGGAGCAGACGACACGGCGCGGCGACGCTTGCTCCGCCGATCCGTCCGTCCGCGCGGTCGGCGAGGTCGTGCGGTGACGTTCGTACCACGTGGGTTGTCCCAGACTATGACGACGCGGGACCAATGTTGCCAGGCGCGGGCGCAGTTTCGGTTTCGGTTCGTGATCAGGAGTAAAGAAGGATTACGAGAATTATATTTCCTTTTTTGAGAAACAAACGACGTCGAGCCGTTTATTAGTATATCTTAATGTATAATCACCAAAACCCCCGAAATTCCTGGAATTGAGCGGAGTTGTCCTTTAAGTTTTGTCTTACGCACATTTTTGGCGTAAGATCGTTTCGTGAATCTGGCCTCTGTTGAGTTTGGGACACCTATGTGATCACTTCTCCCAGGCTGCGTCCCAACAAATCCTTCTACAGTCTACCATCCATCTTGCACATGACATGTCACACGCATCAATCGCCAGTAAGATCTGCGGTCACGTTGGGCACAATATCGTTTAAACTTTTTATGACTAGGCTTCACCAATATTGCAACGTGTCCTCTCCTTGTACTTATAACCCCTTTGGGCGTAAATTATTAGTCGGCCATTTTGCAAATAGACCCTAAACAAAAAAAACATATATAAAACGTTTTTGTGTTACCACGGTTACGGCGGATACGCACGGGTGTCAGCTCTGGGCATCCACGAGTTAGGACCACGGTGGGAGAAATAGGCACTCTAGGGAGAAACACATTGGACGCCATCTATCCCTGTGCGAGTGAAGCGCCCGGTGCGCCGAACTTAATGTAGTCACCGCGTCGCACAGAGAGTCATCACCTAAATGTTTCTTCCACCGTGATTAAGACCAAACAAAAGGTGCATTAATTTTCTCAAGTTTATTTTTATATGAACTAGCCGCTGTCTGGTTCACCAAAGAAGATTGCCGGGGAATCGGTGACCGAGTGGGCTAGCGCACAGCAGCCTGAGCACGCGCATGGAGCGAAAGCTCGCTCTGCAGGACCCTGTGCTCAATTCCCACACCTGCTCGTTTCGATCTGGATGAGCATCGTACCGGCTAGAGCCACTAAATGAGCTGCGCTTAGAGTATCGGCACTCCGTTCCCCGACATTGTTGTGGGCGCCGCCATTTTGGCTCGTATGCAGAGCAGACATAACTGCCGATCGTCCTGATTCATAAGGGAGACTTCCTCAGCATTAGACTTGGTGTTAGGAAGGTCATCTAATATTGCTTTGCTCTGTTGCGAACTGTTTAAACATTTGTAAAGGGCGGAGATGCGTGTCCTGTGATTTCAGATAAAGGTTCAGATAAATGGCAACCATGATTTTAAGACACAAATGGCGAAGTGTCGTTACTCTGAAGCGTAGTACTAGTACCGGCGTGTGGTTGTTTATCACTACTGCGTGATGCACGTTAAAGACACCAGGCCAGCCGTTGTACTGCACTGGCTAAATTTCTCATCTACAGCTGGGATACTCGTCGCCCGTTGGGCAGATCAAGTTCTAGGCTGTATAAGCATTCACACAACCCAATTTATTTTAGGTTGCCAGCTCGTTTTCTCGCTCCGGTTGCGCTGGTGCTGCGTTTTAAACTCTACGCCTCAGATGCTAAACCTAACACCCGACTTTGATGTGTTCCGAGGCGAGAGAGAGAGAGAAAGACGAGACACCAAGGAGCAAGTCATGCACCGCTCCAAACGAAGGAAAGAACTTTAAAGGGCAACTGCACTCAAAAAGTCGACCCTATAGAAATGACTGTAATCGCTTTAGGGGGTCAAAATACGGTCATGCCCATGTTATCAGGTATAGACCGGGGCAATTCCACAGTAAATGCTGGATCGTAGGGCGGGCTCCAATGCCACGTACGCGCTGCATGTCACGGAACAAGGGGTGGGGTCCGAAGGGAACTCTTCCGGTTCGTCGTCCACCGGTGGTCGGTTTTGGCGCTTCTTCCTGGTGTAGGCTCGGCCTTGGGGTCTGGTCGCGGTCTGGCGAGGCGAGGAGTGGCGGTGTCCTGCGAGCGGTTGGAAGTGGTCTCGCTCGCCAGGTCGTGCGCAGCCTCGTTGCCTTGGTTGCCAGAGCGGCCCGGAACCCAAAGCACCTAGGTTTTTATATGTCTTGTGTCCTGTAGCTGCTTGCAAAGCATCTTGACGTCGTATGCCGCAGTTCCTCTACGGGGTGCTCTGGGGAGTGCCTTGAGTGTTTCCATCGAGTCCGTGTATATTGTAACCTTGGGAGTGTCATCTTTGAGTGCGTCAAACACGCGATGCCGTGGTAGGCGGCGAGCGTCTCCAGCTCGGCCACTGAGGGCTTGGTCTCGTATCGGAGGTGTGGTGTTTGCGGTGGGTGGTGGAAATCCGTTACCAGGGCCGCTCGTCTGGTCTCAGGATTTCAGGCAGCATCGGTGTACCCTGTGGTTTCGTATGGGTCGTCCGATGGTTTGGCGTTACCTGCAACTGTCTCGCGTTGCCTATTGTGGAGGAACTTGCTGGGCTTTATGGTATTGGTTTGGGGGCCAGGACGAGCACGTCTTCCCACGGCGCGAGGCGAGGTGGGATATCTCAAGCAGGCGGGGTTTGCCCGTCATAGTCGAGGAACCTACGGTTTTGTTGAATAAGTTCGCGGTGGTTCGGCCGCGCCCTTTTTCCGGTCTTGGATGATACCGCCGAGTGTTGGCAGTTCTGCATAACGGTATTGTTCCTCCAACTGTATATGTCTGGGGAGTCCCGTGACAACCCGGAGCGCTTCGCGACAGAGGCTTTCCAGTTTGGCCTGTTGTGCTTTCGTTAAGTCGAAACAAGTCGCTCCGTAGCAGACTCGCGACGTGAGCAGAGCCGTTATGAGCGTTCGGGCAATTTGCGTGCCAGCACCGCCGAACCGGTGCGAGATCCGCTTGATGAGGTGGACGAATCGTTTCCATACAGGGCCGAGCTGTTTGAGCCAGGTACGAGCACCTCAATTCTCGTGAAAAGGCACGCCCAAGATGCGCACCCAGCCTTCCGGCGGGCGCTGCAGGTGTACCCCCGCGCGAGAGAGGTCGATCTTGTTGCGTTCGGTGTCCGTCCCTTCCAGGATCAGATGCTGGGTCTTTTCCGGGGAGGCGTTCATTCCTGCGGCTTCCAGATGTTCGGCTATAGCGTCCAGGGCCTACTGAATAGCCTCCCTCGCCCGTTTGGTGGTTGGATGATCGCGGGGCGCGGTCCAGATCGTGATGGCGTCCGCGTACAAGGTTACCCGAATGTGATTCTCGCGCTCAAGTCGTTGCGCCAGTTCTTTTATCACCACATATTGAAGAGGATGGGCAAGAGGATCGCGCCTTGTTGGACTACGATGTTGTTTTCGAATTGCTGAGGTGTTCCATTGCCTGATCTGATTTCAAAGGTCTTGTGTTTGAGGAAAGACTTGACCATATTGAGCATGGAGTAGGCCTCCTTCAGGGCCCTGAGTACGGCGTCGTGGCGTGCGGTGTCGAAGGCCTTCTTGAGGTCCACAGCGACGAGGATTCCAGGTTTCTTCTGCCTTTCTTTACGGGTGTTTCCGATTCTCCTCAGTAGAAATAGGCATTCGATTCTGCAGATATTTGGTTGAAGCCGGTTTGTTGCGGGTGAAAGTAGAAGTCGGCGACTTCTTCCCGATAGTAGTTGAGTCGCGTGACGCACATCCGCTCGAGCAGCTTGCATACTGTGGGCGTGAGCGATATTGGGCGTAGGTGGGAAATGTTGTCTGGCCGTTTACCTGGTATCGGGATGGGTGTTACCACGGAGTGCTTCCACCATCCTGGGAGCTCGCCCTTGACCCAAATGTCGTTTATGTAGTGTAGCAGAATTTGTTTCGTACCTCCTGGTAGGTTGCGTAACATTGTCCGCGTGACACAATCCTTGCCGGGTGCGCTGCGGACGTTGACGTCCTCGAGCGTGGCTGCGAGGTCGGCCATCGTGAATGGGCTCTCAGGACCGTCATTGCTTTCTGGCAGTTCGGGCGTGTAGATGTCCGGTAGTAGTAACTTTTCAGTCGGTGATTGTGGGAAGAATGTTGTCCCTGCTTGGCTCTTAAAACTTTTATTGTGTACATTTTAAGTCTAGTAGCGCATTCCCTGTGCTAGTCCGTGCCTTGGCGCCGCCGGACATGACTGTAAACATGTGCCACAGCTTGTTGAGGCCAGTCCGCTCGTCGAACGAGGTGCAGTGATCGAGCCACCGTTTCCTGGAAAGTTGCTTGACATATCGTCTGGCCTGCGCAGTTTTGTTGCGGTCGTTGATTAGGTCCTTGTGGGTGCGCCCGTTGTATAAGTACTCGGTATGGAGCTTAGAGCGGTCCTCACATAGATGCAATAAGTGTATGTCGGGATTTGGTGTGTTTTCGGTTCATTCCAGTTCTGTTGTGGCTCCTTTGGCGGCTCCGAGGATGCGATCCGCTACGGGCACATCCTCCTCCGTGGTCGCTTTAAGGGCCAGTCGAAACTGGGTCCAGTCAGTCAGTTTGGTCGTGCACGCACGATAGGTGTGATCCAAATAGGGTAGTGACCTTTTCCACGCGGGTCCGAGTCACACCGCCAGTCTACCATGAAGCCGGCGGGGGCCCATGTCGAGTCGGGGATGCTGTCTCTTTGGTTCGAGTGGAGTGCGTGGCGCTTCGGGTAGTCAAGGTCGTTTGAGAGCATCAGGTCTGCCGCTTGGGCCTTCTCTTTCAGGTGGCGGCCTCTTGACGTCTTGTTGCCCCAGTGGGGGTTATGGGCGTTGAAGTCGCCGGCTACAAGTATTCGGTCCTTCGGGTACCGCACTCGCAGCTCACGGAGCCACGAGAAGTTCCCCCGACTCCGACGGCTTGTCTCGGGGCGTAGGTAAGTGGAGGCGAGAATGGCCCCCTTATTCTTGTCCAGGCGGCACTGCACCGCCACAACCTCCTGGAAAGCGGTACAGTATTCTGCCGTGTCAATTTGAAAGTGGTGGACATCACGGCTTACGAACACTGCGGCCTGGGCCTGCACAAGGTCTGGTTCGCATTGGCGTTTGATGAACGATGAGAAAAAACCGAAGTTATCTGGGACGCCCGGTGTGGTTCCCCTGGTTTCCTGAAGCAGCTGGACTGCCGGCTGACTTTCATACCGAAACCGTTTCCCAAAGCTAAGTGGCGCTCACTCCCAGACTGCAAAAATTCCACTGAAGTACCTCCAGTATCAGGTGCGAGTAGTATGCGGCGAGGTTGGCAGTGGTGGGTCGGGTGGGGAGCTCGAAGTGGAGCCGCCTCCCTGGGGGGGGAGGGCGACTAGCGCTTTTAGATGGTGCATGCTGAGAGTCCATTGTGTTCCGAATTGGCTTTCTGTTGCAGTAGCCACTGGCAAAATGGTTTCCGCTGGGCTTGGCGGGTGCTCATTGTTTGTTGGAACGTCTGCAGGAACATTTGCTGCTGCTGTTTGATGAACGTTCGATGAAGGTCCGTACTGTAATGAGCAGTTGTGTGTGCGAGTCCTGGGCGTTTTTTGAGTCGGTCATAATCTCCGGTGTCTGTTGTGGGTTAACGGCGGGTGCACTGGGCCTGCGGCCTGATGGGAATGTTGACTGGAGGCGTTGGATCGTTCGACGTGCTTCCCCAGCCTTCCTTTTCTGTTCGTCTTCAGTTTGTTGATGTTTGTTTTTTCTACGTTGCCGTTATACTTCGGCCTCTTTCGTGCGAGCTTTTTCGAGTGCAAAGAGGCGAGTTGTTAGCTGTGCCCGTTTCTTGTCCAAGCCTGCCAGAGCTTCTTTGAGTTCGGTGATAGGGTCCTTATTGGGCCATTGGGCCGACGGATTCTGTCGACGGCACTTATTTCTTTTCCTTGGTAAGGTTTACTCTGCGTAGCTTGCGGCAGGCATAAAGGACATTGGCTGACGTCGTTGTTCTTGCTGGCGATCTTTGTTATTGATGCGCAGTGGTGGGTAGTCCTCGCCTGTTAGCATTTTGGGCCTAGGTGTGGGCGGTCGTTTCGATGCACCAGCTCCAGCAGGCCTCGTTCGGCTGCGTGATCTGCGCCCTGTACGTCCCTTGAGCTTGTCCAGGCGTCGGGCCTTCTCAGGACAATTAGCATCAATGGCAAAGTCCCGTCGTCGTCGCAGATGGCGCAGTGTAGCTTCTCACCGGCGCAGGTAGTCTCGGAGCCGTGCCCCACTCCACACCTCTCACACACAGCCGGCTTGGTAGAACTGTCCTGTTTGTGTCCAATTCCGTGGCAGCGGAAGATCACCAAGGGTCGAGGTACGTACATTGGAACGGCGGTCAGTCGGCTCCATTATCTGATGGTGAGCGGTGGTCTGGGTATCGCGAAAGTGATCAGCGCCATCAGGCTCTTGATCATGGGACGGGCAGCTAGGAATGTGTCGGACTCGCACTCCAGCGCTTCATTAAGGGTATGCTCTTTTTCCGCCTCAAGTGTCCGTATGATCCCATGAGACATGCCGCGGCTGGGGACCTGGTGAACTGGACGGTCACCTCGAGGGGGGGGGGGGGGGGGGGCTGTCCGGAACCTGAAGTTTTTTGAGCTGGCGTAGTCTTGTGGCGTGTAGCTCATTATATGAGGTAATAGTGATGGTTATGACGACACATCGACAAGTACCGTTAGATGCTTTATTGTCCCCGGTGCCACATCTAGTGGTTTGCTGGTGAAGTTCTCTCAGAGGGATGCCTTGATTTGCTGGTGAAGTTCTCTCGGAGGGATGTCTGCCATGGCTCGACGCCCCTTAGGGCGGAACGACAGCACATATTTGTCCAGGTCGCGTCTCTCTTTCATGGCGTCTGGCCGTTGTTTGGGTCTTCCTCGTCGTGCTGCGCCCATATTCCAGGTGCCTTCGTCGTCGCTGTCGGGGTCCCTCGCGGACCACGACGCCTGGAAGTGGCAGTCGTCAGCTGCGTCGTCGGATGTGCTGTCGTGCCGACACTAATTGGCGTCGGGCAAAGAGTTGTCGGCGTTGCGCTGGCCTGGCGCGGCCTCACTCCCTCCGCAGGCGAGGGCGGCGGGCGCTTTAGCTCCGGTTCCGTTCAGTTGCATAACTTCTTCGCGAGATGGTGCTGTCATCGTGCCAGGGTCGCCGCCGGGCTGATCCTTCCGTTAGGCTTAGCCAGCCAATCACAGAAGGGCAGGCGTGAATCGGCTTAACTTGGGCCTCGTGGGTCCAAAAAGTTCACCCAGTGAGGGGCGACGACATTACTAGGACCTGTACTAGAGATGATTGGCTTACGTTGTGACGATCCGCCGAAAAAAAATCGAACGTGGAGCTCATGACGGCATTGTCGCTTCACTCGAAAGGTTGCCAGCTAAATTCATGATACAGAAGGAAGATGTATTAATATCAAAACAAAAATAAGATATTTAAATGTCTGCAAAATATACAGCAGCCGAAAAAACAACTACAAGAGCTTTGACAATACAGTGGAGAGGAAAGCATCTCATGTCATATCATACTCATACTTCGATCCCTTTTAAGCTTCTGCCTCTCACGGAAGTCACGCTTTTTTACAGGAGTGCCAGTTTGAGGGGAGCTTATTCTTCCTCACAACTGAGCAGACAAAAACAAACGAAGAAGACGACCTTTTTCACGCCGAATGAAGCGTCTCTGCTGCGACCGCCAGGCCTCTTTCAGCCGTCGGGTGGCCACACTCTGCCCCACAGAGCCCTCACCGGAGTGCTTGCACGCTTGCCTCATTGCGACACTTTCATGGCCGCCGGACGGCACACCTGTCCGGTCTAGTACACCCTACAAAGTGCCACTAAATAAGCTAAGTAAGCTCAGCTCATTTAGTGACTCTAAAGGGCCGCCCACACTAGCGAGAAAACGCGCCCGGCGCGCCGATAAATCGGTTAAGCGGGAAGATAAAGGGCGTGTCTCTGCACGCGCTCGTGGCGCTGACTGTGCTTCGGCGACATTTTGTTACTTGCCGCGATCGGCGTGCCACGCGCGTTTTCTCGCTAGTGTGGGCGGCCCTTAACCCTACCTATGGTCTGCAGTATTCTATCGGCCGACACCGTCAATTTCGCAAGTCAACCGCAATTGAGAATGTGCGTTTCAGTGTACGCTGCTTCGCAATCTCTTTCAGTATCTATGGCGAAAAGGATGCAACCAGTCAGAGCGAAACACCAACCCATATTGGCGACGTGCGCGACCGAAAGCGTCGCTGTGGTCGGCCTTCCACGATTGGCCCAAAAGCTGACTATGACGTCGGAAGGGGTATACCATTGACGGAAATAAGAGGAATGAAAGAACTTTAATTTCGACGGTGTTGGCAGTGTTGCTTTGAGAGCGCAATGATTTCAGGCTTCCACCATGCTATTTACAAACACCATCGAACTTGTTGTTCGCAAGGTAATGACGTCACAAGGGGGAACTATAGGAGGGCGCCACCAAAACATCTCGCCGCTCCTATGGTGCCCTTTTTGTGACGTCATTACCCCACGAATAACAAGTTCGATGGTGTTTTTAATGAGCATGGTGGAAGCCTGAAATCATTCCGCTCTAAAACTAACGCTACCAACAGCGCCAAAATTGAAGTTCTTCCATTCCTCTTATTTCCGTCGAAGATAAATTCTTTGCTGATGTCATAGTCAGCATTCGGCCAATCGTGGAAGGGCGATCGCAGCGACGCTTTTGATCGCGCACGTCGCCAATAGACGCCTTCATAAAATTACTTGCATCAATCGGCTTCGAAGCCGATTGTGTGTTACTAACAGCTTGACTGGGCCCGAGTTAGAAATGAACGTTTACGCAGTACTTGCATTCAATTCCTGCATCGCATTGTGGTAACGTCTCGAATGTATAGGCCTCGAATTATCTGCTTAGAACTAGAGTGCCTTCATACAGACGCGCGCCTTTGCTTGAGTGGTGACATCTCTGCCATTTTACCGCCCAATCGTTTTCTTCTTTTTTTTTTTTGCATTTTGAAGTGCGCGCAATTCGCTGTCACTTAACTTGAGTGCGTAGCTTTGGCTAATGCCAGAGCCTAATGCATAGACGCCATTCTATCGCCCAAGTCACGCACCGATTGCGTGAGAGCGTCACGCGCTGGCACATGCAGGGCAACAATAGATATTTTCACCCTGAGACAGACAGACATGTAGGCACCCTACCTAGGACCATCTTCAACTTCTATCTTTCTCAGTTAACAAAAGGCACGCATTAGTACGGCACAAATGTGATTTTTTCAGATAATGATAGGGATCTAAGTGACCAGAATGAATTTCTAGAAGTGTATATTCTTTGCACAACATTCGCAACTCGTTTTGATCTTTAAAAAAATATATTTATCCATGCCATCTGCACAATTAAATGCAATTTGAGCTAGAATAAATGGTTTTATATGGGTTTTTTACAAATCGCACATGGTCTAGTTGCCCACAAGAAAACTAGTGCACGAGAGTAGAAAACTAAATCCTGCTTTTCGGTACAAACATTTGAAAATATTGCGGATTTTACTCTTTACGGCACTTATCATCACTTGCAAATGACAAGTTCCATGGTGGGCTTAAAAAACACGGTGAAAGCTTGGAGTCATCGCATCCGGTGAAATACTAGGTCACGACAATGTGATTTCTTATTTCGCGTCTGAGTTGGGGAGGAAGGCTAAAAAGGAAGAAGTTGAAAAATCATTTTATGGTCTCTTTAAGGTCTATCACGTTGTTATATGGAGTAATTGCCAATGCCTACGGCTCGACTAGAGAGCTTTATATAACCATGTTACTTTAATACAGTGTTTTTAGGCGACTGCGATATACTTTTTTTTATTTTCGCTTAGACGAACGACATGGTCAAGCGGTCAAGTTTAGGAAACACTACTACGCACGCATATGGACCCCGGGCTCGACTCCTGGAGAATTCCGGCTCCGTCAAGCTCCGACACTGATTCTTTTATGAAGCAATATCCGCAGCCGCCAAATGACCTGCATCTTTATCTCGCGCGCACGAAAAGAGGAAGACTGATCGCCAATAAGGAGAAATAAAGAGCAGCGGCGAAAGGGAAAGATCGCGTGCCGCTCTTTCGGAAACACGGCGAAGGAAGCGATCTATCACGTCAAGCCCATTTCCAGGAGTAAGACGTCCTCGCTCGCAGCTCCTCGGCCGATCCACGCCCAGCGGTCTCTGCACCGCCTTCGATTGGCGGAAGGGCCTTCTAGTTATCGGCCGGGCAACCTGGACTCGCTCATGAAGGAAACTTATTTCGCGGCCCTCATTTTTCCACCAATACTTCGATGCTTTCCCAACCGTAATCCTGAGAACAATGAACAAGTAAAAGACAAAAGATTGAGGACGAATTGAGAACGAGAGGAGCGCTCTTCTTTTTTGCCGACCAGTTCCCAGGCGTCTTGCTTCAGTTAATACATCGTGCTCGACCGTTCATACTTTCTATTTGTTCCTCGGTGCACGAACCCTCAATACCTGCAAATCTCGCCTTCCCCGCCCCCAGGTGAGATACCAGCCGCGGCAGTATCCCACAGCGCCGGCCAAGCGCGCGAGCATTAGCGATCGCCGATGGCGATGTATGGTAGAGAACACACCCTCGTCAAACTCTCGAACTCGCCCAAACCTTGTTCTCTCGTGGCGTGAGCAAACAATACCTTGCTTTCTTTCCTTTCCCCCGTCCTTTGCTTACTTGTTTCCACGGCACTTTTCCCCTTTCTTTGTGCCTGCGGCATGGCCCCGCAGGTGTCCGTCCAAGGGAATGAGCGCGAGTTTGGTTCCGAAGCTCGGCTGTGGGCGGCGATAAAAATGAAGGGTCTTTTGTCTCCAGGACGCGGAACGAGGGAGCTTCTTTTTATAGCATTTCACGCAGCTGCGTGTTCAGTAGGGCTTGACACTTGTGGTTCGCTAGAGGATAGCTGGAGCGCCCCATACGGACACGCAATGCTCCCCTAACTTGAGGGAAGGCTACCAACTCGCGCTCTTCGTTCTGCTGAGGTACACTACGCGGACGATTGGCGCGAACCCAACTTTCTCCCGTGACGGGAGGGGCCACGCGGGAGAAGGCGCGCGAGTCCCTGCAGTCCGGTCCTGGTACTATAAAATGCACAAAAAACTCATGTCTACAAAAAAACCGGAGCGCCCCTAGGGGACACCACCGGCGCCGCGCGTGCGCGATGGATTGTCGGCAAAAAGCTCGCCGTCGCCCGTAAACAAACCATTGTAATGCGATGTTGTCGGCGTCGGTGTGAGTCCCCGTGCTCTTTTTCGCGTTGGAATGGTCGATTCTACATCTTCCTGACAATGTCTGACTACTGTGGCGGCCTCAGCGAAATTAACGAGGCTCGTTACAACGCAAAAATTCGCGTGAGTAATCTGACATGCGGCGATTCATTCCGCGTGGACGCCGCAGAATGTACGCTAAAGTCTGGTTCACATGGTGAGGTTCTGCTCGCTATTTTTAGTCATGACGTCGATCGGGCTGCAAAAGCCTGAACCGTAGCTGAGATGTCGACGTCGATACTGGAAATCACAAGCAGAATCGGACCAAGTGAATAAGGCATAACAAGTCGGTAATGGCCACTGGTAATAATTATCAACATAAGTTCGTATGTACTGTTCACACCAATCAAGCTTCAAACTTAAAAGTATTTTGAGTCCTGCACTTACTTCTTAGCGCAATGACCGGACGTTTGGTCTACGGGCCGCTGTCGTTTGAATGAGCAGACGACAACAAGCAGAAACTTTTGAGAGCAGACGACAGTTCAAATGATCAGGCGGCCGTTTGAACTGAAGACGCACTGAACGTAGCCCGCAGGTGATCTGTACAAGTTTGCGGTTTTCCCGTGTTCATGATGGAACGAAACAAATAAATCTGACGTTGACAAGTACTTGTGAATTCAACTGAAGTGCTTCCCGCACAAGCGATCGTGGTCCGACGGCGTCTGGTTTTCCCATTTCATGGCCCTATCCACGATCTCGGACGAACCGAGCAGGCAAAAAACAGATAAAAACTGGCCTTCAAACCTTTCCCGACTCTTTTGGCACAGTCCTAGTCGTGGTGTTTCGATGGGAAGGCAGGTTTTTGTCTGGTTCCTTCAAAATCAACGCAGGAATGCACGTCTCGCATAGTGACTTCCGCTCACAGCCCCAGACCGGAAGTGTGCCCGACGCGCCACCACCGCGCCGTGACGTAACAGAGCTGAGTTTGTGTATAAACTCTGTTGCAGGTCAAGACAAGCAGGACAAGTTCCTGCCACAGAGCCCGCCACCCTTTCCATTTTAGCAGAGCGAACGCTGGAGAGGAGGAGAGTGTATTCGCCTCCTCTCCCGCGGTCGCTCTCCTAAAGTGGGAAGGGCAAAAGGCTTTGCGACATGAGTTTGTCCTGCCACGTCCGCGCCGCTGCACGCAGTTATTCTCAATTTTCCGGTTAGAGAGAGCGACACAGTTAACGCAAACAGGGGATTGCCGTTTTTGTTTTCTCCTGTATTTCTGTTACAACTGAAGTGTTACATTTAAAATTGTGGTTGCATGTGCACATCTGGGACCACAACTTATGCGACAAAATCTGAAGCGCCATTAACATATCCGAGAGGAACTAAAAAATGTGCGGAGGTCCTGTTCGCGCTAGTAATGCAGCACAGCGTAAGTACAGGCGTGTATATCCTGCTTATAATTTAATTACTGCGCCGCATAGAAGCTTGGGCCAAGAGTGCCTGCTCTAAAAAAAAACCGAGTGCGTACAATGAATACACTCACAGTCATGCAATGTGTGTGTATGACTGAGATTTACAAACTTCCGTCATTCGGAAAATGTGAATTACGAAAAGAATTACAATGGCCCACGTGAATATTTGTTTCTAAAATTTTCTAAGTGTCCACATTTCCTCAGAGCAGTCGGAGAGGTATTCGTGCGCGAACTATGGAGCGATTGACGAGACTGAGATAAATGTTTCTGCGAAATAAATAAATTCTATGTATGTCTAGAAAGGCAGTAAAACGCAAACCCATAACTTTCCAAGATACAGAAATCAACCCTCTGTGCCTTTAGACGGGACAATGCAGCTAAAAATCGAAACGCCGTTCTACTGCAACGTACTGCCAACGATGCTTCCAATAAATTTCTAGATGTTTTTAAACTGTATAGACATCACTTTCCGTATAAAGTCATAAAACTACCCAGAAAGATTCGAAAACCTAAAATATCCTGTGCCATGTAAAAAATAAAAAAACAACATGAAGATGCACTATGTGAACGATTTCGTAAAAACTTCGAGGACGTTTAAGCTTCGCCTTTAAGAGTGGAACGCGATAGCTTTATCAGGGCCTTTTCACATAAGCCTGCGCTCGTTCCCAAGCCGTACAAGCGTGTGTGCGTGGTGTAGTTGGTAGCGTCACGTGTCACGGGACGTCACACGTGAGCGTTGTGGGCTGTTTCAAACCCTCGGCCGAGGTCATGTGGCGTGACGTCACACGTGGTTGTGACGTTATGACCCTATCGACCAATCAGGATATTTAGGTCCCACCGACGTCGACGCCGTCACCGACTCTGACGCCGACGCCGACGCCGGATTTTCTGCGACACGAGCTTCTTAGCGCTATCCCGTTAAAACCGTGATCCGGACACTCTTCAGAACTTTAAGTCCTTTCCAAACAACCTAAATAAAGAGGTAAAAAATGCAAAAAAGTTCCTATTCCTTCCTTTTTATGCAGCAAATGGTCGCACTGCTGTTTTGTGGAAGCATCTAGGTTCGTTGGTTAAAGGTGCTCCTGTATCAAACGCCATTGAAACGAGACTCCATAAAAGTGTTCACTTAACCGGTCCAGACTTTGCAAGTGTGTTTAATGACAATTCTGTAAGTCTAGCTGGCAGTGTCGATGGCTCGCGTTTGCATATATATTCAGCGGAAAAACTGCAATTACATTTTTACAGCAAATTATCAGCTTAAAAGTCAGTAATCTGATAATTCAAGTAAAGAATAGCACAAGTTTGATGCTGATGGATCACAAATTCGTCCAATTAATTATGTCATCAACACAGTCCCTCCAGTGTTAGCGGACATATTTAATTTCTCTTTTTAATCGGGTGTATTTTTTACACCAATGCAAATGGCAAAATTTCCTGTTTTATAAAAAAAAGCAATACAAATTAGCTTGGAAATTACGGGTCCACTTCTATATTGCCCGTTTTTTCTAAAGCCTTCGAAGAAATAATTAATCACCGTTTAGTAAACCTTTAAAATAAATATGATCTCAAAACCTCTTCTCACTATGGTTCGAGAAAGACTTGTTCTACTCAAAGAACATTATTTAGTAAAGAAGTTAAAAAAAACTGCAAACATTTGTAAAACAAAAAACAAATTGTGCTAGTGATGTATTTAGGTTTCACAAAAGCATTTGACAGCCTCATTCATAATGTCTTAATTAAAAAAAATCTTTAAATCTACGGTATCCGTGGACAAGCACTGCTGATTTTGCAGTCCTATTTAAATACCGTGAAGAATATGTATGCATGAATAATTACTCTTCCACAATGAAACCATCACTTCAGGTGTTCCACAAGGATGCATTCTAGGACCATTTATTTTTAACTAGTGCTTAAACGACATTGTTAATGTTAATAAGGAAGCGATATTTGTCAGCTACGCGGAGCATATTTTTTTTTCCGAAACGAATGATTTAATAAATATGCCAAACACAACTTTATCCAAGATAAAATCATGCGGCGAGAGTAACTTTAAAAAAATAAACATTGAAAACAAATCATTCCTTTTTCGTCCAAAAGACAAGTCTGTCGTACTATCTAAATCACTAAGTTTTAGTTCCTGGCCCGTCGAAATATTCAGTTCCTTAAAAACTCTTGGCGTATCTTTTTATAAGGAAATTTCCTGGAATTGTTATATAAATCCTATTATCCCGAGTAATGGGATCCTAAATCGTTACTCTTCTTTATTGCCAACGAATGTTAAATTGTTAATTTATAACCCTATAATTTACTTTACTTAATGTACTGCCATCTAGACTGGGGTTCATCAACACTAACCAAGACTGTTTTGTTAAAAAAATATATTAAGGAGGGAATGCAATGTTCCTTATGACTCTCTTGCACTGTTGAAATATTTAGGAGCTTTAAGATAATTACTATTTACAAGTTATATGCGTATAGACTATGCGTCAGTTTTAAGATGGAAAAAAATAAGGCGCTCATATTCTCTGGAAAACCCCGAGTCTTAGAGGAAAATGTACCAGCGTACCCCGCTCGCCGCCCAGAGACGTTGATGATGGTCACTCAGCGAACGAACTATGGTTTTCAAATGGTTAAATTTGCACTCCCATATTTGTTAAAATTTGATAATAACATTGTGGATTTTGACTGTATCACTTTTAAAGATTTGCACTTATGTTTTTGCACCTGATTTCTATTTTTAATATGTTAAAATGCGTAGTTATGTCAATTTCAATTTTTGCTTTCTGTGTGTGTGCATTACTTTTTCCTGTATTTCCTACACACTTGCAGCTTACCATTGTAGAGGCCCAAGGACCACTAAAGATGCACATCGCAGTTGTTGTTGTTGTTTTTTGTAGCACACAATATGATGCAGACGGTATCATTATCAAGCATGTGAAATATGTTTTAGGTGTGATATCGTCATGTTTAAGTTATATATTTAACATCTGCTTATCAGAAGAAGCCTTTCCTAAGCGAATGCAGCTCGCAAAGGTTACAGTCTTGTATTAAAAAGGAAACAAACACGACATGGGACATTACAGAACTGTATCGATATTACCGGTTTTTTTGTTTTTTCAAGAGGACTGGAAACTTTTAGTCTCTCCAGAATGTCTCATTTTTGCGATAGGCATTCAATACTTAATAAGGCACAGATTGGCTTTCAGAAACATCAGTCAAAAGACAACGCTCTATTGCAAAAAAAAAAAAAAACGAGTTTATCTTAAATTTGTTTGAAAACAAATGATTAACTCTTGGTATTTTTGTAGATTTTATAAAAGGCTTCGATTACTTAAATTATGACCTATTATTGAAGAAACGTTATAGGTATGTTTTTTGCGGAAAAGCTTCGATGCTCTTTACGTCGTATTTACGCAGTCGAAAGCAATGTGTGCAGCTATATGGTCACTCTTCCGACATTAAATCAATTTGATCAGGTGTGCCCCAAGGAAGCATTCGCGGCTCCTTTTTATTTAATATAAATTTGAGCAATATAATAAACATAGATAAAACTTAAAAGTTTGTGATTTATGCGGATGCCACCACATTATTGTTTTCAGGTAATTGTCCGTCCGCACTAATTACAAATGCGAATAAAGTCCTTCTAGCTCTCAACAAAGGGAGTACATTTAATCTGTTGAAAGTAAACACACATAAAACAAAACCCGTTCTTTTTCGCCCCAAAAACAAACGTATATGTATCGATAAAGTTATAAGGTTGAGCAACTCAAAAATAAAAATTGTCAACGTTTTTAAAACGCTTGGCGTGTTCTTCACAAAACGGATGACTTGGAACGACCACACAAACTACACGGCGTCAGAACTATCAAGCGTCGTATGCTTAACCTATATAAGTAGTCACACTTTACCGCTACAGTCAAACTTCTTCGATAAAACACAGTATTTTATTTGCAGCTTAATCACTGTCATTTAGAGTGGGAAAATAGCGCTCTCCAAAACTTACAAAAATGGTACATATAAAACAAAGGATAAAACAATATAGAAAACGTTTGATATGACCACCACTCTCCTCTACTGTTTCAGAAAAGTTGTATAAATTACACTCACAACGCATGTATGACTATCGTTTAAGCTTAGGCTATAAGCACGAAATATTGAACCTTACGCATTTTCTTGTTTCATTTAGCATGTTTATCTACACTGTAAAAAGTGTTTGTAATATAACAGCAAATATCTGCAAAATTTAGGTCAAAATAAGGACACGGTTTTGTTCGATTAAAATACAGACAAGCTTATCAGCTAAAAAAGAGGGCTCATGCTATTCGTCAAGAACACTATATTTTGGCAAAAAAACAGTCTAAAGATGCTTTTATTATCGGTAAAAAAGAGTGTTTTATTACAATAAAAATCTAGTTCTTTCCTAAATAAACACTCTAAAAAACGTCCCGTCATCTGTTAGGAAACAAATATAGTTTCTGTTTTTCCCACATCCCAAACATTTGTGGTGAATAAACAGTGTAACCAAAGTCGGATTACTGTAAAAAAAATACAAAAAGTTTCTCATTCCTACGAAACGGGTGATCATAAAATCAGTGAACAAAGTCATAGCTAAAAAAATTATTTTATAAAGGAATGTTTGTGCGCAAACTGCAATACATGGTAGAATACTTTCGTGTTCGAATAAAATGCGAACAGCAGAACACGCGGCCGTCGACACATGCTACGCTTCCTGGAAGCCTCTGGAAACTGATAAAATTGCGGGCTGGAGAGTTGGGCGCTGCGAGGGTGTGCGTTCTGGTCCCACTCCGCGCACTTGGCTTTTCTGCTGGTTGTTTTCTTGTTTCTGCACAAAAACGGTTGGCTACTCCGTGGTTTCCTTGTCCATTGACCAGGAGGGGCGTCTCATTTCATGCGACTGTACGTCTGCACAAAAAAGTTACCGCTTTATTTGTGTATACGCTCCTAATACCGTGGATGTGAACTTTTTGTTTAAGTTCGTTGCAAATTTCCTAAACAACGATAAAACTATGGCACTCTTGGGAGATTTTAACTGTGTTTGTGATGCAGAAAACTGCACTAATGCAAACACGTACAATAGAAGCGCTGCCATCCTCAAAGGTTTGCTTCAAGAGCGCAACTTGGTAAATGTTACATATCGAAAAGATATTTCAATACGTTTAATCAACTTTCAATGTGTTTAGCATGCTCCTATCGACAGAATATATCTGTCGGGCGATACATACGATTAAATGACCTACTGTAACGTAAAGCCAATTTTATTCTCTGGCCATTGCACGGTTTCTATTTGCTTTGAAGCCAAGACCCATAGTGTTTCTCGACCGAATTGGGAGCTGTGGAAATTTAATTTGAAACTCCTAAATTATGCGATGTTTTCAAAAGGTGTAGCATTAATCCTGTCAGGGTGTATTAAAGATTGAGGTATGCACATTTTCGCAATTTGATATAGTTCTAAGCAAAAAGTGAAAAACTTGGCTATTAAACGTTCTTAGGCAATACCTTGTGAAAACAAGCAGGATGGGCGTGAACTCTATAAGACTCGTGTTTTTTATGAGGTGGAGTGCATCCATTTTGAAGTTCACAATAACGACATCGATGCTACAAAAACCCAATTTCAAAATTTTGAAACTGAGAGGTGTTGCGGAGCTGCCGTTCATTCTTTCACAAAAATATTCTTACTTGGTGAGCTATTGACCAAACGATCCCTCGGCGATAATTTCCGATATGCAATGTCGAAGGAAATTTTAGAAGCTAACAAAAATGGCGTGACCATCAACGAACAACCCCTGATTGTTAAAGCATTTCATATCTATTACTTGAACACCTTTGGTAAACTTATCCCCACAGGCAATACGAAAGGCTTTGAGGGCCTATTATTAGTTATGCCTTCGCTTAACTAAGATAGCAAAAAGTTCATAGAAGGCCCATAACTTTGAGTGAGGTCAAAAGAGCAATTGACTCTTTTCAAAGCGGCAAAACACCAGGACCTGACGGCATTACTGGTGAAGTTGATAAAAAAACATATAAGGACAAACTATGCCCAGTGTTACTCAAGGTCTGCCAAGTGTCTTATTATTGGAAAACACTCCCGCTTTCTTTTTACGAATTTCATATTGTTCTAATACCTAAACCCAAGAGCACGAAGCTTCTAAGAAGTCATTAACTTTAATATTACTTTGAAATATAGACTACAAGATCTTTGCGAAGGCCATTAATGAAAAACTTTAGCTTGTAATTGAAGACCTTGTTGGTGAAACCCAAACCTGCGGTACACATGGAAGGTCTATCCAAACATATTCGCGTCGCGCGTTCAGTCCGTGAATGTCTCGGACTTAAATGGTCAGGTTGCATTAATACAAATTGATCTGGCAAAGGCGTTCGATCGTGTGAGCCACACATTTCTGCTTGCGATCCTACAGCACATTAACGTATGTACCACGGTTTTAGAGGAAATTAACCTACGCTACGAAAGTAGCTCGATAAGAATGATAGTGAACCAGACCTTCTCTGACAAATACCGATAAGTTTATGTTAGACAGGGTTGTCCCTTATCACCTCTTTTTTTTTAAACCTTGAATTTTTGTGCTTGAGAATACTTCCAAGCCAGACTATCCGGGGATTTTCACAAAATAATCCGGAGGGGAAACTGATTATGTTGCCGTTTTCTTCTCGATAAGAAAAGGCTAAAAGAAGCAATTCACGTAACTGAACGATTCTGGAATATTACCGGAGCGCCAGTAAATCCCACAAACTGTAATGGGTATTGGTATGGTTCCTGGGCCACCATGCCAAGTTTCTCTGCTGGTATATCCTGGGATCGCGGCTCACATCAATATCTTGGAGTTCCCCTCTAACATATCAGAAACAGTACAACATATTGGACTTTAATGACAACCTTAGTGAAAAAATGTCGATGTACGGAAAAGCTGTGATATTTCTATGTTAACTAGAGCAAGCATATGCAACGTGTTTCTTGTGTCCAAACTGATGTATGTGCTTCAACTGCCAACTCATTGAACGAATGATTCTCATCCGTGTATACCACAGATAATAACCAAAATCGAACCATAGAATTCTCACAGAAAACCATTCCGAGTGTTACAATATCTAAAGAAGGCATTTTTGCAGCATTGCTTAACCTTGACAGTACAAAATCTGTAGGACCAGAGGTGATTCCAAACCTTTTCTTGAGACGGTATGGGGAATCCTGCTCAAATTTCTTGCTTGTAATTTTTATTAAGTCAATTGAATTAGGGCAAATCACCGACGTTCGGAAAATTGCTTAAATAGTCCCAATATTCAAAGCAGGAGATTCCCATCATGTTGATAACTACCGTCCAGTATCAATTTTGAGCAGCAGTGCAAAATTGATTGAGCATATTTTTTTAAGCATATTGTCTCGTTTCTTGAAGAGAATAACTTTTTCAATAAAGATTAACACGGTTTAGGCGTAATTTACCTACAGTTACGCAACTGGTGCTCACTGTGAATGGTTTCGCAAAGTCAATTGACTCCGGATATCAGACGGACGTAATTTTCATAGATTTTGCGAAAGCGTTTGACCGCGTGCCTCACGGAAAACTACCCTTCAAACTGAGATCCTTATTAAACAATGAACAGATAATAAAATGGTTAGAAGCATATTTAAATAACAGAAAACAGTTTGTACAAATACAGGATTCCCGCTAATCCACACCAAAAGTAGAATCTGGAGTTCCTCAGGGATCAGTTCTTGCACCCCTACATTGTCTAATTTTTATAAATGACATTACAGTGGACAGACCCGTTCGAATTCGCTTATTTGCTGATGATTGTATAATTTATAAGCAAATCAAATGCTCAAATGACCAAGTAGTCTTAAACAAAAGTTTAGAAATGATCTCAGAATGGTGTGATGATTGGCAAATGTCTCTAAATAACCAAAAATGTGCGCATATGACTATAATTAAAAAAGAAAACCACTGAATTTTAATTATACTCTTCAAGGAACAGCTTTAAGTACGGTATGTGAATACAAATACCTAGGATTAATCATAACTTCAGATCTGCGTTGGAACTCGCATATTGACTTTATCTCCCGAAAGCAATGAATAAATTCTGGGCATTAAAAAGGAAACTGAAGGACTGCTCGAGCAAAACGAAACTAATGGCGTGCAAAACGTTGGTTAGATCTATACTCGAGTATGCCGACGCTGTGTGGGATCCTTACACAATTTAATATTGACAAATTAGAAAGAATTCAGAAGAAGGCATTAAGATTTATATTTAATAAGTATGGCAGAAACACCTCGATTTCAGAGCTTTATGTACAGGCCGGCCTTCCGCTTTTAGAAAAACGCAGAAAGATTAATCGACTGAAATTTATTTTTAATATGATAAATGGGAACTATAACTTAGATTATCAAGGTCACTTTCACTTCAACACATCTAGGGTCACAAGAAATAAACACAGTAAATCAATCACTGAGATAAAATGCCGGACCGACTGTTACAAATACTCTTATTTTCCTCGTACTATCTATGCCTGGAATGCGTTACCCGAACTAATTGTCTCTTCAAATTGTTTAACGTTGTTTCTAGCATTGATAAACGAATTACCAGAGTTTTGAGGTCTCAGGCATTGATACCCCTTAAACGAATATTTTTCTGCTCTTTCTGAGTTCATAATTATATATGTAAAGTTTTTTTTTTTTTTTTTTTTTGCCCTACCACACTCTGTGCTTGCTTTTTCGTAAAACTTGATCGATGTATCCCTCCTACCTTGGCTGCCGTACGGGGGCCGGTAGTATCAATAAATTAATAAATAAATAAACTCATGCATTCTGCCCGTACGCACATTAAAAAAATTCACTGTATTTTCACTCTATTTATTTGGCGTTCGTCATGGGAATCTATTAAAAGAACGACCTATTCCTTCTCCTTAAGGCAGATGGCTTCAGTATTTGCCATTTATTTGTGCGGCAATCGGCATCTCGCTTCTTTTTCTCTAAAAATGCTTACCATCCCTTCCTCAACACTGTACTGCAGTTAAGATTAGCAAGTCGTTTAAATTATTTAATCGTCTCAAGTAATAATAGCTTCCTTGCAAAACGATGGGGCTTTTTAAAGGAAGTGGCGGTCACGTTTAGCTTCCTAAAGAAGCGCTTCTCAGAGTATTTGTTTAATGTTAAACGCAAAGAACGTTCAAGGGCAATAATTAACCGCATTTCTCCTGTCCCACTTTATCGAAGTCGCTTTCCCGTCAGTCCCCAGGATGTAGTTTTTAAGAAACTAAGTCGTTCATTTTCAAATTACACACCTGCACCTTGCCCGTTAAAACTTGGCTTCAAAGTAGAGGAATATTTGTTTCATGGTCTGCGTACTGCAAGTTGTGTAATAAACCAGAAAGGATAGAACACTGCCTTATTTACTGCAATGTTGCCTTCTTATTCTGGGACGTATTTCAACGAACACAAAAAAGCGCTCAACATCCCGCGACCAAAATATCCGCTTCCTTCCATTTTAAAAGGTTGAAATTGTTTTATACAAGTTATTCGTGCTTATAAGCTTCCACAGTTTCTGGAAATGCAGAATGATTGATCGAAATGCTGAATTGCCTCGTACAACAAAGTCACTTTTTGTAGAACAGATGGCTCAACTACACAGCGTTTACGCGGCACAAGCTGTGCAGCCAGACTAGTTTTTACTGTTACACGCATCTATAGGACTATATTAGATTTTTTAGTGTTTCCTTTGTGTGTGCGTGTTCGTTTTTAACATTATATTTTATATGAAAAATATGTCTATCAATCTGAGCAGCAATATAATTTCTGAAGACTGTCAGAATTGAAGTTTTGTATGTCTATTTGTACTTGCATTTGTGTGCACTATACTTACTCAAATCTACAACTGTAAAATATGCCACTACATTACTGCCTAATTAATGTGCATAGTATATAAATCTTCTAATTAGGATGTAGGTATGTACAGTCTAGAGTGAAATGCCTTTTTTTTATAACTTCCATGTAATAAATACAAAAAGGTGTCTGCGCGGCCTAAAGGTTCTTCCGGCAGTGATAGCGGACGGACGTGGGATCATGCGCTCCCTGAGCGGTGATAACGACCGGTTTCGGCCGCGGTGACTCGGTTTCGTCAGCTGATAAGGGGTAAAGGATTATTCTGCCACCCTTACCACCAGGAGAAGCAATGGAACGTGCAGTCGTTTTGCACGGCGACATCGACGGAAGGCTATATCGCATAGAGGACTTACGACAGCCGCTCGAAACTGTAGGCGTCCTCAAAGAAGTGGTGGGTTTTGGGCATACCAAATGTCCCAGGTGTGGTTTGGTTGCTTAACCTTTGAACCGGAGCGGCTAAACAGAGGTTGGTCGAAGCGGGACGAATCGTCGTTAAGAGCCGTACTTGCCTCGTTGTGGACCCGGTCAAGCAGGAGCTCCACGTGAGGCTTCACTGGGTGGCGTTCGACGTACCGAACGACGCCATCCGGGGGGCCCTCACAAAATACGGCGAGGTAAAAGACGTCGCCTTTGACCGCTGGAAAGTGCCGGGTTCTGATGGAGTCCAGTCGACCACCCGCATCGTACGCCTAATACTCAGGGAAGGTATGACGTTAGAGCACCTGCCGCACGAGTTCAGCTTCGGCACGGCCACGGCACTCATGATTGTGCCTGGGCGAGCCCCCATCTGCCTCCGGTGTCACAGAACAGGACATATCCGTAAGGAGTGTCGTGTTCCCTGGTGCTCTGAGTGCCGGGCCTTCGAGCACGAGTGAGACGACTATGTCAGCTCTTATGCGCTCGACGTGAGACGAGGGGCTGCTGAGGAGCAGAGCGAAATGATCATGGATGAGGACGAGGCAGAAAATGCGGCGGCCCCTACAATGGAGACCACCGCAGCGACGTCAACCGATAAAGTGACGGCGGAGGGCAAGGATGGCATTCCGCATCTTGGCACTGCGGGAGAATCAACCTTTGCAGTGAACCAACTGAAGCCTGAATCCCAGGACAAGGATCGCGAGCAATCGGTGTCTATCGTCAAGCCTAGTCCAGCAGAGATGGACTGTGAGGCGGCCTCCTTAACGGGTAACTGCAAAGAAAAAAAAGTTTTATTTAAGCGTCCTAATTGGGACAAGCAAGTCTCAAAACAATTTTTCCGCGAAAAACAAAAATTACAGCAATATTAACTGTGAGAGACTGATTTTAGTTTGCGGCTATTTCGTCCGTTTTAAATCGTGCGCCACAACGTGGGTATTGTATACGTCACGGAGTGGCTGCTATACGTCGCGAAGCGACCGCCGATAGCAACTCTTCTCATTGACTAAAGATTGATTGACAGCTTAGATTTTGGGTGTTAAACCTTTGTGATTTGTTGTAATTTCCTTTTGAGCGGCACATTTTTACGTTTAAAGAATAACCTTTGTAATGAGAGTTAATATTCTTTACAAAAGGTTTACAAGACGGGCGCTTCTGTTTGGATTCGTACCATAACAAAACAAAAACTTCGCCATTCTTTCATGGCCGCTAAAGTCTCCGCTTCCGCCTGCCTCGCCTACCTCGACTAGTCGTTTCGCCGAAGTGGTCAGTGTTTCGTGTTGACCCAGATGCTTGAGTGAGACTTCCTGAAGTAAAGTAGTGTGTGTTTAGCGGCTGTCGCAGGTGTTAGTGATAGAAAGCGACGCGGAGTTTTGGCTTTCAAAACGCGGTCTGTTACTTTCGTTTTCTTCTTTGCTTTCTTAGCGCGCTTTTTTTTCTTTTTTTTTTTGCGCTTGCAAAGGCCGACTTTTGGAGGTCTCGGTTTCTGTAAAGTGGCGCTGTTTCTCTGTAAAGTGGTGCCAAATGAGTGATCGCGACAGCGAGTCTTCTAGCAGCCATGTCGCTCCGAAAGATGACAAGCTGAATACTATTTGGCTGGAGGCAATCGGTCGTTTGCGTAGCGACGAACGTGTCCAGGTATGTTCTCGTCATTTTGCTCCGGAGGCCTTCGAGATTCGCATCGGATGCACCGAACGTCCGCGACTGAGACAATTGCTACGTAAAAAACCTGGCACAGCCAGGTTATTACGTAACAACTGTCCGCAGAAGCCTTCGGACGTCCGAACTCTGCGTCAGCCGACAGATTTGTTTTTCTCGGCTTTCGAACTATCTTGTGTAAAGTTGTTTGAATTGAATGTGTAGTGCATCGTAAATGTGTACTGATATCGTAAATCTTGGCTTGTGATTGTACCTTTGTAGGTCATCTTATTCGTTTTGCTGAAGACGCAAACGACGGGCATAACAAAATGGCTGCATACTCCGCATACCTAGCAAAAGGATTTCCTCAGTCACCTTGCGAAAAGCGCGAAACACGGAGTTCGCACCGTCCTGACTTCCCAGTCTTTTACCTGCTTCAGAGCAGTTTGTACCTGCTAGTAGGTATGTCTACTGAAACTGCAACTTGAAACTATGGGCAGTGCCATTCAGAAAAGAAACGAAGTTTGGGAAAGCTTGCTCGCCTTCCCCAATTCTTGAATTCTCAAGTGAGTGTACCATAATAAATTCACCATCGCCTCGTCCCAAAATAAAGAAAAAGCACTATGTTCACTACGTAAAAAATGGTCTATGTTCATGCATCTGTGGGCGGGTAGGAAATCTTGCCCAAACTTATTCGCACCGAATCATGAGCGCAACAAACTCGCACGAGATTTATAGGAAAATATCGGTGGTGACTTATGTTTCCCTTAAATTCTATATAACCGGTCGTTTGCAGGACCGAATCGTGTATTCGATCGGTGTGCGTCACTTTGGTAATACGTCGCTGTGCAAACGTGGTCATAGAAACGGCAGATTTAGGACAGCAATGCGGAGTCCATTGTTCAGTTAAAACTACGCAATTTTGTTGAAAACGCTCCGCAGTTTTTTGCTCGCGGTATGTGTCGGGAATATTCCACATTTGAAACAGAACGAAGGAAGATTTACTCTTAAAGACGCTCGCTACGTCTTACCGGACCAGCTAGACCGGATCAGCTGACGACGACGGTTCTGAACCCGTTGAACCTGAACCCCACAACAACCAATTTGCGCTCCGTGTTAGTGTGGGTTTCTACTTCCAAGCCCCGCACCACACACCACGAGCGTCTCAGTTCTTTGTCGCATCGCCATGTTGCACCAAACAGAACGAGATCGCTTATGTAAACGCAGCGCTGTCGTGAACGTTGGCTTGTGGTTGCGCACTCGTAGACCCTCTGACTACCTTCGCTTTCAAAGCACACACAACGATTACGAATAATGCTTTCCGTCTTCTGGGAACATCCCAGGGGCACTCCTCCAGTCACGTCTTCGCAACATGTGCTCGCAAACCGCGGATTTCTCGCGTCTCGTCGAACCAAAGCATATTCAGGAGTTTCAGCGACAGTGTCACCGCCCTGGCGGCCGGTCGCCGAAAGAGAACGAAGGGGATAGGTTTGCTGGGCGTTGGCCTTGTGTAAAGTGTGTTGGCTGCGAATGTAGGCTTATAAACTTCGGAAGCAAGATTATTACGTGGTTCTGGTGTTCCGGTACGAGCAATAGAGGTGACACGATCTGCTACGTCTAGCCACGACCACCCACCGCAGCGATGCAGGTGTCGAAGGAGCGCAACCTTTGTACTGCGCAGTCTGTCGCCGTCACCCGACGCTGCTCATTTGCCATTCAGGGCTTTCCGTTCCCGGTTCTTCGTTTGTGCTTGGAACCGAGTGTTATTTCCTGTGCTTGTGTGTGTGCTCAGTGACTGAAAATGGGCCTCATAGAGCAGTTCTTCAGGTTCAACAGCGACTCAAAGTTGACGGCGAAAGGACTTGCAGCAACGCTTTCGGTTGGTGGGTGTGATGACTACACGAATGAATTTTAAGATTGCTGCTAGCAAGGTAGGCCGTAGTCGCTTTATGTTGACACGATTTTAAGTGTAAGTACTCTGTGCAAAGGTGAATCTATCGCGTTTCTAATCCACCTTTGTTTTTGTTGTTTTTATCACGCACGACCGACCCGGACCAGGTGGATGTTTTTCGGTCGCTCACCAGTCACATAGCTGTGTTTGGAGATTTATGTTTGTCCTTTGTCCCTCTTGTTCCCTTTCTCCAGGGATTATTTTCATCATTCTTGTCCAGCTCGCTCGCACCTTTGCATTTAATTGCATTATAATTACAACCTTAACTTGCAAGCTTCACCCTTTTTGGTGTTAGACTGGTTGCAACTGATAAAACCCGTTTGCTCTACTGACGTCTAACCCCTGGTTAGCTTAGTTGGTAGAGCGCTCCACCTGTAATGGAGAGGTCCCGGGTTCGATACCCGGACCAGGTGGATTTTTTCGGTCGCTCATCAGTCACCTAGCTGTGTTTGGAGATTTATGTTTGTCCTTTGTCCCTCTTGTTCCCCTTCCCCAGGGATTATTTTCATCATTCTTCCCCAGCTCGCTTGCACCTTTGCATTTAATTGCATTATAATTTCGACCGAGTACTAAGCAAATGCTTCTGTACCGATCACGGAGTGAATCTCTTCGGCCTTATATTGCGTAACGTCCAATAAAAAGTCATTTGTTTAGCCAGAAAACTTCCCTTTCGAATGGCCTCTTTTTTATTGATAATTTCTCCCGTATCTAAGTGCTTTAATCAACAGGATGGATTAGGTTTGCTTGCCTAGTTAAGACATTTTTCTGCCACATGCGACACTAATGCTTGGCACAATGTATGCCACTGATGGTATGGTGAATTGGTTTGCTTTCAAAGCTAAAAGTGTCACAGGTGGGACCATTCAGTTTGCTAAAAATGTGCCGATATGGGAATTTCGTTGCGTAACTTGCGTTTTACGTTTAAGATTGATAAGGAACATGTTCATGTGATGATGCATGTCTACAGTATAAGCTTCACAGATCCAAAATGGGTGTGCTGTAGGCTACAGCCTCAAGGTTCTTAATGGGAAAAATTGGTGATTACACGGCAATAAATATTGTGGTGGAAAACTGACTATTGACTTGGTGGGTTTTGATCGTGCACATTGGTGTGCTGTTAGCAAATTAGGTGATGACACTCCTTTTCCCTGACCATGTGGCTTCAAGGGACATTGCATTTAGATGTGCTTAAATATATCTATTTCAAGGTTCATGTGACCCCTCTGCATCATTACAGGAAGGCAGTCTAAAGCCTCAACAAACAGCAGTGAATATACAATGCATAATGACAGGCACCAGCTGCCACAATGACAGGCGTATAATTTGCAAAAAAAAAAAACTATTTAAGCCTAAAAGAAAAAAGATTATTTAAATAGTTTTCATTTGGTGTATAATTGCAGGGCTTGATTTCCGCACCCAGTGCATAGTCCGCCAAGCTGGTGCATTGTGTCTTCTTGATATTTTTCCTGGGTGGAATTTCCTTCAGACGTTCTTCGGCAAACACTGTTGAGCCTGAGGAACTGTTTCATGAGGCCCATATCCAGCCACTGAGCACACACACAAGCACAGGAAATAACACTTGGTTCCAAGTACAAACGAAGAACTTGGGCGGAAAGCCCTGAGTACCAAACAAGCAGCGTCGGGTGACAGCGACTGACTGCGTAGTACACAGGTTGCGCTCCTTCGACGCCTGCCTTCATCGCTGCGGTGGGTGGTCATAGCTAATCGTACCGAGGTAATCACCACTTCAAGCAAGACCTACCGGGATGCTACAAATGAAGTGTTCGAACCAGTCGAAGGCAAGAAATTTTGCCATAGTCAAGGTATGCGTGCAAGTGTTCGACGTGGGCTCTCTCACGCTGGTGCAGCTATTAAGAAAGATACAAATCAGCAATGTTGGCGCGTTGAGGCTGAAACTATGACGCATACTTTATCGAAACCTAAATTTGTCGGTCTGCGGCTACAAACATTTTTGTTGAGATTGCTTAGATGATGCAACCATTCAGGCCTCGCATTAAACGGTGTTGCGAACTCTTCGGTTGCTGGTTAATTGTACTGAAAAGGATGGAAAGTATGACAGCTACAGCATACAAGAGACGATCGAGGTCTTTACTTTGCGTTGTGTATGCATGGACACTGGTGCCTGTTTTGGATGACATAATGAAAGTCGCAGCAGTTGAGTGTCACTTCGGTATCCCGCTCTGTGACCGCGACTCGGCTGCCTCGCTGAGAAAATGTCTTCGGAAGACCTGCCTTGCTTCAGTCTCACCCTAGAACTCCTCGGAGAAAGAATGAAGCTTCATGCCGGTCTACATGAAATCGAGGATCACCGACATAAAGGAGAACTATGATTTTCTCCTACAAATGGGTGAGTGTAGCAGAGCCGCCGAAACCAGCGCGTCTGCGAATTCACGGATTGGGTTGTTTATAACCTACAACCTATACAAAGCAACTTTTTGTTCAAATAAAAAGGTTGGGCAGTAAAGAGATAACACCGGTACAAATACTGCAGTTGACTTCCCTGATTCTGCGACTCTGTCAAACTTGTCTAGACGTTATATTGAATCGTCATATAACTAGATGTGTATCCATTCTGTAAACAACAGCGTGCATTTGAATAACAGAGACTTAAAATCCTTAGACCAATACTATCTGCCATGTTTCTAATACTCAGTGTACGTGTTTGTGTATGAAAGCCTATTTTTGCCCTAATAAAATACATTTTCAAAAGAACACCTGTCTTCAGCTGATTTATATCTTCCAAATGAAATTCAGAGGCAAAAAGAAAATTAGCTGTGTAGAACTACCACTTAACATAAGCACCTTTTGTCATTCATTCTTGAGCACACTCAAATATCAGCTTAAATTGCTCTTGTTCTAGAACCTTCATAGAGTAATATACACAAGGTAAAGAGCGGACACTGCCATAGGCCCCAGCGGCCCAGATAGACCAGTGATAGGTAGCGCTCCTAGCGGGCGGTATTAAGTGTAATTTAATTCTGTTTCCGGTCAAGTTAGTTTCGGTTTCGGTTTGGGCGTTTCTTCCCCGGTTCTCCGGTATCCTTCTCCCTCTCTTTCCTCCTCGCCTCGCTCGGCTCTCGGGAGTTCCTTAACTAACGAAGCCGCTGTTTTTTTTTTTTCTTTTTTTTTTAATATTGACGCACTTTTGCTTTATTTTTTTAGGATAGAGTCCGTGCAAAATATATCAAACAATATTTCAACTTACTTCACAAAGCATAAGTATATATATTTCTTGTTCTTTTTTCTATTGTAAAGCATTGAAGTTACACAATCGCCGCATTGACTCCTGGCTGGTGGAGCATTTTGGGGTCAACAACAGTAAGTGGTTCGAACAAATTTTATTGGACCACATTTATGTATACATGGTTTACTTCAGAAGCTCTGTATGTTTTATACGAAAGAGATCGATACTCACAAAAATAAATGAATATGAAGGACTTCGGCATATCGTACACTTCGTATTAGATTCTTAGCGGAACCAAATTAACAAAACCTTTCCACGGATAACATGCTGTATGATACATCACTTTCACGCCGACTCGGGGTCGGGAAGTAAGTGCAAAAATAAATTAGACATCGCTATCATTACCAGTCAGAGGAGTATAATAACAGTGCGAAGCACACGCCGGATAGTACAAATTCCCGATTTCCGGCAAATATAAAAAACACCAATTTGCATAGCCTCAAACTCACTGCGGGCGAGCCATTACCAAACAATGAGAACTCTATTCGAAATCTGACAAGATTCAACGTCCCTAAACATTCCCCGAAATTGTTCAGAAAAGAAATATGGCTTCAGAAAGAGGCGGCTAAAAAACTATGGACAGTGGATACAAAAATGGATACATTTTCTTTCAAATATTTTTAGCCTCTATACACTATTTTCTATCAAAATTTTGTAGAAAGTGGACAAATATTTTTGTTAGGGAGCCGTGATACATATTCGCTGGAAAAAGGGGAAACAAATATTTGGAGAGCAAGCTGCACCGCCCACTTAAGCACTTTTTTGTCTTTGGTTTGGCAACCGCCTTTGTTAACACACTATTAACGGTTAAACCTGTCTCGTTCTTATTAACCACTGAAGAGTGCAACCGAACTTTGTCCAAATTCCGGTTAAGAAATCAAACATGTCAACACAAGCGTATTCTGCAAAAGAACTTTAAAAAACCCTTTGTGGTACTCCTCTGGGCAAAGGCTAAAGCCACCCAGACCTCAAAGTGTGCTATACAAGGCGGCACAGACTCCTCGAACATATGTCACACTCTCTATTATGGGAAGAAAGTGATTTTCTAGTTGCTGAATAAAATGAAAGGCAGCCTGTGATGGTACTACTAAGTTCCCGAAGAATTTTCCAGGCACGTGGTATGCTTTAGGAACAAGACAGTACTGATGAGGCCTGGTCAAGTTATTAGACTCATCCGATAGTAGCCTAAAACAGCCACAGCTGTAAGTTGTCTGTTCAAGCAAAAGCTTGATCAAATAGCCCCAAACGTAATAAAAAAGTGGACGAGTCATCAATTATGTTAGACCTGATGTCTGATGCCAGCTCAGAAATATCCTCTAGTGACGGGAAGTTATCAATTGGAAGACATTCCACAATGTCTGAAATTAAACTTTCATGGTGCGAAGATATTTGCAACTCCTTTAGGAGGTCAGCCTTGTCATCCTCTACGTTTTCATTGTCCGACAGTTTGAACAGTTTCTTTATCCAGAGGTGTTTTAGTCCTGAGGTGAACTGATCCACATTTGGGTTTGTGTTGCAGCCCAGCATTTGTCGTATATAGCTCCAAAAACGTTCTCAAGTGTGTCTTGCTGCAGGCGTCGTGTAAGTAAGAACTTCAAGTCATGGCTGCTTGAAAGCTCATCACAGAGCATGAGGAAACTTTTTATAGTAACTTGCCACCCAATGATGGCTTATGGCTGCCTCCTACTTTGGAACTGCCATGCTGAAATCCATCCGAGTTACTGGTGGAAAAAATCAAGTATTTCAGATTCTCCCTTCAGAATGGCATGACACAACTTCTGCCCTGTCTACTTGAATTTTTTAGCTATTTAGACAGTCAAAAAGTATGCACATCCTATCACAGAAAAAAGCTGTAGCCATGGCTGCCTCAGGAAGTTCCTTTGCATAAACAAGGGATATGATTGCAAGAAAGAGTGAGGCACTCAGTACCTGTGGGGCACAATTTTCTTCCATGTTACAGAAAGGTTCTTGAAAAAATGTGTCTCTCAGTAAGTTTCGGAGCCAATTGCAAGCTCATCTCATGGATAGAACAATAAAGTTCAACAATAGAAGACCACTCAATGACCTCATTTCAAATGCAAAGTTTGTGGGCTTGGAGATTGCTCTTGGTTGTTTTGGGAAGGTGCGGAACCTCAAAGACAAAGTAAACGTGTTCGTTGTCAACTTCAAGAAATGGCTTATCACCACACACACCAAGCTGATGTTTGAAGCCCCCTAACCACAGACCACAGCCTTTACTGTAAAGCCAACAGTCTTAAAGGGGCGATGCACTGATACTTTTATTTTGCGCAAATACCGCTTAGAACGAATCCCTGACGTTAATGATCTGTGAAATACCCGTTCGTTTTCACCACACGCAATCGAAGTCGCAGAAAAAAATAAAGAAAAACGAGCAGAGTTCACCCCCTCAACTCGAAACCATGACAAGTGGCCACGTGATCTGGAGCCGATTATATGCCGCCAATGTTGATCATAGCCATGCGCTGGGGTTGGCAAGGCACAGGACACGCGCCGAGTTCAAGACATTGTCATGGTTCGGCTGTTGTCGTCATTGCAGCGATTGGACACAGGACACTACCCGAATGTTTCTCGAGCTATCGATTATCACGAGCCCAAATCGAGTGTCCACACCATGCTCGGGTCAAATCTATGAGCCGAATTCAAATATCGTCACTGGGCGGTACTGCTACCGCCCAGCTACGTCATCAGGTTTTTCGAATGAGAGATAGAATGAAAACACTCGGTTTTGTCCTCGAACTTACAGAGCAACAAGGGAGTTTCTTGGTCAGTGGCGTTGCGTGCGAATATCCTTGAGTCCCACTAGTGCCAGTACGCTTGTGTAAAGTGAAGAACATTCCCATTGAATATCGTTGCACCGCCCCTTTAAGCTCCCGAATGAGAGAAATGAGGAGACTGCGTTAAACAGAAGACGTTGTTGGAGTGTGCACAACAGTGTATGCAAGGGGCTAAACGCACCTCCTGGAAATTTCAGACAGCATAACAACCAAGGCTCTATCTGCAATGTTAGAGGTTCGTTCAACACCGTCATCTGTAAACCCATGGACAATGTCGTGTGCTGGGTCGTAAGTTAGATTCTTTTTTTTAAACAATCTCATCGAAAATCAACATGCACACAGGTTCAAGTGCAGCCAGACAGCCCGGCAGAAACAACAGCGCGAGAAGCTCGAACCGATCGGCTCCACGAATTCACGCCGAGCATGCGAGCAAGCGGGCGGTCATGCGTCACCTTGATTGATGCAAAGTCGACCGAACATGATGCAGCAGAAAGCACAGATGGACGGCACGCACGGCACAGACGAACGACGCAGGGACGAGCAGAGGCCATGCAGAATGACGCAGAGGCGACGGCGTGCAGTCAGGCAGGCCATGGCAGGCGCCATTCATCACGTGGTTTTTGTGACGTATTTGATTTAAACTATTTAGCCGTTGTAAGTACTTTAAACAATTTTAAAGCATTGCAAATTAAAAAATAAATACTTTTCACAAAAAGAGTTTTAATTAATTTTAACCAAATTGCAGAAAAGCGTCACGTAGCGGAGGGTATGAAACGCACTATCTGGGCCGCGAATCGGCTCCTGTGTCCTCTCTTTACGTTTACTATATTACTCTATGGAACCTTTGCCCTGTTTTGTAAAAAGAAAAAAAAAGTTTAAAAACTTCACCTTTGTTCTCCTTCTGGCATTTAATACAGACTTTTGTTTGTCAGCAGATCGCACACAGCAGATATCACCGTGGCACATACAACTTGAACGACCGATGAGACTATTGCTATTACAATAAAGCTTCCCACGAGAGCCAAAAGGAGGCTTGCAGGTGTGCGCAAGCACATCGAAATGAGATTGGCGCTTCGGGGGCTTGTATACATTATGCGAAAAAACAGGATGGTTGGAAACCAGCTGATCGCAATATACCGATGTTTGGATACATAGAACGCAGGACAAAGTGCTCGATCGCCCCTTGTATGCTGTAGCTGTCATACTTTCCATCAAACCGCTTTTAAGCGCAATTAACCAGAACAACCCAAGAGTTCGTAACACCGTTTAATGCGAGACCTGAATGATTACATCATCTAAACAATGCCAACAAAAAAGTTTGTAGCCACAGACCGATAAGTTTAGGTTTAGATAAAGTACGCATCATAGTTTCAACGCGCAAACATTGTTGATATGTACCTTTCTTTCAACCCGCGTACTTTCAGTTCAACTTGATGACAGCTGCACCAGCGTGAGAGAGTCCATGTCGAACACTGCACACATATCTTGACTATGGCAAGATTTCTTGCCTTCGAGTGGCTTGAACACTTCATTTGTAAGCATCACGGTAGGTCTTGCTTGAAGTGATGATCATCTCGCACACGGCAACAAGCAGAGAACGACACGCTTTTTTAATTTATACGCTACCGGTCTACGGGCGTCGCAAATCTTTCCCCTTTTTTTCCGCCATGTTGGATCGATCGCAGCGGCCCCTATATTCACTGAAACTCCTCAATACCGGCGCCATGTTGAACGCGCGTTGTTGCCAGGTTTTCTCCGACCAAACAAAAACAACGAAAGCACATCGGCTCTAGCTTCCAGCGTACATCGTCGGCACCTTCCCCCCCCCCCCCCCCCCCCCCCCCGTATCCGCGTCGTATCTAAGACAAGACGCACCGGAAGTCGAGACGCTGCGTACGTCGTGCAACTCCGTAGCCAAGTCAATCCAAAAGCAGATCCAGGAGTGAAGGGCGCCCCGCCCTTCACTCCTGGATTTGCTTCTCCTCCTCCTCCGCGGGGGTCGAAAGAGCGGGAGTTTCAAATGTGGAGAGGTTCTGACTCCCACTAAATTACGTCCTGTGGCGTAAATATTAATAATAATAAAAATTCTTTTCACGGGCATTTGTTTTGTGATATGCTTGTCCCCATTAGGCTGTTTAAAAAACGCTTTTTTCTTTGCAGTTACCCTTTAAGCGTCGCCACGAGTACAGTTCAGAGATCTCTCAAGAACAGCGGCTACGTAGGCTTCAGAAGCAGAGGCTGGTGCGGTATGGCTAGAAAAGAGCCGTATATAGGGAGAGTTTGGCCAGTCTATGATCTCGCCGCCGTAACGCCCCCTAACGAGTGAGCCAATCAGCCCGCGGCGCAGGGCGAGAGGCGTGAACGCATGCGCGTGTACTCCCGGCTGCTCCCAGCTGAGCGGGGAGGGCCGCCGTTTTCATTCATTCGCCCGACGGAATTCATAGCGGAATGCATGGGACATCCAAATTTCAGTTTTCTCTTTTTAATGCGAAAGCATTAACTGGGGGGGGGGGGGGGGGGGGGTCCCATGGAGCGGGCCGACGTCATCAGCTTAAAGCGCGAGAACGGCACCTAGTTTCCCTGACCCAAAGGTCCCATTGGCTGGCGCGCGGCGACGAGGCTCTCATTGGCAGCGGCGCGCGTCAGTTTCAACGACCGCCGCCAGACGGCGCTGCGTGTCCGTGCCGCCAGCGCGCCGATAACACTAACCGCCGCAACCCCATGCCACCACGGGCCCCGCGCCGGTTAAAACGGACGCGTTGGCGCTCGCTCGGAGGCTTCTGCTCGTCTCGCCGCCGACCAACATACCGTCGCCTCCATCATCCACAACATCGGCGGTGCTTCTGCTCGTCTCGCCGCCGATGAACATGGCGCCGCATTTAGCATCCACATCGTCGCCGGTGTTTCTGCTTGTCTCGACAACAACGATCATGGCGCTGCCTCTAGCATCCACATCGTCAGAGGGGCTTCTATGCTTTCGCATTGACAACTCATAAGAAGTGCTCAGGTGTACCTCAAGCTTTTTATTTGGCAGGCTCTGACAACAAAATTATATAGTCCTTTGTGGCTCAGCGGCCTGGTAGCGGAGACGGTGCGCCAGCAGCTGGGTATCGGGGTTCATGCACCCATAAAGCAGTAGAGCGGCAACGCGGCTCCAACAAAGGCGCACTGAAACGTGGAGCTGCGAGGAGGAAACGGAAGAAGCATCACAGGAGCATGACAGTGACAGTAGGGTTTCTCAACCTGCAAGGAGCACGACGGGAGCAAAAGTGGGAGGAACTCTTTAACCAGTTGGAGTCTGAAGGAATGGCCATCTTTGGGGTGGCCGAAACGCACCTTAGAGACCTAGAGGAGCCCCCGGTGCGCCCTGGTTGGCACTGGGCTGGGTGCAACCGCCAAGAGGGTCAACGAAGAGGTGGTGGTGTTGGGGTTCTATGGCGGGGCACGACAGTGTGGCTCAGGACGCTCGACGAGTGCAGAGATCACATCTGGGTGGAGGGAGAGTTGCTACAAACCCAAGTGTCTGTGTGTATTGTGTATCTCTCGGTGGGGAGTGCGCGCGACGAGGAGAACGAAGCTACTATTGCGTGTGTCACCAAAGATATTAAGGCACTGGAGAACGGCAGGAATGTCTTGATCATGGGGGACTTTAACGGCCATCTCCATGAACTTGACGGATGGGAAGATGCTAACGGACGTCGGCTACTGAATCTAGCAGACGAGTTTCAACTTGAACTAGTTAACTTACGGGGATCATGCAAGGGTCAATACACGTGGTGTGCCAGAGGAAGCAGAACCTGCATAGATTACGCGTTGGTGTCTTCGCGCCTTGGTAAGAGCCTAGTTGGTGTTTCCATCGACGAGGAAGGCGAGCACAGCGTCGGCAGCGACCACAATTGCCTGCGACTGGACTTCAGTAAAAACATATGGACAAAGGCGAAAACCCGTCCTCAGTACAAGAGACGAACACATCTGGCTCAGAAGGAGGTGGAAAGGGTCACGAAGAAATTTGAAAGAAGCAACGTAAGGATACAAGCGTCTGGTTACAGACAGTACATCACAGAGCTCAAGCGTCTCATCAAGCAACATGCATCCAGGAAGCCCAGTGGACGGAGAGTGAGGAAGAGGTGGTGGGACACAGAGGTTAAAGAAGCTATACTGGCTAGACAGAAAGCCAACAGGGAACATCGACAATCGCTCCGAACTGAATCTGGGAGTGAGGTTGCTAGAAGATGGACCATGTACCACGACTACAAGTGCTATGCTAAACGACTAACCCAAGAGAAGATGAGAACAGCGGATCTGGAGACCGTCCGAGATATTAGATCTAGCGGAAGGGACGCAGCCAGAAAGTTCTGGAAGTACCTTGGATCGCTGGAGGGAAAGGACCAAGATGTTACCATAATTGACGAGAGCACGGGGAATCCGCCAGAAGACCTTGGAACCCACCTCACCAAGTACCTGACGGAGACGTTTGCTCCTGAGGAGGTGTCCACACCACAAGCCCGACTTGCCCCGGATCAATCGGACTCCAACCAAGAGGGGGACATCGGCCGAGTGATGGTTGTGCGTGCACTGGCACGCTTGAAAGGGGCTACTTCCCAGGGATTGGACGGGGTCCCGGCGAGCGTTCTCAAGTCCTTGGGAAAAGATGCAGTGGAGCAGCTGGCGGATATTTTTGGAGCAATCTTAAGGGGAAAGGAACCTGTGCCCCAAGACTGGAGGGTCGGCCGCGTGGTTCTGATCCCGAAGAGAGGGGGCGACAAACAGTTCCTCAGGGATTATCGGCCCCTGACCGTGACCTCTACGGTATACCGCACCTTCGCCCACATTATCAAGGAACATATGGCAGCATGGGCTGAAGAGAACGAACTGCTCACCGAACTTCAGGGCGGATTTCGGAGGGGTCGAAGGTTGGAAGACAACCTGTTCACCCTCACGCAGTGTATTGAAATTGCCCGAAAACAGGAAAGAAAACTGCTGTGCTGCTTTCTAGATGTGGCAAAAGCATATGACAGTGTGCCGCACGCTCAACTCGTGCGACGTTTGGAGGAGCTCCACCTTCCTCATCGGTGGCTATCTGTCATACGGCGCCTATACTCACGCAATACAGTAATGACGCAACTGAAGGGAGTCGACTCAGAGCAAGTCACAGTGACGAGGGGTCTCCGACAGGGGTGCCCACTCTCCCCGCTTCTTTATATTCTGTATGTGTCAGGGTTGGAGGAACGCCTGATCCAGTCGGAGGTGGGTTTTTCCCTGACACACATGGAAGGAGGCGCAGAGGTGAGGTGGATGCTGCCGGGCCTCACCTATGCGGACGATATCGTATTGACGGCGGAGACGGTGGAGGACCTGCAGCGTCTAATATGTATATGTGAGACGGAGGCGGCTACGTTGGGCCTTCGTTTCAACGCCAAAAAGTCGGCAGTCCTTCAATTAGCCGGGCCCGATGAGGCTAAATTAAACAGTCTGGTGCTGAACGGCGAGCAAGCACAGGTACAGGAGTCATACAAATACCTGGGAGTTGTACTGGCCAACAAGCTGGAGTACTTGTCCGATCATTACACCCACCTCCGACAGGCAGCCGTGCGAGGTACGAATGTACTCCGAAAACGTAATCTTTGGAGTTGCAATCGTTTTCTGGTGACTCGCGAACTCTGGAAGGCGGTTGTGGTGCCTGGACTAACCTTCGCCAACGCGGTTCTTTGTGTCCCTGGCACAGTGCGGGAAGTAATGGAACGTCGTCAACGAGAGGTCGGGAGGCAGGCTCTGGGCTGTCACGGAATGGTGGCCACCGAAGCGGTCCAGGGAGATCTTGGGTGGTCGTCGTTTGAGGCCAGGGAGGCGACCAGTAAGATAACCTACGACAGTCGTCTCCGTCTCATGGACCGCGGCCGGTGGGCCAAGAGACTCTTCGTCTACACATATCTCACGGGAATGCAGACTGGCTGGAGGAAGCGGCTGTATCAGTTAGAGAAGAAATACGGCTTCTTTTCAACCCCTGTAACTATTACATCAGACAGGAAGTGGGAGATGGAGATTCGAAACAGGGTGAGAGAGGAGGAGGCAGCTCGGTGGGCAGAAACGGCGAAGTCCAAGTCGACGCTATATATGTACAGTCGATATAAGCACAACATTTCGGCAGAGACTAGGCTATACGACAACAGCCTGGGCAGCCGGCTCCTCTTTGAGTCACGCGCAGGAGGGCTGCGAACGCAGATGTATCGCCGTCGCTTCGACCAGACGGTGGAATCTGCAGCATGCCGTGTGTGTAGTCAGGCGGATGAGACAATTGAACACATCGTGCTGTCGTGCACCGGTCTGCAACCAGTTCAACCGGCGAAGTGTGGACAGGCAACCCGGGAGCTCGCACTGGCAGAGGCACTCGGCTTTGGGTCTGCTTCCAGCTCAGTGGCAGACTCTGCGGGTGGGACTAACGGCGACAACACCGACGCTACACCGAGAACCAACGGAGGGTGGCGTGAGCAGGTGGAAGCCACGAAACGAAGATTAGAGAACTGGTGGATGCTAGTTCACCAACGGGGATAACCGAATTCCCACTGGCTAGGTTCCAAACTCTACGGGACCGCCCGATTCAAAAGGGAACAGCCGCAAACCATCATCATCATCAGCCAGCGCGCCGATAACACTAACCGCCGCAACCCCATGCCACCACGGGCCCCGCGCCGGTTAAAACGGACGCGTTGGCGCTCGCTCGGAGGCTTCTGCTCGTCTCGCCGCCGACCAACATACCGTCGCCTCCATCATCCACAACATCGGCGGTGCTTCTGCTCGTCTCGCCGCCGATGAACATGGCGCCGCATTTAGCATCCACATCGTCGCCGGTGTTTCTGCTTGTCTCGACAACAACGATCATGGCGCTGCCTCTAGCATCCACATCGTCAGAGGGGCTTCTATGCTTTCGCATTGACAACTCATAAGAAGTGCTCAGGTGTACCTCAAGCTTTTTATTTGGCAGGCTCTGACAACAAAATTATATAGTGTTATTCCTCGGTAACTTCAGAAGCTAAAGAATGAAGTTTCTCCGCGTTTAAACGCAAACTTTTGTTCAGGCGAAAAAGAAATAAGCCCGTAGCGGACGACGCGCAGACTCAACAGTGCTCGGCGTCGACGGCGTTGAAAATGGCGGTGGTCTGCTCTTTGCTCCCTTCTTTCTCTCTCGCTCCTTCGGCGCTCTCCTCCCTTTCCTTCCCTTTCCTCCTCTTCAGCGCCTTCGTCGCCACACCCACTGGCCAGAGTCTCCTGGCAGTCCCCTGGAAGAGCGTCGGGACTTGGCCGAGGACCAGCTCACAGGAGAGGTGTGTAAGCCGTCACAATGGGCTAACGTTTGTTCGAGCCGTGCTGCTTGGCGATGAGTAGCGAGTCTAGGCACTGTACACTTGGCCTGGCACTGCTCGGCGATGGTTACGCTGGATAAGCACCTACGCGTAGCAACCCAAAACATTCGAGGCCTCGCAGACAGAAGAAAACAAAGAAAAAATATCTAGGTACAAGCACTTCTTATGAGTTGTGAATGCGAAGCATGAAAGCCGCTCGCCCGCTCCTTTTTTTTTTTTTTTTGTTTCGTCCGCTACGTACTTTTCGCCGCCGGTCAATGCGCGTCGTCCCCTGGGCACGCTGACCTTGGACGCTCCGTCTTAACGGCGCGCTGATGGACACGCAGCGCCATGGGGTGAGTGGTCGTGGAAACTGACGAGCACAGCGGCCAATAGGAGCCCCGTTGACGCGGGCCAGCCAATGGAACCGAAGGCGAAATCGCAGAAACTAGGTGCCGTTTTTGAGCTTCAAACTGATGACGTCAGCTCGCCCCATGGGACAGTTCATGCTTTCGCATTAATATGTCGTCTCGTCATTGAGCAAGACCTGGACGTTGTGGCGTTGCAGGAAACTAAAGTCGAGAGTGAAGACCAGACCGAGCGTTTGGTGCGGCCTTTTACGATGCGTTACAATGTTTGCGTGTGCCATGCGGTTGGGGTGTCGGTGGGTTGCATTCTCTTGATACAGGAAAGTCTAGGCGCCGGGGTGCAATCGGTTACGTCTTGTGCGTCGGGCTGGTTTGTAGTGTGCGACTTGTCCTTTTCGGCTCTAGTTTGTTTGTATGCGCCCAGTAGGGCCGAATACAGGCGTTCTTTTAGGACGGCCAGCAGTACTGTCAGTGTAATCGTTTGGTCATACTACTCGGCGACTTTAATTGTGTGTGCGAAGCACGTGACAAATCTAGCTCTACACCATATAAAAATGGCGTACGTCAGCATTAGAAAAAGTCATCAACGACTGCAGTTTAGAGGATGTGGGAGGATGTCTCGGTAATGGTAACGGCGATACAGTATACCCACTTCCAATTAGTCAGCCATGCTCGCCTGGACAGGGTTTATTTCTTGCTGGAAATGGCCCCTTCATGTTGTGACTGCTTTGTGTTTCTAGTTTGGTTTAGTGATAATTGTATAATCAAGTTCAGCATAAGTAGTAAAAAGTATAAAAGAAAAGTTTTTAGTTGGGAATCGTGGAAACTAAATGCCAAGCTTTTAGAGGAGGAAATGTTTGGTGGGCTAAGTCTATTTCTCTTCAGATAAAAACGAAAGCAGCAATAAACTGGTATACGGAGTCCCATGGGAATTTTTTAAACGACAGATAAAGCAAAGTGCAATAGAAAGAGCTGGCGCCATTTCGTATATAAAAAGAAAAGAACGAAACATTGCTACGAGCAAATTTGCAGGCAATGATCAAAGAATGCAGTGCACCGCGCACATTCAAGGATGACACTCATTCGCTGAAAGCAGAACTTAAGGCTAGGGATAAGGATCGTAATCAAGGGACGCTAGTTAGAGCGAGGGCTGAAAGAATGCGCGATCCTTGGGTATTGAAGAACGTTACGCTCGTCGCAACGAAATAACTGAAATTGAACGTGCCGGAGCAGCTACGAGCGATAAGAATGAGATTGAGACGGCATTTTTTGAATATTACAGTGAGCTGTTTCTGCTAGTCCCGTCAAACTAGAAAGTTTTCAAAACGAATTTCTGTCTGGCGTGCCGAGATAAGAGGACGAAACTAAAGAATGGTTGAAACAGCCTATTACTAATGAGGAAATTATAATAGCGATAGACGCTCTAAATCCAGGGAATTCTCTTGGGCCACACGGGTTAAGTGCATCCTTTTATTTGAAGCTTGAAATTTTACCAGTCTTAACTATATTTTGGATGAAGCTTTCGATGATAATGCTCTTCCGCCGTCCTTGCTTACGTTCCACACAGTTTTAATTCCGAAAAAAAAGGACACTGTCACTCTTCGTCAGGTCAAATCCTATTGTCCAATAAGCCTAACAAATGTCGATTATAAAATTCTAAAGAACATATTGGCCAGGAGTTTACACTGTGTTATACAGAAAAGAATTGGGCCTCATCAAACTTTGGAATTAAAGGAAGAACAATACAAACTAATATTCATATGGCGTGGAGCATTCTGGAGTGTTGTGATGTAATGCAAGGATCTGTAGCTATGCTACAAATAGATCTAAAGAAATCGTTCGATCGCATGCCGCACGACGTTATTTTAGCGGTCTTAGATTACATTAGTGTTGACTCAGTAATAAGGGAAGGAGTGCGCATGGTGTATAGCGGTTGTACGACGAGACTCATAAGCAATAGGTCAGTAGGAAACCGTATACATGTGCAACGTTCCTTCCGACAAAGGTGCCCATTGTCCCCCCTTCTTTTCGAGATTTACATAAAACATCTACGTTTGTTATAAGAGGCAGTATTATTAGAGGGTTTAAGCTGCAGTCGTACGAGGTACGGGTTTTAGCATATGCGGATGATACTGCCATGTTTTGCACTACGAGGGCATAGTTCAGGTAGTAAACACAGTTAAACGTTTTTGTGCCTTAAGCGGAAGTGCAGTCAATTGAAACAAATGCCTAAATTTCTGGTTCGGTGAGTGGAGTTCGATTCTAAGAGTGTTTATAAACATAAAGTTGGTAACCACCCCAGAAAAAGATTTTGGTGAGCCACTGGGGAACTATCGCGATAGCGAGCCCTACTGGCAATATCAAGCAGTAGAGCTACGTGAGGAAGCCGATAAATGGAGAGGTAGTCAATCGTCAATTTTCACACGCGCCACAATAAGCAATCTGTTCTTTATGAGCAAACTCCAGTACGTACTAGACGTTTTACATTGTTCTTGAGTAAATTCAATAAACCTTCTACGAAGGTTTTATCCGATTGTAGCCGTGTTTATTTGGGGCTCCTTTTGGGAAAAGATGAATAGATTGAACCTTTTCTGGCATGTCCGGGATTGGGGCCTAGGCCTGTCACGTTTAGTTTTTCGTTAAATAGTTAACCTTTTTTTTTTTGTTTTTTTTTTTTTTCGTAATGCCAGTGACTCTTCTCTGCGCACCGCGTGCCGAAGCCTGCTGGGTAGGGCATTGCCCGAGTTGGTTGTCACAACATAAACGGTGCCAGGAGTCCTAAAGGGCTACCTCAAAGAAGTGGTTGAATCTTGGCGCTTCTTGGCAGCCCGTTCTTCTGTGGGCCGTTTGAGTAGTGGGACTCGTAAAAGGTTGTATAAGGACGTTCGCGATGTTGTTTTATCAGTTCCCATGTATAGAGCTGCGTACAACGATGGCCCAGAACTGGATGTGTTAAAACGTCTGAAGCGAAAGTTAGTGCCTCCCGGCGTCAAAACGTTTTTCTTTAAATTGAATACTAGTACCCTACCAGTAAGGACATGGTTGGAAGAGAAGGGGCTGCTCGTGGCCGTGGGATATCCATTGCCTCGTCTGCAGAAAACTGGAGACGATTGACAATGCCTTTTTGGAATGTTTTGATGGGTCTTTCTATGGGAGGTGCTTCAACGTACCCCGAAAGAAAAATTTACCGCTTAATCCACGCGAAATCGGGTTTCTGCCAGTGGAGACTGAGGATGACTTTCCGATGGACTTGGCAATGCTGCTGTGTTTACAGAGCATCTGGCGGACTGGGATGGCCGTGCATCACGGTAAGAATGATGTACGCGAGGCAAGTGCATATTTCCGCGAGAGTGTTGCCTCTTACGTCGCAGTTGCGACGTAAGAGGTGACGTAAGAGGGACGTGAACTACCTATTCGACATAACTGTAATAAAGTTTTTTAGACAGAGAGGCGAAGGCCCAGCAGAGTGAGCCTGACTGGTTTTCGCGCATCGAAGCGTTGTTGACCATGAGCCAATTGTAGTGCCACGATTCTGGCAAATGTAGGCTGGTCATGCCCTCACTGTCTTATCGCTCATTCACACTGGAAGCGGATCCGAGTTCGCAAAGCGGTCGCGAACGCGGTTGTATAAAGATCCAGTACAATTGCACGCGCACTTGATGTCGTCGATTGCGCGTGCAATTGTACTGGGTCTTTATAAAACCGCGCTCGCAACCGCTCTCCGAAAGCGGTTCCGCTTCCAGTGTGAATGAGCGGTTAGATCTGAAGTCTTGGAGGTCGTTGCTGTTGTGTTGACCTGTCATATTGCCGCGCGTAGCTGGCCCAGCAGGCAACGCGGGCGTGGCCCAACGGTTATCGTGCTTGGTTCCCGCGCTAAGAGGCAGGGTTCGATTCCTGGGAGCGACGCGTCTTTTATTTATTCTCGATTCCTGGGAGCGACGCGTCTTTTATTTATTCTTCCAATTTAGTGTTCTGCTAAATTCGTGAACATGTTCGAGGTCAGAATGTTCTACTCGCCGAATATTCTACGCCGATTGTTTCAGAAGCCCACGGTGCACAAAAGGGGCTCTGCGTGGCAGGCCGCAGTCAGTCTCGCCCCAGCGTTCGATCCGGCTGTTACGCCACGCACCGACGCCCGCGAAGCTCTATTGTTATCTTCTGCTCCCTTTCTATTTTGGGCAGAAGTTCGCCCCATTGAACGTTCGGTTTGTTTAAGTTTTCGTCACCCCATCAATTGTCATTCGTGACAATATTTCAGTAATAAAGAAAAAAAACGTCTGCGTGGCCTAGTCGGTAGCGTGTTTGGCTCACAACCGAGGGGTCGTGGGTTCGCCTTCAGCCATCGCCTAAAACTCTTCAAATTTTGTCTTTAAGGCAAATTAATTACTTTATAAAGTTAAATAATTTAGACATGCCGCGACCTTTATTTCGTATTGCATGTTATGTTTTAATCACTTTTACTCCACACGTGACGTCATGTTTCACGTGAGCGTTGTGGGTTGTTTGAAATTACTGCGCCAGGTCATGTGGCTGTGATGTCACGACCCTATCACCAATCCTGGATTTCCACGTTCCACCTACGCCGGCTCTTCTGCGACATGAGCTCCTTAAAGCTATCGCTTTGATATTTTGTTCTTTCTAAGAACAAAGCTTTTTCTACTGGGCTGGGCAACAGAAATTCAGACATTTTACAGAAAGGACAAAAACCGAAAAAGTTATTTTTTAACAAAAATTACGACGAAAATATATAGTTTGTAAGAAAAGAGCTGCCAAGTTTTTTTCACAATTATTTTTTTTACAGTGTAGAAAAACGGTCCCATATCCCACGCGTAGCACCAATATTTGGAACATTTATGCGAAACAAGTTAGGAGAAGAAATGATAAAACGTAAACTTCCAGAATTGTTGAATCTCGAAAAAAAAATGCAATATACGGTTTGAATTAACATCAAAAAGAGATTAGGGTTTCCATGCCGATCACCTGCGCTATTGGGGACCTTTAGCAAACTGTTACTCTGTTTGGCGTACCGCACTACCGGAGCCTTTGAACCATGCTTTTAAAGGAGCGATGCAACAATTTTTGTACTTTGTGCAAATACCGCTTAAAACGGATCCCTAACGTTAATGACCTATGAAACACGCGTTCGTTTTTCACCCCACGCAATAGAAGTCCCAGAAAAAAATTAAAGAAAAACGAGCAGCGTTCACCCCCTCAACTCGCAGCGAGAACAAGCGGTCTGGAGCCGATTCTATGCCGCCAGTGTTGATCATAGCCACGCGCTGGGGTTGGCAAAGCGCAGGACACGCGCTGAGTTCCAGGCATTGTTATGGCTCGGCTGTTGTCGTCGTTGCAGCAGTTGGACACGGGTCACAACCCGAATGCTTCTCGAGCTAGCAATTATCACGAGCCCAAGTCGAGTGCCCACGCAATACTCGGGTCCAATCTATGAACCGCATTCAAATATCGTCACTTGGGTGTACTGCGATCCCCGAGTTACGTCATCAAATTTTGCAAAGGAGAGACTGAATGAAAATGATCGCTTTTGTCCTTGGAATTACACCGCAACAAAGGAGTTTCTTGGCCAGTGGCGTTGCGTGTGAGTATCCTTGAATCCCAGGTGTGCCAGTAAGCTCGTGTCAAGTGAAAAAGATTCCAATTGAATATCGTTGCACCGCTCCTTTAAGAGCGCGCTACGCGGTCATGGTATCACCCGGGCGCGCGTTTAAGAGCATGCTTCAAAGCAGACTTGAAAAGTAATCTGTTACTTTTTTAAGTAATTTTGTAATTGCCACGTTACCTTTCTGGAAGTAATTTGTAATGTAATTTCGTTACAAAATAAATTATAACAGATTACTTTCATTACTCGTTACTTCTTAAAAATATGAGCATAATACAGTAACTCGAGCAGTACGAGCAGAACATTAGGCAGCATAAAAACAGCAAGTTCAACAAAATAGAAAATATCAGGAAGGAGAAAATAGTCGAAAAGAAAGCACGATTTTTTTTATAGCCGGACGCTAGAACCATTAGAAAAAAGGGCAAGGCATGTATAAATATACGAAAGACAAGTATCAAGTAACACAACGCCTAGCAGGCTCTCCGTCGCCTTCTATCGTGCTTTTCTTTTTCTCCCGGGCAGAAGAAACCTCTTCGTGTTTATTTGTGTTTGTCTCTCACACCGTTTCACCCTTTCCAACTTCTCGACGTCTCCCGCCACCTGCCAACACCTCCTAGAAGACAAGGCCGTAGCGCTCTTCTCGTGACGTCGCAAAGGAAGGCCATCGGGGCGCGCGTCGAAGCAAAGGCAACGCGCGTGGATCGACCGTCGTAACGCGTTTTTAGTCACATACGCGTGTCATATTAGCTAAAATGAAAGCTGCACATAGCAACGGGTCTAGAAAACATTTTATTACACAAGCAAAATATTACACCGCTAAGTGGTCGGTATGAAATGGCACGAGGTACGCGTATAAGACGTCTATAGAAAAATGTGAATGTTTTTAGTCGAAAACATTGAGTCATGCAATTATTGTTGTAGGAATGCATATTTTATACAGAAATACTTCGACAAAATGCCGAGACACGCAGTGATTTGGAAACAGCAAAACAGAACAGTTAATGTTTGTCGACGTTTAGCGCACTCAAAAACTGTCATTCAAGCATTCACACACCCAAAGAACACTCCTTTCACACGAAATACAACTTTGTATTTCGTGGTTTACTTCGGCTTCTACTTCTTCAGATTTTTGACGATTTGCAAATAGAAAAAAACGACGTAAGAGTAAAAAATCCTGCCTAACGCTTCCGTCTTCAACAATCATGACGAGATAGCATTAGGCAAGGTAAAACAAGCCGCAAGGCACTTCTGCCAATCGCTTGACCTAAAAAAACTTTGTTCCCACATTGACCGCAGCAAAACGTTATCCTTAGAAGTATTTTTTAGTGCAAAAACCCACAAGCCTGACTGCCCCCTAAGAGTCATCGTTTCAGAGCGAGGAACGTGGCAAAAATCAGTTGCCTTATTCCTACAAGACAGACTAAATCTTTTAACCGTAGACGACCCCTACCTAATCCGAAGTTCCTTCGAGGTCTTCAACTTCCTAGAAGAACTAAAACACCAAGAGATGCAAGTTTTTTCAATTGACATTAAGGACCTTTATTATGCATTGCCCCAAGACCGTCTCTTAACAAGTATTGAAGAGAGCATTGACACCTTTGGTGCTATTGCATTTCAGAATGCCTCAGGCATGCCCCACAATAAGTTTTTGGAATTGCTTAACATCTATTTAAAATCCACCTTTGCTGCCTGGGATGGACACACTTACTTGCAAAAGAGAGGAGTGTGCATAGGTTCGTGCATCGCACCTGTACTCAGCGACCTATATCTCGCACGTATCGATAGGATTCTACAACAGAGGTTAGATGGCACAAAAGTAGTGCGCGTTTTTAGATACATGGACGATTTTTTTTAATTTTTTAGCCACTGATGAAGACAATTGTTCAAGCTCGGTGGACAACGTCCTCTCAGCATTTAAAGGAGCTGTGCAACAATTTTTGTACTGTGCACAAATACCGCTTAAAACGGATCCCTAACGTTAATGACCTATGAAACACGCGTTCGTTTTTCACCCCACGCAATAGAAGTCCCAGAAAAAAATTTAAGAAAAACGAGCAGCGTTCACCCCCTCAACTCGCAGCCAGAACAAGCGGCCACGTGATCTGGAGCCGATTATATGCCGCCAGTGTTGATCATAGCCACGCGCTGGGGTTGGCAAAGCACAGGACACGCGCTGAGTTCCAGACATTGTTATGACTCGGCTGTTGTCGTCGTTGCAGCGATTGGACACGGGTCACAACCCGAATGCTTCTCGAGCTAGCAATTGTCACGAGCCCAAGTCGAGTGCCCACGCAATGCTCGGGTCCAATCTATGAACCGCATTCAAATATCGTCACTTGGGTGTACTGCGATCCCCGAGTTACGTCATCAAATTTTGCAAAGGAGAGATTGAATGAAAATGACCTCTTTTGTCCTTGAAATTACACCGCAACAAAGGAGTTTCTTGGCCAATGGCGTTGCGCGTGAGTATCCTTGAGTCCCAGCTGTGCCAGTAAGCTCGTGTAGAGAGAAAAACATTCCAATTGAATATCGTTGCACAGCTCCTTTAAAGTCTGCATGAGTCCCCTAGAAATCACCCACGAGTTACCGGTTGAAGGTTCCCTAAGATTCTTGGATCTCCGACTGGAGGTGCTACCTCACCACGTCTGCTGGTCCTATGAACCCAGGGGTAAAAAACCACTCCTCCCTTTCAACTCCGCGCACTCAAAACTCGTGAAAAGAGGCATAGTGTGGTCATGCCTTAAGAGCTCTATCGCAAAGTCGTGCTCGCATTCCATACAAAAGAGTTTCGACGGGCAAATTGCAAGACTAAAGTCAGCAGGGTACCCTTTGTTCTTATTGGTTTCAGTGGTCGAAACTCCTCTTAAAGAAATGAAGCAAAAGAACTGTGTCAAACAAACACACAGAGACAGGACAAGAAGACCAGTCATCGTCCCTTACATCCACAATTTTTCCCACGGCCTCAAGAAAACAGCGAACAGAGTCAATGTGGACATCGTGTTTTCAGCACCACCAAACTGTCCAGCCTTTGCAAAAACGTCACCACACCCTCAAATCCCGCAATCTGCTGCTCCAAGAAGCATAGGACCAACTTTGTGCCTTGCGTTCAGGGGGTTGTCTATTCATCCCCCCTTTCATGTGGAAGACAGTAAGTTGGACAAACTGGGCGATGTTTAAATGACCGCCTTCGAGAACACTCCAACAACATTGTAAACGCTAACTCTGGCCACTTGGGGATACACTGTCGGGATTGTGGATGTGTCGCGCACTTCAACAGCACCGTGTTGGGCAAAAGTGCAAACCAATTAACAAGAGAAATCATCGAAGCCGACAATATCATACGACTAGAGGACAAATGTGTTAGTACGCCGTCGATAACATTATCACGAAAAGAGATTAATTATTTAGCCGCGAATTAGCTTAAGCGTTAGGCAGGATTTTTTACTCTTACGTCGTCTTTTTCTATTTCCAAATCGTCAAAAATCTGAAGAAGTAGAAGCCGAAGTAAACCACGAAATACAAAGTTGTTAGTGAGCGCTGTGTGAAAGGAGTGTTTTTTGGGTGTGTGAATGCTTGAATGACAGTTTTTGAGTGTGCTAAACGTCGACAAACATGAGCAACCAACTCGCCCAATCTCAGGTTCTCACAGAACAGTTAAAATCAGGTAGACGTAGTCAACGCGGACAAGGCAAGACAAGTGTTTCTCACGATCATGTAAGCGACGTTATCGTGTGCAGTCACTGAATTCTTGCATCATACCCCGGCCATATGGCAAAATTAATGTAATTTCGATCGAATGACATTATGGGGTCGACACATCCGCTTGCGGCGCTCGTATAATCACTCAAGACCGCGAGCTGCTTAAATCCTATATGACTGAATGAAAATATATTAACTTTTCCGTGTGGCAGGGGTACTAAACGTACTACTTGGTCTACTAATTTACCTCTCTCTCGAGTTGTCTTAGAACAAAACATAACTTATTTTGTATATAATAATACTATTACCTTAATAGTTAAGATTCTAGTATAAAAGCGGTAAAGGCAATACAATAACCTTAGTATAAATAAACACAGAACCACAAACAACGCACTTTCAATAATCACACAAACTTGTTTTTCACCTTCCAGTGAAAACTAGATTGCCGCGTATATTTACAAATGTCGACGCAATTGCATACGAATAAAGCGCGAAACACATGTACGACGAAACCCTCCGATCCGACGTGCGGACTGCCGGAATGACCTTGGGCGGCGAGGGCTTTCGTAGCATCAGAGAGCGTTGAAAACCCTCGCCTCCGACCGTCGTATTGCGTGGTCGGACGCCGGTTCGGACGGTTTCGTCGTACATGTGTTTCGCGTTTAACGACAAAGAACAAAATGGCAATCTATCATGCGATTTAAAAAAAACGATTGCAGCATTTTACTTGCGTCCTACATGACCAAGAAAGCCCGTAAATAAGTTGTTTCTCACCTGTCGATCGTATCCATACGTCCCACAATATCCGTGACGAACACATTTGAACACGAACTCCAAGAAGCCTTTCTCTATCGAGAGAGTGGTCTATCGATTAATCGACCAGAGTCTTCGTTGGCTAGTTGTCACACGTCACACAAACCGTAGCAGGACTTGTTTCACGAATCCACGTACATGCCGTAGTATTAAGCGAACACAAAAAAAAACTACCGGAGACTACGGTGTGACAGAAATACGACGGGAAACAAGTCTCAAAAGTACCACACACGAGAGCAGCGGCGACGAAAGGCTTGACGTCGTCGACCCATCTCTTGCTGGTGTGCGCTTTCTGCGACAATGACTGGATTCCTTTTCGGTTTCCTTCCCTTCTGAGATGTCTCAGCGTTCCTTTTCAGACAGTCAGCAGCTCACACACAACGTAAATTTACCAGAATCGGAGCCATGTGGCATCGGCAGCATCGCAGCCGGTCCTTTCGAAAAGTGTGGGGTGCTGCGGAACTGCACGTAGTCCCGCGGTTACGGGGATACTCATAAACATTGGTAGCGCGTTGTATATTACGTTTATATTATATATATAATAAATTGTACAAGACTGCGCCTTTAAAACGTATATTAATGTCGGATAAACGCGCATGAACGAACACCACCGCGCCGCTTGTCAAGGGACATTTTTTCACGTCGATAGCGTATTCTCACGTAGTTGCGCCATGGACTTCCTTCCTCCGCCATTGTGACGTAACCTCTCAGAGCGCTATGGCCTTGTCTTCTAGGTGGTGTTGCACCTGCACAGACATCAAACGCGGGTCCGTACCCTCTCGATTCGCAGGTTCACAACTCGCGTAACAGACGATGTAGCCTCGCGCGAGGGGTCGAATTTTTTTTGTCTTTGATGTGCGCTACTGTATTCTAGCACGCTCTTAAGGCACGGCTGAAAAACGCGCGGCGCGAGGCTAAGAGCATCGTCTTCAAGTGTACGGACGATATTTCTTTTGGTTTACTTGTCTTGGCATGGTGGTCGAGGGAGTCCACTCCTCACGTTACAGGTCAGCAGTCAACATAAAGTGTCTGTGTGTGTGTGTGTGGGGGGGGGGGGGGGGGGTTAGGCCATCTAAAGAGTGCTGACAGAGAGAGAGAAAGAGAAAGAACGCGTAAAAGTAATGTGATCCTCTATTGTTTTGTGAGACCGAAGGCCACCGCTTCTCTCGCTCTCTACGCCCTCCCCTCCCCTGGCCTCCTCGAATATCGGTATGAAAGTGAGAACCGATGAAAGATCGATAACCCGTAACCGCCACTTTTTCCCTGAGTTTTCGGTCATGGAGTGTCCGTCGTCTTCATGGCCATCTCTTAATGAGATGTTGAATATTCAGGGCATTAAGGCTGCGGTCCCACGGCAGCCATCTTGAACAAGGCGTTAGTTCAACCAATAGATGGCGACACGCACCCGTGGGGTGGCCGAGACATTGGTTCACAGTGGGATGGCTCGAGCACCATCACGTTCCCCTCGTGGCCTTGCTCGCGCCGCTGCCAGCTGTGCTCAGCTAGCTCAAGTAGCGTGGCCCAGCAAACGGTTGTATGCGAGAATGTCAGGCTGGGTAGAAATTGTTCTCTGATATAGGGAGATGCGGTTCGGCAGTTGTAACGGGCTTTCGCAATAAATCTTACCAAGAAGGAATCAAATGTTGATTGACGTGTCAATATTCTATCAATGAAAATTTCTTCTGCAGGAATGCACAATCAGTATACTGAATATTCCAAGACACCAGTGGAAGCGGACGTCAAGTAAACTGCTTCGCGATTTATGGTGCTTACCTCATTATTTTAATGACGACTAAAATAACGTCACGAAATAGCAACGGCGTTTAGCGACGGCAAGTTATGAGCGTTCGGGAATTTATAAGTTCACGTGATTGCTAACTATGGACATGCGTTTTTTTCGGGAGATGGTGTTGAGGTGATGACCTGATATCGGACGACTCGTGGCAGACGAACAAGCAAGTTTCTTCTCAGCGAATGGTAAGTGTCCAGTGTCAAGCACAACACGTGGCTACCGACGTTGTCGACGTTTCGAACACTTAACGCTTTCGACAAAAGTCCTGGCACCTGGGCTAACTTTCTGGAAAGACTCGAAGTCTTCCTTGAGTCCAACGCCATCATGAACAGTAACTGAAAACGATCCACTATTCAATCGGTGGGTGGCGAAACGTATCCGCATCTGCGCAGTCATGGGCGATGCGTACTCTAAGTGGCTGGAAGTTTACACGATGCCTGCCACGACGCCCAAACACGTCATTGACGTTCTGCGGTCTCTGTTACCTACTTTTGCCCTACCGAAAATACTTTTCTCTGATAACGCGCTAAATATTGCTTCAAACAAAATAAACAAGTTTTTGAAAAAAAAAACGGCATCAGGCATCATATTGCCAAGCGCGTGGGCGAGCAGTTTCCTGGGAACAGTTTAAGGAGCACCTCCGAGAGTCCGCCTCCGCATTCGGCCGTCGGAGGGCTGCCGAGGCACGCCAGGTACGAGACCACCTCACTAGGACCCTGAAGATTCTTCTAGAAGAAGAACAAGACCCCGGGGCCTTTCGGGAGGATATAAAAAACTGCAAGGATGAGCTGCTCGGACATCTGGAGGAACGCTATAAAGGGGCGCAGGTGAGGAGCAGGGTGGAAGCACTCGAAGGAGAGATACAGCCATCCAAGATTTTCCGCACGCACGAGAGGCGGAGAGTGAAGGAAAACGCCCTGAGGGAGGTGCGTGGCGAGGGGGGCGTCGCGACCTCACAAGAAGAGATCGCCGCCATGTTTGAGGAGACCTACGGGAAGCTTTTCCGGGAGGAGGAGCTGGACGAGGATGCCTTCGTGTCTGTCCTACGTGGATCGCCCACCGTACCTGACGAGACCACCGACGTTATGAACTGCCCTATTAGGCCATCCGAAGTGCAGCAGGCCATTAAAAAGCTTTCCCGTAACAAGGCGCCCGGCCCGGATGGCATTGGAGCAGAGTTTTATAAAATGTTTTCGGACGCGATTAGCCCCATCCTCGCTGAGGTGTTTAATGACATAGAGTCACGAAAACTACTACCTCCGTCAATGAGGGAAAGCTTTACAGTCTTGATTCCCAAGAAAACCAAGAGGGGCCCCATCGCTGAGACGACTGACTTCCGACCAATTAGCTTACTCTGTTGCGACTACAAAATTCTGGCGAAAATCCTGGCGAGACGACTGGACATCGGGCTCAGAAAGATCATAGGGCCCCATCAGAGTTACGGGATCCGCGGCCGCTCGATCGCGCGGAACCTTCACGTCATGCGCACCGTCTGCGAAGCGACCGCGGAGGGACACCAGCCCCTCGCTGTGATGCAGCTCGACCTCCGCCAGGCGTTCGACAGGGTATCCCACAAGTTTCTCCTGGCGGCGCTGGATCACTTCGGCGTGGGAGAGAGGCTGCGAGAGTGGATAGCCTTGTGCTATCGCAAAATCGGCACGCGGCTGCTCATCAACGGAGTCAAGGGTGCGCGCATCCCTATAGGAAGATCGGTCCGGCAGGGGTGCCCCCTTTCGCCAATCCTTTTCGCCTTGCAACTTGAACCACTATGCCGCGCCATCAGTGAAGACCAGAGCATCAGGGGACTGCAACTGTGAAACGGGAAGGACGTCAGCGTCTTGGCATTCGCAGACGACGTGGCCTTCATCTGCTCGTCAAAGAAACAAGTGGAGGCCGTCCTGCAGCACGTGGACGTCTACACCGCCGCATCGGGCGCGGAGATTAACCCAGAGAAGTCGATGGGCGCTTGGCTTGGGTGTTGGGCCACAACTCCCCCAAGATTCGCAGGGATAGGCTGGAGCACCTCGATCGGAAACTACCTTGGCGCCCCTATCGACCCGGGGCAATCGGCGACGGCAGTGTGGAAAAGGGCCGCCAACTCCATGGCTGCGAAGCTATCGCCGTGGCAGCCTAGATATATATCCGTCTTCAACCGCGTCCAGGTCTGCAACACCGTGACTTACCCGGCCGTGTTCTACAAGGCTCAGGCCGTCTGCTGCCCGGGGGTGACGGCCAACAAGATCCACAGAAGCTGGGCCACTTTCGTTTGGAGGTCGCCATGGGAGCGGACGCGACGCGACAACCTCTTCCTACACCAGGAAGGCGGAGGCCTCGGCCTAGTTAACATCGTCATCAAGCTTAACGTGCAGCGGTTCCTTCTATTTCGGGACGCAAAGGAGCCAACGCTCCTGAGCGCGATGCACCACCTCGGTTTCCCTTACCTGGGGAGGTGGATGGTGAGCACGTGTGGTCGTACGGCGAAAGCGGCGGCATTGCGCTTTTACAGCGAAATCGCAGAGGCCATACAGTTCTTCTTGGCCCTGTTTTCTTGGGATTACTTAACAACCGTCACTAAGAGGAAACTATACTGGGACACGGTTGCAGCAACTTTCCCGCCACCTCTGTACAGGCCGCCACCAGTTCCCGACGGAGCGGCGCGTCTCCTCAGGTTCGTGCGACGCCTCCCCACTCCCACGGCGACAAAGGACTTCTTCGTCCGTATGCACATGGAGGTGCTCCCCGTCAAGTCGTGGCTGCATGGGAAGGGAGTCTTCGTGCCCTGGTCTCTCAACTGCGACCTCTGCGGAAACACCGAGACCATCCAGCACGTCCTTGTCGAGCGCTCGAACGCCTACTTGTTCTGGGACGAGATGAGGACGTGCTTCCGCCTTAGGTCGGCCTTTGACGTTGAGTGGGGTACTTTCAAGTACCTCCTTCTTGGTGACGGAGAAGGGACGGAGGTGACGAGCGTGTTGGTGTTGCTGGGGCTACACGCCATCTGGCAGTCGCGCACAGCAATGGTGCAGTGCCACTTGGATGCGCGTCGAACCTGGGACTACTTCCTGGCTAAGCTGGACTGGGTGGTCTCGGTGGCCGGCAGGGGGGCAACGGGAGGGGCGGAGGAGTGGCAGGGCCTGAGGAGCCAGCTCGAGTCCAGAGGGTATAGCCCGGGGCGCCGGCTTCTAGGTGGCCACGGCTGTCGGCTGCCCTCTGACTGGCAGGGTGCGGTTATGTGAGGGGGGCGGTGCGCGTGCGAGGCCCCCTTTTTTCTTCTTTTCTTTTTTCTCCTTCTGTTCGTAATTTCTTTCTTCCTTTTTTTTTCATCTGTAATATTTGCTGAGCGTGGCGCGCATCGTGTGTGCGGGAGCACGTATGAGCACGCGAGAAGAGCGGCGTGAGCAGCCGGAGGTGCTGTGGGGACTCAGGAGTTCCCATGGTACCAGAAAACAGACCACGTGCGTCCTTCGTCAGGTACCGCCTGAGCAGGCGTTCAAACGGATGGAACTTTCCAGCTGGCGTTTCTCCTCAGACATCAATGAACAGTGTGCAAAAGGGCTGAGTGTAAAATTGAGTGTAAAATATTGCTTTGCATATTTATTGTAAATAAAGTTCTTGTTACAAAAAAAAAAAAAAGCGCGTGTGGCCCAGTGGTTACCGCGCTTGACTTTCACGCGGAAGGTATAGGTTCGATTACAGTCAGGCGGACTGTCCTTTCATTTATTCTTTCAACTTGGGCTTCTCGTAAGTTCGAGAATATTCTCGCCTGGTCGTGTTCCGATTGCTATAGCACCGAAAGTTCTACGCCGAATAATCCAGAAACCAACGAGGGTACAGTGCTAATCACACTTGTCTATAAAGCGGGAGCGTGCGGCTTTCTCCGGGGAGCGCTCGACTGGTGGCATTCGCGAAAACTAAGCTAGTCAACCATTTCGTCGTTTACCCTGAGTCTGGGTTTTTCTTTTTGAAGAGCAGAAGTAACAAAAAAAAACAGACAGTCTCAGGGTAAACAACGAAATGGTTTAAACTGTAAAAGGGTTGATAACTGGGCTAGTTGGTAGTTAGACATATTGTCACGGGTGGTGACTAAAAACAATAGATAAACAGAAAGAAATAAACGTTTAATGTGGCGAACTTGTGCCAAAAAATAAAAGAGTACAAAAGATAATAACAGAGCGTCGCAGGCGTCGAAGTCGGCGAAACCGCAGGATCGAGCGCTGGGGCGAGACTGACTCGACAAGGTCGCGAGCGGCGTCTTATCTAGAGTGAGTCACTATCTCGAAGATTCGGCGGAGAAGGTTCGAGCGTAGCGCACTCGGGGCGAGAATGAACACGCACTTTCTAGAACAACATAAGCGGGGATAAACGATAGAAGTTATGTCCGGAACAAGAATACACGAGAAAGTTCTAGAAGTCCGTGACCCCTGCGCGCGGCAATATTAACGGCATTAGCGCACACGTATGAGGAAGAGAGAAGGGACTCTTTTCTGTCCCTTCTCTCTTCCTCATACGTGTGCGCTAATATGCCGTTAATATGACGAAATGGTTGACTCCCACCAGCTAGCCTGTACTTTGACTCTTTTCTCATTAAGCTAGTCACGTGGCGCAAAATGGAACGGCCCGCTCGAGGGGTGTCCTGTCCACTTTATCAGCTTGATAAGCGATAAAAGTAAAGTGCTTTATGATATAATTTTGTTTTTTGATGACATCGTTGATACCTTTTCATGCTTTAGTTTGTGTATGGTTCGAGCAATTATGTTTGTAAAAAGCGTGCGGGCAGCCTTCCGCGTTCGCCGCCAGCTGATAGTGGGCAGGACACCCCTCGAGCGGGCTGTTCCATGTTGCGCCACGTGACTAGTTTAGTTTCCGCGAATGCCACCAGTCGAGCGCTCCCCGGAGAAAGCCGCACGCTCGAGCGTTATAGACAAGTGTGATTAGCTCCGCAAGGAGAGCGGAGTCAGTTTTCGCCTTAGCGTTCGACTGTGCTCTTTCGCCGACTTCGACGCCCGCGACGCTCTGCTGTTTTCTTCTGTTTCCTTTTTATTTTTGGGCACAAGTTCGCCCCCATTAAACGCTTAGTTTCTTCAGTTATTATCGCCTCATCACTTGTCATTCGTGACATTTTGGTGGAGGTGCGGGGCACCGCATGCCCGTGCAGCGTTCCCCTCCAAGAGCCCGCAGTGCAAGTCCGGTTCCAAGCCCAGTGAGGAGACCACTCCACGCGGAACCCGAAACTCGGACTAGCCGGCGCATCAAGGGAGAGGTTCCTGAATACGGTTCGCTACTGGACAAGCCCAAGCCGAAGAAGACGACGATGGCCAACCAGTCGCAGACCCCGGCCGCTCCTGCCTTCATCTACCTGCCGTCGCACCCCGGACTCCGACGCCATTCCACGGGGACGTCCACGAAGACGTCGAGGACTGGCTTCAACAGTACGAGCGGGTGGCCCAGCATAACCGATGGACGGACGACCAGCGCCTGCAGAACCCTTACTTCGCGCTTGAAGGAACGGCCAGGCACTGGTTCGAGAATCGAGACTTCGTTGATCTCGTGGACCGCCTGCAAGAATGAGCTGAGGCGAACTTTCACTAACCAGTATCGACGGGAGAGGGCCGAGGACCTTCTTCGAATGAGGACCCAGGGCGCAAACGAGACCATCACCAGTTTCGTCTAGGATGTCCTGCGCCTGGTCACTCGCGCCGACCCTCAAACCACCGACGAAAAGAAGTTGCGGATCCTGATGCGAGGCGTACGAGATGACATCTTCGGAGGCCTTGTCCGCAACCCGCCGACCACCGTCGAAACGTTTGTAACAGAGGCGACCAACATTGAACGGGCCCTGCAAGCACGAGCCGCTCACTTCCATCGAGCTCCTGCCGTCGCTGCACCCACGCCGTCAAGCTGCGCCCTCAGCCCGAATATTGCGGGGATCCGAGAAATAGTCCGGGACATCGTCCGTGAAGAACTGAAGAACTTGATACCTGCCGCCGAACGTCCAGCTTCACTCTCGATCACCGAGATTGTTCGAGAAAAGGTCCAGCAAGCGCTCCAGCCAGACGTTCTCGCGACGCCACACCGGAACCACCAGCTATGACCTATGCCGCCGTTGTTCGTCGTTTGCAGCCTCCTATTGCTCGGCAGTACCCAGCTGCACCCCGACGAGAAGTCTCTTCGCCGCAGTACGCGCCGCGCCAAGAGCAGCGTGGACTTCGAAAGACCGACGTGTGGCGCACGGATGACGGACGCCCGGTGTGCTTCCACAGCGGGGAGGCTGACCACGTTTACCAAAGGTGCCCCTACCGCCAGCTCGGCCTGCGAGGATTCGCTCCAAACGACCGTCGACCTCGTTTTCGAGAACGACCAAGGGACATCGAGGAATACCTCCGTCGCCCTCCGTCACCAGCACCCACAGCACCACGTGGTTCCCGTTCCCCATCCCCCCGACGTTCCGCGTCGCCGTTCCGTCGGTCGCGCCGTGACAGCCTGTCCCCCCTACCTCGTCGGGAAAACTAAGTGCGGCAACGCCTGGAGGTGCCGTTGCCAAAGACGACCCGAGTGAAGAGCCTCCAAGAACGCCGGGGCGCTCCCACTCTCCCGACGCCACGCATCGCGACGACGCCCCTGCAACGGTGTCTAACAACCTAAACGTCGTCATCGACGGCCACGACGCATCAGCACTCGTGGACACCGGAGCAGACTACTCAGTCTTGAGTGGGAGGCTCTCCCGCCGCCTTCGCAAAGTCATGACGCCGTGGGATGGACCCCAAATACGAACCGCAGGAGGACATCTCATCACGCCCGTCGGAAGGTGCACTGCTCGCGTCGAGATTCACGGCGAGACGTCTCCGGTAAAGTTCGTCGTTCTACAAGACTGTTCCAGAGACGTCATTTTTGGCATGGACTTTCTGTGTGAATACGGCGCCGTCATCGACCTGGGTGAGAACAGACTGACGCTGCGGAAGCCTGTTCCGCCTTCAGAGAAACCCCAAACAGCGTCAGCCGCCGTCCGAGTCGCCACCGACCACGTGAACCTGCCGCCGCGATCAAGTGTTGTCGTACCCGTCGTGGCCGATCCAGCTACCTCCGGCGAAGTTGTCCTGGAAGGCAACCTTCAATTGCTCCTGGGAAGAGGAATAGGCGTCGCAAGAGGAGTAGCTGAACTTCAGGATGGGCGGACTGTGGTCTTCGTGACGAACTTCGGAAATGAAACGCAACACCTCACGAAAGGTGCAGCCGTGGGACACGTCGAGGAACTTTGAAACGCCGCCGAAATCGCCACGATTACTGACGAAACCTCGCCACCTCAGCAAGACAGTACGTCGCCAGCGCAGCTCGACATTGACCCTAAGCTTCCGAGCCCGAAACGACGGCAGCTGCTTAACCTCCTCGCCGAATACCGTGACTGCTTTGCGACGTCGTCGAAGGTACGCCAAACCGCCGTTGCGAAGCACCGCATTGTTACCGAGGACGACGCGCGCCCTGTGCATCGATCGCCGTACAGGGTTTCCGTTAAAGAAAGGGAGGTAATCCAGGAGCAAGTTCAAGAGATGCTTAGAGACGACATAATCCAACCTTCAAATAGTCCGTGGGCCTCTCCAGTCGTGCTGGTTAAGAAGAAGGACGGAACGCTTAGGTTCTGCGTGGACTACCGGCAGCTGAACGCCGTGACGAAGAAAGACGTCTACCCGCTTCCCCGCATCGACGACACTCTAGACCGGTTGCGCCACTCTCGATATTTCTCATCGATGGACCTGAAGAGCGGCTACTGGCAGATCGAAGTCGACGAACGAGACCGAGAAAAGACAGCCTTCGTCACGCCGGACGGACTGTACGAGTTCAAAGTGATGCCCTTCGGACTATGCACGGCGCCAGCAACGTTCCAGCGTGTCATGGACACCGTACTGACAGGGCTGAAGTGGCAGAGCTGTCTCGTCTACCTTGACGACGTCGTAGTGTTTTCAACTGACTTCGACGAGCACTTGCGACGACTCCGAGCTGTTCTTCAAGCCCTACAGGCCGCCGGGCTCACCCTCAAGGCGTCAAAATGCCGGTTCGCCTATGACGAACTGAAGTTTCTAGGCCACGTGGTTAGTAACGAAGGCATCCGCCCAGACCCTGAGAAGACTCGCGCCGTCGCGGCATTCCCAGCGCCGCAAGACAAGAAGGCCGTGCGAAGATTCCTCGGACTTTGTGCCTACTATCGACGCTTCGTTCAAGATTTCGCAAGGATTTCCGCACCGCTCACAAACCTCACGAAGGACGCCGAGAAGTTTGAATGGGCCGAGGAGCAGCAGCAGGCATTCGACGAGTTGAAGCGAAGACTCCAGACTCCTCCTGTCCTTGGACACTTCGATCAAAATACGGAAACCGAGATTCACACGGACGCTAGTAATGCAGGCCTTGGAACGGTACTGATTCAAGTACAAGAAGGAACCGAGCGAGTCATCGCCTACGCAAGTCGGACATTGTCCAAGGCTGAGAGAAATTACCCCACTACTGAGAAAGAATGCCTTGCGGTCGTGTGGGCAATCACGAAATTTCGTCCATACCTATACGGGAGCCCGTTCCGTGTAGTCACGGACCACCGCTCGCTCTGCTGGCTTGCGAACGTCAAGGACCCGTCAGGACGCCTCGCTCGATGGAGTCTCCGACTACAAGAGTTCAACAAGACTGTGGTCTACAAATCAGGCCGCAAGCACATCGACGCCGACTGCCTGTCCAGAGCTCCCGTCGAAACCCCTTCCGGCAGCCGCGACGACGATGACGACGAGTGTTTCCTGAGCGCAGTGAACACTGACGACATGGCCCGACGTCAACGAGGCGATCCTGAGCTGCGCCCACTAATAGAACACCTGGAAGGGCGCGGAAGTGCCATACCACGTGTTTTTTCACACGCCCTGCCCACCTTTGCCATTCGACAAGGTGTGCTCTACAAAGAGAACTTTGGAAACACCAACTCGCCGTGGCTGCTGGTAATCCCGACCGACCTTCGGGAGGAGATCTTCCAAGCCTGCCTCGACGACCCAACGTCCGGACACCTTGGTTACAGCCGGACACTGGCCCGTATCCGCGAATAGTATTACTGGCCCAAGCTCCCCAAGACCGTTCACCTATACACACGATCATGCCACGAGTGCCAGCGACGCAAGAAACCTCCGATGAGGCCGGCCGGACTCCTGCAGTTCATTCCTCCGCCAACAGCACCTTTCCAGCAGATCGGAATGGATCTATTTGGCCCTTTTCCGCCGTTGACGTCGGGAAATCGCTGGATCATCGTCGCCACAGATTATCTCACGCGGTACACCGAAACGAAAGCCCTTCCTTCCGGGACTGCTGTGGAAGTTGCCAAGTTTTTCATTGAATCCATCGTCCTCCGGCACGGCGCTCCCGAAGTCCTCATCTCAGACCGTGGATCCTCGTTCACGGCCCAGCTCACACAAGAAGTCCTTCGTCTCAGCCACACCACCCATCGTCGCACCACGGCGTACCACCCGCAGACCAACGGGTTGACGGAGCGGCTCAACAAGACAATCGCCGATATGATCTCTATGTACGTCGACGTAGAGCACAAGACGTGGGACGAGGTGCTGCCCTACGTCACGTTCGCCTACAACACAGCGGTTCAAAGGACCACTGGATTCACACCCTTCAAGCTGGTACATGGTCGGAAAGTAACGACCATGCTGGACGCGATGCTGCCCCATGAGCCAGCTGACAGTGAGAGCGACGACGCCCAGGTGGTTGCTCAACGGGCCGAAGAAGTCCGCCAGCTCGCCCGACTCCTGATTCAAGACCAGCAATGCGTCGACGCGGGCCGCTACAACCTTCGTCGCAGGGACGTCCACTTCCAGCCCGGAGACAGGCTGTGGGTTTCGACGCCCATCCGTCGCCGCGGCCTCAGTGAGAAACTGCTGAAACGGTACTTTGGACCATACAAGGTACTTCGTCGCCTCGGCGAGCTGAACTACGAGGTAATGCCCGACGGAACACGGACTTCACGCCGCCCTCCACGACCGGAAGTCGTCCACGTCGTGCGCCTCAAGCCGTACTACGATCGATAGGACTGTGAATTGTGTTTTGTAATACGTGCGATAGGATTGTGTTGCACAAGTCCACGTAGTTTCACGTTAGTTTTGTTTGTTTCGCTGTTTTTGTTTCTCGGCACGTCGCATCGAGACGATGCGCTTTTAAAGGGGGGGGGGGGGGGGGGGAGTAATGCCACGCGCGTGGGCGAGCAAGCGCACGCGTGGCCCATTGGTTACCGCGCTTGACTTTCACGCGGAAGGTATAGGTTCGATTCCAGTCAGGCGGACTGTCCTTTTATTTATTCTTTCAACATGGGCTTCTCGTAAGTTCGAGAACATTCTCGTCCTGATCGTGTTCCGATTGCTATACGCACCGAAAGTTCTACGCCGAATAATCCAGAAACCAACGACGATACATAAGGGGCTCCGCAAGGGGAGAGCGGAGTCAGTTTTCGCCCCAGCGTTCGACTGTGCTCTTTCGCCAACTTCGACGCCCGCGACGCTCTGCTGTCATCTTCTGTTTCCTGTTTATTTTTGGGCACAAGTTCGCCCCCATTAAACGCTTAGTTTCTTCAGTTATTATCGCCTCATCACTTGTCATTCGTGACAATATTAGTGCACCATACCGTCCTGCAACTAACGGGCATGCAGAACAGATGGTGTGCGAAACAAAAAAAAAATGCCCCTTTGAAGCTTACGGAAGAGGTAGTTCAGTGAAGAATCGCCAGGTTGTTGTTCCAGCAGCACGCGGCGGTCTCATCTTACACGGTAAAAACACCCGCCGAAGCAATATTCAGCGGTCGAAGAGCCACACCACTCGATCTCATGATTCATAGGCTTACGAATGAAGATCGAGAGATTCCCAGATCGGGAGTAATTGCAGTTTATTCGGTCGGACAACTCGTCTACGTAAGGAATTTCAGCGGAAGTCGGGCCTTCCATGTAAAACTTGAGTAGAAAAGGCTCTATGTTGGTTGACCAGAAGGTGTCATCTCTCGGAATACGTTGGATATCAATGCCCTTGAGTGTAAATATAACTAACTCACAAAACTCTCTTTGTGTATTGTGTAACTGCCCTTGTATTTGATAGTAGAAGCTATGGTGGTGATTTGGACCTTTCACACCACGCTCCTTTTTCTTATTTTTCGCCTCATACTCATTTGCGGTTTAAGTATGCTTCAAGAATCTTTTGGAACGGGGACACTTTACGTCAACGAGGCCATTTGTTCCAAGTAGTCAATCAGAAAATGCTGCTAGAAATCCGTCCCTCCTATGAACGAATAAGACGCACTTCTGCACAGTGCAGTTTTCCTGTTCACGTACAGTTGTAAAGCAGCATCCTCACTGATTCTACCATTTTCTGTTGCGAGTGAAGAAAGTCTTTGGGTACACGATACTTGAAACAAGTCTGGCACTGTACGTTGTGGTTCGACACCTACTAATGACGTCGTCCTTATAGAGCCTCATCATTTAATCATTACCTCGTCACCTCATATTGCTCTTCCTCAACAGTAAGTACAATAGGCTACCGCCATATTACAATTCAAGAATTGAAAAATTGAGTCGTTCAGTCCTTCAACAAGTTTATTATTTATATAATGTTATTACGTTACATTACCTCAAGACGATCGACGTCCATCGTCGGTCTTCAAATACTTATACCTGTATATGAATTAGACGCACAAGGGGGGTGGGGGGGGGGGGGAGGCTGTGGCCGAGTGCATGGTCTAGCGCACAACAGCTTAAAGCACTTGGAGCGAAAGCTCGCGCTGCAGAGGCCACCCCGCCCCTGCCCGTTTCGATCTGGAAGAGCATCGTACCGGCGTGCAGTCGTGTATCACTACTGCGTGGTGCACGTTAAAGACCCCAGGTTTGCGGTTGTACCACACTGGCTAAATTGCTCATCTACAGCTGAGAGTCAGACGCCCACTAAGGCGGACTAACTGCCGGCTGTATAAACATACACACAACAATTTGCAATTAGACGCATAATAACAAAGAGCACAGCGTGCCGCCTCTTTTATTTGGATGCCTTTTTTTAAACCAGTGCAAGCTCGCGCGTTCTATCTTTTGAGTCGATTAGAACGGTCGCACATAAAACCCGCGTTTCTCCTACCCGGCCGCTTCCTCCTCTCATTATGTGTAGTTGGTTATAACTAAATAACCTTTAATAATGGTGTAATATTCATATTTACTTTCAGTTTTAGTCAGGGAAAAGGAGTTTCGCGGGAACTAGAGCAAATAAATTAGCTGCGCTTAAAGTATCGGAACTCTCTTCCCCGACTGTGTTGTGAACGCCGCCATCCTGGTGCTTGTGCAGAGCAGGCGCAACTGCCGATCGTCATGATTCAAAAGTGCGACGTCCTCAGCATTAGATTCGGTGTTAGGAAGCTCATGTAATGTTACTTTGCTTTGTCGCACACTGTTTAAAGTGGAGGGCGGAAAAGCGTTTCTTGTGTTTTCAGATAAAGCTTCAAATAACTGGCAACCATGATTTTAAGCCACAATATGGCCAAGTGTGGCTACTTTGACGCGTAGCTTATTTAATGACACTATTCATGCTCTTGTTCAAGATGCTTGTAATACCTGGAGGGGCTATGACGTAAGCCCCGTGAATTCCACAAGCCACTACCTTTCGACACCTGCCTCTTCCTCATTGTTCCCGCTTGTGCCAGTAAATTAGCTACGGTTCAGAGTAAAGGCACTTCGCCATATTGTGGCTTAAAATCATGGTTGCCAGTTACCTGAAGTTTTATCTAAAATCACAGGAAACGCTTTTCCGTCCCCCACAAATGTTTAAACAACCCGCGACAGAGCATTGCAATATTGCATCAGCTTCCTAGCACCGCATCTAATGCTGAGGAAGTCGTACTTTTGGATCATGACGATCGGAAGTTGCGTTTGCTCTGAACGAGACCCAAAATGGCGGCGCCCAAAACAAGTTTGGGGAACGGAGTGCCGATACTTTAAAGCTAATTTAGTGACTCTAGGCATGAAGTGAACTAGGGTGTATTATTTTCCTTTTTGTCTTCATTGTTTATTGATTTCAATCATATCGAATAATGAACACATTATATCACGCTACGCGTGTGTAATTATTTGTCTTCGATTTATTAACCTGACCCAGTACTTAAATTATTCATTTATCGATAGTAAATCTTCCAATATATGTTTTAAATGTGAAGGTAAAAAGACACGGAGATGGATGATGATACAGACGCCAACGCCGCCCTCGGAAATTTTTTGAACACTAGAAATCAGCAGTTTGTCTGCCATCCGCCAGGTAGCGCAACAAAACACCCAAACAGTTTTAATTGTTTTTAAAATTAGCTAAGGCTCTACATTTATTAGAAAACCAAAGCAAGATCATTGTGAAAATTTAATACATCGCAATGTATATCTATTCCAAACAATAAATGTTACTAGATGCCAATAAATCTGTTTGATGTTCAAAAACGATATGCGTCAAAAACAGGTGCGTTTGAAGGGCTCCTGGAGCGTTATGACTTTGAAAATGAAAGAAAGCCATCGTCCACCTCTTGGGCAACCATTGTAGCTCTAAATGTTACAAAAGATTGTATCATAGTTTAATTGATTCCTCAGCGGCATTTGAAGTATCATGACTCGAAGCAGGAAAAAGTGCTACGTTTGATACAAAATATCTAAACAAAAAAAGTTTACACAACATTACATTTTTTTCTGCATATTACCAATTATAAACACTACATCTGTAGCTAATTTCATTGCCCTAGCGTTTGTCATTAAAAGCATATTTGTGCTGAAAAATGTCAATATTAGGGCAATATTTGGAGGGACGAAAAAAACAAAGTAGTGCAAATACCAAAAAAGTGTATCGTTGCATTCTGCTCCGACATCATCTTAACAAAACTGCTATATTGGAACCGTGCTATCTTTAATGGATCGTTCATGAAACATGAACTAGCGGAGCAAGTGAGGGTCCGCGCCATCATATTCGCAACGCTACAAACGCGCATGAACAGTAAAAATCAACACCTACATAATATCAAATGAAAGAGGATTGCATTGCCTTTCGAATGACATCAATCCCACAAAACAGTATTTAAAAGGAGATGAGTAATGAGCTGCCAAAACGTACCTAAACTGCCACATTCAATGGGACCGTGGCCTTAAGGAGAACGGACACCTAGAGTTTCAGTGCATACATTGCTTGCCATAAAACACACACACTGTCATCAGCAAGAACAACAAACTCTAATCTACAAAAACACATCAAGGTAAGCTGGAACACCTGCACTCTGCGTTGGCATTGACATTGTCTGCATTGTAACGTTAGAACCAAATTTTTCTTTTCTTGTGAATAACAGGCGAAACACCCGAGTCGAAGGGGAGCTTTCGTAGATCGCTCATTTAGCTCCGAATCTCGTAGCGGAGGTAGACACTGCTAATGAGCATGCGCACCGCTAGCTTTGTCTGCAAAATTCCAGCGATCATTTCCGGAGGCCGTAAGCTAGCGAGATGGCGGGTTGGGTGTAGCATTCGGTGCCTTGTTAGCTTACAGGTGAACGGAGTGCGCCCACTCTCTTTCACTTAAATAGAATATTTTGTTTTTACAAAAACTATCATAATACGGGCGTATGAGAAATAAAATGTAGTGTTGCAGAACATTTTTGAAAAAATATCAAAATTGCTTCGTTTGTTTTTTGAATGAGTATATGGAAAAAGTAACGTGAAAGTAATTTGTAACTTAACGAGTAAAGTAATCCGTTACTTTTCAGCGAAAGTAATTTGTAACGGTAATCCATTACATTCGAGGCTCCGTAATTTGAGCATTTGACCGCAGTGCCCTCCCTCTCGTCTATAAACGCTGAGCCAATGCATGCAAAGTTGAACGCGATTATATACGCATTTGACGGCAACGCCCTCTCCTGTATAAACGTTAAGCGGCTACATGCAACGTTTCATCCATGACATCCCCAGCTCTTGAGTTACTACCACATCTCAGAGCCGCCTACTCGTCCCGCAGTCGTGGCCTAGTGGTTACGGCGATGGACTAGAAATCCACTAGGATCTCCCCGCACAGGTTCGAATCCTGTCGACTCCGCAAACGTTTTTTTTTTTAAGAAGACAGATGGGGATGGCGGTCGATATGAGCACGGACGCCGGACAAGGCTAGACCCTAAGGAGCTTCGCCCCTAAAACGGAATTCCGCACACGAACTCCACACACTTTGATCAACGCCCACAACTCTCCCGACTCGCCCACGGCGCTACCATCTTTTCATTGTCGTCACAGATTTGGTCTGGTCATGTGTCTAGGGGTCAAAATTGTACAACATGGCGGCAGCCAATTGTGAGTCATTTTTCATGATGAACGATATACCAGTTAATCTCTCTAAGGCCCTCTAACTTATTGCCAAAAAGAGACACAATGTGCCTTACAAAATACGCACGGCAGAGAGGAAGAGCATGCACCACAAGTTCAGTCGTTTTGGGGTAACCACACGCCGTCCGTAACGAGAGTAGCGCTACTGTGGTGCCCTTGCACACAATGGAGGTGCACTTGGAGACACTGGAGGAGCCCTAATTCTGTATCTGTCCCCTAAAGACTGTTGCTGCAGGGTTGCCGAACCGTTGGTCGTTTGAGGAGTCTCCGAAAATGACGATGGTGAACTGCTGTAAGGGGCGAGGTGCCTGCAGTTTCTCTGGAGGACATCACTGGGCGTCTGGACGACGTAGGAACGTGGCTTCTGAGCAGGGCTCTGAACCGCTGTGGTGGACTGGGCGTCTTGCACCCACACTTTCTCCCCGTCTTAGATAGGGCGAAAATTTCACGTAGCATGGGGAGAATTGAAGTATCTTTGTTGTCTACGACGCTGGGCACAATCGCGCTCGTTGGAGTCCTAGACTTGGGGCAAATTCGGAACCAGGCTCGCCGTGGTGACTGGTAGACGTGTTCGTAGAGAACGTCCCATAAGAAGCTGGGCCGGGCTGTATCCTGACACGCCGGGTGTATTCCGGTATGCTAGCCGTGCTAGGAAAGGCTCCTCCGCTTTCCGGAACAGGTCTTTGATTGCGCGGACCCTTCTTTCGGCTTCGCCGTTCGACTGGGAGTAGCGCGAACGACTCGTGATGTACGCAAATCGGTAACATTTCGAGAAGTCCCGGAACACTTGGCAGGCAAACTGCAGGTCACTGTCGCTTAAAAAAGTCTGTGGAACGCTGTGTCGGGCAAAGATGATCTTGATGGCACAAATGACGGTATCAGCGGACGTCGACCAGAGCGTTATGAACTCGGGGTACCTAGAACGATAGTCGACGACGAGAAGGAAGTCCTGGCCATCCACATAGAACAAATAAGCGGCACACCGCTCCAATGGCGCAGAAGGCGTTTCGGTGGCGAGCATGGGCTCGCAGCGCTGAACTCGGGCGCTTGCACACGCCCTAAAGTTCTTGAGGTCCGGCCACCGCACAGAGTGTTTGGCTAGGGCCAGGCACCGTTTCACACCTTGGTGCCCGTCGCGGAGCAGGCCCACATTGTCTTTGCGCAGCCATGAAGGCACGACGAGATGTCCACCCATGAGAATCAGGTCTTCGCAAATACAGTAGTCGCCACGGTGGTCCCAATAGCGTGTCATGCTCAGTGGGAACCGATTCCGTCTTGGCCAACCTCTTGTGTAGTAGACCTTTAGGGCAGAGCACACAGCACCTGAAGCCTGATGCCTACTGAAGTCGTCGAGGCGCACCACCAGTGTCGAAGGAAGGGCTGTCATGACTTGCGACACGAAGAGCTCGATGCTGTCTGTGGCAAGGGCAGCTGGAGAGAGGTTTCGGGATTCCTTGACAGCGTGTCGGCAGTAGCGAGGTACTTTCCCCAGGGCGTACTGTACCGAGAACCGGTAGCGCAGACGTCTGATGCGGGAACGTTGAATGCGGGGAGGCATAAGGTCGAGATCGGCAGTGCCCAACAACCTGACCAACTGTTGGTGGTCCGCCTCCACAACGAAGCTGAGGCCGCGCGGAAACTCTTCAAAGCGCTGAACTCTTCACGAGACGCTAAGCGCTTCCTTTTCGGTTTGACAATACCGCTTTTCGGTAGTAGACAAGGCACGCGACGCGAAAGCGACCATTTGGCGTTCGCCTGATGGTTGCTCCTGTAGGAGTACGGTGCCCAGGCAGTACCAGCTGGCATCTCCGGATACAGTCGTGTGGTACTCCGGGTTATAGCGGGCGATGCAAGAGCTAGATATCATTATTCTCTTCAGCGACTCGAAGGCTGTAGCTTGAGCGGATCCCAATGTTCAGACTGTGTTCATATTCGAAAGGAGCCTAATCGGCGCAGTCACAGATAAATTCGGCAAGCATCTTCCAACGTGGTTCAGGAGACCCAGGAGGCATCGCACCTCGAGCACATTCGTCGGAGGTCGCATACTCGTGTAGCGGAGACCTTGTTTGGGTCCGGTACGATGCCCTTGGCGCTGACGATCACGCCCGGGAGCTTGACGGACGACACTCCAAGCTGGCATTTGGAGGCGTTAAGCGTAACGCCCGCTTGCAGTAGTCTCTTGAGGACGGCGTCGAGCCTAGCGTCATGCTGCGAGTTGTCCCTGCCGAAAACGAGGATGTCGTCCACCATGACGCACTCGTCGAGGCTCTCGAGGATACGTGACATCTAGCGTTGGAACACCTATGGGGCTGAGGTGGTGCCGAAGGGGAGGCATCTGTAGCAGTAACGCCCAAAGGGCGTGATAAACGTTGTATATTCTTGGCTGCCTTCGGAGAGGCGCACTTGATGAAACCCCTGTCGCATCAGATTTCGAAAAGACTGTAGTGCTTCTTAGTAGCTCCAGAAGCTGGTCGATGGTCGTCATCATGGTGCCTCTCCCGGAAAACGACCTGGTTCAACTTGGTTAATTTGACGTGAAACCGATAGCCACCCGCAGCCTTTGGTACCACGACGAGGTCGGCGCACCACGCCGTAAGCGCAACACGCCGGATGACGCCTTATCTCTTCATTGTTTCGAGTTAGTCATTCACCACCCCTTTGAGAGCAATGAGAATCCTTCTGGGTGCACTCAGCGAGAAGGGCACAGTTCTGGGCGTGACGACGTTTTGATACAGGTCCGGCATTGTACCAATTCTTGCAAAGAGTGGAGCAGCGGCAGCAGGTGGCATCGGAGCGGACGACGACGGAGTCGTTTTTGGCAGGTTGGCGTCGGTTACGGAGTCAACGAAGTGGATGACCCCGAGAGCGACTATTGCAGCGTAGCTTAGCAGACGAGGGTCTACGCCGCTGACGACGTACAGTTTTTGGTGTATACTGTCAGACTTCGCCATGCCAAGGTAGCCGAGAACTTCCCGAGAGAAATAAGACGACAACGTCCCGGACCGCCGAGTTGCTCGTACACGGGTTAGTCCAAAGAGACAGGACAGCCCGGAAAAGAGCGGGGGACGACAAAAACGTCCGCGTCGGAGTCCACCTTGAACTAGAGGGGGCAGCCCTTGACATGTACAAAGACGTACCGGCCGGGCGCTTACGACGATTCCGCGGAGTGCAGCTGGATATGGCTGAGACGCATCGTTTTCGAGCGGCAAAAGGACGCGAAATGCCCTTTTTTCGGCAATGGTTACACGTGGCTCTCCTGGCTGGACACTCGGAACGCGGTTGCGGTGCATTGCCGCAGTAGTCGCACGACGCCTTCGACCCACGAGGCTGGCTCGAAGCTGGGCCGTGGTCCCGGCTTCGAGAAGGTTTTCGAAATCCGGAGGCGAGCGCTATCTTGGTGGGCGTCCTCAATGCAGCGTCAACATTGATCCGACTTGACTGCGAAGCTATTGCTTGAAGTTTTTTCTCATTTTCCGCATCCTCGTGTTGTGGAGCCAGCATTAGAGCTTCTTGGAGCGTCAGCTTCGGGTTCCAGCAGAGTTGATTGGAGAGGCGTGAGTCTTGCAGCCCTAAAACGAATCGGTCTCGTACGATGCGGTCCTCCACCGCCGGTGCCAGATAGTGGCGCTTTTCAACGAGATTCAGTGATGCTGTGAAGAACGCGTCGACGGTCTCGCCCGCCAACTGCTTGCGCGTGTGAAGGCGACTCGACTTGTACACCTCGCTGACGGGGCGCACGAAGTAGCCCGTGAGCTTGGCTGCGACGTCGGCGTACGAGCGGTAGGCCTCGTCGTCAGGCATGATGGACCAAAGGACCACGCGAGCTTCGGGACCGATGCAGTATAGAAGGGAGCGCACCTTGCTTTCTTCGAACACGGTGGACAGACCCGATGCAAAGGAGTAATCTTCAAATTACTGGAGCCAGGCAGGCCACTGGCTTGCTTCGTCGAACATGAATGTCGGCGGGGCCCGGAGCGAGAAGGCAGTGGCTGCTGGCAGGAGCGGCGAGACAGCGAGAGTTTCCAGGGTGTCCGGCATTGTGGAGTCACTTCTGACCGTGCTTCTGACACCATGAAGTGGTCGTGTACTAGTGAGTCGTATGGACCGATAGCGCGGGGCTCAGGCGCGAGCGGCCGGGGAGTCGAGATTGAGGAGACCCACCAGCCAAATGTGCCAGTCGAAAAAAAAAAGTTTATTACGCAGGACGTTCAAAAATACAATCATCACCAAAAGGCGGAGCCACACATTAGATATGATTACATTAGCGCCCTCTACACTTCCTGGGTCTATCAGAATGAACAAGACAAGTTCAATTTTCCTTTTACTGAGAACAATTTTTTAGGCCTTGTTATTTGCCGAACTTTTCCCGGAGATCGCAGTGCTGCTCGCACGCTTCGGAAAAATAGACGCACCCTTGCATCAGCTGTCGAATCTATTCAGAATCGTTCTACCCGTTTTATACTTGGAACTGTCATCGCACAGCCAGTGTAGTTTCCATGAAATCGTCCCTCTCCTTGCCTGATCTCTCTTTCCAAAGAAAAATATATCGTCTATGTTTATTTCACAAGATTTATTACACTAACCCCGCTCTCCGTCAAGCAATGTTTTTAGAACCATCGTACATACCATCACGTGTAGACCATGACCTAAAGGTAGAGATTCCCCATTGCAGCACCTCCACTTTGAATGCCTCTTTTTTTTTCCCCGACCTCTATTGATTGGAATCGCCTTCCCGCATATATTGTCTCAATAACTAACACTGTTGATTTTAAAACTGTTATTACCAACTTTTTAACAAATGTGTAGCGCGTGTATTTTTTTTTTATTTTTTTTTGCCTCACTCAACTATGTTACTTTTATGTGTTAACCGCCTACTCCCCTCTCTAATACCTTCGGGCCCTGGGGGAATAATAAATGAAATGAAGTGAAATTTAGAGTCATTTTTGTTTGTATCAGTAAGAAACTTTAAAAAACTTTCTTCGCTTAAAAAAACTATAAACGAGTTTTAAATTTATTAAGACCGACAGTTGAAACAATAAAATTGTGCAATAACTATTTCAAACAAAATGACAAAAAAAAATAAACCATTGAGCACAGCAATTCTAACTCGGGCACGTAACGCAAAGGTTTTAATCAGGACACATCGACCCACGAACCCACAGCCGGTTCATACGCGCATCGAAGGTTGAATCAGCGTAATGAGGTGCGCTCTATTTTCTTTCTTCCCTGCTACGTCTACCCCCCCCCTTTTTTTTTTCTTTTTCTTTTGCTGTCGCGAGAGAGTTGAAAAGCTCTCCGCAACGAGATATTTTTATGAAATCCCATGTTGGCAGCACAAGCGTTTTTGTCAGGATTGGTTGTAAGTTTTAACATCTTCAACGTTTGTAATTTTGGGGTAAAGAGAGCACTTCGTCGGTGTTTTCTTTTTGGTTGCATCCACTATTAAATCTGTCTCTCGCAAATAAGAACGCCCAGCACAAGGATCACAGACACTGTGACACATCCTTGCAACGTCCCAGGTACGAATTACTAGAGGGCGCCCCCGAAACCAACGACTGCAGCTTTTTTTATACCCATCGAGTGCTTCTTTTCCCTCCGATGTATGTGGGGCGCGTCCGCCCTGGTTCCTAAAATGACGCAACATAGCACGATACACTATTCCAGACGACGTTTCAGTTCTCTGCGCCGATTTCCAAAGCTCTGCTCGTCCCTTCAATCATTTATGCTCCAGTGGATGATGGACAGTGTCACCGATTCCATTGTACTTCAAAGAAGCATGGATAGTGTCCCGTTTAGCAGTCAGAGAACAAGCGAGGACACGAGTGGAACGAAGTCCGGCAGCAACCAAAAAAAAAAAATAGCATTCAAACTCACGACGGAATGGAGCCAAACGCCGTACATGACAGCAGGGTATAAGCGAGGGAAGAGAGAAAGAGGGGGGGTTATTAAAAGAAGGAATGAGGGGTGATTGGGAGGAGGGAGAGAGCCGGGGCTCCGTGCGGCAACATCCGTCTCCAGACGAGCCCGGGCTCGAAGGAGATGGGCCGCCGATGCCTGCGCGAGTCGGCGAGCGCGACGGAGCGTGCGGAGCCACGGGCGAGCGCGTCGCTCCTCGATTGAACACATCGGTTACCTGCGACTGACACGCGCCATCCTTCTTCGCCGGGCGACGTAGTTTCCCGACTTCCGAGCACCAGGCAGGACCAACCCCGTCGTCCCCACACTTTTTCCCCCTCTCCCTCTTCTTCGCTCCAGGTTGGCGCACCAGCGCGTTTTCGGCGAAACCAGAGAAAAATAGACGAAGTCGTCGTCATCGTCTCTTCGTTTCAACTTGTTTCGTTTCCTGCATTTACGTCGATTTAGCGTTTCGTCCTCCAGCTTTGAGTCGCTCTATACAACGTACAACCCTAAGCTGACACGGTGGCGGAAGCTGCGCTCTCGTTGGGCCAGTCGTACGTCTGTCTTTGGCCACGTGACCACGCTCCCGCCCCGCGCAGAGAGTGGAGTTCAGGCGATGAAAGGGAGACAATTCATTGGTCCGGCGAGCGCGGAGCTTCCCCCGCACTGTCATCTCAGGGGTGACTAGATAGCTGTTCGCTTCGTTTTATCGCCCAGAAGATTATATATATGATTTTGTTTTGCTCGCTTGATTTGGATTGCCTCCGCTCTTTGATGTCACGATGGGAGGGGATGATTGGGGTCGGGCGGTGTCTCGGCCGATTCGCTCCATCTAGTTCCATCTAGCTGATGCCCTCCGTGTATGTTCTTTTGCACGCACGGTCAGAACCCCATCGGCAGGATCTTTTCCTCGCAGATGGCAGGCGGCCAGACAAATAAAAGCCAACTTTGTTTTCGTTGCAATATTTGTTCTTTCGCGTTGCACATATGACGCCACGGCACTTTCGACGCATGGCACAAATGTCAATGACATACAAAGAAGCCCTAACACAGGCTATAGACGCTACCTGTCGGTAGAAAATTACGTCAAAGCAGTGACTCAGGGTATCGGAGCAAGAGCCCAACAGAACAGAAATATGGACACGGAGCATAACGAAAATTTCGCATTTTTCACTTTCACCCCGGTTTTCCCAATTAACATGTCCAGAAAAGAGTCAAAGTACAGGCTAGCTGGTGGAAGTCAACCATTTCGTCGTTTACCCTGAGACTGGGGGGGGGGGGGGGGGGGTTGAAGAGCAGAAGTAACAGAAACAGACAGGTCTCAAACTCAGCTGAGTTTGAGATCTGTCTGTTTCTGTTACTTCTGCTCTTCAAACCCCCCCCCCCCCCCCCAGTCTCAGGGTAAACGACGAAATGGTTAACATGTCCAGTTCACAAGATATTCAAGACATTCTGGGCCTCAACCCACAGACCAGAACAATTATAAAACAACTAATGAATTAAAGAGAAAACGTGCAGAACCAAATGACGATGTTACAGGCACACATAAAATAAGTAGACGTCAAGCTAAACATACTGTTCAACCGGAAAAGCACCCGACCCACAGACCCCATCTACCCCAACAACAAACTAATAGCGCTTGAACGCCAAGACAACCCGAGGATCCCAACATAAATAAATAGGGCAACGGGAACCAAACAGCAGACACCACAATAATGTGGCAGTGGAATTGTAGAGGATTCAGACCAACGAAGGCTCACTTTACACTCTACATTCAGCAGACCACACAAAATAATTTGACACTCTACATTCAGCTGCAAACCGGACAAAATAATTGTACAGGAAATGAACCAGAACTTTAATCTCTCAGGATATCAGAAATTCACTCAATGTAGCATTACGCGCCAGAAAAAAAGCTCACGTAAGAATAAATCCTAGATTAAACTCAAACCTCTACTATTACTATAACATACGTGGCAAACAGTATACCAACATTACAAAAAGAAACATATCAATATAATAGAGATAAAAAAAGAAATGATAGCAATTACATGCCACCCCAACAAAGGGGAGACCAGCCTGGTGGTGATGAATACGTACTGGACCCCTGCGAACAAGAGAAACTGGATCAAGAACTTTAAAGACAAGCACAAGGGAAATAACCTCATTACACAAGGCGATTTCAACAGCCACTACAGGCGTGCCTCTACTCTGGCACCACCCCCAACGGCAGGAGGTTAGAAACGGTCATGGGAAACCACATCCTATCCCTCCTAAATGACATCACGACCCCGACCCGGACCGGGAATAACGTAGAAAAATATATGAATCTAGACCTCACTAGGCCCCTCAGCCCCAGCCAAACAAGATGGTGAAGCTCGTTAGAGAATTTCGGCAACGATCACTACATACTAATAGCCCATACCACAAGCAAAAGAAAGAGAACAATTGAGAAACCATAAGGACCACGAACGGGCATAACCAAATGGGAAAATCTCCCAAAATACTTAAAAGAGAACGAAGCCTCGCAGAAGCCTTCACCAGGACTGAAGAAATTAAGACGGCACGTAGGAAGCACACAAAGGTCGTTTCCAAAACCGAAGAAGCACCACACATAGAGCGCTACTTACTCGGACTATGGTACAAGTGAAAGAAATTGATTAATAGATAGAAGAATAACAAGAACAAGAAAAGCTTCAAGAAGCGAATCAGCATAATTGCAGAGATTACGCATACAAGGGAGCCAACGAGCACTAGCTACAGGTGTACGACGGCATCAACGGATTTCTACACACTCCTAGGGTAAGGCGAATTCTCAGGTTTCTGTTGGGACAAGCCAAACCCAAACACAACCTAGAAAAGTTGCAACGCAAACTGAACAGGAATCCAGATGACCTGGCCGAAGAAAGCATTTTTGCCCGGATAGACCGGGGACAGACCCTCTCCCCGAGAACCATCCCAAAGAGCAAGGGAACACAGAAGACGGAATCAACAGTCCTTTGAGCACGAACGAGGTGCTGTCGGCCCTACAGAACAAAAAAAAAAAAGAAACACCATATTGGGAACGGATGGCATAACGTACACGCTCTTAAGAAACCTCCCGAACAAATACCTAAAGGTCCTACTAAAGCAAATTAACACAACTTGGGAAAAGGGTTGCTTACCACTAGAATTGAAAGAAGCAGTCATCTTACCTATACCCAAACCGGGATAACCACCCGACAAGACCACCAACTTGAGACCAATTTTAACAACGTCATGCGAAGAGAAGCTGGCTGAAAAGATGGTTTGTATTGCAAAGAATCGAATGGCATTTCGAAAACCAAAGAGCACTACACGACACAACGACTGGCTCCTGAAGACACGTCTCGACAAAAGACACCATGTTGAGACTCCAAGAACAAGTCTGACCAAAAGAGTATGACGCAAGCCAGGGTGGTGGCAGGAGAGGATATCCAGAAGGCATTCAACAGCATGGCCCACTCAGCCACACTTGAAAAGCTAGCAGTAACGAAACCGGGCGAGAGGATGTTTAACTACATGAAAGACTTACTGACGTACCGCACAACTGCAATCAAGATGGCTGACTACATAAGCCCAAAACACAAGCTACAGCTAGACCGTCCCGCAAGGAGTAATTTTTTCACCGACCATTTTCAACCTCGCTTTAAAAAAAAACTACCGGGTCAACTCGACAGGATACAAGACCTAAAATCTGCACTCTACGCAGATGGAATAACCCTCTGGTGCAAGAGGGGCTCCCCAACATACCAAGAGAAGACCATATAAAAGGGACTCGCCACCATTTAAGCACATGCCCAAGCCATCAAACTGCGGTGCGCACAGTAGAATATTTAGTACAGCGTATTACTGGACCAAACCACCTGAGCCATTACCAAACCATCTGAGCAAACCAAAAACCTAATCACCCTCAAACTAGACGGCCGCGTAATTCCAAGGCAAAACTCCATACGGATACTGAGTTTTTACCTAGACCAAAACGGAAAAGCGAAGACACAGAGAATAATACCACAAATAGACCAGATCACCCGCATGCTAGAACGTTGACGCGGAGTAGAGAAGGCGGAAAGAAACACGGCATAAGAAATGTTAGTGAGTTATCTCGAGAGTCATGTACGGGCTCCCATGCATGTACATCACCAAAGTACAAAAAAAAAACGAAATTGAAACGCATCTGAGGATGGCCATCCAGGTGGCGCTCCTTGGCTAAAATTGAGGAAACTGGTGTCTTCAACAGCCTAGAGGAGAAAAAATATCTACACAACGCAGCGCAGTGTAAGAGACTGCAGACGTCCGAAAGGAGGCAGGAGAATTCTACAAAAGCTAGGCAACAAAACCCAAGATCTACCAAGCATACCAGACCAAACACCACCATGGGACCACACACCACGATTAAACACCAAGTCCATTCCCAAGTTCGTGAATCCTAACTTACACCAAAAACAAAAAACTCAAATCAGACAACGGATCCTCACAGCAAAGAAACGCGAACCCCGCTACTATATGAATGCCAACTACGACTTTGAAAACAAAACAGGCACGACCGCTATAGTGGTTACATAAACAGAAACAACATACAGCCACAAAGATGCACCATCCGCCCAAGCCTAGAGGCCCTAGTCATAGCAGAGGCCATCACGAGACTATGCAACCGAGCAGGGATGGGCAGTATTTCAAATACAAGTATTTGAAATACGTGTTTCAAATACTTTGTGTATTTTGCATTTGTATATAATTACAAATTGGATAGTGTATTTTACGTGTGTATTTAAATACTAATACGTGGGTATTTCAAATACAATTGTAATTAAATACAATTTTGTGGGTTAAAATACATCCCTCAAATTTATTGTCACTATTCAGAGCAGGAAGAAAACTACGTTCTGTATTGAATGCAGTGTCTCTCAATCAAGCACAAGCGTTTAGTGACTTTGCGATTACGGTGCTAGTCCAGAGCAAGAATAGTGACGAAACCGACGTTGACAGGCAGACTGCCTAAATAAGTGCCTGTGACCACTTGTGGTGCTTTCCAGCCTGATTTCCATCCATATTTTTGTCTGGAACATTTTAAATGCACGGGTCGTCCAGATTTTCGTAAATAGTGCGAGTTGCAACAATAAAAATTTTTCTAGCTAGTGCTGCGCGTCTTGGTCGTCTCGGTTGTTTTTTCGTCTATACCAAAATGTAATCGACAAAAAAGCTGCTTGAAGCTCTGTACTTTTTTCACCTATTACGTCCAAGGTGATTACATTTTTTTTTTTGATTATATTTCTATTACGTTACTAGAGCCTCGCACACTGACTCCTGAGTGTGCGATGCAAATTTAAAATGAGATACCCAGAAACCCGTTGCAGGTGCCCTAGTCGCTGACGCAAATTTTGAGGAATGTATTTGGAAAAGTATTTGGAGGAGACCAAATACATTTGGTTGTATTTGTATTTTTGTAATTAAATTCTTTTTTGGAAATGTAATTCGATATGTAATTAAATACATTTTTGACGAAGTATTTTGTATTTGTATCCCGATACATATTTGCATGTATTTTGCCCATCCCTGCAACCGAGGGTACATCACAGTTAGAACAGAGAGCCGGGGAGCTGTACGCGACTTTAGAAACATCTTGCCCTTCCACGTTGTGGTTAAGCTAACAGCTACTATGCCCAACCATCCCAATACCGCGGTAACAGTAGAGTGAGTACCGGGGCATCAGGGCATAGGGGGGAACGAGCTCGCCCACGGAAACCACGATTCGGGCAACCCCGATCCGAAATCCTTACCGAAAAAACTAGTATAAACTAAATTATGAAACAAGAAAATCTAACTGGATTTCAGGTTTCCAGCAAGAAATCCAGTTAGATTTTCCTGATTCATAATCTAGTTTACACTGGTTTCTTCGGTGGCGATGTCCCCTATCCTATGACCCCAGCATCCTTAGGACGTCTGCACAAAGAACCAAGACGGTCAGAGAGCTCAGAAAAAACAAGACTTTAGTAACCAGCCCTTCTTACATATTAAACAGAGAAGACTCCACTATAGTGCGCAGGGTGCAGACTAGAACCCCAATGACAGAACACCTCAATAACTATATCAGCCCTGAAGAAGCACTTCACGATGTAGCCCCTGCAGTCAGTACCCCAGTAATGCCCATAAGGTTCGAGACTGACCCAAAGTAGCAGCCACAACTCGAGCAACACTGCAGGCCCTCCCAGACACACTCAAGCCCGGGAGCTTTGAAGAGTGGGCCAATTCCCGTGCTTGAACCGAAGTAACCCTGGCCGCTCCTGGTTCAGCATGTCAAAGACGTTTTGGACGAGGAGTGATGAGACAAGACCCAGGACATATACTTGGTGTAAATAAAACGTCCAGTCCCTCTCTCCCTCCTTACCTCTCTCGGCTCTCCGCGTGTCCATCCACGTTTGTTGTTTCGCCGATTCCTTGAATCAGTTCGTCCTGAAGGCCTTTGACGTTCCCGTAAAACAAGGACATCACACTACTACTATTCTGGATTTTTTTTTATTATTATGGTATGCAAAAAAATCATGTTTTTTAAAAGTAATCCATAGGACCCAATGGAAACAAAAATGTCGGTGCTAGGAATAAAGAAGTATGCGATCCTGAGTATCTGGTTAAAAAGAATGAACAATTACTTCAGTTCATAATTCTTCCGGCGAATATTACAATTTCTGCAGCTGCTTCAATATTTTTTGTGCAGTTTCGCTGATACATTTTGAGAGAGGGCGCAAGTGGCAAATGTCCCAGAATATTGGGGGAGTGCGCCGGTACTGTTCATGAGTGCTGAGCAGTGTGCGCTCTGGCATAGCCTCCTCTATACCCATAAAGCCTGGCAGTTTGACGACGGAGCCATAGAGTGTCCGGTCGCAGATTTGGAGCCCGAGCATCTGGTAGAAGAGAGCATTTCTGGTGTTCAGCGCGCAGCTTCTGCAGCGACGAGGTCCCGAAGCGTGATGCTTCATGGTTGATACACGTGATGTTTCAATTATGACCACGCAGAAAGATGTAAGAAACAAATGTGACGCTTGAACTTTGTTCTGCTCGGACACAGTGTAACCGCTTGGACGGCAGAATCCCGGCCCTCGGCGCCTGGCGCATCGATTATGTCGATCGTTCCGCTAGTCGCAATCTTTCACCCTGATTTTAGATGGCCATGATGGAAACCAATATGTTGCGGAATGGGCACCCCCTTTTATTCCAATTTTCCAATTCCATTATGGGGAATTAGAGGTTCCAACAATTCTATTACTCTCAACTCCTCGGAATGAAGACACTGGGCCCATTCCCACACCTGGAAAGGGGGAACTCCACCATTCCATTCCTGTAATTCCTAAACATAAAAATTGGCGATTGACAGTCATATTGTGTTACTGAAAAAAGAACAGCATAAAGCTGCTGACGTTATCAAAGGCGGAGACGACTGCAAAAGTATGCGAAAGCTTCCTCGAAGCATATATTTTACCAAGCCGAAGGGTGGTTGCACAAAGCGCTTCATAGCACGTGGCGTCACTGCAGACATTGATCACGCTATCGAGCGTGAAAGACTCGCAAGTCACAATGAGGCCAACAATTAAAAGCACAGATTTTCTTCGCAAACAGACAGTACACCTTCAACGAATGCATGGTTAGCGTGCTGTTTATTTGGTAATGCCTTGAAAAATGTATAGTTCGTGCGTGTTCCGATATTCTAGCTTGCTCTCCGCTTCGAATACTTGCACAACAGCACCGCTAGTGCGCTGTTAGAAGCGACGCCGCGTACACCTGCCTTAAATCTCCACGCACTGCAAAAAGAACAGAAAACCGCTTACAAAGTGCAATCGATATACGGCGCCAACACAAGAGAGTGTAGCAGCATACGGGACCTGCCTTAAAACGTAAACTTTTACGTTTGTTGTACGATTCTTCCGATCTCTTAATATATTCAATACAATTCTTAATTTGTGTTCCACGCAAACACTACAGAATATCGACTGGATCAAAAGCAGGGAGTTGAACCGGTCATCACTCCTTTTCGGTTCGGGTTCAGTAGCATTGAATTTTGTTCCGGTTTGGTTCTGACTCAGTGATGCTTTTGAAATAACGGTTCGGTTAGCGGTTCCACCAAGCGCGAACCAGTTTAAACCGGCTCTTAAATAAAGCTCCACAGCTTCCAGTCGTTAAGAAGAAGACGCTAGTAAAACACGGCGTCATTTGTACTAAAAAAATACGTTATCAGAAGCCGTGCTGCAGAAACCGGGAGATCAAAACAAGTATATGGTTAATTTTGTTTTGTGATCTTGAATTCTTAACTGAAACACCGTTCAATGAAGATTACGTTGTAAAACAGGCGCTTGGAAACAGTACCAAAGTACAGTACTCACATGAGAAGTAAATCAGCCAGCACGCACAGGGACACCGTGACGGTAGCATGCGCCATACTCGCTACCCACAAAAAACCAAATTAGTCGTTAGGTCTGCCAGAGTATGGTGACATTGTTACCCTCTGTAGATGAAAAATTTATCCAGTGCACTACGACTGCTAGCGTGGGGTCCTTAACGGATATCACGCAGTACCGATACACGACCGCACACCGGTTCGATGCTCATCCAGGTCGAAGCGGCAAACTATGCCCACACCGCACGCCCAAACGACTTGATCGAACGACTGTGTTGAAGATGAGAAAGGCAGCGAAGGTGGTGAAGGCCCGTCAAAAAATTATTAAATAAAAAAGAGCAAAAATACAACGGGCGACTTGCTGTTTCTAGAAAACGCGCGCGCGCACACACACAGACACAAAAAAAAAATGGCTTCAAGCAGCGTCCAGGGCTATGGGTGACTGGCGTCCCGGCGACCGCCGCCGCAGTTTCGCACTCGTCGCGGCTTCGCCTCTTGGTGCCCCCAGATTTTGCAACGAGCTAAAAGCCAAAAGCCGTCAACTTTCTGGTTTTATTTTGATGTTTATGTTTTCTTTCTCCTTACTTGAGGAATATTGCTTATCCACAGCCTCCTCTATACTCACAAAGCCTGGTTGTTCAACAATGGAGCCATAGAGTGCCCGGTCGCAGACATGGAGCGCGAGGATCTGGTAGCAGAGAGCATTTCTCGGGGAATATGGTATTTAGCGCACAGCATTTGCAGCGGCGAAGACCCAAAACATGGTTTTGAAATTCGACGAGAAAAGAAGCGGTAGCGCGAGAAACGCAAGGAGCACGAGTGGACATTCCATCGCTCGGGAGAAGTGTGTTTCGGCGTCTCGCCGCAGCGGGGCGCCCGTTACATGACTCTCTTTTCATCTGTTGTCTGCCGCTCTTCCATTTCACTTTCGGCGGCCACGTCTCGTGGTGATCTGCCAGGCTTTGTAAGTATAGAGGAGGCTATGGCTTAGCAGCAAGAACGAACACCCCGTCACACACACAATCGCGTGCGCACGCACACAGAGAAAGAAAAGCTTTTTTAGCCCCTTGGCATAGTCAGTATACTCCGTTTCACCTTAGGATGGGCCGCGATGCACGCTACGAGCTACACGAGCTAATCCATGGTTCGTAGCTTGTCTCGTGACTTCGCGCTCTCCGCGTCACTCCGCCCAACCGGAAGGGCACGTAACGCCCTCCGAGCTATGAATTGGCTCGTGTGGCTTTTAGCGTCCTTTGTGGTACATTGTAAGGTGAAACAAAGTATACAAGTGTACGCCTCCAAGCCGATGCCAGTTCGTGCTGTACATATGTGTGAAATATACTTATTTGTTGCATAATTAGTGAGCTTTATTCATGTCGTCCGGCTGTTCCTTTAGTCAAAACTGAGCAGCTGACGCAACGATCGCAAATATTTAAATTGGTTTCGCGCCGCCACCCACAAGGAGCCGCAGCTCACATTTTATTCCGCCGAGCCGTTTCCGATGAATCTGTGACGGCCATGTAAAATTACGGTTTTGTTTCAGTTCGGGCTCAATATCAAATGTTTGATTTCGGTTACAGTTTTGTTCCGGTTCAGTTTAAAAGAAAAATGTTATACTCCGGGTTTCGGTTCGCTTGACACCCTTGTTAAAAGCTACATGCAAATAGCGGATGCTTACAACAGCCGCTTTGTCACGTCTTGCGGCGTCAGGAACGACACCTTGTGCGTCTAAAACTATTTAGTTTTGGTTTCTTCACTTCACTGAGGGCACGCCATTTTCATCCTCGAAGGAGCATAGGCCAATGAGACAATCTAGCCCTCAGACACCTCCAGTGCAATAATGCCGTGTCAAGAGCCACTTACCATGCGCTAACGAATTGCGCCATCAGCTTGTAGGCCCTCGATTAAAATCGACACAGCTCGTGTAGGAATGGAGCCATTCCATTCTTACTCCATTCCGGACAAAAGGCATCTAATTCCATTCCCATTCAATTCCCGCCAGCACTGCCACCACACTCGTCGCAACTTTGAAATAGCTGACCAACTACACGCTGAATAAATATCCACACAACCCCAGTTGTTATTATATTCCCATTTCATTCCGGGGTCGCGAGAGTACGGAACGATTCCGGAATCATTCTAATTCCGTAGTGGCAACTCCGCAACTCTGATCACATCATGTGCACCATATTTCCAGTCACCGTGAGTTATCGTCAAACGTGAAAACAGCGCAAAAAATTGAACAAAGGAGAAGTGAAAGGAGTGCACGGACAAAGCGCTGACTGTCAACTAAAGTTTAATTTTCAGGCGAACCAGAAAAATAAACACAGAGCATATGTGTTTATTTTAGTTAGTTACTTCGACGAACTAATTAATTTCGTTTCTCGCGTCCACCGCCAGAGTATCATTTACACTTCTGGATGGCCACATTTGAACTTGGGAAGACGGCCTGGAACACGCCCAGCCCGCTTTCGGCCAATGGCGCCTCCTCATTTGCCTCCTTTACTTTCCAATGAATGGCCAAACTCTCTCTATATACGGCTCTGGCCCACTCGGCCATCAGTCCTTCTGGTGAACACGCCACAAAGCTCACTGAAACAGTAGTTCCAGAACGCGTCTCCAACTGGTATGTTTACCGCGTCCAAAAAGAGGTCCCTCGATTTCCGTCTCATGACGTAATAGAAGCGTAATTCTGTCACCGGTCGCTATCTGGCGGTGTCCCAACAGCAGGGGTGAATTTGGCAGACGCCTGTTCTTCTGCAGGTCGCTTTTCAGTGTTGCAGTCCACGGAAGCTACGGCAGCCAGGTGTTAGAACGCCGCGACGACAGCGACACTCGCGTTCGCTCGCGCTTTTCCCCAGCATTTCCACGACGAACCGCCAGGATTGCGACATCCGACAGCACGACACTCTGGCTTCTGTAACGTCATTTTCTGAAACTTCGGGACCACTTTCGACGCGTATGTGGAATAGGACGCTAAGCGCACCAGTCAGAGACGCGTTCCAGGCACCCAAAGTTCCTGTATACGCGCAACTCTGCTACCTACGGTCGAAGAGTTGCGCATTCATCTTTGGCAGGTGGCCGTAGCGCCGGCTTTTCTGCACGGTCCTGGATTCTTTGCTTGTCACATGACTGAATTTGGCCAATAGCGGCGCCGCGCGTACCGCCGTACATGAAAAATTGGGAAGGATGAGAAGGAGGCAAAAGCAGGGGAACATTCGTCGGTGTGCGTCCAACGACTTAGAAGCGACCGTACCGGTGGCTTTTTTCCCGGCGCTGGATTCTTTGCTTCTCACGTAATCAATTTTGGCAAATAGCGGCGCGGCGGCACGTGCAAAACACACGCGTACCTCTGGCTCTTGTAGGGAGCCTATTGGGGAGAAGATCGAACAGTCACCATTCTAGCCGAACGCTCCAGCAGTGGGGACAACAAACCGAATTTTCTTATTTGTTTTTGATCAGAGAAATTGAAGATGACGATTCGAAGGTCACTCCTTGTACGACCAAAGCAAAGGAATAGCCTCTTCTAGAGCCACTAAATGAGCTGCGCTTAGAGCATCGGCACTCCGTTCCCCGACTGTTGTGGGCGCCGCCATTTTGGTTCGTATGCAGAGCAGACGCAACTGCCGATCGTCATGGTTCAAAAGGGCGATTTCCTCAGCATTAGATTCGGTGTTACGAAGGTCATGTAATAATGCTCTGCTCTGTCGGGAACTATTTAAACATTTGTGGAAGGCGAAAAAGCGTTTCCTGTGATTTCAGATAAGTCTTCAGATAACTGGAAACCGTGATATTAAGGCACAATATGGTCAAGTGTAGTTACTCTGAAGCGTAGCCTATTTAGTGGTACTAGCCTCCTCTATACAGACAAAGCCTGGCAGAACACCATGAGAGGCTGCCGCCGAAATTGAAAAGGTAGAGCAGCAGACAAGGGATGAGAGGGAAGCCACGTGATGGGCGGCCCGCTGCGGCGAGACGCCGAAACACACTTCTCCCGAGCGATGGAATGTCCACTTGTGCTCCTCGCGTTCCTCGCGCTACCGCTTTTTTTTTTTTTTTTTTTTCTCGTCGGGTTTGAAAACCATGTTTTGGGTCCTTGCCGCTGCGAAAGCTGTGGGCTGAATACCAGGTTCCCCGAGAAATGCTCTCTGCTACCAGATCCTCGCGCTCCAAATCTGCCACCGAGCACTCTATGGCTCAGTCGTCGAACTGCTAGGCTTTGTGAGTATAGAGGAGGCTATGGCACTGGTCAAAGCGAAGTGCTCAACCGCGCTAGGCGAGGTTCAATTTCTTTATTATACTGTGTTCGTAAACACCTGAATGTGGGAACAACAAGCTCGATAAAGTGCCCCCTATAGTTCGATCGCCTGCCCAATACAGAAACTCCACAGGCACCGTAGTTAGAGTGCCGCTTTTATGGTCGAATCGCGTGGATGGCGCAGCCAGCATTACATGGTCGCGTATTGCGGACGCGCTCGCGCCCCATGCCCGATACGCGTGGAGAACGTTCAGCGACTATGCAGGCAAGGGTAATGGGGCACGCATATGAACGTCGATAAAAGCTGTGCACGTGCGCGTGCGCGCCTCTTCTCGTCGGAAATGCCACAAATGTTGTCCACGGATTTGAAACAGATCGTCCAGCGGACGAGGGTGTTATTAGAGAGTTTTAGTAATACGTATAGGGGCAAACGCAAACCCTCTACGTTAGCGTTAACGTTGCGTCGACGGAACGTTACGGAGCGCGTCGAATACGCACTTTTAGTACAACGTTGCGTCGACGGAACGTTACGGAGCGCGTCGAATACGCACTTTTAGTACAGCGGAAGAAGAACGCATACGTAAAGACTTGTAGCGCCATCTAGGGTGCTCCTGTTAACTGCTTCAAACAATCCAAGTCGGGTATTCGGTCAAACCAATCCAAAGCCCCGATTCTCTTCGCTTTGTTACGGAAGTGCGTGTTTCCGTGTGCCTGTTGTGTACGTGTTTTGTCTTTTTTATTTGTACCGACCGCACGGTAGACGCCTTTTTGGGTTCGACGGCGTCGCCAACGTTCTTGACTATCGAATCCCATCTTTGTGGGTGCTCGAAAGGGTTCGTCGCGTTGACTTCTTTGAGTAGGTTGATGTCATCTTCAATGGTAAAGCGAACCCGTAAAATGCGCGTAGCACATCAGCTGGTTTGCCTCACCGCCGCCTTTTTTTCAAACTGGACTAGTCTCGCGCTCTCCCGTGCGTGACGAGAGCAACGAGATGGCACACAGGGGACCGCTACGTTGGCTACGTACGTTCGCAAAAATCGATAGCGAGCGTACGTACGCAAGGCTCGCCGCAGTACGTACGTATGGCGCATGCGCAGTGTGGAGGACGCAACGTTAACGTTAACGTATGGGGTCTGCGTCTGTTCCTATACGTATTAGAGAGTTTTAGTAATACGTATAGGAGCAAAGGCAGACCCCATACGTTAACGTTAACGTTGCGTCCTCCACACTGCGCATGCGCCATACGTACGTACTGCGGCGAGCCTTGCGTACGTACGCTCGCTATCGATTTTTGCGAACGTACGTAGCGGTCCCCTGCGTGCCGTCTCGTTGCTCTCGTGGCGCACGGGAGAGCGCGAGACTAGTCCAGTTTGAAAAATGGCGGCGGTGAGGCAAACCAGCGGAAGTGCTACGCGCATTGTACGGGTTCGCTTTACCATTGGAGATGACATCAACCTCCTCAAAGAAGTCAAGGCGACGAACCCTTTCGAGCACCCACAAAGATGGGTCTCGATAGCCGAGAACGTTGGCGACGCCGTCGAACCCAAAAAGGTGTTTACCGTGCGGTCGGTACAAAAAAAAAAAAAAAAAAAAAAGACAAAACACGTACACAACAGGCACACGGAAACACGCACTTCCGTAACAAAGCGAAGAGAATCGGGGCTTTGGATTGGCTTGACCGAATACTCGCCTTGGATTGTTTGAAGCAGTTTACAGGAGCACATCTAGATGGCGCTACAAGTCTTTACGTATGCGTTCTTCTTCCGCTGTACTAAAAGAGTGTATTCGACGCGCTCCGTAACGTTCCGTCGACGCAACGTTAACGCTAACGTAGGGGGTTTGCGTTTGCCACTATACGTATTACTAAAACTCTCTATTACTAAAACTCTCTATTATAGCCAAGGGAGGTAGCCACGCCTACTGATTTTCAATGGATATGAAAAACAAAACTAATTAACCGGAAACAGCTATATATAGGAACGATCGCGATATACATAACAGGGGAACATAATTTATGCTAGAAAAAAAGATCGTTGCTTCCAGAAATAAGGTAAAACCTCACTGTAATGATACGTCCGCACCCAGAAGCCACGCCAAATCAGTGTTCAGTGCCACCAATATAATAAGCGATTTCGTCACGTCGGCCGTTTCGGCCCCATCTGATGCAGCTAAAGCGCTTATAATTAGCAGGACGATCAGAGCTCTGACAGGTACACGCACCGGTGCAGCAGAGGCGACTTCTCACAGAAGGCATCCGGGTGGCAGGTGACGCCATTTCAAGGTAAGACAAAGCGGAGAAAACCTCGAGGAAAAACTATATAAACAGTAAAATAGTTTGCCAGAATGTCCGACTCACCTGAATAATTAACCGTATAAAAGATGGTTGCATTCAGATTTTGTGATTCGGCGTTTGGAAAGGGTGGCACGGTAGTGCCTCGTTAATGTGGACACCCTGTTTCTCGCAAACGCCGTCCATAATGTGTACCCTATTCGGCTAGAACAAAGAAGCTGTAGCGATAGGTTCGGTCTTGAGCGTCCTTGAGCGAATTAGATATTCACAGCGCCTGACTGTCAAAAGTTTCTCTCACGCCTCCGAACCGTCCCGACCCGAAATGTCATGTTCGCCCGCGTCCTAAAATCAGCCGCTTTTCTTCGTGCCTGCCGTCTATCGCGGTGCCCAGACGACGCTTAACCCTCGAGTTTAAAATTCTTTTAGGGCCCTTTCGCAAACTCAATTTGTTTAAACACTGTGAGGTGGAAGAGAACACGCAGTCATTCTGCACGTTCTCCTTTAAAGGCGGCCCCGGCGTAGTTACAACCGAGGCTATGATACACAAACTCCAACCACGGTTCTTTTGACCGTTTGACCATCTCCTTTTTGAAGTCTGAGAGGTCGTCCGGCACCTAAAAAAGAGAACTTCGTCCGATTCTCAGACTCATCGATCATCCTCATTGCTACATCTGCCGAGCGCCGCCAGCGCCTCTATGTTTTTCGAAAGAGGATAAAAAGCCAGGAGGCGACATCACTCCGGACTCCGATTTTTGGTATTTCATAAAGAAAGGCCTAGTGCGTTCGCAATTGTGGTAAAAAAAACATGTTGAACGAATACCATCATTAAATATTATAGAAATGTCGCTTACAAATATTGAAATTTTATAGTTTGTACATCAGAAATAAAAAGAAGGGTCGAGGTAAAAAAAAGAAGAAAAAAAAACGCGCGCGTGGTTTTTGTTTTTTTTTGTTTGTTTGTTTCTTTGTTTGTTTAGGACATCAACTTGCACCGTTTTAGACAAAAAAAAAAAGGGCCTTTGGGGTGTCACTGTTTCTTCAAGGCGGATTAACCCACTCGTAACTCAATGGGCAAATTTCGCTACACAAACCTGGGTTTCAGGTATGCACCAGAGTATTTATTGTTTTTTACATTCATTTTGAAGATGTAATAAGGATCAACGACTCTTGGGTTTTCCACAAAACGATACAAAAGATTTGCAATAAAATCCAGAAATATGATCATTCAAACTGTTTTGACCGGATTTTGTGGCAACCTTAAAATTAACTTTAATTAAATCTAATTAGATACTGAAATCAACAAAAAAAATGGTAGTACGTATTAGCGGTGCCTCCTATCTATCTTAATTTTAAGACACTTACGGGTAGCCTAAATGTATTGGTATTTGCGTATTTGTATATAAAAATTTGACGGGGCAATTTACGTTGTTTTTTTTTAATTTTTAATGGGTTCAATAAGATGGCGACACCAGCTCCAAATGCCCCAAGCCAGAGCATTTGTTGTTGCTGCTGTTTTCACGGGCTTTTACGGACGGCCAATACTGCTTTGCTTGACACCGCCGAAATCGGTTTTGCCGTTTTCTCGGGGAATTATATCTGTGATATTTCTCAACCACGCCACTCAAACAATAGGATCAATAAGAGGCGACTGATGTATGACTTAGTGACGCCATGGTAACGTGCTATGTCTCGCCGCCGTGCAATGAGCTGTCACTTTCAATTTTAAAGTGATCCCGGCTGATGCTATGACCTACGCAGCCAATCTAGTGGTAAGAACGTGCCACGTAACCTCACGCTCCGCGAGTCCGTAGGTCATTCCGAAGAGTCCGACACCCTCAATAAAGCCCCTTAATTGTTTTTTTCTTGCAAGCGGCATAAGTTATCAGATACGCCAATGCATGAGCCCGTGCGTCGTTGGAGGCTTGGAAGCAAATGGCGGCGCAGCACTCAAATGAGCCGCTATGGAGCGGCCTAGAGCCACTATATGAGCTCAGCTTCAGAGTAACGACATTTGTCCATACTGTGGCTTAAAATCATGGTTGCCAGTTGTCTTAAGCTTTATCTGAAATCACAGGAAACGCTTTTCCGTCCTCCGCAAATGTTTAATCAGTTCGCGACAAAGCAAAGCAATATTACGTGAGCTTCCTAACACCGAAACTAATGCTGAGCAAGTCGCACTTTTGTATCATGACGATCAGCAGTTGCGTCTGCTCTGCACAAGCACCGAAATTCCGACGCCCACAACAGGCCGTGCCCCTAACAATGCCGGGGAACAGAGTGCCGATACCCTAAGCGCAGATCATTTAGTGGCTCTAGGAGTGCCGATACTCTAAGCGCAGCTCATATAGTGGCTTATTAATCATCGAGGTGAAAAACTTGCCGAGTGCCTGAACCTACACCATCTAAACATTCTTAATGATGGCTGCCCAACGTACCTACGTGCCACTACGTATAGCAGTTGCCTCGACCTCACTTTCGTTTCACGTGAACTGCTTCCTTACACTACCTGGTTCTCAGATATTGAAACCCGCGGAAGTGATCATATCCCAACCTACACCATCATAAAAGAATTTACAAGACGAAATGTTCGCCACCTTATTCATCGTACAAACTGGCAGGACTATCAAGCGTCGATGGAGGACTTCTGTACGTCTTCTGCCAGTTTGCATGAATTCGGCACCGCCATTGTCGCTGCAACAAAAGCTGCGACAAGGAGATACAGCGTTCCCACATCCCGAACTGCAATCGACGGTAAATATGAGCATCTGCGAGCTGTCCGTCGCCGTGCGGAAAGGTGACACAGGAGGACCAAAGACAGGAAGGATCTCCGTGAATCTCGCAGAACACAGAAAAAGGTAAGTCGACGCTTCCAAAAACTTGGGACTGCCAAATGGAGAACGAAGTGTTCAAAATTTGATCCCAGAAAACCACTTACGGGGATTTGGCGAATTGCACGATGTCAACAAGCAGTCCAACAACGAAATCCTTTCCGCGTCTTATCTCTGCACCTGAATGTATCTGAAATCGATGCTGCCGAAACTTTCTGCCGCTACCTAACCCAAAATCAAGCGGCCTCTAACATAACTAATGCTTCTCTACAAGGGCGTGTACCATCATTATCCGACGAGAGAATGAACCTGCCCTTTACGCAGGAAGAGCTCCGGGCAGCCCTGGCAACGGCAAAGCGGGCTTCGACCCCAGGACCTGATGAAATCACGTGCAGTGCACTTGGCAATCTTGGCTCTCGAAGCCGAAAGCAACTCCTTGATTTTTTCAATCTTTCGTGGGAGACGGGTCAGATACCCTCAACATGGAAGACAACACGTATCGCACTCATTCTCAAGCCTGGATAGTCGCCATACGATATTGCATCTTACAGGCCAATAGCACTATCTAGTTGCATGGGAAAAATAATGGAAAGAATGTTGAATTTTCGCCTAGAATGGTATCTAGAGAATAACAATTATTACCCAGAAATAATGTCTGGTTTCCTACGCGGTCGAAGTTCTATAGATGGTGTTATCGATCTCGTATCATTCGTAGAGCAACAGAGGACACGGCGACGTCTCACAACAGCTGTATTTCTTGACATCAAAGGTGCATATGACAACGTGACTCATGAGGCCGTCCTACACGCCTTAGAAGATCTTGGTATTGGGGGGGGGGGGGGGGGGGGGGGCGCTTGTACTCCTGGTTGAAGAGTTACTTGACGAGGAGAAATATTTACATATCTACCTGCGATGGAAACACTACATCACATGTCATAACAAGAGGGGTACCACAGGGCGGTGTACTAAGCCCAATTTTATTCAATACAGTCTTGATTAATCTTGCTGAAGAACTGCCATCTACCGTACACGTATCACTTTATGCTGACGATATCTGTATCTGGGCGTCTGGTGTAACACGACCTCAGATACGGGCAAGACTCCAATGTGCTCTGAAGACAACACATCAATAACTAAGAAAGCATGGACTCGAGATCTCCGTCTCAAAGTCCGCTGCTATGACATTCTCTCGCAAGCATATGGTGAGATATCCTGCTGTCATCGGTGAAGAAACAGTCCCCAGCGTTCGGCAGCATAATTATCTCGGATTCACTCTAGACAGAGGTCTTACGTGGACGCCTCATGTTTCACGACTCAAGATGAAATTGACGTCCATAATACATATTATGCGATTTATCAGTGGTACAACATGGGGCGCCACCGTAGGCTGCCTACAGAGACTGTTCGAGGCCTTCTTTCTTGGACTTCTGAGATACCACTTGCCTATTCTGAACAACACCTGTGAGAGCAATATACGAGCTATCCAGTGCATTGAAGCCCAAGCTCTACGCGCCTGCTTAGGGCTGCCACGGTGTGCTTCAACGTCCGGGACAATTGCGGAGGCTCGAAGGTATCCAATTGAAGCTAATATGATACAAGAAACTATCCGACTACATTTAAGACACCTTACAAGACATCCGAACCACCATCTGGCCACGTTACCTTCAGAGAGACCAGAGTCGGCCTTCTCCAAAGCGATAATGAAACACAATATTGTTCCAAGTGACCTAGTTCCTGTACAGAGGGAAGGAATACCACCATGGGCCTTTCTGAAGCCGAGAATAACGTTATACGTAAAAGGTATACATAAAAAGACGTCAATTCCATCTCCGGTTCTCAAACAACTGACATTAGCAGTCATCAATGAAGCATACGGCTTGTCGACACATATATACACCGATGGGTCGTCCTCTGAAACACTGTCTGGAATTAGAGTTGTCATACCTGCCCACAACCATACCGTCAAGATGAAGATAAGGCATCGAACGACATCAACGGCTTCCGAATTAACTGCCATGCGAGAAGCGATACGGTACATTATGTCTTGATCACCGCAACCATGGACAACCTTCAGTGACTCAAAGTTAGCCTTACAAATATTACAAACTTTCATGAAACGCAATGCGTACGACCAACTGGCATATCAGGTATCCGCTCTCTGCCATCAAGCCCTCGTAAAGGGCCACCAGATTTCTCTTCAGTGGATACCAGGCCACTGTGGCATCCCCGGAAATAATGCAGCAGACAGAGCCGCGAAGTCAACGATCAGTGCCGATTCAATTCTGATACCTTACTCCAAAAGTGACGCCAACTCTAAAGTTCAAGCCTTGGCAAAGACAATTTCATTAGGACACTGGATGAACATAAAAACACACGACCGGAGATTATACTCTCTAGACCCCCAACGAACCTTTCGCGTTCCATCCGGAGTTTCAAGACGACTGGAAACAACTCTGCACCGACTGCGACTAGGTGTAGCATATACACCGCAGTTCCCCTGTCGAATAGGACAGAACATCTGCGGGGATTGCACCAGCTGTGAGGTGGAGGGGTCAATTGAGCATATCTTATGCCAGTATGTTGATTTCGAGAGCGCTTCAAGAAACATTACAAAAAATAGATTCGTGTCCGTTTAGCGCTTTCAAAGTGCTTGGCAGCTGGACACAACCGAACAGTTTATGAAGGCCCCCGAGGCTCTAATACGATTTCTGAGAAAAACAAGACTTTCGGACAGACTCTAAATGACTGAGAACTTTATATGAGACTGCTTACATAATTCACTAGATCATAGTCATCTTCATTGACAATTTTCACCTCATAATCCTACCCCATTGCATGTCTTTCCTTCCCCCTCTCCCTATCCCCGGTGCAGAGTAGCAAACTAGAACTGACGTTCGGGTTAAAATCTCTGCCTTTCCTTCATAAAGCACTACTACTACTACTACAGTGGCTCTAGAGCGGCCCTTGAAACTACGGTGGGCTCTCGCTCATGGTCTCGTGGCACGTGTCTCTCGCGTTCGCCAACAGCGGTTGTCGGTACTTGTAATGCTTGAGTCCCACTAGAGCGACAAACACATACAAACGACAGCGACAAGCCTCAAACCACACTCTAGGACAACGTTTAGGAAAAAAGGTAGCAACTTCAATCAACGGGCTCTCATCGTTAGAAATTTAATAACTAAACTAATACGTCTGATGTTTCGGGATTCATATCTGTTTCGCACTACCGTATTCAGATGTTCAATTAGATATATTCAATACGGGCGAATTATAAACATAAAAAACGGCGAAGATCAAGCGAATAATGCGGGTTAGCACAAATAATGCGGGTTGTCCGGGTTAGCACTTGGAACCATCCTTTCCGGGGCTATATTGTCTGGTACCAAACTGTCCGGGATCATTATACGGCGGAGTCCGTATATGGTCCTTTATTTTGAATGGTCGACAGAGTGTGATCGTGTGATTGTGTGACCCTTTCACCGTGTGTCCGTGTGATTGTGTGACCTTTGACTTCCAAGGCTTGACCTCCTTTTTACCTGACCCCTCTCCTCACTGGCCTCTTTCATCTCATTTCATCCCCTCCCCATCTCCTCTCCGTGTTTTTCCTCCCCCTCCCCCTCATCTCTTTCTCGTATGAAAGCATGTCCTTGGCCTTTGAACCCCTCTGTCAACCCTCCTTTCCCACCTCCTCCTCGCTCCCCTCTCTCCTCTGGAACCCTATTGCTTGCCCTTCTCTGCCTGTGAGATGACGGCCAGCGCCGGTCATCTCACTTGCAGTATGTTGCAATGAGCGGCCAGTTTTTCCCGGGACCATATTGCCCGAATCCCTTAGCCACCACGGAATGCTCCTAGGGTGGGCTGTAGGACCGTTTGTCGAAAGGCAATTCGTAGCAGGTCAATTGGTAGTAGGGCAACTCGTCATGTAGGGCAGAGTTCTCAAACTATAGTCCATGAAACAAAAGGGGCCCGTACTGATTCGAGGGTCACTTCACTGGGTTAAAATCGTCGCGAGGGGCAGACTTGAAGCTAAAGTTTTCACGATTATTTCTGATTCGGTATTTTCTACACTTTCTGAAAACAATGTATTACAAAAATATTTTGTATGTGCTTGTCCGGGCAGGATATCAATGGCAGAATAAAGGGCAAATGCCCAACCGAACATCATAGAATTTCTTTAATTGACTCTGACATTAGCATATTGATCTCTTCGGATAATAATAATAATGATAAAATCAATACTAAAGTATTTATTTCCTTCGTACGTTGATGTTACAATCACATAAAAGACATTTGTTTATAACATAATGTTGTTTTATATACTTTTAATGTACCTACCCCATGACAAAGGGTGGAAAACATGCGGAAAGTACAAAAAACATTAAAAACACTTCAAGTGCTGTGAATTCCTACGACATACGAGTTTTGGCTGGACAAGGTCTGTGCCCATAGGCGTAGACTACGGGGGGGGGGGGGGGGGGGGGAGAGCCCCCCTTCCTTCCGGGCCATGATCCTTACCGAGACGCTGCTTACGTGCCATGTAACGAGCTTCTAGTGGTTGCATGTAAACAAAATAACGCCCACGTTGCCTTTATTGAGAAAATACATGGGAAATGGAATCCCAGCGTGCTTTCGTTAGCTTCGATCTCCAGTTCTGGCGAGATAGGTAACGCGGCATTCATCACTTTTACGTCCGCTTGGTCTGCTTGGTTTTAACACTGTTTTGTGCGTTGTCTTGTTAATGAGCTTTGAGTCTCGTTTGAGTTTGAACACTGTTTTGCGCGTTGTCTTGTTAATGAGAGTTTGACCTGGCATTCTGCAGCCGCAGGCTTTATTTCCATGTATTAAAGAAAAAAGACTCGTGGCCAGTGGATTACTGCTTCAGAAGCACAGGGGCCTGGGTCTACCCCCCCCCCCCCCCACACACACACACACTTCGCAGCTGGCACAAGCATTTTGTTTTTCAGATTTGTGCTCGCCGGCGCATGCTGGTGCCGGCGATGAACACACGGCTACGCTTGCACGGTGATTGACACTGACACCATGGCGATATGCATACGCTGTAAAATGTACCCCCTAAAATAAACTAGTCACAATTGCCGGTGTAAACAAAAATTGCGCGGAAAAGCACCCCCCCCCCCCCCCCCGGGAGATGTTTTCAGCGTGCTCAACCCCCCCCCCCCCCCCCCCGGGGAAATGGAAGGTCTACGCCGCTGCCTCTGCCTCTTGTACCGTTTCGCTGTAATGGACCTTTTCCGCCTCATTTCGTCTAAGAAGCACTAGCATTAATAATACAACGAAAAGAAGAAAAGTAAAACGCGATCTGAAATGGCCATTGTCAACAAGGCATCCAAATGTGTTGTTGATGCGGGACTCCTCACTTTTTGCCCACACCTTATCACGCATGCGAGACGCCGCTCGAGCCGCCAGAAGCGCGCGTTTGTTCGTAAACATTTGAACATTAAAGTCCCTGTATCTGGGAAAAGTGGCGCATTCTCTTTCTTCCTTTCTAAAAAATCCTCCTTACCCCACCTTTAACTTCAGGTTTGCGACGGAGGCGCCCTCTGGAATTTCCCAAGCGTCTCAACGTCTCAGTCAGCTGAAGCGGTCGAGATGCCGATCGTGTGGACTTTTCTCGTTATATAAGTGTGGCAATGACCTCATTTAGAGCCCGCATTCGCATCCGACCGCCCTGAAGCCACTCTAGATCTGTTCGATCAACCGTGCATCCCGATAGTATTTGGGATAATCGTCCCTACCGAGTAGCATTAGGTCAGTGTCTCGTGAATGTTCGGCTTCACAAGAATTGCAAGTCGTTTAGTCGTCATATAAAACCGCCAAATTGCAGTTTTATTCTCCACGATTTTAAATGATTGACTACTTGTTAATACGTGTCCTTGGCGAGCTTCCGGGAGGGTTTGGCCTACGGGCACTAAAAACAATTCGGCAGCCTAGAAAGCAAGGTACTATTTTCTTTCTTATCGGGGAAGTGTTGATGTAGTTGACGCCAAGCTAGCACTCTTAAGCTGCCTGCATTACTAGTAATGATAACAATCGCTACGTATTTCTCTGCATGCTGTAAAAATTTGCGACACCGCGGACCTTTCGCTACGGAGCTATGCGGTGCCGATACTTTTCCGAGCGTATAATAAATACTATTTTCGTTATTTTATTTGATGAAACCGTTTTTAGAAATGAAAACTCTGTTTTCGTTTCGTTTTGTTACTCCGTAATTTTGTCAGAGTGTCTGTATCTTATCTGTTATTCGTTCATACTAAAAACAATCCAGGTTTAATTACGATTTACGCTGCTTTTAGACTCCTGGGCCAGCGTCCTGGTGCAGACTTGAAAACTATCGCTCGGTTTCAGCACCTAGTTCTCGAGTCAAGCAATTGCTGGTTATTTCAATAAAAGGGAATGGGGCAAAAATATTTCATATCACACCCAGAGAACAATGCAAAATAAGCGAATGCGAGATCAAAATCTCCATGAAAATACACAAGCTCAGATGATGTTAGAAAGAACAAAATCAAAGTCACAATTTTATTTATTTCACAAAACTGCCAGTCAAGTAAAAGGCCACGGCAGGAGCATTCACCACAAGTAGAACACATGCTGAGTACATAACAAAAGAGGTCACAGAATGAAAAAAAAGAAGATAAATGACAGGGAGACACGCCATACACAAAAAAAATGCTTTCTTAACACTTCACAAATGTGCGGGTAGCTTTACTGACAGGTGGTCACTTTTACATATCATAAAATACTTCTAAAGCCCTTACACCTTCTAATGCTGTTACTAGTACGGTACACCTGTAGACAATAAATTGTACAAACCACATGGAATTAAACATCGAGCTGCTTGATGAGACGGGTCTGCAGGCATCCGACTTCAGATGCATACTTAAGATAAGGATGCACGAGCGTGTTACATTCTGCAAGTTTGGCTCACCTTGTATACTAAAGAATTTATCAGGTTGTGCATTATGTCTGACACAAACTTGAAGTCCTGTAGACGCCAACGAAGTGTGCATTCTACAGGCAAAAGCTACCACATTAGGAGTGTTCCCCAGTACCACATTAAAACCATGGGAAACACAGAAAGATGAATCTTATAAACTTTCTCGAAGATCCCTTTACTCCATGCAGTCCCCTTCATAGTGGACATTTCGAGACACTTAAGATGATCTGCAACGAGAAAGTGCTTAACTCCAAATTGCAAATTGTTCTCTTCACGCTGCAACTGATATTCCTGTCGTTGCGCCAATATCAGTTTTATCTGCATTGAATAGAGTTCTTTGTAGCTCTTTGTCATGCATCAGTACACCAGAAAAACTGGCATTCTGATGATACTGCCCGATACCAAGTGTAAACAGTGTGCCGGAAAAAGAAAAAAAAAGATTATTATTTTTAGTCTTGTTAAGTGGCTAACAGTGAGACAATATGATCGGATGTAAGTAACAGTGTGTAACTGTCTGCACTCTGCCAGGAAATAAACAGCAGTCAAAAATGAAAACTCATCAGCTGTTGCTGCGGCAATCTGTGCAGGACAAGCTGGAGAAGCAAGGAGCTGTAGGGCGCTGCTCAGACCTAGCTCGGGCAGCCATGGGACGGCACACACTTCTAGAATGAATAAATGAACAGAGACAACAGTCGTTGTAGGTCTGCCTCGGTCGACCTGGAAACAGTATCATTGTGCTAAACTCACCAGAAGCTGGAGGAGGGGGGCTCGCCGAACCAGGCTGCTCTGTGGAAGCTAGGAAAGTTAGGTTCGGTACAACACCGCTTGGAACTTGCTGGGGGGCCTCAGGAGGACACACTCGCCTAGAATAAACAAAAACGGCACTAGTGGTAGGTGAGCCTCAATTGGCCTGGAAAGAGTATCGGACTGCCAAACTCACCAACAGCTGTGGTCACTGCGGCAGATTGCCCCGAGGGAAAAGCTCCACTAGGACCTTGCTGGGGGACCTCGGGAGGACACACACTCCTAAAATGTACAGAAATGGCACTAGTGGTAGATAGGCCTCGGTTGACCACGAAACAGTATCGGACAGCCAAACTAATGAGCAGCTGCGGTTGCTGCAGCAGTCTGTCCTGGGGACGTTTCAGTACTGTGGGCACTACCTTGTGGTGTACTATTCAGATTTTGCTGGTGGTACCCTGGGGACCTTAGGGAGGCAACCAAAACAAACAAATGGAACTGCATTTTGTAGTAAAGTGGCGAAGCGGGCGAGTCGGTTCATGATATAAAATTTAAAAGCGCTAACAAAGACGAGGACAAAAAGGAAGGCGAACAGGACAAGCGCTTTGTTTGTGGATCGAATTTGTATCATAAAACTGATGCAACGTGTCTCACTGAAGAAAAAAAAATATTTTGTGAGATGTACATGCCATTTACATTTCCAATTCCCTTGCAGTGGTGGTTTACTCTCATGGTTGAAGGTAACGAAAAACGAAATGTTAGGGAGAGCATCTTTCCTCAATTCTTTGCTCTCCTTTGTTCTGCATGATTAGTGTTTTGAATTGGTTGATACTGAAGTGGTCCTGTATTAAATTGAAGAGATCGGACTTCAGTCAAGAGCACATCGTGTAACGCCACCTCAAACGCCCGCTTCTGCAGATCCTAGGTTAGCCTGCCAAAGACCCGCACGTAAATTTTGCGCGCTGTCGAAGCTGCTGGTGCGAGTGTGGGGTTGATCTCAAATGTTTTATACGAGCGAAGGAGGCCCTATTGACGCTACGAGAGCGAACGCACTTTGAGCGGGCTAAGCACACACGCTCGTCTAGTAAGAGCGTCGTCAGAGAAAACATACTTTCGCTTGTCGCAGTGGCTGCGCTCGCACTTATATTGAAACGGAGTATAGATACAGCCCAATGCTCGGGTCCGCAGGCGCGGCAGCGTTGTAAGCTATCTGTGCGAAACAAAGTATGGTACGCGAACACGTACGCAACACTTGACAAGAGCGCGTACTCCGCACGCACCCGTAATTGGGAGCGACGCCGATGCCACAAGCACGAGCAGGAGCAGGCCGTTTGAACGATTTAAGACCCCGACGCACAGTTGCGTTTGAGAGCGTTTCACTGCGTTGCGACTGCGAGAAAGCAGGACATCCATACTTATTTTATCGCGTGCCAAGCAATTCCTTCAATTGGATTCCACGCTTCACACGAAGCACACATGTGCAGGTGACTCGCTTTCGTTTCTCAACGCAACGCAGTCAAACGTTCTCAAACGCGACTATGCGTAGGGGCCTCTACTTCCACGGCACAAGCATCCGTGCATGCAAAGTTGGCAATGTTGTGCTCGCTATTACATCGCTCGCGTTTACGGTGGAATGGAATGCATAACTCACTCTAAACAGCTGTCGTTTTGCATGCTAATGAGTATACGGAGCACCTACCTCGCATAACTTTACGGCTCCCGTCTTTTCGACCGATTCGGTGAAGCAAGATCTTCCTCCGAGGTTCATTTTCCGTTTCAGAGGGAACACTGAAAAGCTTTCCGGTCGACTTTTCTACGGGCGCAGCAGCCCGTCAGCTGCGGCCATAAAGTTATTATAATGTATGCTAGAGGTTCAATTGGCGCTAGTGTCTATGCGACTTCCATGACGCAAATTGAAGCAGACAGCAACCAGTCTACTTTTGCGGTGCTCCTGTGCGTTCCTATGGGAAAACGCGCGTGCATTTTGTCTCTTCGCCGGAAAATAACGCGGAACACTTTGGTTATTTGGGTCGTACCGAATAGCATGTACCTTGATTAACACTGTAAAAGTGTAATTGCTTTAGTTAGCGCATTTTTCTTCATCAGTGAACGATATTTAACTTCGCTACATTTCAGCCCCAACCTTGTGTTCCGCAGCAGGTATGTAAAAACAAGCGACGATTCAAAGCAAAATTACAATCGAAACGAACATAGAGTGTGTTGAAGGCTCACCAGCATTCCGGTGACGCTTGTATATTTATAATATGCCAGCCAGTCACTATACGAAAATGATCCCGTCGTGCATGAGCGGATAAATACCTTCAAAACGTAGAGAATAAAGTCCGTGGGCTATGAAAGGCGTCTCTTTGTATTGTTTTCTCTGCCGGGCAGCTTTTATCGTGCACTTGTTCTCAAAGCTATCGAGCGCGCGGGTGATATTTTGAACGGAGAACAAGCAGCTTCGCTCAGGGCAGAAAGAATAAAGCGGTACTTACTTATTTAAAATCGGAATAGATTACGTGGCCTTCAATTTATTTTGATCGTACATGCACTGCGAGTTACTGATCCAGTGTGACTGCGTAGCTCTTGCCGCCGCTCTTGATTTTCCAGATGTCCTTCGTTCGCCCAACTCCCATGCTGGAAATCGCCGACGCCGCGTTCGCGCTAACAGAGTCCGGCAGTGCACATAAATATACGTACGAAGCCGTTTTAGCACCGTTTTTAATGCGACGAATTCGAAAGAAAAACGCCGTAACTGACCAATTATTTTGACGGCCTGACTGATAAATGTTCCAAGCTACCTAGTACGCACGAATTATTTGGGATATTTGCTCTTATGATCGAGCGCAGGGAGAAAATGCACTCACTTTTTCCCATAGAAATGCATTACCGGAAGTCCATTTTCGACTGGTTGCTGTCTGCTTCAATTTGCGTCAGCACACTAGCGCCACTTGAATCTCTAGCGTACATTATAATAACTCTATGACTGCGGCGTAGCAACATTTTGGAATATTCATGACGACCGGAAGTCCAAAATCGAAAGCCAGATGTCACGTGACGACTGGTCAATAGTGTGCGCGGCGGCTAGTTCAAAGAATGGCGCCACTTTTCCCAAAATAGAGGGACTTTAAGTAAACATGAGTACCAACCGCAAAATCCCTTTCCCTGCGGAGGAAGGAGGGAGCAGGTTAATGGGTAGGAAAGCACGGGTGGAGGGCTATAGATAGGGCTCCGTGTTTTCGGAGTTTATTTTTCGTGAAATTCGGAGGGTGTGTTTCGGAGTTTATTTTTTAGCGAAAATTCGGTCTCTATCGGAGTTTATTTTTTGTAAATCCCCGGTTTTTCGAAATTCGGAGATTAATTTTGCAGTGTTTCCTTTTAAAAAATAATAAATAATAACCGGATTTAAACGTATGCCAGATAAAAAATAAAACGCGGATGTATCATTTAAGGTTTCTTCAGTTGAATTTGGCGTTGGTGTCATTGGCAATACTAATTTGTCCCACGACAAAAGTCGGACACAAGTGTGGCTTCAATAAACGTTGATACCTTAAAATCAATGAACTGCCGGAGGTAGCCGCAAGAAAGATCGTAGTCATCCCATCAATCTATCCCGCGGCCGCGCGAGGTGGAGTGGTTAAGGATGTAATGGAGACGTTTCAACTGCCCCTCTTTCCTATTTTATACAATCTCCATGGTCCATAGTTTTCACCGCTACCCCCAGAAACGTACCCTCTCCTTTCTCTAAATCCCAAATCCCATGGCCCAAACTGGAAACCAAAAGAGTGGTTTTTGTCGTGACACGAATGGTACGATGACCTGTTTCCCTGAACGAACCTTGACGAGACAAGCCGTAAGACCCCTTTTGACAACGGGGGGGCATGGGCACATAACCATTCGGAGTTTATCGAATAAATCCGAATTGGCAAAAACTTTACTGGCGGGTGTTTTTTTAAGTTTTTCGGATTTATTCGAAAACACGGAGCCCTAGTTATAGAGGAGGGGGAAGTGGATGGGGTCAAACAGAATGCGTAGGAGTGAAAGAGAGGGGAAGGGTCCACGAGAAGGGGGAGGTTGGTGAGAAACATGAGGTTGGTAGAGGATCTAGGGCAAAGGGAGAGTTGGGAGAAAAGGAAAGAGGACGAGGGGGCATGAGGTAGGTGGAGAGGTGAAGAGAGGGTGATAAAATGGTCTACGGTTACGGGAAGGGGGAGGTTGGTGGGAGGTGGTTATGGGACCACCGACAGTGAGTGGAGTATTTCTGGTAGTGTCGGTAGCAGGGAAGCGAATAAGCTGTAGTTGAATCGTTTAGGGGGAGGTGGAGAGAGACAGGGAAGAGGAATGGGAATGGGGGTGGGTTGAAAGGAAGGGCTGCGTGCGGGCTAGGGTTTAGAGATTGGGAAGTAGGTGGTGAGGTGCTGATGGAACGTGCGCTCTAAAGGGTGGGGGAAGCAAGGAAAGCGGGAGGGGTAGGATGGTGGATGGGTCTAACGGGGACGAGTAGGTGGTAGGGAGGGGCAGAGACTTCTAGAGAGAAAGGTGCGTTTGAGGAATCTAGGGGGAGTGGTAGAAGGGGGTGCCTGAAGTGTCTACTTTAGTATTTAGTGGAGCTACAAGGCGAAAGGAAAAGCAGGGGACGGAGGTGTGCGAAAGGGAATCGACCAAGCGAAAAAATGGGGGAGGGGGTAGAGGTTCTAGGGCAAGGGAGAAGGTTGGGGTTAGGTGGAGTTTGTAACTAGGAGAGAGCGATGGGGGGATAGATGGGAAGGCAAAGGAAAGGTGCATGGATGGTCTAAGAAGGAAGGTAGAGGTTTGTGGAAGTGGAAGCGAGTAGACGGACTTCGGCAGGGAAGTGGGGGTGTTTTGTGGGTGTAGGGGCGGGAGAAATGGCGGAGAGTCGGTTGTCCTCACCGACCGACAAACAGGCAACATCTATGGAAGGGGGGGTGCTTAGATTTTGTTAGTTTGTCGGTTTATCGCCAGGTAATTCGGCGCATTTAAGAAATACGCACTCTAGAAATTGAAGGCGGCCTATTGATCTATCGCCCAAACGCCCCGTATGCAAGCGCATTCGCGCTATTGCGCACAGTGCGACAAAGTGTACAAACTGCGTCGCAGTTCTGTATGACGCACACGATGGCATCCTTCTGAGAGACGCCGTGGTGTCCCTTTATATGCTGGGACGGGATTTTTAAGACGATGTTGCTGTCCGCTTCCCTAACGGATGCGGTCCGCTCCAATACCCCTCTAGGACACGCTCTGCTGTCCATATGTGGCCCGCTCCGTTACCCGCTATGCTCCCTTGCAGCTATGCTATGCTTCCCACTCCGATATCCGCTGCGCCCTTTAGCTATCCGATACGGCCCGCTCCGATAACCCTTGCTGCCCGCTGCATTATCCGCTACGTGACCCGATCAGATATACGGCGCGATCCCCTCCACTACCCTCTACGGCCCCCTCCGCTATCCATTTGTATACCCTACTCCGCTATCATACGCTGCCCGCACTGCTATCCGCTGCGGCCCGCTTAGCTATATGATGCGGTCCGCTCCGCTATCAGCTCGTACGCAATTTTAGCGCACGCTAGCGATAAATTTAGCGCTTGTATTAGCGCACGCGACGCAAGAGAGTTTTAGAATAGCGTTTCTCCGTCGCGGCGCAAAAGCCCAAGCAGCTCGCACTTGCGACGCCACCAAGATACAGTCAAAAATTTTTTTTTTCACATACGAAATGCTGTAACTTTAAAGAAAAAAAAAAACAACAAGTTTTTTGGTTCAAAGTATTATTTTAGATTTGTTTAAACATGAGAATGTGACCGTACTGACCTTCGCTCATCGTACCTTCGCATGTTCGCGCGTCACAAGTATCAAGTTGCCGGTGATCGCTGCCAAACTGAGACCAATGTCGTACCGTATTTAAAATCGCAGTCGCGAGGATGCCGCCGACGTCGCACTCATGACGCCGCCAAAGCAGCCGCTGGCAGCCGCCCACATAATCGTGGAAGCCGCCATTTTTTTAACTCTGCTCGTCTTGGTTTTAGCCAACTTCTCATCACGAATCCTCCTTGGAGAAGCGCAAAGACTCTTTGCGTACGCACGCTATTTCCGAGAAATAGCGCACGCTAAAATTGCGCACGCAAAGCGCAAAACCTGGTTTGCGTTCGGAGCATGCGCAGTGGCGACGACGTTATTCTTTGCGTACGCAAAGCTTTAGCGTGCGCTATTCTAAAACCCCCTATTGTTGTGCTCGTGATCTGTGGCCCAGCGCTATTAGAATTTCATGAGCGAAAGTCAAGATTCGAAAAACCGACTCGATTTTCGTTTCGTCAAACTGTTTCCCAATCAAGTGAAAACCGCCGCATACGATTGTTGTTTGTTTTGGATTCGGGTTCAATGGCAAATATTCGATTTATAATTAGTTTTTATTCTGGTCTAGTCAAAATAATAGTTTCTTTTTTTTTTTTTTTGGTTGTCCGCTTGGGTTTGCGTTCGGTCCAACAGCCTGGTAAAAACGTCAAGTTATCTGTCTCTGATATCAGGAAGACTGCCCCAATACGTTCTTTCCGCCGATATTCAACTGCTCAATTATTTGCGGAACAAGCTTACAAATCAGCGATAACAACGAACAACTCGAATCGACAACGCGACGCACAGGATGAAGTTCTGTACTATTGCTGGGGAACACCGGTAAAGGGCTCAAGAGATGACTGAAGAGCTCGGGGAAATAACCAAATTGGATGTAATAGAAGAATGATCAGATGAACAAGAACCTCAAAAGATGATCACAAAATAATGAGACAGGGCATTGGGTCACTGCACTATGGAATATAAAGCGACATCAGTTCTGTCTAAGTCTCATAATTTAGTATTTTATGCTTACAACCCTGCCTTATCGGGCGCGGTCAATTGATTTTCTTCCTTAATTTTCATTTCTGTTTTAGAACGCAGCTCTAACCGCTCATTCACACTGGAAGCGGATCCGCGTTCGCAAAGCGGTTGGGAACGCGGTTGTATAAAGATCCAGTGCAATTGCAGCGACTCGATGACATCAAGTGCGCGTGACATTGTACTGGATCTTTATACAACCGCGTTTGCAACCGCTTTGCAAACGCGGATCCGCTTCCAGTGTGAATGAGCGGTTAGGCGCCCGTTTTCGGTTTGGGCGGCGTCGCCGTGGCCGTCGGCGTAACCGGGCGTTACATTATGAGACATTTCCGATAATAACGTCACACGTGCTGTCACGTGTGACGTCACGAGAGGAAATATTTCGCGCTAAATTTGGCGGGAAATGTTTCCGCTAAATTTGGGTGGAAAACGTTTCCGCTAAATTTAGCGAAGGCATTCTCCCCGCCAAATTTAGCGGGAAAAATGTACCCTCGTGACGTCACACGCGACCCTCCCCTCCGTACCCTCCCCTCCTCTTCCTCAAGAGCTGCGTTCTAATTCGACATTACAAAGAGTTGTAAATGTCTTTCAATTTTTCCCCTAAAACACAAGGAAGACACGCAGTCAAGTCAGCTTGTGGGGGAGGCAACGAAGGAGGATGAACTTTGAGAAAAGGACAATCCACAGTGACAGGACAAGACTCGCACAAAAAGCTTACCCCTACGACTGAATAACCTCAGCAATTGATTTTCATCGCTTTTTTTCATTGTCTTCCTTCAGTAGGTTAGACACAACTGTGAAATAGTCCTCCAGAATTAATCTGGTTTCACAAATAAGTTTTGATCTTTTTTCGCGTCTTCTTTTTCCTATCTGTTTTGATTCACGATATAAGCGCCTATTATGCGGGATTAGCGGACTTTTTATTCTTCTTCTTTTTGTCAATTATTTATTATTTATTTATTATTATTTATGCAATACCCACAGCGCCAAATTAGGCATTACAGTGGAAGGGATATACATACAAAAAAACGAAAAAAAAACGTACAATGTCAGTCAGACCTTTGCTCCACGGCAGATGGATCATTCAAACAACATATAAATCTTATAAATCGTACAAGGAAATAGAAACTTATAAACAATACATATGAACATATATAAACATAGCTTATAAACCACGCAAGGGAAGAACTGAAGCTAGATTTAATCTAACAGAGAAAAAAAGCCATCATTTGACAGTACACCAACCAAAGACGGAGGCAATTGATTCCACTCATAGATAGTTCTTGGAAAAAAGGACATCCTAAATACCTCTGTTTTGAACGAAATTTCTCGCACCTTGAAACTATGGTCAACACGTTCCGATTGATAGTGGGGCCGCATTATATACATGTCTCTTTGTATGCCAACTGTCGAATGATAAATGCTATGAAACAACTTCAAATGAAGTCTTCTTCTGCGAGTTTCAAGTAACTCCCATTTTAAAATATCTTTTGTGCGAGTTGCGCTGAAATTTATATGTAGTTTCCGGTAACAAACCGAGCGGCTAAGTTCTGCAGTTTTTCTAGTTTTATTTTGTCACGTGCTGTAGGCGGGTCCGAGACGACACAGGCGTATTCCATAACTGACCTGACGTATGTTTTATAGAGCAATTCCCGAGTGTCTTTACTGAAGTTTCTTGGATTACGACGAAGAAACCCTAATGTTTTACCAGCCTTGGCCACTACATAATCAACGTGCGTGTTCCACCTTAAGTCAGTCGTGTAATTTACCCCCAGATATTTATATTCTAACACTCTTGATAAAATATTGTTATTTATGGCATAAGAAGCAGCGTACGGGTTTTTGTTTTCCTTGTGAATGACATAAAAACAGTTTTCCTTAAATTTAACTGCATACGCCATCTGAGGCAGCACTGGTTAATTCGGTCAAGATCCCGCTTTATGATATTAGCAACCTCAACACATGCGACAGCCCCACATAAACCCCAGTCATCTACGAAAAGTCTCATCTGCTACACTACTCCCTCGGTGATATCATTAATGTATAACAAAAAGAGAAGTGGCCCCAGGACCGATCCCTGCGGCACACCAGATGTGACTTGCACAGCAGAGGACTGAGAGCCATTTACAACGACAAACTGACTTCGTTGCCTCAGATACTCGGAGACCCAGGAAACCACTTGCGAATTAATATTGTAGCTATTCAGTTTTCCAATTGGTAAAGAGTGCGGTACCGTATCAAAAGTTTTCCTAAAATCTAAAAATACACAATCTATTCAGAGACGCCTATCTGAAGGATAGGCCAGGTCATGGGTAAATTCGGTTAGTTGTGTTACGCAGGATAGTCCCCTCCTGAAACCATGCCTGACGGGGATGAAATAAACAATACCTATTCATGTGCCTCTACGATACTCGTATACAAAATGTGCTCTAGGACTTTACACGCAACACACGTTAGCGATATTGGGCGGTAATTTGCAACGTCATTACGCGGACCAGATTTGTGAATTGGGACGACTGCAGCGTTTTTCCAGTCATCTGGAAGGCAAGCTTCGCTCAGTGATTTCATAAAAACTATTTTTAGAAAAGATGATAGCGATCGCGCACAGAGTTTAGAAATGTGGTTTGGTAAACCATCAGGACCGCCTGCTTTAGAAGTATTCAGCTCCTGCAACAGTGATTCAATTCCACGTTCACTGATTACGATATCATTCATATCACCTATCCCTTCTCGGACCGCCTGCCCATCCCCGTCGTCACTTGGTATTACGGTGGTGAAAACTGAACTGAAGTACTGAATAAATGTTTCTGCTTTAGCGATGTCATCATGGACAATGCCATCACTGGAAGTGAGCGGCGGAATGTCCAAGACATTCTTTCCATTTCTTTTTACATCTTTCCAAAATTCTTTCGGGTTGTCTTTTAGTCGCGACTCAATTGAATTAGTAAACGCATCTTTGGCTATGCAAATGGCTGTTTTTAATTCACATGCTACTTTTTTTAATTTTTCACAATTTACAAGTGTCGGCGTTACGCAATAATTACGATATAGTCTTTGTCGTTTCTGTGCGAGACTGCGCAGTGCCCTTGAAAACCACGGTTTACTTCTACCCTGTCTTGTTGCGAGTATCCTTGATGGAACAAAACGCTGTCTGAGCTCACATATTTTGTCTTTAAGCGAAAGCCATAGTTCAAAAGTCAAATTTGGGGGTTTTACGTGCCAAACATACGACGGGCATCTGGCACGCCCCAGCGGAGGACTGAGGATTAATTTCGACCACCTGGTGACCTTTTGACGTGCAACCGAAAATCGGTTACACGGCGCCTTCTCCGCAATAAGCCTCCGTCATATTGCGGGCACCTCGGTCGGGATTCGAACCCGCCACCTGGGGATCCGTAGGCCGGCGCTCTCGCCTCGGAGCCACCGAGGCGGCTGCGAAAGCCATAGTTCAAACGCTCCTTTGTATTCTGCTTCCGTTTCAAACACAGTATAATACGCATTCAATTCTTCGTTTATCCTATTTACGTCAGCTTTCTCAAAGTTGTACACTCGCCTAGCTACACCTCTGCTTGTTTTCACATGCTCTACGTTCATATGACAGATCACAGCACTGTGATTGCTAATGCCCGGCACAACCAGGGTAGAACGGACCAGGTGGGGCTGATTAGTTAGTAATAAATCTAAAATATTACTTCCACGTGTTGGTTCCATCACCATTTGTCGGAGTGCAAAAAGATCTGTCAAGTTCGCCATTTCTTGATTCAATCGCCCTGCAGTTGCGGTAGCTCTACCCTGCTCGCTCCAGACAATATTTGGCGGACTAAAGTCTCCTCCGATAACGACACAATCCGTTCGCACTGCTTCTGTCATTGCTATTAAATGGGTCATTGCGTCGACCGGAGAATCAGGTGGTCGATAAACGCTGCATGCTGTATCTTGTTAGTGGAAAATATTAATTGGCAAAAAATGGCCTCACAGGCTCCAGTACCAACATAAACTTCACTAGAATAAATGCTATTCTCTACCAAAATAAACACACCACCGCCATGAGCATTTCTACCTTTTCTATAGCATGTGTAACCATCAGGAAAGACTTCATTATCACCGATGTCTGCCTCTAACCAGGATTCTGTACCAAGAATTAAAGAGGGCGTTACCAAATCTACAAGTGCAGAAAATTCATGAATTTTATTCTTAATACTATGACAGTTTATTACAAGAAAAGAAAGATTTACTCGGTTAGGCTGACGCAGTCGTCTGTGCGGTACGACTTGATTTGTCTCGTCATCATAGACATACTTTGTGCCATTCAGTAGCAACGTGTCATATCTAAGGTTCACTTTGTCACCATCATTTCTTTGTGACTTGGCAAAGTCCCATAATCGTTTCCTTGTCGTTCGCACCGCCTGGGAGAAATCCTCAGAAATACTAATTGGAGTTCCCTTCAACTTCCTTCAACCCTTTTCGCAGATGACGCAGCATCTGGCCGCAAAAGTAGACGGACGGCGTGGCAATGGCCTGAAAATGAAAGGTAGGCGCGCGGCAGCGCTAATATGGCGGTGCGTGTTACCATGGAATCACTACACCCTACATGCATCGTCTCAAAACCGCTCTCTAGATGGCGATGAAGTCTCGCAGTTCTCCGGCAAAGCCCTTGGGCAATGCCAAGGCCACCGTGGCCAAGGCTAAGGCGAACTCGGCCCCATCTGATGTCAAGCGAACAGCACGAGCTGCGCGTCGTTTGCTGGACATTACTTTCTGTGGCTATGGAGCCAATATAATAAGAGGCTATGACCAAAGCTTTTGGTGTCCGTACACCCGCGCAGCTTGAGCGCAGCTCAAATTTGTACACGTGCACTCTCCACTTTTCTGAAATGACGTAGAAAGCAAGCTGGATTGGAACACTGGGTCACTCTACTCCGATAGCTCGATGCCGTTGCTTGCTGCACCTGTTTTGAAAGTGAAGGAAGGCGCGTGGCGTTGAGTCATTGCGCATTGTCACGGCATCACTACGTCGTCCCATTGTCCCAGACAAGCCTGTGAACAACCTCGTCTTCTTCAACGGTCGACGCTGAGCGTCTTATGACTCGGTTACATCGTGGTTATGTTTACTCTGAGCGTCTTTCAACTCATACACCGTTTCTATGTTTAGAAAATCACAGCCCAGACTGCTATGATTTTTCGTCGTTTTGAAAATTGATCAAAGCACCCGCGCAATACGCACGAACGTTGAAGATCGTAGCGGCAAGACTTAAGCTCTTTGTTTACAAAATGCTGAGTTGTGAAGATCGCACTGCTCAGCATGCAATCTTCACAGCTCAGCCCTCACCTTTTCATCAATTCCGAAAGCGAGCAATCACGCGCCGTACGTACAAGCACTGAAAATGGCACCTCGGTCAGAAGCTCTTTTCTACCTTCTACCGTAACGCGTACATAATCTGACGCTACTCATTACAGGCTCGGATCTAGAGGCTGAACTCAGAGAGCAAATATTAGCAGCAAAATTTACTCGGGAAAATTTTAATACAACACGCAGCCGCGTATTCGTCGGAAGCCAAATTCGAAGCGACAAACAAGCGATGAACGCCCGCCAAAGTCAATGCGTACCGTAAGTTCGTCCGTTTCTTTTTAAGGGGTTTGTGACGTCAGAACGCCTTGTTCTGATTGGTTCTGATTGAAGGATAATGGGTAAACCTCAAAGCAAGCTGCCTTGGGGTCTACCCAGTACCGTTCAATCAGAGCCAATCGGAGATCGGTGTTCTGACGTCACTACAACCCTTGCAAAAGAAGCAGACAAACTTTCGCTCCGCACTCCCGATATCAAGGCGTCAGTTGCATGAGCGACTTCATCTCCACACACATGAGGCACTTGCAAACTTTGAAAACCCGACTGCACTACCAACGCACAACAGCATCAGAAAATAGAACGCTCACAAAATTTGTTTGGATGGTTCGAACGGTGGCTGCAACTTTGGCACCAGTCGAAACCAGAGCCACTTCTTTGACTCCATTGCTCGTGACCCGCGCCGGCCGCTGACCCCTGCCGGTAGTGGTGGACGCCGGGCGAACAAAATCTAGCTCGCCTAGATCCGCGGAGAAATAGCCCTTGGCCCGAGCCCGCCCCGAGCGTCCGACCTGCATGCGTAGCTGCGAGCGTGCAACTCGTTTGTTCCGGAAACATTCTGCGCCATCTGCGAAGAAAAGGCTACAAATAAACCGCAGTTGAATGGCCCCTAAAGATGCGATACAAACTTACTGGCAGTTGATGATGAAATCGAGCCGCTCCGCTTCGCGGTTGCGATTCGAACGCCAGTGTGAATGCAGGCTTACCGTTATCCGCGTACTGTACTACCTGAACCTTTCAAACGTGCTTTTAAGCGCGCGCCCGAGTGAGACCGTGACCGCGGGACGCACGCTTAAAAGCAGGCTTCATAGGCTCCTGTAGTGCGGAGCGCGGAACACGGTAACGGTTTGCTGAAAGTCTGTCTGAACCGTACAAACAGTCATATTCTTTGAATGCAAATATATAGTTGTTTTTTTTTTGGAGGGGGGGGGGGGGGAGGTATTAAGAAATGGAGTCCGTTGTGGTGGCAGAACGCACCTCCTTTCCATTGTTAGGGGCGTTTCCCTCGCTGTTTAGTTTCTCAATCGCATAACTACTTCAACAACTCGGGGAAGGATAACCTTGGGAAATTGTTATCGCCAAATGCAAACTTGAAATTCAGTACAGTGAAGCTTTATATAAATGATACAGAGCGAACATTACAAGGACTTAAATCGAAAAGTCACGCACTCTGCGACCTATCGCGAATGCAGCCACCTTTTGAATCTAGACTCACGAGGCCTCTCAACGAGAGGCAAGCTGTAAGGATGCGTACAAAAGCTGCGCTCTCAAGTAACTTATATCGCCACTACTTCGGTCGACATGAAACCCAACACACTGCGTTGGTGTTAGTCCGTATTGATTTTAGATGCGGAGCATCTCTTGCTCGGGTCTATGTCCCGCGTCGTCGTAGTCCGCACTCACACTACGCATGCGCAACTCTCCTCCTTCCCTCTCTCCAACAGCTGCGCGTTACTCACTCCGCTCTCTCTCTCTACCAGCTGCGTGCACTTCGCGTGCGTTCGCTTCTACTCACACCGCGCTCGCATGCGCAACTCTCCTTCTCTAGTCTCCTCTCCTTCAAGTGTGAATATAAGCAGCGGTAGCGCGCTGCGCGCGTTCAGTTCACCGCTGTGCTTAACTCTGCTTTACGGAGACGTGGAACGCCGTGAACGTTGACATTGCGGGCTACGCTACGGTCGCGCGTACGCAGGGGTTTGGACGACCTGCAGGCGGTGTGGAAATCTACGTCAAGCGTTCCGACAAACGTTCCGTCAACGCGCTGAACCTACAACTGCGCCCCATTGCTGACCAACGTAGCAACGGCGAGCATTGTGCCGCTAGCGTCTACGGCGTTAACGTCATGACCATGTACCTCGTACCCAACCTCTCACGCACAGCCGTGGAGCAGTACATCGACGAGGCCATGGGTGACTACCGAAAGCAATACGCAGATACACATCCTTTCATGCACATTGGCGACTTTAATGTCAACGTCATGAAGAGCCATTGGATAGTTGAGTACATGTCATCACACCACTCGCTGCAACACGTATCATACGACGACCGCAAACAACAGCCAACTACCATTCACGGCACATGCATTGATCACGTCTTCACCAATTTCAAGATCCACCCACTGCACCAAGATTCCCTCACGGTTCACTTCAGCGACCACAAAGCCATCCTCATCAAAGCAAAGTGCACACCTCAAGTACTAGACGCTGCTCAATAAAGACCTTCGTTAACCGTTTCACCTTCGTCTGCGCAATTAAAAAAATTACACCATCTTCCCGAGGGGAACCATGGGGTGATGCGGAGCATCGCGGAGTTTCCAGCAACGTTCACGCGATGTGTGGTAACCAACGCAAGTTAACAACGTAATAACACGCAGGTTAACAACGTTACTAACAACGTTACTAACACCGTTAATAACACCGTTAATAACGAACCGCGATGCTCCGCATCACCCCATGGTTCCCCTCGGGAAGATGGTGTAATTTTTTTATATTTATTTTAATGTTACGCTTTTTTATACACTCTCCTAAGTGACGAAAGATACTGTGATCACATGCGATGAACCTCATTAACAGAGTAGGCATCTTTTGTTTTGTTTTTTAATACCCGATAACAGACTAATCGTTGCTCTCGCATGTGTTTTTTTACCCGATATTGCGTCTGCGCGCTTTTCGAAAGTAAGAAATTTAAAATAGCATTTCCTAGGGTGTTGCATAGCGAGCCTCTCGACGCACGGGAGTCAATTTGGCCGGTAGTCGGCATTGTAAATGCCGCTCAACCTAATGTCCCTAATTTATGACCACGCGTGAAACTGGACGCACATTAATTAATCTCGGCTGCACCGCTTCGTCGGGAGTTTTCTTCAATTTTTTTATGGAGAAAAAACGGGGTGTGGTAGAAGGGAAAGGGAGAGGGGGAAGGGGCAAGGGGGGGAGGCGTTAATTTTTAACGAGCAAACTTCGGTAACCCCCTGAATTAACAGAGCGTGAGGTTGCACGAAGCGAGATAGATTGCCCGCTCCACTTTCTGCGGACCCGGGAACAGCGACATTAAACGGCGCTGATGGGAGGCACGGAACGCTCCGCGAAACTTCGCATAATCCCGATTTAGGCCGAGAGTTCGGAATGTGGAAATGCGAACACGGAGGACAGGTCTTGATCAGGTTAAATGGAACTAGCCCTTCAGATTCACTGACAGTCTAAACATGAACATATGGCGCTCCATACAAGTACGGTGCAAGAGCGCGCATTCTCACATATTTATGTAAATTTATGTAATCGTAAATTAAATAAAATACTGCTACTGGCGTGTGTCGTTAAGTTAAGGCCTCGATAGACGGAGTGAAGTATGGCGTGACCCGTAGGTGTCTTCGGATAGAGTTTATCCTACTCAACACTTGCGAGCAAGAATCCTCCATACCCGATGTTCCAGTGTCGTTTTTTCGTCCTTTACTACTTCTTCCGTTCGTCCACCTCTTCTACCTTCACCGTTACACTCGCCCCTTCCGACTGGGCTGTGCGTCTCGGACAGAAGCAACATGTTCATCGCGCGTAACGTTTCAGTTGGCCAACGTGAGCAGTGAGAGTCCGGTGTCTACCTGGTTCAGGCAGCGTCCGAAGCTTCTCGAGGCGACATGTTACCGGACCGAGCTCTTTGCTTATTTTAAAGGGTCCGCAGTACCCTAAAATTCATTTTTAGATGCGGAGCATCTCTTGCTCGGGTCTATGTCCCGCGGCGTCGTAGTCCGCACTCACACTACGCATGCGCAACTCTCCTCCTTCCCTCTCTCCAACAGCTGCGCGTTACTCTCTCCGCTCTCTCTCTCTACCAGCTGCGTGCACTTCGCGTGCGTTCGCTTCTACTCACACCGCGCACGCATGCTCAACTCTCCTCCTCTAGTCGCCTCTCCTTCAAGTGTGAATATAAGCAGCGGTAGCGCGCTGCGCCCGTTCAGTTCACCGCTGTTGACTCCACTTCACTCCGTTCTTCCGATGAAGTGTGATGGAAGCAGCAGTCCCGTCAGTTAGTGGGCTGGCGCAAGCAAGCGTCAGCACCACCCCACAAACTAACAGCAATGCTACGTCCACTGAAGACAAAGCTGCGCAGCGAAGGGCACGCGACGCTGAGCGCAAACGCTTGAAGCGAGCGGCAGACCCTAAACTACGGCAACGAGAAGCGGCGTCCATTCGTCAACGTCGAGCGGCGGATGCTGAAGTACGACAACGTGAAGCAGCGGCGGTTCGAGAACGTCGAGCAGCAGAACCTGAGGTTCGGGACCGTGAAGTTCAACGTAAACGTACAAAGCGAGCGGCGGAACCCGACCTTCGAGAACGGGAAGCCGCGTTGGTTCGTGAACGTCGAGCAGCAGAACCTGAGGTTCGGGACCGCCAAGTTCAACGTAAACGTACGAAGCGAGCGGCGGAACCCGACCTTCGAGAACGGGAAGCCGCGTTGGTTCGTGAACGTCGAGCAGCAGAACCTGAGGTTCGGGACCGTGAAGTTCAACAACGTTACTAACACCGTTAATAACACCGTTAATAACGATCCGCGATGCTCCGCATCACCCCATTGTTCCCCTCGGGAAGATGGTGTAATTTTTGTTCTGATCGCTGTGGGGCTTCTAAGATAAAATGACTTCTAAGAAGCACTAAGACTCCCGGGTTGCACGACGGTCTCCCAGTTACTCTACTTCGACGCCCTGCTTGCAGCGACTGCTTGTGAAAAATGGCCAGTCGAGCACTTTTCCTTGCTTCGATTAATCGCGGGGAGAAGTTACAATCATAGCCTTCTGCCCGGCGGGTTCATGTCATCTCGATTGCCGTCTCCTCTGGAAGCGTGGGGAGTCTCCCATAGACTAGCTCAAATAGCGATTGACAAGTCGTCTCTTGTTGAGACGTATTTAGTGCAAACGCGGCTGTGCAGGCGTATTGGTCCCAGTTGTTGGGGGACGCGTTGACAAATCCTGCCATTATATCGACCAATGCGCGGTTGGTGCGCTCGACAAGAACATTTGTTTGAGGCTGGTAGGGTGAGGCCGCTGCATGTTGAATCCTGTAATTTCTAAGGGTATCCTTGAAAGCACGTGACATGAACGATGCTCCTCTGTCAGAGATTATCATGTTTGTTATTTACGAAGCTGACAAGGTGCACCGCTGACGTATCGGGAACTGATTGGACCTACCCACTTCGTTAAGAAGTCGATCGCCACAATAACGGGCCTGTTGCCAGAATCTGATTTCTGGAAGGGGCCAAGGTGATCTATTTCTAATACATTGAATGGTCTCCCTGGGGGTTGTATCTGTTGAAGGTCGAGTTTTCTAGGTTCGGTGGCATTTTGCGCATTTGACAAATGGTACATGAAGCGACATACCACCGAACGTCGCCCCTCAAACCCCGCCACCAAAATCTTCGTAGGATATTGTCAAGCGTTCGATGCTGCCCGAGATGCCCTGCTTTCGGAGCGTCATGGCACATCCCCCCCCCCCCCCCAAAAAAAAAAAAAAAAAGATATTTTGTTTAGCTTTCTTGGGGACAACAAAAAGCCACGGCCCTGAAGCACCTCGGCAATGGCAAAGTAGACCATCTCGTCGCTGGTAATGTTTTTCCGAGCAACGCAGGCGTCGTGTTGAAAGTGAAGATAAATCGTGGCTTCCGACCATAATCAATTGATATATTTCCGATGTTTCGGCGTCTTCCGATTGCATGCTTTGCAGGTCTAAGAGTGAAGACACTGGAAGAGCTTGTAGCTGCTCTATCGCATTACGTGACAGAAAATCAGCATCTTGACGGTCACTCCCACTTCAGTGAACAATAGAGAAGTCGTACTTTTGCAGCTTCATGGCCCATCTTGTTAACTTCGGGGTAACGTCGCTCTTGGATTGAAGTCACCGCAATGCTGCGTTATCCGTGACCACCATGCAACGCTTACCATAGATATAAGGACGAAATTGTTTTACAGCCCGAAACACCGCGAGACGTTCCAGTTCGGAAGAGTGGCACCGACTCTCTGGTTCAGTCAGCTACCTGCTTGTACAGGCGACGGGTCGTTCCCGACCATCCCCATCTTGCTGAAAAGGACGGCACCTAACCCTTCTCCACTGTCGCCTGTCGTTGGGGCGTCATCCACAAAATGTACACGCGTGGGTGGTTCTAGGAGGGATCTCTTCCAATCCTCAAAAGATGCAGCTTCGCGTCTTCGCCCCATTTCCACTTTGTGTCCTTTTTCTGAAGTTGGTTCAAGGGAGCCGCTTTAGCAGAAAAGTTATTGACGAAGCGACTTAAATAAGATGCGAAACCCAGAACACTTTTCAGTTGCTTTATGCTAGTGGGTGCGAATTTGTTAGCAAAAGATGATAGCTTCGCCGGGTCTGGCCGATTCCCATCTTTGCTGACCACATGACCAAGGTAGGTTACTTCGCTGTACCCGAAAAAATATTTAGACGGGTTTAGACGCAGTCGAGCGTTCGTGAGGACGTATGAAACAGGACCTAGACGTTGCTGATGTTTGTGGAAACTGTCGGCATAAACGATTACATCGTCGAGATAGACTAAGTCCAAAATCCATTTTAGACGGCCAAGAACCCTGTCCATGAGACGCTGGAAGGTCGCCGGCGCATTACACTACCCAAATGGCAAACGCCGGAACTCAAACAGCTCGTCGGGTGTCACAAAGGCTAATTTTTCAGCTTCATTTGACTCGAGTTCAACTTGCCAGTATCCTGAAATGAGGTCTAAGGTCGTGCAGTAGTGGCGACCCTGGAGCCGATCGAGAGAGTCATCAAGCCGAGGCAGGGGATACACATCGGTCTTAATAATGCTGTTTAACTTTCTGTAGTCTGTACAGCCTTGTCGAACCGTTCTTCTTGCTGACGAGCACGACGGGTGATGACAATGGGCTGTTGGAGTGTGCCACAACGCCTCTCCGAAGCATATCGTCCACTTAAACGCTGATCTCCTGTCTTTCGGAGATCCACACTCATCGGGGTTGCTGATGTATTGGCTCGTGGTCACTGGTGTTGATGGTGTGGCGAATTAAAGGCGTGCATTCCAAGTGACAAAACTTTTTGAGTAACAACTGTATGGACTCCCTCTGCGTTGCTGTTAGGTCTGGTCCAAAGTTAAATTCAGTCCACGGAACATTGCAAATTTTGCTAAGACTGCTCTCCGAGATGGGTACCACCGGGGACACGAAATGGTTGCGATCATGGTCTCTGGCAATATTTCAAGAGACATTCCTAAATTTTCCCCTCGCTTAAGGTGAATGCCACCAGTAGCCAAGTTAACAACGAGAATACTTCAAGGCACCTCGGCTGAAAGAGATGAGGCAGTGAGGCGTTGCAAATTTGGTCTTAGGTTGTGAGTGAAGAACCGCTTCGACTAAAAAATCTGCTGAACACCAATTACCCTGAATCGATGCTTGAACCCAGACCGCTGAAGACTTCGGAATGGTTACGTCTAGCATGGAGACGACTAGGCAGGTGAAGGGATTGTGGCTTAACTTCAGCGGTAACAGAGGATAGAAAACTTTCACCCATGTTCGACAGAAAACTTTTACCCGTGTTCTGGCCACCGATTGGATGTTACCCGAAAGTATTCGGAAACACTTAGCCAGTAGCGCAGTAGACAGTAGAAGTAGTAGAAAAATGTACTGGGTTGTTTAATGTCCGGCTTGGGATCACCACAACGGACCGAGGTAAACGTGTCCTCTGATGTCATCTGAAACTTAGATGGCTGTGATGATGACAAAGCAGCGTGACCACGTGCAAAGAATACTGCAGCTTAAGCTCGGCACACCAATCACACCCGATAATGAGCGGTGGGTTTAAGTTTTTCACAATAAAAATACACGAATTTGCAGTCCTGCCCAGAGCTTTGACGGTCAATTCACGACGCCCAGGTTTATGACCTGCAATTCGGAGTATGAGAATACTGCTTACTGACACCAGTCGAGTGTCCTTACAGTCAGTGGCCACTGCCGCGTGGTCCGTCGATCGCAGCAAGGCGACATCAATGACGCTCACACCAGCCCCCGTCTCTATAATGGCATCGATTGGTTGCGTGACTCCATAGATTTGAATTGAGAAATGAGGCGTAAGTAACCTGCTTGTGGCCACTGGTACTTCGTGGACTACGCGGGACCCTGCCCCGTCGGGCCCGCGTGGCTGTTTTCCTGATGTTGAGAGGTCAAATTCGGGCAAGAGCGAGCAAGGTGAACTGGACATCCACAGTCGAACCAGTGGCGCCAGTCAGGCCTACGACGTCTGTATTGCGGGCTGTCGGGTAGAGGATTCTGAAGTATGGGGTGGACAGTGGAGGTGATGGCTCTGTTCGCCGCGTCCATTTCAGTGCGTGACCCAGTGCATTGCTGAGTGTGGTAGGTCGAGCGAGCCGTACAAATCGCTGAATTTTGGAGTTGTGGATGCCTTCGATGAAAGCTGATGAAGTCATCAGGTGAACCGTGGCTTCAGAGCTCCCTACAAGTGTTTTTCTTGCCAGTCTATCGATAGTGTCGGCCAGTTCTTGAAGTGACTCTGTGCCCTGGCGATGGGTTTTGCGTGACGTAAGGTGTAACTGCTGCAGAGGACATCATTAAAACGAGCTTCTAGTGCTGCAGAAGGAGCTCATTTGTGGTTCGACTTGAATCCGGTACACTTTCAAGGACGTCGGCGGCTTTCCCATGGAGCTGGGCGACTAGGGCTGCAGCCTTGACATGTGAATGCCACCCATTGTGTTGGGCTACCGTTTCAAATTGGATGATAAATGCGTGCCAAGATCCGAGTCCATCAAACGTTGAAGGTTTGAGACGCATGCCATCGGAATGTAGATGAGCAAATCCAGCCTGGGGTTTCACAGCTTGGTTGGGCGGGCGGAGACGTACGGTAGATGTCCTTTCAACTTGTGGAGAGTCACCTGAATCTCCTGGTCGCATGGTTGGAAGAGAATCTTCAAGGTGTTGCAGGCGGTCTTGTACAATGAAGAGGTGATGGTGAACCTCAGTGAGTTGTTGGTCCACGTTCTCTTCAACGTGAGTGACGCGGGCGGTGAGGCAACTGTCGAACTGTACAAGCAGGGTTGCGGCATCTGCCGCGTCCTTCTCCGGCAATTGGTTGAAGAGCTGCTCAGTAAGCTCGGCCCATGGTGTCTCCGCTGTTGCTGCGTGGGAGCGGGTATTCATGCTGTTTGGATACCGCTTCCACCAGTTGTTACGGGTAAAACAAAAACCGCTGTTCAAGTCTCGTTTCTTGGGGTGGATCGGTGGCCGAGTGGGCGAGCGCACACCAGCTCGGAGCACGTGGAGCGAAAGCTCGTGCTGCAGAACCCAGGGATCCTGGGTTCAATCCCCACCCCTGCCCGTTTCAATCTGGATGAGCATCTTACCGGCGTGCGGTCGTGTATCATCAATGCCTGGTTAAGCGGCCTCAGTGAAATTAACGAGGCTCGTTACACCGTAAAACTTCGCGTGAGTAAGGACGTGCGGCGATTCATTCCGCATGGATGCCGCAGAATGGGAGCTAAAGCCTGATTCGCATGATGAGATTCTGCTCGCTATTTTCAGCTGTATAGATATCCACACAACCCCAATTATTATTCAAAATAGACAGATTTCAATGAGCGTTCCACGCACGCGTGATACCGCCATCACTGTAGTTCACAGAGGGCAGGTGCCAGTGCACGAGACGGCTCGTGTTGTCTCGTGATCTGCTTGTGCAGACCCGCATTGGGGTTGTCGTGCGTGCAGAAAGACTATATACAGTTCCCACAATGCATGCCGGCAGCGGTGGCGCAATGAAACTGGCTGGTGAGATCGGTCTATTGCCACAGGAAGTTGACTCAAAGACACCACAAGACTAAGCTACTTAAAGCTATAACTGTATGCCTAATACATCCGGTTTTTCGTTATTAAAAAAAAAACGCAGAAGAATATTAGTGAGTTTTAGTATTGCGTGTACGAGCGAAGGCAATGCAAGCAATGTGCATTTAAGTTAGCGTTGCCTGTTCCACACTGCGCTTGTGCGGAGCCCAAACTGAGGTCTTGAATTGGCGCATGACGACGACACGCATGCGCAGCGTGAAGCACGCAGCGCTAACGCAAAGCGCTTGCGTTTGCTCCTTTACGCAATATTAAAACTGTCTATTGTCTTAACAGATATGTGAAAAGAATGAGTAACAAAAAACAAATAAATCATTAAGCGGTCATGTTAATTTTGTTTTTGATAACTTGGTGAGGATTGCGCCAGACGTTGATTAGATTGCAGATAATGTAAATACAGTTCATGATGACGCTAAATTGTTTATTGTACGCAGGGTTCTAGCAACCAAACCAAATTTCGTTTATACCTATCATTGCGCTTGTGATAGATCTTGTATGCCGCTGCACGCTTATCTACGCTAGTGTTTCATCAATCTTACGTGATGAATTTAACCTAGCAAAATAAAGACATCAACTTATTACAAAAAAAAAACATCGTGTCAAAATAAAAGGTAGAGAACACCTAAAATTGAGAGATACATCTATTTAATATTCGCGCATCATTTTAAAAATAAGATTGAAAATATATATTTGCTCTCAAGTAAAGATGATTGTAACGGCAGAGAGACCGAAGGCCCATGTAAGAGGCCTGCAGCCTGAAATCTTTCTATATATCCTATAATCCTTCTATACGCGTGTAATCCTTCTATCTAAAAGGGGTAAGCAGTGACTATGAATACATAATTCTTTGAATAGGCGATGCTTAGCTTCATCCGAGTGACTTCATCAATACGGTTGAAGCTGAATATCCGATAACTCCTAGTATGAACGAGGGACAAAAATCAATGTCGCATTAATTGAAACCCTCAAGGGAAATGCGAACAACATTGGAAGGTAAATCGGAAGATGACGCACTGGGCTTCCGGACGGCGGAGCGGGGAGATGACGGCGAGGAACACGTCGAGACCACCAAGTGCCGACTAGAGCAGTGGTGGGAGATTTCCTGGCGGCTGTGGAAGAGGGAGAGGCGAGCTGGGCCGGACGTGCAAGCACAAGCCGGACAACCGATTTTTTACACCCAAGTCGACCTGCCCCACACCGTGGACCCGACCGAAGTTCCAACAGAACAAGAACTCGGCTAGGCTTGGCTGGAAACCAGGATGAGCAAGCCTTTTTTTGGCAGGCCATCGCCGGAATTTCCGGCGAGCGGCCACCCGTTTCAAAGGGGACGCCACTAAATCTAAATCCAAATCCAAATCCAAAGGTGTATCATCACGACCAACTTGTATTGAAAGTGAAATGTAATCACTCAATATCTCGACAGAAGATGTTGTTGAACTAAAAACGGCAAATCTGGCACTTCACATGCAACTTAGAGTCAGACTCTTGCCTATCTCAAATATTCTACTCAAGATACTGTGTCTTAAATACTTTTTGAAGTATCTTGGTATCTTGCAAATACCTTTGATCGAGAGTATTTGATACTCTATTTTAATTACAATTCCGAGTATCTTGTACTCATTATCTTAAATGCATTTTTGACATTCCGCCATTTTCCGAGTTTTTCGGTATGAAGTGGCGTGGGCGTGGCACGAGCAAAGGTGAACATTCTTTCGAGCAACCAAATCCTATTGCTAGCCCCGGTTAGCTACGGTGACTTTGACTCAGCTCGTGAAAACATCGCTTTTTTTGCCGATTGTGACTCATCTTTCAGCCCAAAATTCGTACAATGAAGCTGATCCCCTCGCCTTCCCAAAGGCGCCTTTTTTTCTATAGAGTTTCCCCCCAAAAATCCTTAAACAAAAGGTGTGGTTTTACGGAAGCAAAGATGCCACCCTGAGGCGCAACGCAGACCGGGAAACGACTTACGCAACAATGCAGACTTCAGTGTCAAGAAAATAACAAATAGAAGAAAATGAGAAGTGGACACAGAAAAAATTAGACATTTTTGTTTTGGTTTTTGTATATTTGACCCCGCTAGGGACAAAACGTCGAGATTTCTTTTCTTTGCGTTGTCATTCCGGCACTTATTGCTCTCGCGAACACTGCCTGTAAGCGAACATTGATAAGCAGTGAACAGTATAGGAAACGAACTGCGACCTGGATCACCTCTCAAAATGCCAACAAAGTGTCCCCCAACGTTGCGTGCCTTTCTGAACGCAGCCTACTTGAAGAAGGTGGGACCACTGCCGTGGCTGTTATGTGGGTTCTCTTTGTTATCCATTCACTCATATCCGTGTTCCAAGTTCGTTTATAGTGAACTCCCCATATAGGGAATCTGGATTGTAGTTAAACGATACGTCTAAGGTGCGCCGCAGGGCGTGATATTCAGCGATGTCACTATTGGCGAAGCGCTCCGACCCGTTGTCACCCCCACACCTCGGTATGTACCCAACACAAGGCCTGCGCACATGCCCACAGGCCTTGGGGCATGTTCATGTCATCTTTTTTAATAGCGCGCGGGGCACAGTGTAATGAAAATATACCAACAATTAGTGAAGTGACGTTAAGTGCCAGATCTCTCCCGAAAGCAGCCATCAGAAGATGCGAGCTTGACCTACTTGGGCTTTCGTACTGAGCTGGGCACCGTGCATGCTGCATTGTTCATGCAGGCCGGAGTGGTAACAAAAGAGCCCCTCCCCCTCACCGGAGAACACGAAATCCAGCCGAACGCTGACGCCGCGTTCGGTCATGTCAGCCGAGTGTTGAGCTATTGTATTTGTTGTCCCCATCCATATAGTTCTAAAGTTAACCGCTTGGGGCACCACGGTCTGATATCCTCAATAGCTAAAGCGACCTCTTTCTTGCTGCCCCAAAAATGTTTTCTAACCCCTATCAGTGATATGCCACGCACGTTGCTCAGCGAGCGCGTGGCCGAATGGTTACCGCGCTTGGCTCTCGCGCGGAGGCTCCGGGTTCGATACCAAGGAGAGGAGTTCTTTTTCATTTATTCTTTCTATTTGACATTCTCGTAAGTTCGAGAACATTCTCGTCTGATTGAGTTACGAGTGTTCTACGCGCCGAATATTCTTCGCCGAATGTTCCTGAAACCCACGCGGGTACTAAAGGTGCTCCGAGTGGCGGTCCGGAGTCAGTCTCACCCCAGTGGTCGATCCTGCTGTTTCGCCGAAGTCGACGCCTGCGACGTTAGCCTTTGTCTATTGTGTTTTGGGCACAAGTTCGCCCCATTAAATTTTTAGTTTGTTCAGTTATTCGCCGCCTCATCATTTGCCATTAGTGAAAATATTTTGCCCCTTATAGTCGGACTGCATAATATATAGCCCTACGATACTTTTTTTCCGTTTTGTGTTGTTGCGGGCTAATAAACCATTTTGGTAACCCAGATGTGCGCAGCTGTATAATTGTCGTTTTCACTGACGTCGATAAAAATTACGCAATACGGAAGTATCTTCAAAAGTAATTGAATTACATTTCTAAGTATGTGTACTCTACTCAAGATACTTTGCAGTGAAAGTAACTTGAGTAGTATTTTAAACAGAGTGTCGAACCGAAATTTTTATCGGTTCGGTTCCGGTTCGGGTTCACGGCTTTCGGTTCGGTTCCGGTTCAGTTCCAAGGAGCAAAAAATAACGGTTCAAACCGGTTCGAACCGGTTCGAACCGGTTTGAACCGCTAAATATAGAATATATTTTTCGCGTTGTTCTGGCAATATACACTATTTACGCCGTGAAACGATTAACTATATAGTTTCTTCGATCGTCCGTGCTATTTACTTTTGTTTTTAGGTATCAAAAATATTAAATTCAGTTATTTAATTTCGACGCAAGAGTAGAAAAATCTACATTAACATACATAACGTCGTGTTCATACGACTCCACATCCCTTTCTTTACCAGTAACATATATTTTACCTGAATCAAAATGTTTAAGTACAAGAGTAAAGAGTTGAGCTGGTAGGTATATACCTGTCAATAGATCAGCTTCAAACTGAGAACTATACTGTATGTATTTTATTGTGCTTTCTTCGTGTTTAAGTCAAATTCTAAAGTTCAAGCTGATCTATTTACACGGTATAAAATGTTATCGGAAAGTGATGCAGGTCGCCTAAAATACCCGTGATAGGTACAACTTCGTGTCGCAGTGTTAAAAATGAAATCGTGATTAAGTCCTTGAACTAAGGAATTAATTACATCACATAAAATTATGAAATGAGCACCTCGTGATCATGCTAATTATGAAATAAGGTTTACGAAATACACTTCACAATATATATGTGCATGATGACGACCCAACTAATCTAAAAGCAATGAAATTTTCAGAATGTAACAAAAGTTTGAGGATAATTCCTTTCACACTATTTTTTATAGGAACACCGAGCGGCAACCCGAATGCCTGTCGTTCTAACCAAACATTGTTTACACTCAGCACCGCATGCATGCCACTAATCATGTAACAAGAAGCAATCGCTGTTGTTCACTCTAATCTATACGCACCTTCGCACTCAGATGCTTTCTCTCTACTTCTTTTCATGGGGAACCAGTTCAGCCTTCCCGCTAGAATAACCTCCCCTGCTTCTCTCAACCCACCTCTCTCTCGAACCTGACCCAAAATAGCGCTTGCCCAAGTGAACGTTTTCTTATGCAGAATACGCTGGCATAGTCTGACTGTTGAGGTTTGTTCTTGACAACATGCCGGTCAATTTAATTTGCAAATGAGCATCACCTTTGCTAACTGATGATTTTAACTCGATAGCGTTAAGGAGCTCATGTCGCAGAAAAGCCGATGTCGGTGGCGTGACTGGAAAATCCTGATTGGTCGATAAGTTCAAGACGTCAGAGCTACATGCCCTCGTGCAAGAATTTTAAGAAACCCACAATGCTCACGGGAAACGTCACATCACGCGTGGAATGAGAGTGATTAAAACATGACATGTAATGCGAATTGAAGGTCTCCGTATGTCTCAAATGATTTCACTTTTGAAAGTAAATATTTTGCCTTAAACAAAAACAAAAATTAAGAATATTAGGCGGCATTCGAACCCACGACTCTTTAGTTGCGAGTCAGACGCTTTTCACTAGGAACGGCGTGAGCCTCTGACACGACAAAAACGTGCTTTTTGGTAAGCTACCGCCCTCTATAAATGACGACGGCAACCAGACAACCGGCTTGCCGGTTGTCTGGTTGCCGTCGTCGCGCATAGATGGCGGCAACCTCTTCAGCCTTTCCACTCTGGCTTGCCTACTTGCGGCCGGCCATCACTTCATTTACACCATAGTACAACTTCGCTGGTCTTCCTTCTTCACCAGAGTGAAAAGGCTCAAAGTAATCCTGAGGAATTGCCTCCTCCGTTGGTGTCTGTTAATTCGGCAATATTATTTGACACTTGTTAACCGCAACCCTTCATTGATTTTATTTTGCACCCCGTGAAGTTTAGATGGGTCATAAAACGACATCAGGTTGGAATGTTCATGACTTTTCCGAGGCGTACTGGTCCTCCAACCCAAGTACACTCGCACAGGCCGCCACTAATTCAGAAGCTTGTTTGTCGCGGTGAAATTGCGAGGATTAAATGAGACTATTTCTTTTAGTCTTGCCTTTTCAAAGATTGATGTCGAAATCGTAAGATCAAAACTACCCGCGGCTGATGGATTGGACAGGAGGACTGCGTGAGCACAGTACTTCGGCTCGTAACAATCAATGTCTTAGCAGACACTTGGGTAGTGGCACGTGTCCAACCACTGCGTGATGAGAATAGCCGGACTCTAACAATGCCTGGAGTTGAGCACGCGTTTTCTTCCTTTAAAGGGCAACTCCGCTCAATTCCGAAAAATTTAGGCTTCCATGTGATTCACATTCACAAAGCACTACTAAACAACTCTACGTCTTCGGATTCGCGAAATGTGAAATATTATTTGTGTTCCTAATTTAAACATCAGCAGATACCGAAACCGAAACTTCGGTTGCGTCAGGCAACATTGGTCTCAGGTCGTCACAGTCATGATTACGCCACGTCGAACCACGTGGTGTTGTGACGTTCGGGAGGGAGCGAGAAACAGGACACGCGACGCCGGCAGGTGTTTTTTTTTTTTTTTGGACGCGGCCATGGCGTTGACGGTGATGGCCCGGGGGAGAGGGGGAGGGGAGAAGACGAAAGAGGAGAAGGGGAGCGGGGAAACAGACGCGCGCAGGGCAGCGCAAACTAGCGCATCCGTGTTACGGTGATCACGTGAACGCCCGGTCAGCCAACACCAGGAGGAGAAACTCATGACGTCGTCGTTCAATTTTGCTCTGAGAAGTAAAAACAAGCAAAACGTGAGAATGACGTACACATGCCTCTGACGTAGTGGTTCAGCGTTGGCCGCTCCAACTCCGTGGCATTGACTGCGCTGATGATTGCGCCTCGAGCCGCACGCTAGAGTTGGCAGATTTCGGCGACTTGGCTCGCTTGAAGGTTTGCTGGCCAGTTTATTAAATATATAAACGGAATTAGATCGTAATATTTTGCATGGGGTCTTCCTATATGATACTGAAGAGGGCTACATAGTTTTCTAAATATCAAAAATGAAGCGGAGTTGCCCTTTAAAACTTCAGCGCGGGTGTATGATTAACGTTGGCGGCAGGAGATAGGCACCAGGCCACATGGCCGCTTTTGGCTCCGAGTTGAGGGGATGAACAATGCGCATATTTCTCGAATTTTTTGGCGACTGCCACTGCTTAGAAAAAATAGCAAAGCCAAGTTCAAGCAGTTATTAACGTTAGGGTGGTGATCCTGAGTAGTATTTAGTGACGTATAGAAATATTTTTATAGCTCCTTTAAGCAAAGTACAGAGGGAGTCGAAACTTGGGCAATAACTTGAGATCGACGCTCGTGTGAGACTTACAGCAACTGCCAACGTTCGGATTGTCTCTCTCAGGTCACTAAAATATCCTTTTTTTTTTAGTATTCCTTCCGTACACACATGTAGTTCTATGTAACGTCATATTGATAAGTCACATTTAGTAATTTTAGTACTTCTATTCTCAGGGACATCTTTCGGATGCAGTTCAGCAACAGCGAAAAAATATTTGGATGCCTCAATAATGTAAAATGGGTCTTGCAACATTTTTTCTTGTACTTTCAATAAATAGTGTTAAGAAATAACCCCTAACGTTGATAGCTTGCGGAAACATCCATTAGTTTTCCCCTAATAGCAGAAGCAGAAAAAATAAAGGAAAGAGACAGCTGTCGATATCTCCTCAACTCAAAATTTAAACAAGCGGCCACGTGATATGATACCGCCAGTGTTCATCACAGTCATGCTCTAGGCGGCTAGGGTTTGGAAAGCAAAAGCTTGGGCTAAGCTTCGGATATTGTTAGAGTTGGGCTATTATCATATGTAATTGACATGAGCCGTTACCCAAATGTTTGGTGGTGCTGATTGTCATGAACCCGAGCACTCGACTAGGGGTTATGAAAATCGCTTACGTCACGGTGTCACGTGACTCTCGGTGCGAAATCGTAATGTCATGTTACATCATGCTGTCAACAATGTTAATACATCTAAAGACTTCCTCAAATAAAATCGAGTTGACGCACTGAGTCACGTGACGTCACAAGGTCACATGACAACATGAATTGACACTATGGCGTCACGTGACAACGTGACACATGGTTAATTATAGTGCCATAAAAACCCACAACTTACCATACTTTTCAATTCTGAATATATGACGATTTGATCCATAGATAGAAATACAGCCGCCAATTTTTTATTCCGATATGTTCATTTTGTGATACTAAGAAAAAAGAAAAAAAAATTTCCTTGAACCGTTTTGAACCGGTTACCGTTATATTTTTTTTCGGTTCGGTTCCGGTTCAGTTCCAAGATGGCGGCGAAGATTTCGGTTCGGTTCAGTTCCGGTTCGGCTAAAAATAACGGTTCTGTTCCGGTTTTCGGTTCGGTTCGGTTCCGGTTCGACACCCTGATTTTAAATACTTTATGAAGCAGGTATTTAGTAACTTAACTTAAATACTTTTATCGAGTATTTTGTCCAACACTGCTTAGAATAGCCGCCAGAAGGCAGAACGAACTTGAAAGTCAATCTCGCCGAAACAACCTTATCATTCCTGGCTGAAAATTGGCTATTGAAAATTCCATCAAGATACGTAATTTGGGACACTGACTGCCAGTCAGCAGCCTTAGTGGAACGTGCCCTGATGGTCCATCAGATGACGTCTGACTGCCACTGCCTAGGGAATTTCATCAACAAGGGCAGCATTTATATCAGTAAAACTATACGCACTCATAAATATCGCCAAATGCGTCGACAAAACAAAATGTTCGAGAAAAAAAAGAAAAAAGAAAAAGCAGGTCCACCGCGGACCGAACCCGCGTCCACTTGCGTACAGAGTGGACACCTTAACCCCTATGCCATGCGATCGCTTTCTTTTCTTCTTTATTACAGGGAAGTTATAGAACAAGAGAGAGCACATTAGCCAAAAAGCATTCAGACAGGCAATCGAGCATAGTAATATACAGATAAAGATGAAATGCTATTTACAGAGAGGATTCAATCCACAGTCAACAATAGGCCTCTTTCACGCTGATGTCTTGATTAGATCATTATACAAAACTTAACCAATTATAATCAAGTCTTTCAAAACCTATTGACACACAGAACGCATCCAAAGTCCTTAGTATCACAGTGCTATATACATATATAACGGAGGGGTTGACAAGGGGGAAACAAGCTAAATCTTCAAAAATCTGGTAGACCTATGCAGGCGTCTAACAGTGGAAACCAATCAGGCTGGGATGGCTGTGCCGCGTCAACACTGCGCAGCTGAGCCATATTCTCCACAAAATAGATTTTGTGGTGCGTGGCGCTTCCGCGTTTCTATTTATCATTCTACATCTCCACAAACTGTGGAGGCCTAAAATTACAAATATGTCGTAAGGAACACTTTCCCCTTTTGAGAATGGAAGGAAACGAATAGTTTGATTAGTGATGTCGAGGTCTTTCTTTAGTGTTCGTTGAAGCACATCCTAGAAAAAAAAGGCGTCATTACAGTAAATGAAGCAGTGCTCTATGGTTTCTGGCTTATTGCATAGCCTACAGTTAACCGTCCACGGCACAAATATCCTTCCACTATGAAGCCAAGTTTTAACGGGCAAGGTCGAAGTGTGCAGATTGAAAAAGAATGACTTGGTTGATGGTGGAACAGACATCTTCTTTACTCTGTAAAAGACATCATCTTGGGGATCGACAGGAAAGTGACTTCGGTAAAGCGGGATAGGAAAAATGCTTTCGATTATCGCTGCTGATAGTTTCTTGCGTGTTACATTAAATAAATATTTTAATCAGAAACGTGTCTTCAAGAATTCAATCGTGTCCACTACCTCTTTTAGGAAGCCCCAAGGTCTTCCCTGAAAGGAATCATCACTGGATACAATTAAATAATTTAAACTTGTGGCCAGTCGTAACTGAAGAACGGTTTTGAGGAAGGGATGGTCGGCATTCTTAAAGAAAAAAAAACCGGGATACTAATTGCCGAACAAATAGATGACACAGACTTAGTCCCCCTGCCTCCAGGGGAAGGGAGAGGTTGTCCCTTTTCAGAGGCTCCCACGACGAACGCCAAATAAATGTCGCAAACATTTGATGAAATTTTTCAATGTTTTTACGCGCACAATGCATCACCTGAAGTACATACATTAGCTTAGACACTAGGAACACATTGCACACGTTTGCCCTGGTGAACATGGACATGTCACGTCCTTTCCGTGCTTCAGCTTTCCTCCTCAACGAAGTTTCCATTGACGTTCAGTATGTAGAGCTACTCCTGATGTGTGAGAGTGGAACTCCCAGGTATTTTAGCGGACCGCGATTCCATGCAATACCGGCAAAAAATGGGGGCGTGGTAGCCCATGAACCATACCAAAATCCATTACATTTTTCCGTGTTCATTGATGCTCCAGCAACACTACAGAAATGTTCTGTAACATGTATGGCCTCTTCCACACTCTTCTTACATGCACAGAAGACGGCAACGTCATCGGCATAAGCGAGTACCTTCACCTCAGAATTATTAAGTGCTAATCCTTGAATACTCTGACTTGCAAATATGCTCCGGCACAAAGGTTCCCAATATATGGTGAAGAGAAGAGGTGATAATGGACAGCCTTGGCGAACGGAAGCTTTTATGTGTATTTTATCGAAAAGCATGTTGTTCACAATTAATCTTGTAGTGCTATTATGATAACATAAGCTAATACCTTCGGGCACTGTTTCGCCTGCGTTGATGTGGCGTATGAGTGCAAACAAAAATGCGTGGCTCACACGATCAAAGGCTTTTGACAAGTCAATTTGTGTCAAAGCAACTTGTGTGTTACTGTCAGAGGCACACTCAAGAACCGAGCGCGCAACGTGGATATTGGTTTGAATATTTCTTCCTTTTATACCACATGTTTGGTGCTCACCAATAAGGTCTTCGATTGCTAGCTGGAGTCTGTCATTCAATATTTTAGCAAGGATCTTGTAATCTACATTGCAAAGTGATATTGGCCTATAATTTTCAACTTTTTTCCTCAGTTCCACGTCTTCCGTCTTGGGTATTAGGACAGTATGGCAGTCGTAAAAAGATGGAGGAAGCGTCTTCCATTGGTAGGAGTCATGAAAAACGTCAAGTAACACTTGACTAAGTTTGTCTCGGTATTTCTTGTAAAATTCTCCGCTAAGCCCATCGGGTCCTGGTGTTTTGCCATTTTGTAGAGAGTCGATTGCGGCCTTGACTTCATCTAAAGTTATAGGGCCTTCTATGATATTTTTATTCTCTTCACTAAGTGCAGGCATTAATGATAACAAGTTATCTACATCTTTTGCATTGCCTGTGTCAATAGCCTTGCCAAAAATGCTTAAGCAGTAGTTTTCAAATGCTTTAACAATCAGCGTTGGCTCCTTGATAGTTATGCCTTCTTAATCTATTTCTAATATTTCTTTCGATAGGGCATATCGCCTCTCATCATCCAGGGATCGTTTGGTCGGTTGCTCGCCAAGCAAAAACTTTTTCGTGCGAGAACGTATTACAGCTCCACGATATCTTTCTGCCTCGAATAAACCGGGATTGATGCTTTCTATCGCATGGAATAACGAAAGGGTTTTATAGAGTTCGCGCTGTTGCTGTTTGTTTTCGTAAGATATTGCTGTAGATAGTTCAATTGCCAAGTTTTTACCTCTTGCTTAAAACAGTCCCATATTGCAAAAATATGCATATTACTATTTTTAAGGCTCTCTGACAGAATTAATGAAACTCTTTTTGAAAACTTCTCATCCTTTAAAAGCTTCACATTAAGTTTCCAGAGTTCCCATTTGGGCCGAAAAACACGGAGAGTTTTGGTCCCGAAGCTAACAGAAACTAAACAATGGTCAGAAAAGAACACCGGTTTAACGCTATAGTTCTTCATTAAATTAAATGTATCGCCTGACACATATATTCTATCAAGACGAGCGTGTGAAACACCTTGAAGGTGGGTGAAGCGTATTGATTGGTCTTTCCGACATGCCACATCTACAAGGTTGCGCTCCTGGAGTATGTCAATGAGTAACGCAGAGCGTTTGTCATACCGTGTCTGCTGTAGCGCACGGTCTTCTGCGCTACAGACACAATTAAAATCTCCCATTAGTACAACTGTTTTGTCGGTGTTCAGAAAATGTGCTAGAAACTGGAAGTAAGAAGTCCTTCCATTCACCGTATTAGGAGCATATATACAAATAAAACTCCAGTTGATCTGTCTTAAAGAAAGGTCACCTAAAATGAGACGCCCTTCCTGGTCACTGGTCAAGGAAACAGACTAATAGCCAAGCTTTTTACGAAGAAACTGAAAACAACCGGCAGAAAGGCCTACTGCCTGACTCACACATATTTCGAAGTCCTTCCGAAAAGGCTCTAAAGCCTCTGCCACGTCTTCATCTGATGACAATTTTGTTTCTTGTATTGCGGCTATGTCAACATGCTCGTGATTCAAGAGCCTTAGAAGTTGGTGCTGTTTCCTTTTAGACCTTAAGCCCCTTACACTTAACGTTAAAAAATGCAAAGACAGGGCGGATTTTATGAGGGGCACTAGGGTGAGCTAAAGCCCCTCATGACCATCTTCAAGCGTCTTATGGCTACTTTGTTTTCGATACGGCTGGTGTCTGGTTCCTACCTGTTTTCTATCTTTTCTCGATTTTGCGACAGCCCCTTCATCAGCTACAACAGTGTCAGACTGATAGCCGAGTCCTTCTGAAAGATCTTGCAGCCTCAGCGCGTCTGCATCCAACCCGATGGTTGGTGGTACCTCAAAGGTGGTGGTGGTGTCGTCTCCACTTGCTGTAGCATCCTCCCCGACGACCGTGGTTGTACCCGAGTTGTCGTCATCATCGTCAGGTTGGGGGGGGGGGGGGGGGGGGGGGGGTTCAGGGAGGAGTTCTGGATCGTTTTCCGTGGTTTGGGGGTCGGTCACTGCTCCTGGTAGGTCACTTTCGGCTTGGCTCTTAAAGGCTTCTGCGGGTGGTGTGTGCCCGGAAGCATCGACAACCTCCGAGACATCCATCAGGAGCTCAGACCGTTCCTCTTCGTCCTGGGATATCGTTCCGCGAAGCTTGCTTGCATAAGTTGTGACGCAGTCGTCTGCGGTGTGTCCGTAGCGTTTACAATCCGAGCAGCGCGGTGTTCTGCACTGTCGGCGGATGTGTCCTACCCTGTTGCACCTGAGGCACAAGGGGGGTCTTCCTGGAATAAGGATGAGCGATTGACATCCATACACTTTAAGTAGGAATGGAATTCCCTCCGTGGTGATTCCTTCATGCAGGGTAATGTTAACTTCCCTGTTGAGGGTGTCCATGTGCTCCATGCCGGGGCACCGCCACTTCTCTCGGCTGATGTCACGGACTGTGCCGTAAGGCGCCAGAGCTTCGATGATACGACTATCTTCGAGGTAGTCTGGAAGCCAAATAAACGTGATCTTGAGGTCCCGGGTGTCTGGGTCAAGGACAAGGCATTTCTTGCCTTTCACGACCAACTCATCACGACTGCAAAGCTTCTCTTTGGCGAGGGCGTTGACGCCAGTGTTGTACACGTTCCTCAAAAATAGGAACGGGAGCTCGTTCCTCGTTCCTCCTTATTTTTGGAACGCGTTCCCGTTACAACTTCCATCTGTGAGAAAGGAACTCGTTCCCGTTACAGTTAAAAAAATGGAACGTATCGTTACATATACGTTACATTTGGATTTTGCTGACTACCATACCCAGTTATATCGAGAAAATATTTTATTTTTTATTTTTTTAATCTTTCCGTCAAATGGGAACATAAGAATTTGAAAGTCCTGATGGAAGAGCACCAGGAGAAGAAAACAGGCGGAAACAGGGTTTGATTTGTTGATATACACCTTTAAAAATCTAAGCTTTCGCCCATAATCATGTTTGTGGTGGGGGACTCAGACGAGCCAAATGTACCGTTACCCTACATTGCACGAGCATTTTACAACTACCTCACAACAAATTCAATCGAGCAAAATCCCGTGTTCGAACTTAACAACCGTTGATTCTCGATGTTGTCCGCAAGACGAGCGAGTGATGAATAGGGTAGGGCTTTTTGAAGGCCAGTCTTGAAAACTACAAGTCCGTCTTCATGAAGGCTGGATTCGTTGTTCAGTTTGAAGGTGGGGACAAGCAGAGAATTAATAAAGGTAAATTTTTGCGTAACTTTTAAGTGTCCAATGCTCGGGATACAGGGGTATGTTCGATGCCTGGTTATTTCTACTTTTGTTGTACCTGTTGCTCTCTTTGCGGAAGTTCAGTGATAGCTGTAGTCGGCCTTAAATTTCTGGGTGTGTGAGGAATCGTGGAAGCAAAGAAAGTAGCTGAGTTTTAAACCTCCCTCTTTCTGTGTCTTTTCCTTCGCCTAAAAGTTTTACTTTTTGTAGCGCAGTCCCGCGGGCACTGAAAATAGAATCGATGTCCCCTAGCTCTCCTGCACCCGACTTTTACCAAGCGGGGACCACACAAGATAAACCCGAGGATAACTAAGCAAAGAGTTAACGAGATCCCGCACTTCGTAAAGATATTGTTTTTATACTTTTAGAATTTCCCTCTTAGAAATCAAATTAACAGACGAAAAACAAAAAGAACGCCGTTCCTTTTCCCGTTCCACTAAAAATGTAACGCGTTCCCGTTCCAGTTCCACCGATGCAAAATGGAACGGTGGCGTTCCTTCGTTCCTCTCAAAAGGAACGCGTTCCAGGAACGCCGTTCCTTGGAACGCCGTTCCGTACAACACTGGTTGACGCAGGTCACCATCCACACATGACTCATCTGAAATTGTTCGGTGGCTTTGACATCTTTCAGGATAGCTAGGTTCGACATTGTACATGTACCTTTTTTTAGTACACGGAAGTGACGTCATCACGTCTGATTGGTTGGAAACAAAAGTGACGTAATTTCCCTAGAAACATGTGGGCGGAGTCGGCAAAACTGGGCGGAGTCGGCTACCGGACGTGACAACAAAATGACGTTTCGTTTTGTACCGAGTACGTTTCAAAAGGTACTTGCTCGGAACTAGGTGTCATTGGCAGCGTGTTTTCGGCGGCGAGGCGTCGTCGTCTCGTCACTTCGACTTTTTCTTTAATAGAGCTTTTTTTTTCGCACGAAAGGCTGTATCGGGAACACCGCGATGCATTCGAGCTCCCGGAGGGGATCTTTCGGAAGCAATACCGCCTGCCCAAGATCGTGGTGCGGTGGTTGTGCGACGAACTTCGCGAGGAACCGGAGGTGAGGAGAGTGCGTACCTCGTGGACGGTCATGACTGTGGAGCTTCAAGTGTTGTGTGCACTGCGCTTCTACGGCACGGGGAGCTTCCAAGGCATGGTGGCGAGCGACGAACACGTAGCGCGGGACCAAAAGACAGTCAGCGTTGCGGTCCGCGCCGTGTCCGTCGCTATCGTGCGTCGTCTCGGGGTCCAGCGTGGCTGGATCCACTTCCCCGAGACGCCGAGCGAGAGGTTCGACGCGGAGAAGGGCTTCAGGCTGCTCGGCAGGATACCCGGCGTCATCCGTTGCGTGGACGGGACCATGGTCTCCATCGTCGGCCCGTCCAAGAACGACCCCACCGTCACGAAGGCGGCGTACTGGTGCCGCAAGTACTTCTACGCCCTCAACGTGATGGTGGTAAGTACACTCATGTTACGTTGTCAAAACGCGCCCCAAATCTGTAGAAAAAAAAAACGTATTGCCGATACGGTTTAAGTATGCCGTTTTATGACTGCGGGCTGTGGGGTCTCACGACTGCGCGAGCGTGTGCTCTACGTAGCATGTGAGCCGTGAGACTCTTCTCCCAAAAATAATACTTATCTGTTAAAACGCGCAAGCTTCCGTAAAAAAAAAACAAAAAAACATTATTTTTGTTTCAAGGTAGTTAGTTGTACCTTGCATCCAGGAAGGTGTGTTGACATGCATGTGTCAAACAAAATAACTTAAAGGTTCTGAAATTGCGTCTGCTTTGTGAACCATAAGTACAATCTACTACTTGTGGATTCAGGTAATTACATGTCAATATCTCTCTCACTTTCAGGTGTGTGACGCCGACTGCCGGATAATGTGCATCGACCCACCGTATCCCGGGTCGGTGCACGACTCCTTCGTGTGGCAATTTTCCCGGCTCCGAAACCAACTCGAGCAAGGGCAGGTGCCACGCGACGGCCGGTTCCTGCTTGGTGAGCATACTAAATTCATTCCTTACGCACACGGTGGCTCCCACTGCTTGAAAGCCACAGTACCACACGTACTGTGCTTGTTGTGAAGCACACAGACACAGTTGCTGGAACTCCTCGAAGTGAGACAGCACCCAAAGTTTGGCCATTAATCTCTGTTTATGTCCACATAACTCTCACACTCTGCAGGCTACGAAAGCCACACTACACCAATCTCACGACAGTGATAGACTATGCAAGGCATGCGACCGCAGTGCGAGTCGCTGTCCGGTTCGGCCCACTCACTGTTACTGTCTGCCTGTACCCTCTTGCTGGTTGGTTTTCGCATGAAGTTGGAGCTCTTTCACTGATACCTGGGGGCTCGCCTGGTCGCTTTGACGGTCGTCAGTTTGTACGGAATGGGATCAATTCCTCCTTGGCCACTTGGGGCTCGCCAAATCTGTCCTCGTGTCGTCTCTGTCCCACACACTGGATTCTTTTCCCTGACCCTTCTTCTTCGGTCTGCCTATATAGCTCCTCCTACTAGACCCTCCGTGTCCCAACAGGACCTGACTCCTTTCCAATCTAACCACCCCCTCTCTTTTCCCCATCTCCAACTCCACCGAGGATTAGGAAAGAGGTTCGTCGAACTGGCGCCTTATCCCCTTGCTTGCCAAAGACAAGGCCAGCGTGTTCTGCTCTGCCCGTGCCTAAGGTCACGACCACACTCCCAAAAGCAACAGAGCTTTTATCTGTCGGATGCAAGGGCCTAATAATGCACTTGCGTACAACACAGCACCCCTAAGGAATCGTGCACACATCCCATACAACCCACCCGGAAAACACATAGTTACATGAAATAACAGGGAGTTTGCAGGCAAGCTAGTGCTAATTAATCATAATGTAAACTGATACTGTAGTGCAGAAATATTAACACACTTTTAAGTCACACTTAAGTTACATTATAATTGACATAGTTGCCCACAGCTGTTTTCTTGCCTTTTATTTTAAAAAGTAAAGAATGTAATATGTTCCATCCTCTACATGTGCAGGTGACAGCGGCTACCCCTTGGAGCCTTGGCTCATCACCCCTGTCCCCGGGAACCACGCGACCTCCACCGCTTGCGGCCGGTTTAATAAGGCGCATTCCTCGATCAGGTCTGTTGTGGAGCGCTGCATCGGGCTGTTGAAAAACAAATTCCGGTGTCTGCAAAGGCACCGGGCTCTGTATTACCACCCTTCAACAGCCACCGCCATTATTTCGGCATGTGCAGTGCTCCACAACATCTGCCTTGCATCGAGCGAGCCAGAACCGGAGTCAGACTCCGACCCTGAAGAGTCAGAGTTGGAGTCTGAGCCGAGCTCGGACGGTTCTGAGCCGAGCTCGGAGAGGTCAGCGTCGGCTCCTGAGAGGCTGGCTCCTGCCGGCCCTCCGGTCGGCCTTCCGGTCGGCCTCTCGGACAGGGGGAAGGCTCTGAGGCAGCGCCTTGTCGCCCGGTTCGGAACCCGCCGCAGACGTGCCCGTGCGGAGCGCCACACGCAAGGGGTCCGCCGCCACGACGGTAGTCCCGACCACCAGGGACACCGTCGGGAAGCCCCTCAGCGCCCTCGCTGCGGTGGTGCCCAGCACGGACGCCGCCAGCGACAGGGAACCTCTCGCCACCACGACTGAGGTCCTGACCACCAAGGACCCCGTCACATCCTTGCCCTCAGTGAAGCCCTCCCCGTGGAAGCCGTAAAGTGCACACTTCGCTTCCTGCTCCACAGTCATAGCCGTCCACAAGCTACATACTCTCTTCAGCTCCTACACCTTGTGAAGTTCGTCGCATAGCCAGCGTGCTGCCTCCGGATACGTGTCGAGTGCATCGCGGTGAAATCGATACAGCCTTTTTTTTATTTTTATGAGCAGAAGGCACGAGACGCAGTCGACAGTGACAGAAAAGGTTCGGAGGTTTAGTTGCCAGACCAACAGGTCATCTGGATTGCCCCTGCAAAGAACTCAGAAGTAATTTAGACTACCTCTAGAAAGAAATGCTTGCTTTTGCAGAGATTGCTTTCTTAGTTGCTGATTGAACCAGGGATATTGTTGTCATGGACATTGTTTCATTTTACAAATGCTTCAAAGCGTCTTGCCTTCTGCTCCATTTTATTATCCCTTTTATGGTACTTCATCAAAGTTAGGTGATTGTGTAATCTCAAGACAGTGCACATGTAGTTTGTTTTAAAAATTGCTTTATTTCTTAAAAAAAAACCTGTGACTTCATGAATAAAAGTGTGATAACATGGAATGTAATATTTCATTCTTGGAAATAAAACTGAGCATCGACTGGAACCATGTAAGCAATTGGGCAATCTTAAGTATATATCACAGATATCTTGTTGAACACTCTGGTCTTATTTGAGCACAATAGTTAAATTTCGGAAGGGAAAAAAAAATATATATTTTCTGACTAGCATACCACCATATAAACACTGGACCACTTTGAAAGAATTATCACAGATGTTGCGCCAAACATTCTTATTTGAGCACAGCAATAGCAAGTTCTCGAAAGATAAAAAAATTGTTTCTGACTAAAGCAGCCGTCACTCGCGCGCTCCCCGTTGGTTCCGCCGACCCCTCCGCTGCCCCCGGCACACCCGGCTCCTCGTGGTTCGACATTTTGGTTTGAAGAAGGCGCGTAGCGCACATCCTGCATAATATTGGAACAACTTTCTCTCCAATTAATTCTTAAATGTATTGCAAAAGGGTACAAAAAAGCGGTTTGTTTTAACAACGCCCAAAAGGTTTTGATTGTTTTTCAATACTTTTACCTGTACTAGAACAGATGCGACGGCCAGCGACGCACAGGATTGGTTGCCGTTCCTTCGCTAAACGCAGGAACTGCTCCCCGCGTCGTAGTAAATCCTACCCCGTATCCCGCGCGTAGGGACGCCTCAGGGAATGCGTAGCTACTTCCGCTCGTCGGTGGTTGGCTCCGGACGTCGCTGAAACGGGTGACGAGTGTCAAGTTTGCGATGACGTAGCGGCGTCAAAGTGGGCAGAGCCGCCACGTGAGTGTTGCTAGGATACGCTCCTCCTTTGCATTACGTCACTTCCATGTACCTTTTCTCAAATGTCCAACCTAGCGATCCAGGTCGATAACATCTTTGATGGCGTCTCGAAAGTCCGGGGCCCTGTATGGCCTAGGAGTTAGATCGGCGAGGAGAAATACGGAGTTGAGGACGATGTTGCCGGTTGGCAGACGTGGAAGTATGACCTTATATTCGTTGGAGACGACATCCGAAGACTTAGAAATAACGCGGCCATTGGCCGATGCGGTGTTTCCACCAGGATAGCTAGGTTCGACATTGTACATGTACCTTTTTTTAGTACACGGAAGTGACGTCATCACGTCTGATTGGTTGGAAACAAAAGTGACGTAATTTCCCTAGAAAAAATGTGGGCGGAGTCGGCAAAACTGGGCGGAGTCGGCTACCGGACGTGACAACAAAATGACGTTTCGTTTTGTACCGAGTACGTTTCAAAAGGTACTTGCTCGGAACTAGGTGTCATTGGCAGCATGTGTTCGGCGGCGAGGCGTCGCCGTCTCGTCAATTCGTCTTTTTCTTTAATAGAGCTTTTTTTTTCGCCAGAAAGGCTGTATCGGGAACACCGCGATGCATTCGGGCTCGCGGAGGAGATCTTTTGGAAGCAATACCGCCTGCCCAAGATCGTGGTGCGGTGGTTGTGCGACGAACTTCGCGAGGAACCGGAGGTGGGGAGAGTGCGTACCTCGTGGACGGTCATGACTGTGGAGCTTCAAGTGTTGTGTGCACTGCGCTTCTACGGCACGGGGAGCTTCCAAGGCATGGTGGCGAGCGACGAACACGTAGTGCGGGACCAAACGACAGTCAGCGTTGCGGTCCGCGCCGTGTCCGTCGCTATCGTGCGTCGTCTTGGGGTCCAGCGTGGCTGGATCCACTTCCCCGAGACGTCGAGCGAGAGGTTCGACGCGGAGAAGGGCTTCAGGCTGTTCGGCAGGATACCCGGCGTCATCAGTTGCGTGGACGGGACCATGGTCTCCATCGTCGGCCCGTCCAAGAACGACCCCACCGTCACGAAGGCGGCGTACTGGTGCCGCAAGTACTTCTACGCCCTCAACGTGATGGTGGTAAGTACACTCATGTTACGTTGCTAAAACGCGCCCCAAATCTCTAGAAAAAAAAAAAAAAACGTATTGCCGATACGGTTTAAGTATGCCGTTTTATGACTGCGGGCTGTGGGGTCTCACGACTGCGCGAGCGTGTGCTCTACGTAGCATGTGAGCTTCCGTAAAAAAAAAAACATTTTTGTTTTAAGGTAGTTAGTTGTACCTTGCATCCAGGAAGGTGTGTTGACATGCATGTGTCAGACAAACTAACTTAAAAGGTTCTGAAATTGCGACTGCTTTGTGAACCATAAGTACAATCTACTACTTGTGGATTCAGGTAATTACATGTCAATATCTCTCTCACTTTCAGGTGTGTGACGCCGACTGCCGGATAATGTGCATCTAGCCACGGTATCCCGGGTCGGTGCACGACTCCTTCGTGTGGCAATTTTCCTGGCTCCGAAACCAACTCGAGCAAGGGCAGGTGCCACGCGACGGCCGGTTCCTGCTTGGTGAGCATACTAAATTCATTCCTTACGCACACGGTGGCTCCCACTGCTTGAAAGCCACAGTACCACACGTACTGTGCTTGTTGTGAGCACACAGACACAGTTGCTGGAACTCCTTGAAGTGAGACAACACCCAAAGTTTGGCCATTAATCTCTGTTTATGTCCACATAACTCTCACACTCTGCAGGCTACGAAAGCCACACTAGACCAATCTCACGACAGTGATAGACTATACAAGGCATGCAACCGCAGTGCGAGTCGTTGTCCGGTTCGGCCCACTCACTGTTACTGTTTGCCGGTACCCTCTTGCTGGTTGGTTTTTGCATGAAGTTGGAGCTCTTTCGCCGATCCCTGAGGGCTCGCCTGGTCGCTTTGACGGTCGTCAGTTTGTACGGAATGGGATCAATTCCTCTTTGGCCACTTGGGGCTCGCCAAATCTGTCCTCGGGTCGTCTCTGTCCCACACACTGGATTCTTTTCCCTGACCCTTCTTCTTCGGTCTGCCTATATAGCTCCTCCTACTAGACCCTCCGTGTCCCAACAGGACCTGACTCCTTTCCAATCTAACCACCCCCTCTCTTTTCCCCATCTCCAACTCCACCGAGGATGAGGAAAGAGGTTCGTCGAACTGGCGCCTTATCCCCTTGCTTGCCAAAGACAAGGCCAGCGTGTTCTGCTCTGCCCGTGCCTAAGGTCACGGCCACACTCCCAAAAGTAACAGAGCTTTTATCTGTCGAATGCAAGGGCCTAATAATGCACTTGCATACAACACAGCACCCCTAAGGAATCGTGCACACATCCCATACAACCCACCAGGAAAACACATAGTTACATGATATAACAGGGAGTTTGCAGGCAAGCTGGTGCTAATTAATCATAATGTAAACTGATACTGTAGTGCAGAAATATTAACACACTTTTAAATCACACTTAAGTTACATTATAATTGACATAGTTGCACACAGCTGTTTTCTTGCCTTTTATTTTAAAAAGTAAAGAATGTAATATGTTCCATCCTCTACATGTGCAGGTGACAGCGGCTACCCCTTGGAGCCTTGGCTCATCACCCCTGTCCCCGGGAACCACGCGACCTCCACCGCTTGCGGCCGGTTTAATAAGGTGCATTCCTCGATCAGGTCTGTTGTGGAGCGCTGCATCGGGCTGTTGAAAAACAGATTCCTGTGTCTGCAATGCACCGGGCTCTGTATTACCACCCTTCAACAGCCACCGCCATTATTTCGGCATGTGCAGTGCTCCACTACATCTGCCTTGCATCGAGCGAGCCAGAACCGGAGTCAGACTCCGACCCTGAAGAGTCAGAGTTGGAGTCCGAGCCGAGCTCGGACGGTTCTGAGCCGAGCTCGGAGAGGTCAGCGTCGGCTCCCGAGAGGCTGGCTCCTGCCGGCCCTCCGGTCGGCCTTCCGGTCGGCCTCTCGGACAGGGGGAAGGCTCTGAGGCAGCGCCTTGTCGCCCGGTTCGGAACCCGCCGCAGACGTGCCGGTGCGGAGCGCCACACGCAAGGGGTCCGCCGCCACGACGGTAGTCCTGACCACCAGGGACTCCGTCGGGAAGCCCCTCAGCGCCCTCGCTGCGGTGGTGCCCAGCACGGACGCCGCCAGCGACAGGGAACCTCTCGCCACCACGACTGAGGTCCTGACCACCAAGGACCCCGTCACATTCTTGCCCTCAGTGAAGCCCTCCCCGTGGAAGCCGTAAAGTGCACACTTCGCTTCCTGCTCCACAGTCATGGCCGTCCACAAGCTACATACTCTCTTTAGCTCCTACACCTTGTGAAGTTCGTCGCACAGCCAGCGTGCTGCCTCCGGATACGTGTCGAGTGCATCGCGGTGAAATCGATACAGCCTTTTTTTTATTTTTATGAGCAGAAGGCACGAGACGCAGTCGACCGTGACAGAAAAGGTTCGGAGGTTTAGTTGCCAGACCAACAGGTCATCTGGATTGCCCCTGCAAAGAACTCAGAAGTAATTTAGACTACCTCTAGAAAGAAATGCTTGCTTTTGCAGAGATTGCTTTCTTAGTTGCTGATTGAACCAGGGATATTGTTGTCATGGACATTGTTTCATTTTACAAATGCTTCAAAGCGTCTTGCCTTCTGCTCCATTTTATTATCTCTCTTATGGTACTTCATCAAAGTTAGGTGATTGTGTTATCTCAAGACAGTGCACATGTAGTTTGTTTTGAAAATTGCTTTATTTCTTAAAGAAAAACCTGTGACTTCATGAATAAAAGTGTGATAACATGGAATGTAATATTTCATTCTTGGAAGTAAAACTGAGCATCGACTGGAACCATGTAAGCAATTGGGCAATCTTAAGTATATATCACAGATATCTTGTTGAACACTCTGGTCTTATTTGAGCACAATAGTTAAATTTCGAAAGGAAAAATATATATATATATATTCTCTGACTAGCATACCACCATATAAACACTGGACCACTTTGAAAGAATTATCACAGATGTTGAGCCGAACATTCTTATTTGAGCACAGCAATAGCAAGTTCTCGAAAGATAAAAAAATTGTCTCTGACTAAAGCAGCCGTCACTCGCGCGCTCCCCGTTGGTTCCGCCGACCCCTCCGCTGCCCCCCGCACACCCGGCTCCTCGTGGTTCGACATTTTGGTTTGAAGAAGGCGCGTAGCGCACATCCCGCATAATATTGGAACAACTTTCTCTCCAATTAATTCTTAAATGTATTGCAAAAGGGTACAAAAAAGCGGTTTGTTTTAACAACGCCCAAAAGGTTTTGATTGTTTTTCAATACTTTTACCTGTACTAGAACAGATGCGACGGCCAGCGACGCACAGGATTGGTTGCCGTTCCTTCGCTAAACGCAGGAACTGCTCCCCGCGTCGTAGTAAATCCTACCCCGTATCCCGCGCGTAGGGACGCCTCAGGGAATGCGTAGCTACTTCCGCTCGTCGGTGGTTGGCTCCGGACGTCGCTGAAACGGGTGACGGGTGTCAAGTTTGCGATGACGTAGCGGCGTCAAAGTGGGCAGAGCCGCCACGTGAGTGTTGCTAGGATACGCTCCTCCTTTGCATTACGTCACTTCCATGTACCTTTTCTCAAATGTCCAACCTAGCGATCCAGAGAGCATTTTTCCACGGTCGTTCGCAACGGCGTCTTCTTCTTCCTCGATGCCATGCGATCGCTTAGGAAAAGTCGATTTGACCATTCGTTTTATACGAGTTTAGCGGAGTGTGTATAGCCATTTCCGTCCGAAGTGCACTCGGGCGTGCGTATAGCTTTACTCTTTATATAAAGCTCAAATTCCGAGGTGGCAATCTTGGATGGCTATGAAACGGTTCACAAGCCGAGGTGGCTATCTTGCATGGCTGTGAAACGGTTCACAAATCCTGAAAATGAATGTAATTCATGACATCGAAAATCAGGGAAAGTGTGTACCCGTCCTTTGTTTTTTCCCCCTTTTGAAATTTGCGTTTTTCGGGCAAAAGGGACATCCGTTTACAAACGGGACCACATGCGCCGTAAGCATGTTTCAAAGAAACGCCCTCGATGTCTGAACCTTTCGGGACGACCGTATACACTTTAATTCACAAAACCTATGTGACTCCGTTGAAGCTAGAGAGCAAGCATGCAAGCTACGACAGACAGCCCTGGCTTCCACGGACGAACGCGAGTAGCAGACATATCTGAACTACGCTCGCGGATGCTTTTTGTCTGCACGCTTCATGAAACAATTATAATGAGGTGCGACACAGCGGTAAGGCCAATAGCCCATGCAAGATAGAAAGGTATAAACTTTCTAGCCCAAACCTCTCGGACCGAGTCAGGAGCATTTTAGTATTGCAGCGCGAGATACCGACAATGAGCGCATCGCTCTAAAGAATGCTTCGGCTGCATATGCAGTTAAACCTTCAGCATGTTATGCAAAGCACTCGTAAATCACTCGCCGTACTTCAGTTCTACTCACCTGCCATGTAGAGTACTTTCACGTCGTTATACGAACCTTTCTTTCGCGCGTATCCGGTCCAGTAGACCTGGTACATCTTGTCGTCTTCAACTACACCCCTAAAGTCCCTTACATCGTCGGAGCTCACAACAGGCTGGGTCTTGTCGAGTAGAAATTCTACTAAAACATAAGACATCGTAAAGCCCGGGCAGGATCGACAGGTTGGAGCAAGCGGGCAAACAAAACGAGTCGAGAGCGATCGTTCATGGAAGCTCGGTGAAGTCTCTATGGGCGAAGCGAAAGTGGCGTGTTCGGCGTTTCGGCGGGCTTCTGATCAAGGTTGTCGGCCGGTTGCGTGTCCTATCTCTAACATCAGCGGTTTTATGGGCTCACGTCCCGAAATCGTTTTCTCGTGCATAGATTATTTTTTGTATTCATAGATTTGACGAAATAGTGGTATCCGAACGAACTTTACGTCCTTTGACCGTACTTCTGTCTGCACGTCAAAGCTTTTTGACGTACGACAATCGATGTACAATCAGAATCGCCACCAAGACATCTTGATGGCATTTCGCGGTGGCCGACTGCCACCAGGAAACCATCAGAAAGCCGACAAGCGGAGTCTGACCGGAGTTCGACTGTCGGTCAGACTAACTTGTTGGCCATTCAGACATGCTTGACGTACAATCAGGCACAGTCAGCGGTCCATTAGAAAACACTGACTGCCAAGCAGGGTTACATTGATGGATTTTTCCTTCGGGTGTCGTGGCAAGGAAAACTTGGGCAGAATCCGAGGCCAAGGCGATTACATTTTGCACTGAGAAGTAGAGTGCCGTTTACACACTTGCAACCAAGTAAGACCGAGAGAGACAGGACCGGTTTTTAAGCCTCTTGTGACGGCGGAGGACCGGATGCGCAGCTGCGGAGCTGGTCCTCCGCCGTCGCAAGAGGCTTTTAAAAGCCGTCTTGTCTCTCTCCGTCCTACTCGGTTGCTTGTTTTAACGGCGCTTTATAAACAAAAAGTACTGTCCGCGGCGTATAAACTAAAGGGGAGTGGGTTTTTTTTTTTTTTTTATTACTGGTGAAGGTCTTTTTCCTGAGATAAAGCACGCCCGACATAAACTTCTAAAGTAAACCCTGCAGCAAAACGCGTAATTTAAACTACGTTACAAAAAGTTAGCTATCCGCGGTAAAACATACCAGTACAATCACGACGATGACATAGTATGCGAGAATGCTAAACAGCAATAACAAGAAAGCGAAACTAGAAGGTCAAACTCTTTGGAACATGTTTTTGTTACAGTTAACTGTAGGAGTGTCAAAAATTAAAAGGACGACCTTGTTTTCCTCTTTTCTACTACAAATTGTTGTTTGTGAGACTTTCAATTATAAACATTTTTTTTTATTTGTATACCTATAGGTTAAGTCAGAGCTTTCGATCAGAATTAAAACGTAACGCGCAAAATCTAGAATCCCTGGCTTCATTAACTAGAAACGATCCCGCTTATTCTACCCGTAATAGTGAATACTGGAAGGTGGATACATGTAGAACTAATTACAGAACCCAAATTCTGAAATACTTGCTTCCCAAAACTCTGAACAATCCTATTGAGTATAAAATTGATCTGATTAATACTACATTATACAATTTAAGATCAATGTGTTTTTAGTTATTTAAGGCTCTGCTTGGCTAAGATGGTGTTTACATGTTTCAACATGAAATATATATTGTGTGAATTTTAAGGAGGTGAATATTCTTGGTTTTGTTTCCTTGTTCTTTTTTTTTTTGTGTGTGTGTGTCCTTGATGTAGCATGTTTGCGGTCGAAATTTCACTATGATACGCGTTTTTATAAACCCTTTAGACATTTACGTTCTCTGACAAAGCTGTTTTTGGAGTGTTTTCGTTCCCTTTCTGATATTGTTTGTTTGCCGCGTAAAGGAACTAAGTTCAGGTTTTAAAAATCTCTGGATCTTTTATTTTGCAACATGCTTTCTCTGAAATGTTTGTATAAAGGCCTGTTCACACATGGAGCGGAGCGCTACAAGCCTAGCGCTGACCTCGCGCTAAGCGCGTGCTGGCGGGGGCGTTCACCAGCTTTGTGTCGCACCGTCAATACTGTTGTTCATGGCAGACAATAAGTAGCAGACGACACGTGAGAAGCGCTGCATTAGCGCTTCGCTGCATGTGTGAACCGGCCTTAATTTTCATTGCTGCCACTGTAAGGGGGCCGAGGGCTCGTCAAGCTGCCTGTGGTTAGCTTTTCCCCTCGGTCTCCGCCATCAATGAATCGAAATAAAAGGATTTATTATTATGATTATCATAAATGCTCATGTTGTTTTCGGTACGGAATCCTGGTTTGATGCTTCCATAATGAAATGTTTCCGCCTAACTACGAGGTCTACCGCAAAGATAGAAACTCAAAAAGAGGGGGCGTATTTTTACTTGTCTCGAAAAATATGCAAAGCACGGCTCTTGAATTCAGAGACTGCGTGAGCGAATCTGTATGGTGCAAGATACACCTTCAAGGTCATAACTTCTTAAGAGTAGTCTCATTTTAGAGGCCGCCAGGTAGCAGTTAATTGAATCCCCTTTTGTGTCTTTCCAATGCGTTGTCTACAATAACACTTGACGACGTGATACTTGGCGGTGACTTCAATATTCCAGATATTGAATGGGTGCATTATTTACCGCTTCTACAGAATTCGTCGTGACTGTATAAATCTTTCGACGAACTTGTAAACGCCCATGAGTTACAACCATTCGTGTCGCTTCCAATGAGAACATCAGGTAAATCAATATTATATCTGTTTCTTAACACTACCCGTTTGCAATCTCGTCGGTCATTACACTTTTTGGTATCAGTGACCATGAAGCTGCCGTTGCATACGTCACAAGCCAACACGCTGTTACTGATGATCCCTGTCCCCACAAAAAAAAAGTTTTTATTTTTATCAAGGAGGTTTTGACAGCGTATCTTTCGATCTCTTAGTTTATCCAACGGAGTTTGAATGTGCTTGACATTGAAGAATTATGAAAAATAATTAGGAATAAACTTTCTTTGCTTATCGCTAAATATATTTCTTCTAAGATGGTGTCGGGAAGGCGCAGAAATGACAAACCGTGGGTGACAGAAGGACTGGGATGTCTTCTTAACAACATAAGAAACGTAGGTTTTTTTTATAAAACATAAACAAACGAAAAACCCGGCCACTAAAATTGAGCTTCGAAGTCTCTGCAATATCTTTAAAGCTAAAGTGAAAGAAGCGAAGCAACAATACTATTCGACGCTACGGTCAAAGATGCTTAACAACAAAATGGAACTGTGATAAATTGTTAAAAATTAGTAAGAGTGGATCTGTACGCCTCTCTGAAATTCTTAGCAAGGATGAACTGAATTCTGATAATTTTATGAAGCCTGTTTGTTTCAATAATTTATTTTCAGTCCGTTTTCTCGACAACAACCGAATTTGTTGCACCACAATCTTTCGAGACTATAGTCTGTTGCAACTCAAGAAGGTAGGGCTAGGGTAAGATGGGCCGGGGAGGAGGAACCAGACGGAACGCTGGAGAAGAGAGAGGGAAACCCCCTCCTCTCTTTAGCGTCCGGTCTTCTTCCTCCCACCTGGACCATCTTACCCTCGCCTTACCTTCTTGAGTTGCAACGGGCTATAATTTTGATGTAATGCCGGAGTTTGTTATTGGGAGTGATGGAGTACACAAACTACTACGCAATCTTAAACCTCGTTCAACCACGGGGCCCGACGGCATAGCCAATGATGTCCTAAAGATGTCTGCTGCAGCAATTTCGCCTTTTCAGGTTATTATTTTCAACAAATCGCTCTTTTTTAGCAGTCTGCCATTGAATTGTAAAAGTACAAATGTTGTGCCTATTCATAAGTCAGGCCAAAAAAAGAAAAGCGAGGTTTCTAATTACAGTTTTATTTCCCTAACTTGTGTTTGTTCTAAATTACTAGAGCATGTATTATATACAAATATCAATCATTTCTTTTCCAAGTTCCAGCACGGTTTCCGGTCTCGTTTATCGTGCACCACGCAGCTGATAGAATTCGTACATGATCTTTCACTTTCACTAGATAAAAATGTTCAGGTTAAATGCTTGCTTCTTGAATTTCAAAAAAACATTCGATAAGGTACCTCACTCACTTCTCATGCACAAACTTTTGTTCCTTGGCCTCCACGATTATGTTCTTGGGTGGATATATAATTACTTATCCAATCGTACAAAATGTGTAGTCATTGGCGGTCAAACTTCTCCGTATGCTGATGTAACTTCGGGTGTCCCCCAAGGGTCCGTACTTGGGTCCACTTCTCTTTTGGATATATATAAACGACATAACGCAAAATTTGAAGAGCAGCTTCCTTTATATGCTGTGTCTGACTGTGTTATTGATGGACAGGTTGAAAGCGAGGATGATTCTATTTCACTTCAGTCAGACTTCGAAAAAGTAAAGAATCGGTGTGACAAATGAGAAATGTTCTTAAATATCAGTAAATGCATTGCAAGTCACCAGAAAAAAGAGGCCATTTCAATTGAGAGACCAGCTGAACGGTGTCTTCCCCCAGGAAGGAACAGATGTCAAATATTTAGGAGTTTATTTTAGTAGCGATCTATCCTGGGGTGCTATTCTGGTCACAAACGGTCACGTTCGTGTTTCTCGAAAACTCCTCCCCCCTACGAACCGCGCGCTCCTATTGGCCACAGCCCGCGTGATAATTCCACGCGGTTCCCATGGGGACGTTCGCGAAACAGGAAAGCAACTGTTTGCCGTAACTGTCACTCTTCGAGCTCGGACCGTGACGACAAAGTGACGTATGACCACGTCCGACCTACGTAGCACATAGCGGAAGTCGCATAACTAGATTAACTGCGGTATTACTCGACACACCCTACTCTCTGTTTCACTATGAGTGCGAGCTAGTGCGGGTGTAGGAGCTACAAGAACGTGCTTCAACGTCCCTGTCGAGCAGGCGCGCTTGCGCAGTGCAAACCAACTTTCGTGCAAGCATCGTTTGGGGTGATGTGCTCGTGATTTTAACTTCTGCGTCTATTGCACGAAGGGGAACAAGCTTTGGGCAGGATTCTAGAGCGTAGAAAATGGCGGCGGTGCTTGTTGCGCAACGATGGCTCGATTAACGCGTACAATGACGGGTTTTCCGCGAGCACCCGGTAGCCCTCGCGATGCACGACGACTGTTTCTGACGACAATACCGCTTGTCGAAAAGCACCGTGTGGTCACAGTGTGACCAGCTGCGCGACGAGAGACGGTGACGATGAGAGATGATGATCGTCGAGCAGCAGCAGACTAATTGAATCGCACTGAGATTTTTCGCAGCGGGGAACTACAAGAGCGCGGTTGCCACCGATGATCACATAGCTAATGCCCAGTGGATGGTGATCAGAGCCGTGACGGCCGTCGCGAGTGTCGCTGTCAACCGGCTGAGAAGAGACGGCTGGGTCGACAAAACCCCGGACCGAGGCAGCTGAGGCATGTGCGAAAGAAGGCTTTTGTCGCCACCACGACAAGCACACCGACGTCGTGGGGTGCGTTGACGGAACCTAGAATCTAAGAGAACCTTCGTCACCATCATCATCGGTCTGAAGGAGATCGTCACCGTTCTGAAGGACTCCAACACTTTTCCGCAAACACCACTTTGTCATTAACAACTTGGTGGTAAGTTGACGTTAAAATTTCAGGGTTTCTACCGCTTGGAAGTTAGTGCACGCTTAGTACGTGTGTCTTCAGTTGACCATTTGTTGCGGTTTGTAGCTACTGTCAATCACGCAATAAAATCTGGATGGGTTGCTGATGGCATTTTATTGTATCAACTAGATATTTTACCTTCTCACGCCAAGCTTCTGGAATTGCATGTCAGTCATCGGACAGTCATAAGAAACACTTTTCGATGCCCTGCAATGAACTACGCACAGTGTGTCCTAAAATGGATCATTAGTTGTTTAGACAGCAGGAGTTTAGTCTGACGGAGCATGGTAACATTGTTACCCACTGTAGACGAGAAATTTAGCCAGTGCAATCTTGTGGCTGGTCGTCATCTCCATGACCAAGAAAAATAATAAAGATACAATTGTCCTACATTCAACACCCGTGTGTTTAATGTAAAGGTTATCATACAAATGAAATAGATTGTCGTTTCAAAAGTGACAGTAACTCGTTGAAATTATAGAGTAGTGTGAGCTGCATTTTTTTTTTTTTAATTTGCCTGTAATGCAGAGCAGATACGCACTGTTGAAGCAGAGTAGATGTGTGAAGGAAAAACGAGCATATGTACTAAAGAAAGAACCGCTACGTAACGTGAAAAATGTCACCAACTATCTTGCCATTGTGGTACGAGTTTAGTGGCTCTGCACATGCTTATGGCAGCCTGTGAATGTAGGATGCTCCCCTTATGGTATCATCCAGTGGCAAAGCCAGGGGGGGGGGGGGGGACTTATCTTCGCCCTTCCTCCCCAAATCCGGCGGGCCCTAGAATATACACACAAATTTCGACACCCCCCCCCCCCCCCCCCCGCTCCCCAAGTCATAAACATCCCAGCCACCTCAACCCCCCTCCACCATCACGAACCAGCGCAAGTAGACAGTTATTCAAAATCCAAACACACAAAAAAATACACTCACACAGCGCTGAACTATCAACTGAATTGTATTTCAAACTTCCTCTTCTTCGACCCCAAGGAATAGGTTGCCAAGGAAGAAAAGGGGAAAGACAAGGCAAATGGGGGAAGGCAAAAGAAAAAGAAAAGGAAAACCCTCCACCCTCACCCCCTTAAAAGTTCCTGGCTACGCCACTACTATCAACAGCACTCAATTGATAGTCAACATTATCATGATAAGCGAAATTTTCTTTATTTTATGCACCATATAGGCAGTGTTTCTGTCTTTATATGCGTGCAGGCAAATCACACACTGTAGAAAACACTTGTGTGAAGCCTGCGTTCACAATGCAGTCCCCGTCAAACGTTCAAGGCATTAACGAATTCCACAAATTAAATTTTCAACGAAACGCATTAGTTTTGCAAAACGCTGGCAAACTTACGTTGCGTTTTACATCATTCACCTTTGTCGTCCGATGAATCAGCCGTCAGCACTACACAAACCTCAATGAGCTTGTGGTTTGTTTTCTTGCCGTTGGGGCGATCGCTAACGGTCGTGGCGGCGGCACAATTCTTTCTCAGACCGTTGGCTGCTTCCTCCGTGCTCGCGGAAACGTGGTTTCCTTTGTGTAAAAGGGAGGTTTTGAATCTTGATGCATGGCAACGCTGAATGAAGGTCTATTACTGTCTTCATAATCTCAGCAAGGCTACCGTACGAGCCACAACACCACCACCACTTTCAAGCTTCATAACACCGGCACAAATAGAAGCCAAGTCTCGCATCTCGCCAAGTGTTTTATCAGAGACGTTAAACGCCAGCTCACTGTGCTCTGCGACCCGGTCCTGCCGCCGAACGGGCTCATCCAACAGCACGAAAGCATTCGTGAGCGCGTTGACCGAGTGACCGATCGCATGTCAAACCCCAGCCGCGGTCGATCCGACGAGCGTCGCGGCCATGTTCTTTCGAGTTTAACTCGCCAAGGGTTAAGCTAAATAACTAAATAAGCGTAGCTTATTTAGTGGCACTAGGGTACGGTTGTCGAGTTAAAACAATGCAAATAGTCCCGTGCATTCTTGATCTTACGTCATTTTGTCGTCACAACCCGAACTCGAAAAATGACTGTTAGCGGCAAACAGAGGCTTTCTAGTTTCACGAACGTTTCCATGGCAAAAAGCGTTGAATCGTCACGCGCAATGAAGCCAATGGGATAGCGAGGTACCTATGTAGGGACGTGTAAAAACGTAGGAGCCGTTTTCTTTCCTTTCTTCTTTTTTTCTTTTTTTTGCACGATCTTTTTTGCAAATATAAAAATAAGTAAAAAAGACTGCCCGAGATTATGCGGTCGCGTCCATTTCTTCAGCGCCGAAAGAGAAGAGCATGGCTTATGGGGAATACCGTCGTAATCACTGCGGTAAGCAAAGGGAGCAAAGCATTATTAAAACTGCACGAAGAAACTTTCCTGCATCATCCACCGCATGTTCACAACCGGTGCACTCTGCGTCGATCTCATGACTAGTCATATATTACCACAGAGTCGTCGTCAGCTCGGTATCCATTTGGCGTCTCCTTCACAGGCGAACAGGAAATTTCATTTGCAGCTTATGTTCACGGCGGCTTCACAAAGGATGGTCGGTGTCGCAGCGTACCTTCACATAATATTTTCTTCTCGTAATTCCATCCGTATCGTGCAGAAACAGGGAAAGCAACCACGCAAGCGAGACACAAACACCACAAGGTCGTTACCGCGGTTTTCGCCATGTTTGTTTTCAAAGACCGTAGCGAAAGACTTCGAGAAAAAAAAGCTGAGATATCTTAGCTAAATTTACTTTACGTCATAATTATTGAAATAATATTTCGTATTTTATAAAAGGATAATATTATTTTTCTCTGTTTCCTTCCATTTTCCGGAAGGTAGCCTTCTCTCCGTTATTCGCTCGTTCTAAGTCCCGGAGGAAAGGAAGAAGATAACAAAAAGAACAGGGGGAAATGCAGGGATTTCTTCGCCCCAACTGGGTGGACACGTCACCGCGACGTAGGGCATCGTCAGATTCTAGCTGACCGCGTGCGTGAACCCGAACGTTGGGGCGGAGCCTCAAACAAGAATCATTCTAGTTTGAGGCTCCGCCCCTTCTTTCTCGATACGTCACAACTCGAAAGGTTCCGTTTGCGACCAGAATAGCATCCTTGGTCTAAACAAGTGAATAAAATAACAAGTAAGGCGAACAGCGTTTTTAATTTAGTCAAACAAAATTTTAAAAATGTCCCTGCTAATATTAAAGAGCTCTTATACGTCAGCAATGTTAAGCCGATCTTATAGGGTATGCATGGCCAGTGTGGGACCCGTATTACCTACATTTAACATCAAACTAGAACCCGTGCAAATGAGAGCAGCTCGTTTTGTAACAAATAATTACGAATTTCGCTCGAGAGTAACAAAGTTAAAAAAAAGAACTGAAATAGAAACGATTAGATTTGCGAAGAAAATATCTTCGAATAATTCTTCTCACAGATGTTTACTTTGAACAAACAGGTGTAATAAAGAATAACTATTTCCATTATTCAGACTGCCTCGTTTTTGCTTAAAATAGATTAAAAAAAAAAGTTTAATTGTTTGTTATTTTCTTTTTCTTTTGGCGGGGGGGGGGGGGGCAGAATGGGGAGGGGGGAGAGGTGGATAAGAATATTCTTCCACGTGAACGAAGCAACTGAACGTCCTCGCAAGCCACCACCGCACAAGCCGGGCCCCGACAGTTGCTTGCTAGCGCCTCCCGGTCCCCCGGTCAACCCTTTGATTTTCCCGTCACGTCCCTGGAGTTTCCCTGCACTACATGTTTGGGGCAGTCGTTCCGAGGTTCCCACAACAGGAGAACGAGGCACGCTCGGTCGCTTTACGAGGTTAACCTTCTCTAATGTAACAGGTACACTGGGAGCAGCCATTAGAAATTGTTTCGGGCAGCGCGCCGGCGCTATCACCTCCCCCACATTAAATTTCCTTTTTCGGGGCACTATAAGGAAAGTTACGACGGGCGCCGAACGCCAGTGAATGCGCGCGATTTTTAGAGAGAAGGCCCCCGTTTTTAATGGGCGCCCGCTAACGCGACCTTACTCCGGTCGCGGATAAGAGCTTACGGCGCGTATGAACGCTGTAATGAAAATTTTATGGGCCCGAATTCGGCGCTAGTTATAGCGGCCGCGCACACTCCGAAAAGCCCCGCCGAGAACGCTGCCCACAGTGAGAAGCGGTAATGTGTTTCACTTCGTCGAAGACGACTAAACTGAGTAAACATTGACGATCAAACTGCCCGAAACGATGAGCGGCTCAAGCTATATGCCATCGGTTTCTTTTCTTTTTTTCTTTTTTTTGCTTGTAGTTGTTAGCATGTTTTGTTTTTGACGCAAGATAAGTAGGTATAGCGAATTCGCTCCGTTATACATTATGATTTATAAAGCGATTTAGGAATGCGGACCACAGGCGTTTTTAATCGGTTATATGTTGTAGCCCACCATCATGACTCTGTTGAAGTTTCATACTCTCAAACTATTAAAGCTTAAAGTGGTTTTTTTTTTTCCTAGGCTCCGAAAGTTTTATAATAAAGGCAAACGTTTTGGAATGTTATTTATTTTTCTGTATTTTTGGGCGCGCAAATACATGCTCGAAATATTTTTTTTTTTAATCAAGTATTTTTGAAGTTCGGGGAAAAGCTTTCGGCAATTTTTGTTACGTATATTTATTTTAAAAAAAGTAATTTATAATGACATATTTTTCATTTCTCAATGGCAGACTTTTTGTCCTTATTTTTAGTTCACCCTCATGCCCCCTGCGGAAAAAGTTTCGACGCCATAACATTTTTTTTTTTATAATTACTGTATTTTTTCCGTACTTTGCTGTGTCCGCAATTTCTCATTTGCCTTCACAGTCCAGTTCCAACTTTTAACTCTGATTCCAGACGAAAGCATGCTTGTTTTGAGACAAGAATTCCACCTATCCCCGGAATGAAATTACATTTCTGTCTGCGTACCTGACCGCCACAAGCTACAAAGGAACCAAGAAAATCAAAACAAACGAAATAAAGGTAGCGTATAAATTTCTTATAACTCGTTTCAAGCTTCGCATCGCCGCAAAAATGTGGAACTCACGCGTATCTAGAATGATGGCCTTTTTTTACAATTGCCTCCTTTTTCAATTTTTTTTCCTACATATCTTTGCTTATATAAAAGCGTGTCACGTCATTACGCCAGTTTAAATAATGTCGGGAACGCGAGCCTTGGCACGCCTGCTCCAACACTTCCAAAAATGTAAATTAAATTCAGGTATTTTCTTACTTGTACCGCAGGTATGCGGCGTCAGAATTACGTACAAAGGATATCGTTAACTCTTTATTTTTTTTTCTGCGGCAGCCCGTTGAAATATGATCATTTGGAACAAAACCCAACGGGAACATTCTTTGGATCATATTTCCACTTGCTTCGAGAGTTCAGGGAACAAAACGACACGTTCAACGCGATGCCCAGAGAGCTTCAAACGGCAGCTTAGCGCTTTATAACTTTTCAAAAGAGTGGACGCGATGTCCACGGCACTGGACAGTCCTCCCGTTTCCCGAATGATCCTGCAAAAAGTACCACCACACTTGCACGCTCGGAAAATTCTGGTGCACAGAAACGAAAAAGTTTGTAAACACACTCGGTACCGCAGAGCCTATCTAACTTAGTAAGCTATAATACACTTCCAGTTACATTTCAATATATCAAAATCCGTATATTCATTCTTTTTTTTTTATACAGAAACACTAAGTTCCGACTTAAATTAGCGACTGTACAGGGCGATTTTGTAGATTCGGCGACGATGCCTAGTAACACCATACGCATACAATAGATAAGATCGACATGCAGCAGGCACTTTGTTCAGCTTTTTTCTCACGCAGTTCAGCGTTTACCCAGCGTAAGGTATGCACACTCGAATTTTCACGTCATTTGTCGAAGGTTCAATGAAATATGTTTTCGAAGTGTCGCAGAACCCCAAGTAACGGGGTTTAGTTCCATACTTCCATCGGTCTTGCGGGGTGTTGCGCCAAATCGGCTCATCTGCCGCCGATGACGGAAGAGGATCTAAATCTGAATATAAATAATATGTCCGCGGCCAAGGCCCATCTTAAAACAGCACGGAATTTGGCCAAGCATTGGGCAATGGCTGACGATGGCCATTCATCGGCCAATGCTTGGCCGATGGCTGATGGCCAGTGGCCGGCCAATGGTCAGAGAAAGGCCAGTCATTAGCCATTGGCTGGCCACTATTTCGTCACTGGCCAAAGGACCATTTCCAGCCAGTCGCCAATGATTGGCCAAATCTGTGCTGCTTGGGATGGGAATGAGGGTATTCGCTGGAGCGATATCTTGGCTAAATTTAACAAACTCAAAAACATGCTGCTGAAAATAATTAATTAGGTCATCTCTTTCAACGGTACACTCTTGATCTGGGGCCGTCAAACGTCACGGTCATAGCCGGGATCGACGTTCAAAGTTTTCAGGACTTAGCCGCGGACTGATCCGGCCCCGTCAAAATAGCCATGTACAACGTCGCGGCTGCAGTTGGCCCTCCCCTCTTTGATGGTCCGAAAGGCTGTATAGCTGGCTCTGTAGACGGCCCTGTAATTTTTGGCGGCCCGTTTGTGCAGGGCCGGCAAGAACGGGCCGGCTATGCGCATAATACCGGGGGAAAAAACACTCTGCTCTCCGCTAGATGGCGGCAGTTGAGGTCACCCAGCGTTCCCCGCGGGCGCAGCCAGCGGGCACGCATGCGCATAACGATAATTTCTCTTCTCGGTGTGCAAGGACGATGAGTTTCGAACGTACGAAGTACGAATCAGAAGCATCTGCGGGTGACATTTGTTTTTTTTTATTATGGTGATGTAAGCCCATGTTAGAGAATGCGCCGAAGCCGCGGGACAGTGAGTTAGTTCTTCAGGATGCCCACGTCGAAGGATACCAAAGGAATTCGAGGCGGGCGGTGTAACCATGAGGAAGCATGTGAATGCGATGGGTTCACACGGCGGGCCGTGTAACGGCCCGCTGATCTGGCGGCACGACCAGCACGACCACCACTACTGAGCCAACTTGGCTGGTGCCGTTACTGCGGGCACAGTCCTCTTCAGCATAACCGACTGGGTAATTATGTAGCTCACCGGCTAAGAACGGAGTAGAGTCAATTTCTGAATGAGTTCTTAACAAGTAACTTTTGTTTTCGCCAACAGAGGACAAGTGGGACTCTGTCCAGGACGATACAGGTACAGAATACAGACGATACAGGTACAACAGGATACATAATACAAAAAATACACAGTATTTTTGCATTCTAAGAAGCACGTTTGGAATCGCCTCTTTTCATCTTATTCGGATACCAGCTGGCGTCGCCGGTGGAAAGCGGAAAACAGGTTTACTTCGTTTCACCTTAGCATGGACTTACCATAACGGCTATATGCGCGGCCTCTTCACGTTTGACGCCGGCTCGGCTGTGCACAAGCACTCGTGGTGAGTGACAATTTTTAAAGTTATCGGGTCACATTGCAGCCCTTACGATTTGCCTATGGAAAGGTGTAGCAAAGAAAGCTAGCCGGCTATGCCTCGATGGTGGCCACCAGCATTTTACAGCGACAAGGTGTAAATAGTTTATAGGGGGTCCTCTTTTCTTGCCGAAGTGTCCGCCGATAGAGCACGGCCTATACAGCGCACTTATCAGTTTGCTCCCCCCCCCCCCCCCCTCCCCCCCCGGTCCGAGGTATATATTCGCGCGTCTCGGCCGGCGTCGACGATCGCGTCGAGCAAAGGAAGATGGCCGCACAAGAACATTTATACTAAAATTGATGATAAATGTAACATCTAGATTACACTAAGTTTGCCCTTGTGCGTGCACCCTCGTTTGCTCACGCGACCGTCGACGTCGGCCCAAAAATTATTTTTGTGTGAATGAGTTTGTAAGCTTTACTAATGTCAAACTGTTTTACAATATTTAACGCAGTTTAGCAAGGTCTTTACCCTGACTTGACCATTCTTTTAAATTCAGTAATTACAGAAAGTTAATTATTCAAAAATTTTGACACCATAATTATTTGAACGTCAAACTTTATGAATTTTCATATTAAACAAAATTAGCTTTTTATGTGCATTGTGTAGTTTTTGAGCAACGATTTAGCCGACGTTTTATGACGCAGCCTGTATGATATAACCATGGACCTGTAGATCCTGGCATGTGGACAGCCTCAGCTCGCCGGCCTGGTGGCGTCAAAATTTACTGTTTTGTTTCCACTATTCAAACCGCCACCATAGCTATAGGGTCTATCGATATGACGTCAGACTGCTTTTTAATGTTGAGTAACTACAAACAAGCATGGCCGCCGAAAGCAAATGCGGTTATCTAATTGGCGAATTTCTTTTGCTTTTTTTTGTTTTTCGTAGAGCATATGCATAAACGTTATGTTAGCGGTCATGTTTGTGATCGATGACCCAGCATCTGAATAGACTCTAACCTCCAGCGAGCTACTTTCTAAAAAAACAGCTGTTTGATCAATTTTAGAACGTAATTAAGGTACAAGACATGTTCTCTCTCCCTTATTCTCTTAATATAAAATGCTGAAAATTCTTAATCGCAGCAGCATCATGCCTTGACGACGGAGGCAACTGGCCTTCGGACGTGCCACGGAGACCCGTCTTGTGGCACGAAGCTCCGGCTGACAGCAACACACTTGTCTCGGATAGCGCACCTTCAACTGCGGCGGGTCCTAGTTCGCCAAGTGTGTCAAGTGAAAGCAACGACCATGCTTCCACCATTGTTTCAGCAAGTGAAAAAGTTTTTATACACTTTTCTATTTTGTTGATTGAATGTGGTATTTATTACAACAAAGCACCACCTGTATCTTCAGCTGTGCATCTAATTTAAAAAAATAAACGGATTGTTTACCTGCGGACCCACTGTTCTTTTAAATGTTTAGAAACCATCAACCTTGCTCTTAAAACAATTCCTGTATATTTACTTTCCCGTAGAGCACTCGGGAAGTCAATTTCTAGAGTATACAAATTGAGCTTGGCAATGCTTTTCCAATATATTTTGCGACTCAAAAATAAAGTTGCGACGTGACTATGTGCATGACGTCTCACAAAAAGAGGTCAGGTTCAGTGCCACGTCACAGCTTCATTTTTACGGTGAAAATGTCCTGTACTTATCAATCTCCTGGCCTCCTTCGTGGATCAAGTCCTGGACCCTCCTAGATACTCTGCGGGGGAGTGGACGACGGGACATTTTTATAGCCAGCAGAAAACGGGCCGCCTAGATGACGGGCCAGCTAGAAAACGGGCCAGCTAAAAAACGGGCCGGCAAGATTCAACTTGTCACGGCAAATTTTGGGGACACCTAAAAAGGGACGGCAAACGAGCTGGCAATTTTAGGTGGCCCTGAAATTTGCCGTGACAAGTTGGATCTCATTTGTCACGGCTATAGGTGGCTCCCTAGGTGGCCCCAGATTAAGAGTGTACACTATAAAAAAAAAAGCCCGTGAGTCTGCTTTCCCGCACAACACTGGAAGGGCCAATCACCGCAACTTACGGAGGCAGCTCAGCGAATGACAATGCCGAAATATATGTTTAGACCAAAAAATGCAGTCTGAGTTGTGACATTAAGCAATGCAAGCGTGACGTTTTGCATTGCTTAATGTCACAACTCAGACTGCGTTTTTTGGTCTAAACATATGTTTCGGCATTGTCATTCGCTGAGCTGGCTCCGTAAGTTGCGGTGATTGGCTCTTCCAGTGTTGTGCGTGAAAGTAGACGCACAAACCTTTTTTAGAGTGTATAGAGACTATACGGCCTAAAAGTCGCAGTTGTAAGGCCTATCTTTAAAGAAGGGAGTAAAAAAGACACGTTGAATTAGAGGCTTATTGTTATTTTATACGTGTTATCTAATCATGGAAACGATTATCTTCAATACAATGACGTCTTTATGTGGGAAGTATTCTTTACTGTGTGGTTCCAAGTACGGTTTTCGCCAAATACAGGCACTCAATCATTACTCCAAGACCTGTCCGAACACATCAATTTTGTGCCAACTTTTTTTCTAGACCTCAAAAAGGCATTCGATACGATTGACCACGAGTTGTTCGTACATAAATTGGAGCACCTGGGTTTCAGAGGCCCTTTCATCGACTTCCTGACTTGACTACTGTCAGGGCGTCAACAGCCAGTAAAGATTGCTGATAATAAGAGTAAGTTAGTGACACTTGGGTACTGTGTTCCCCAGTGATCTGTTTTACGGCCTCTCCTTTTCAACATCTACGTTAATGAAATTGGGAAGCTTCACTTTTCCTCGCGGGTATTTCAGTATGCCGACGATACCGCTTTGTATTTATCTGGAAATTACGAATTCGAAGCTACATCATCTTTTCAAAGTGACATATTCCACCTTATGGCGTAGCTCACTAGCAACCACATTTTACAGCGAATCTGTTTATGGCTATAGACAATTGCAAGCATGGCGCCACAAGTGGTGCCCCATGCTTGCAAGCGCGTGCAACGCGCGGGTGAGCGTAGCTTTGGCAAGCTCGTAATCGCACGGGCGTGCCTGCTCGAGCAGAGACATGGCGGCGGCCAGTCGCCCAGCTTGCAATCGTCTATAGGATTCCGTGGATTTTTCGTGCGCGGGACCAAAACACTCTACGCTCGCACCGCACCCACGCGCCGCACGTCCCGGCGTCTACAGTAGTAGCTGTTCTGAAGCAAAAGCCTAAAACAAATGGCATCTTGCACGCGCGTTCGTCAACGCTTTAGTTTGGTTATTTACTTCGAATCTTTTATACGGGGAAGGCGTGCGCGTGTGGCGTATACAACACCATTCCCTGCATTCTGCTCAAAGCTTGGGAATAATTTAGCAATTTTCATGTACGCAACTAAAAACTCTACGCTCGCACCGCCCTCTCTTTGTCGTCGTTCCAAGCGCTTGCGTGCGTAGTTTCCTTCCCTTCCGCTTTCCCGGGGTGGCGGTCCCGTCGCGCGTGTCTAGTCTCCTCCGGCTCCTCGGGGCGAAGGTAGCCGTCCACGCGGTCAGAAAGACAAGTTGCCGTTCTCCATTTTCAATTTACCCCCTCTTCTCTCGTCGTAATGGGGGGGCTGCTTATAGTCCGGACTTCGGAAGAGCAACGGCAGCAACGGCAACGAGAATGTCAGCGACGGCGGCGGGCAGCACGCGCGTGTGTACCTTTCGTCACGATGACCACCGATCAAGACAGTAATTGTGTTCGTACCTTTGTTCAAAATTCTGTGTCACATCTGTGTCATCTGCTAAACAGCTTCGCTGAATGGCTCGCAATTTTCGTAAACGTTGATAAAACAAAACTAACGTGCTTTCATAACCCGCACAAAATTAAAAAAAAAAAAAAATTCGGCCCCCTTAGTCCTTCACGTATCCACTTGTGAAAACTGCAGGTACGCACCGCTAGAATACGTGCCATCTACAAGGTATCTGGGCGTGCATTGCCACGAACATTTGTCACGGAAAGCGCACGTCCGACTACCTTACGAGACGCCAGGTAGTCGACATGTACTTATATCTACCGCCTTCGTTTTCTGACCGGTGCGCGCATAAGGCTTATCGGGCACTGGGGGAGTCTACACTACGATACGGTATAGCGGTTCATGGTTCCTGCTCGTATTATAAAAAACGAAAATTAGATATTATTCTGCGAAACACAGCAAGCAAAATTGCGTATAGAACTAAATTTGCTGAACTCAAAATTGACCTAAAGATGCAGTCACTACGGATCTTGCTAGTTGACAAATTGTATATCTATACCATATTAGTATAAAATTGCCACGAATACACGTTCAAGCATCCACTAAAAAAGGAAAAGGTCCCGATAAAAACAAGCGTTTCGTTGTACGGCTTTCTTACGTTCCACACAATTATAAAATTTTGCCAGATCAACCTCTGGATTTGCTGTGTACGTCGTTCTGTGTGTACGTCGTTCTGTGCAAGTTTTTGCATCTTGTATTTTTCAAAGTTTTAAACTTACAGAGTTTGTAACTTGTTGGGTTTTGTAACCTGTAATTTAGAACCTTTGATGTTATTGTTTTTTGTTTTTTTTTTTTTTTTTTTTTTGCCGGAAGCACGTTGTCATGTGTAACAGTAATAATATTCCTATCCATTGCAACAGTGTCCCGACCACAAGAACACACGCGGGCTTTTGGGAGCCTGGGTAACTTATGTGCTCGTATATTAAGTAATAAACTTATGTATGTACCAAAGAGCTTTCCCATTGAAATTTTAAGAAAATCACCTATAACTAGGGTTCCGCGTTTTCGGTTTTTATTTTTTCAAAATTCGGCGTACTTTTTCTGGTGTTTATTTTAAAATTCAATTTTTTTTTTCGGTGTATATTTATTTCCAAAAAAGTTTACCATTTTTTTTTTCGGTGAATATGAAAGAGACACCATCAGACACCGGATCAGATGATTCTTGTAGCTGTGATATTTGTGATTAGTCGAAGAATAACAGCACATATACATACATACATGGTCTTCGCTACAACTTCCGTCAGGACACGCCTTAAAATCGCCGAATTCGCGGGCACAATTTTCAGCGCGCTTCTTTTTCCTTCTCATTCTGACGACGTGACCGTCTGAGGTGATGGTCGTACAAAAAAAACAGCGGTATGGCAAAAAAAAAAAAAGATCCATTGTATTTATGTTTTTAACCACAGAGAAGTTTGAGAGAGGGTGTTAAGAAAGATATTAACGGCTTTTCTTGATGTCCTCTGAAGTGCACGAACCGAAAAACCTTATACTAGCCCACATCCGAAATTTGTTTTAGGACCGGGAACGACACACTAAGCCCGATCACAGAAAAGACACAGATGTCCCGCGAAGGCCAATCCAAGACCTCTTTTGTTGCTTGTTGAACCTTGAAAGAGGGCAATCACGAAGACGTCACACAATGTCGAACCTTGCAAAACCCTTTCTTTCTTTCTCTCTCCCATCCCTCCCCCACCCACCTCGACGAGGCCCTAAAAAGCTGGCCTTCTCGATTAAAACCGAATTTCCAAAAATGGATTCGGCGTACTTTTATCGGTTTTTATCGGTTTAAACCGAAAACTCTGAACCCTACGTGTAACTTCTGAATGAGATAACGGTTTGTTTTGTAACTTTGGCATCTAGTTCGTGCTGCTAGCGCTGCATTTGAATGGAGAATGAGCGTTCAGCAATACGTAGTTTATTTTTGGAGTAAAAAACAAATTGTGAATTTTTCGGTGGGAACATTTTGTATGTACAATGATACAGCGCGGCGGGATATAGGTTAAACACGGGTGCAGCGTTTGACTGGGACTGGTATTCAATCAGTATTTAGTGAACACGAGTTCCCGCCAAATGCTGACGCAGCTTTGGTCTACATTAACCGAACGCTGCGTCGGAAAAATACATGTAATGGCTGTTTCCCCGGCTGAAGAGAACCGTTAGGGACGTGACCCACCTCGCTCTCCCTTCCAATACTTCATCTTGATTCTCATGCCTAAACAAGTGACCGCTCCATAATGTTTTCGTTCCCTTCTCAAATACCCGTTGTTCTTTTGTTCTACGAACTGCTTGGTCACGTGGGTACCAGCATAGAGACATCACGCCACCCGAGAGTCCTCCTCACCGGGCAAAGGCCGTCACACCCCTTTGGCCAATGTACCAGCGCTGACTGGGCGCCAGGGCTGTGTCGTGCATCGCTCGGTCTAGTGATCTTATCAGTAGGCAGCGTTGCTACAACGTCGGGCATTGCGTCATTTATACTTTGCTCGCCGCTAAGCTGACGCGGCGGTGCAAGCTACGTGATGGCTTGACCAATCGATCGCCTGCCTTTCATCACCCGATTGCGCTTTCTCTTAGTGCGTATGTGAAGAGAGCGTGACAACGTGGAGCAAGACCGACGGTCGACTGGTCATAGGAACACGTTGCTTTCACAGCCCTGTCGATGTATCGGTGAACCGAATCAGGGTGTTGCCGAGGCTAACACAAATCCGGTTCGCCCTGTCGCCAGTTTCTCCTCATCATTAGCGCGAATTTCATCTAAGAATATACTCTCACTATCACCGTGTCGTTTCTTCTCAGCTTGCGAATAAAATGCTCTTTATCGAAGCAATACGCGGTGTTCCTGTCACAATGGCTTCAATGCTTGGACATATTAAGAAGCATCTTCCCACTCTAATGAACCAAGTCCATCGATGTCACAGTCTGAGGTAGCGAGCTTTACAGCGACTGCATCTTTGAGTTCCAGAAGGCGAGACAACATTAGATACTGGTTATTTAATCTCGTCTCCACGTCTTGCATCAGACGTAGTGTGTCCTTTCCCATCTTCTTTTGGCACTCCTCAAAACTTTTTCTGAGCTGATGAACTGTGCTTGTAATGTCCCACAATATGTCTCACTTTCTTGTACAGGCGATCAATGGCCGGCGAACGGGATCTCGCGTTGATAATCGCCAGTTGAAGCGTATGCGCGAAGCACGCTCTTTCAGTCCACGGAAGTCTCCTTACTGCAGCACGTATGTTGCGCCCGTTATACGTTACGATGAACTTCGCACATTCATCGGGTATCTCTCAGTCACGGCATATTTTATCCCGCATAGTTGCAATGTTCACAGCACCGTGACTGGTTGCCATATGTCAAGATTTCAATGTGAACCGTTTCATCAAAAATTTTGGAGTGAGAAGATGGCAGGTCAAGTTCACGTAACTTTCATTAGCGCGCGATGTCCACATGTCGCTTGTGAAGGCAACAGTGGTAGTGCCGCCTTCAAAGGCCCTGTTGAGCTCTGCTTTCACCTTCTTTCGGGTGTCGCCATACATCTGTGGCACAAGCACACGCGAGAGTGTAGAGAGCAGGATGGTAGGCGATAGTTGGGAACGGCTTCTGTCAGAAGTCCTTTGAAGCTGCGGTCTTTCACAATTCTGTAAGGCTGTAAATTAAGCGCCATTATGGCGGCCACCTTGTGATTCAGCGCTCGCACCTTCTTTTCTGGCAGAGGCTCCGTGCGACGCACGAAGTCCGTCAGTGTCGATTGATCTTTTCCTGGCTTTCCAGCGGTAATCCCACGATACTCTTTCAACAACGCAGGATGTACTTTGTGATGGTTGACAAGGGGCGTTGTCGTACCTGTGGGCGCTTTAAGCGTTGACTCGCATGCCGTACATTGCGCCATCGATGCCGTCACCCTCGCAAAGTATTTTAAAATAGCGCACCTCTCCCTTCGTTTTGGTGCCGTCTCCTGTTCGTTTCTCCGCTTCGCAGACGGTTTCCCGCAAACTCCTCCACCAGCCATAACACGGGTGGGCGAACACGAAAGTGAGCAGTTTAAAAAGTCAGGAGTCACAAGGGCACAGAAACTCTGATTACCGCTACCGACACCGACGTCACCAGTTTAGGTTGAATCCGCCATAGCGATATGTCGCTGCAATCGGCCTTACTTACCGAAACCGAAGCCGAAAGCAAAACTTACGCTTGCGAATACGTTCTTGAATATTGGATTGATTTCGAATATTGCTGTTACGAAGAAATATTCGAAAAATTACGAAGACTTAGTTTACGAATCGAATACGAATATTAAATGCATAATATTGTATTCGTATCCGAAATTTCGAATATACGCCCACCCCTAAGCTTTATTTTTCCACTGGGCGCCAAATATCGATATGTGCGGGCACGAAGGCGCACAGATGAGATCAATGAGGCGCACCCAGAGGTTACGGAGGCGATGGTACTTGCTTTTTCGAAGACCTCGGGAGAGGGGGGGAGGGGGGGGGGGGGGGGGGGGCTGCATCGCCGGAAGGGGCTTTGACCCCCCAGGAAATTTCGGGATGGGGGAGGGGGGGGGGGGGGGTTCGGCCCCCGTGCCCGGCCCCCGTAGTCGGCACTTATGATTGTGCATCGGCTCGCAGCGTTTTAGCTTTTATTTCAGTACCAAAAACAGGTCTCATTTTCTCATTCGAAAATTCAGAAAATCGCTCATAACTATTGAACCAGATATGGGAAAGCTCTGAAACTCTGGCACCTGGTGCAGAGCGTTGGCGCTGCATCTTAGGCAGAAACAGAACGTTCACCAAACAAATTTATTTTTACAAAAAAAAAAAAAAAATTTTTCGGACGTTGCTTATATATGTTAATTGGTCCAGGTGGAGTCCACCAGAAATAATGTACATATGTAGAGCAATTCCATCCGAAGATTAGGCAAAAAACAAAAAACAAGCAAACCTTGTTCAGTGGCAAGAAACGGCCAGCTAGCTTCTCCTCATGCATAGTCAATATGTGGGAAAGCTCACATCACAATCCAAACATTCGTCGCGTTGATAGTCCAGATACACAGGCAGGTAAAATGTCCACGTTGGCGGTTCGTTGCAAATATCAAATTTCAAGTTGTTCATAATAAACACACAAACGTATTTATGTCACACAAGAGGCTGGATCTTCGAAATGTCAAGACAGGGCCGCTCTCAAGTAACGCACGGCGGTACGACGTTCCGTTTGAACTGAAATTGGCTATGGATTGGAAAGCAACGAGACGTCAACTTGTTCGACACGCCATATTAAACAGCCAGAACTGCACCTTCCTTTTTCGGTTCTTTTTCCGAGAACGTGACGCGGTGCGTGAGTTCGTGCGTGCACGTGTGCGAGTGGGCGTATCTGAGTCCCTATAGGATTGAGCATCCTGCGAGGTTGAAACTGTACAAGGAGACGAAGTCAAGCAGATTCACTCGGGAAATGCTACCGGTTACCTGGATATTGAGTCTCCCTCCAAGGAACCGACTTTGCAATAACATGAAAACCTTGTCGACTTTCGTTAAAGTCAACTTGGGTTTACCTGAAGCGCTCGAACATAGAGCCATGTGACATTTCAATCCCCGGCCTGCCCCAAGTCCGCCCTTATCCGCTTTTCCCAACCGGGGTACCTCCAAAGCCTATGTCAGTTCGCAATTCGCACGGCGGTCAAATCGATATTCCCAAGCGCTTGTGTGCTACTTTCTGTTCTTTCAAAACTGAATCTGGAGAGCCAAACGTCCAGCTGCTTGAAGAGGATGTAGGAGTTTACCTCCGAGCGCACTGTCTGTCTTTCCTGTTCTTGTTCTACTGAAACACGTTTTTTATTAGTATTATTTTCGGGCCTTGTTCTCACGTTTCTATCCCATCTGATCTTATTACGCCGCCAAGCGAAACTCCAACCCATGTTTTCTTTTTGCTTTGGAGAGCAGAAACCAAAAGCTTCGCAGACCCTTTTACACCGGGGTGACGCGCGCAGATAAATATAAATATGAAAGCAGGAAGGGAGAAGAGACTATTTTATCGGTTTTACTTCCCTATAATTAGGCCGTAGACTTTTCGGTTTCAACCGAAAACACAAGGATAAACATCCGCCGGTGTCAGAAACACAAAGTCGGCAAAAACCTAAAAAAACAAACGAAAAACCATAAACATTCGTTGATTTCAAAAATGCAACATCGGTCCAAGCCGAAACACGCCGATTACTTGAAATTTTGCTTCAGCTAAAGCCGTTTTTGTCGAAACCTTCCCCTCTTCGACTAGTATTTTGTTCTACAAGACCGCTAATCGCCTTTTTTAGCATCCGCTCGGAGCAGAACAACAAAATACACCCTCACCGCCGATTTTCCTTATAAATCAACATTGGAAGACCTAAGGCCTGCCCGTAACAATTCCTCATAATTTTTGCACAAATTAATTAAAACACTTTTGTTCTTGTTTTGGGGGGATGTAGCGCGGATGCCATGGGAATCGCAACACCTTTTTCCGAACTTTCTGAAATGTTTGTCAACAAAACAAGTCACCGTAACATACCTTACAAGTATATGCAAAACTAAGAAGAAAAAACGTATAAAGGGGGAGACGAGAGCGCGCGGGGACGTGCAGAAGGCCGAGCTCTGGTTGGAATGATTAGTGGTTAAGCCTAACACTAGCAGCAACAACAAAAAAAGAAGTTCAGTCCACTGCTGTGGACTGACACCAAGTACGAATTTTAGTGCCTTATTTATTGAATACCTCATCACAGTTGCTTTTTCCGAGCAGCTTTTCCGTAAAACCGACGCAAAGTATTACTGTTTCACCAACTGTAAATTCAAACACTGCACCATCAATCGTGCGCACGCGGACATTAATTTCTCACTCCCCATTGAAGTCGAGAACTTCACTCGCTAAGTACTCACCTGGGGTGAAAATGAAGACGCCATCGACGAACTCAAGAACCGTCAGGATGCGACTGCTCTGTCGAGGGTTCTACGATATGGTTTGGGCAGTGACGAAGCAAACCAGCGCATAAAGTCCCCCTGACAACCTTCAGCCCAATTTACATTAAATGACAGCTCAGAAGTCTCCGTAAGCTGGTAACCGAAATGCCGGACTAAGAGTGGAAGGAAGCCAGATCAACTTACAAAACTCCCCAGACGTTCCTCAACAGGAGGTTACAACCTCTACGTTCACAGACACCGAAGTATACCGAGCGTCGCCGTTAAAGGGGTACTCCGCCGATTTCTTCATGGTCCCCGATTTGCTTGAAATTTTGCTAAACTCGCCAAACAACATCGCCAAAATAGTATCCCAAATATTAGGTCAAAATAATTTTTTTTCACGAAGTTATTGAATTTACAATTTTGGTCCTCACCGTGTTTTTCAAACTGAAAGTCTCTACTGGCAACAATGAAAAAGTGACGTCATTGGAAGTGCAGGGGTTCACTCTTTGGACTGTAGAATTTGTTCTCAACTGATTCGAAGCAGTTTCATCGTGTCAAATGAATGCCTTGGAAGCTCGCTCTAGTCCCCGCGCTCCAGCACGGAACAAATGATTGGCATATTCTATTTTTTAGACTGCTCGCCCGACTTGCAAGCTGAACTTCCACTGACGTCACGGCCCTGAAAAGGGCGGGTATATTTGAATGTCTGTTTTTGCATCATTTTCATTTGCCGATTTCGCAATAACTATTATGAATTTCACGATACTAAATAGCATACCAGAAAGGGTAAAGGCCTGGGAGTCAGAAAATATAGTTAGTTGAGGTAGCTCAAAAATCGGCGGAGTACCCCTTTAATAGAAACACAACATCGGAGCGTTTTTTTTGTTTTTTTTTCCATTTTGTTGTGACTTTGAGGATCGTGCGTCACTGACCGTCGTGCGGACGATTTTAAGCGTTCCTAGTGCGAGCTGCGCGCGCGCACGCGATGCGGGTGCGCGAGAGCTCTTCATTGGAGAGAATGGCTCCCAGTCTTTAATCTCAGACTTATCGGATGCCTGCGGCGCTAATATCCCAGGCCTGCTTCCTTACTGACAGGCAAACTTCGAACGAGGCCCTCGTCAAAGGGACACTATATATAGGTATACTGCTTGGAAGGAGAACCGATGTTACGCCGAAATTTCGAACCTCTCCAAGAACTGGCAAGCTCCCTTTCGGATAAGGGAAGTTCATCTCGCGTTCCCTCCCAGTTTCCACTATACCACGTCCGCGCAAGCGGCATACGCTCCCACCCCGTCGAGGACAGTGTTGGCGCCGAGGAAACACGTCCTCTCGCCAGTCTGCTTCTCCCCGCAGGAAGCGCGCGCGCAAACAAAGAACACAGCGGCAAAACGAACGCCAGAGAAAAAAGCGACGCGACAGGAGCACGCCCCCCCATGGGAATTAATTAAGCGTACGTATCGAGTTGCGAGTCTGGGTGCGCATAAAAGACGCGCAGTTTGGCGCGGCCCTTCGCGACGCCGCTCATTTTCGCGCGCACGTACGCCAGGAGCACGTGGTACCGGGCCAAAAGAAACGAAACAATAACGTCTCACTCTGCAAACACCCGCCGTCACCGTCGAGCTGTTGCAACCATGTCGTACCCGCAACCTCTCGCTCCCTCCGAGCCGTTCCGAAAATGCCCGCTCTTCCTTCACAAACGCTAAACCAATTAAGACCGCCTGCTAGTCGAAAAACAAAGAAGAGAAAAAGAAAAATCCAACACTCCGCCATTATAAAAAATAAAAACGCGATAAACCGGGTAAAATACGTTCTAGAACGAAGAGCGTCTGGGCCATCGGCTACGAAACAAACACGGCGCTGTCCCTTCGTAAATTAGAACCAAAAGGACTCGTTCTCAGCGGTGTGGCGATAGCAGTTCGTTAAACGAGCGAGTATCTAAGTGGCGCTTTGTTCCCAGGTGGCATCTACGTCCTGGCGATCGCTTCATTCTAAGCTAACGTAACTCGATTTGTACGCCCTCCTTTTATTTCGCTTCACCCGAAAAAAAAAAAAAAAAAGTTTTCGAAATTGCTTAAATTGAGCAATTCTCGTTCGTAATTTTATTATCCATGACTCGTTGTGTTGACACATTTTCTTTTTCTTTAACGAGAGTTTTCCTATGCAAAAAGTAGTTAACTAAGTAACCTAAACTCCAGCTGATGACTTGTTTAACGCCAAAAAAAAAAAAAAGGCTCCCAAATGCAAAAACAGCAGAAGTTCTATGGCGAACATGTAATGTTTGTACAGGCCACTAGGTTAAACGCTCATCATACGAGGGTTAAGACCAAAGCAATATGTCTGGCATGGTAAAAACTAGGGCTGAGCGTCGATTAAATGCTTTATAACCCGATTAATCCCCAGCCTTGATTCGATTAATTAATCGATTATTCCTATGCATTATTAATAAAAAGTCAAAATTAATATTTCTTGTGTGCCTCTGCTGGAGCCTGAATACGTGAAAACGGCACACCATAGAACTTGGATTATGAATCAAACTGTACCTAACAATAGATCAGACACTCGCACTGCGATTCTTACTTCAGCTGCATGAGGCAAAGGGGTTCGTTGATATTCTCTGGCAAGAGCGACCTCCTTTCATCGTACACAATAGTATCTGCTGCACTAAACGGGCACTAGAACAGCGTTGAAGTGGCCGGGACATGTGTAGCCTTTTGCATCCCCCCCCCCCCCCTTCCCCTTGTCTGGAGTTACAAATCTCAACCCTACAGTTTACTTTATTCCAAAATTTGACCTAAGGTTTACCCTTCATACAGGTGTACTCGTCCAGCTCTGCCTAATGAAAGCATTTAATTTCTCGTTTGGTTCGTAAAAATTTTACCGATTAAAAGCATTTAATCGCAATTAAATCAATATTCGATTAATCAATCCATTGCCTAGCTCCAGTAACAACGCCATCATGCTTGTACAAGAAAGCAAACAAAAACAGAGAAGTCGGGCAACATTGGGCATTTAATGCAATGTTTATACAAGTCACATAGCCTGCTGTCATTCTTTACACCACTCTAGACGAAAACACTGAAGTAAGCAGAACAATAGAAATAAGCTCTGTTCCCTCCTTTTCTTCCGTCCAGCTTCGCAGGCGATTGATTCAGATGAGAAGCCATTACTCACGAACCAAGTGAATGGCGTGAGAGAATAAATGACTCTGCCTGCCTTCAGTAAGAGTTCAGGCTTTGAGTCAAACTAAGGTAAATATGAAGAGCCGCTAGACCCACGCTGACAGCGCCGAGGAGTTTCACCGCCAGCACAAGCCAAGGTCCAAATGCCAAGGTCTGTACCATCAGTCTGAAAATGAATACACCAAATTCATTTCTAACACCACTCCAAAACTGCATTCGGTGGACTTGATAAAATATACGGTCAGAAATGCAACCAAGTATGATGCACATATATATACATGTCAAATATATGATGGACACATATTTGGCTGAAATATATGTACATCATAAACCTATGTACATAAGAATTGATGCAGCTTAACATACCTATAACATGCAGCTAACAAAAACCTTGGCTACAATACCAGACAGTTTTGAACTAATTTAATTCTGCCCATCTCCATTTCAGGAAAGCTCACTCCATAAACTCGTTTCCAAAAATACAAAAAAAAAAAAACTTATTTTAACCTTTTTTTTTTTTTTTAATGTGTTTGCACATTTTGAGCATCTTCCAGCTGAAAGCGGTGCCAGAAGCTACAAATTCCATATCGTAACTACTGGACACTGTCAACACCAAATAAATATTTTGCCAAAAAGGGCCTAATACTAGACAAGTAAACATATCAGACTTTGCGAAGAAAGAAATCACCATACACTTTGAATTCTATAGACCTTTTCATCCTCCCTTGCATGGGCGCCACCATCTTGGAATCACGTGAGGCGGCAGCCATTAGGTTGCTTCAACTTGTTGCTCCGCTCTCCCCTCTGCACCTCGGCGGATGCGTTGTATTCGCGTATTTCGTTGCGTTTCACCGCGCTTTCCTGGCTTACTTCGGAAACTATAGTCCGATACGTCTACTCGACGACTAAGACATCACGATGATTCAGAAGTCCTTATGACAACTGAGGTTTTGTTTACTAGTAGTGGTGGAATATTCTCAGTAACAAGCGCGTATATTTATATAGCGCATTTAGGATCGGGAGGCATCAAGAATAGTCAGCGCAAGGAGACAATCCGTATTTCCTAAAAGTATCGTTCTTTATACAGGGTGTCACAAAAGAAAATTTACACGGTCTTTTTTACCGCAAAAATAAACTAGGCATCGCCGAACTCTCATTCTCCGCCCAAATGTAGAGCTGGAGGTCACAACCAGATGCCAAAGTTTCAACCCGATCCGATAACTTAATCAAAAGTTATAAATGATTTTCTGAAAATTTCAATGGGAAAATGGCGGCCGACGGAGTTTTCAAACACATGGGGCTCTATGGCACCAGAAACCGAAAACGAGCGAAAATGGAGTCCATTTTCCCATTGGAATTTTCAGAAAATCACTTATAACTTTTGATTAAGTTATCAGATCGGGCTGAAACTTCGGCATCTGGTTGTGACCTCTAGCTCTACCTTTGGGCGGAAAATGAGCGTTCGGCAATGCCTAGTTTATTTTTGCGGTAAAAAAAACCGTGTAAATTTTCTTTTGTGACACCCTGTATTCATAATACATCAAAAACAGTTTCTGTTGATTATGTGAGGAAACTCGCGGAGGAGATAGACAACGAACGTTAAACTTGTATTTTTTCTGAGGCTAGGAATAATGGTACGTCAACATCAGGCGATTTGCTTGTTCATAACGTCATACCTACATGTGTATAAGGTTCTCAATCTTTTTTTGCCACGTAATCATTCAGTTGGTCGGTATAACTATAAAGTTTTAAAATATTGTATACCGCGCTCGCTCCCATTTCAACAGTCATTTAAGTGATTTATTGATTATCTTTAGATAACCAGTTCAATCCACGTAATCTATTTTATCACAAAGGTTGGGACTTCCCGCGTAAGAAACTGCCAGACAACTTAACAGTAACGAGTTTTAGAATAGCGTACATGAAGAAATAACGTTGTTTCTATTAGCAAATCCAAAACACGGTTTGGGTTCAACGCAAGCGCACTAATAACAACCTTTTTTTTATTTTTTTTTTTGCATACATTGTTGTAGTTTTTGCCAGTATCTGGGGCCCGAAATATTTGACGCCGAAAAAAGCTGTCTGCATAACGATCACCCGAGTCCAGGATTGTCGATGGCGAATAGAAGTTTACTTTTGGTGGCTGGCGACGCCGAAATTTACAACGCGAATCTGTTCAAACAAATAATTATTTGTTCACACAGGTCCGTGAAATAGTGCCTAGCTCTAGAATTCAGCCAAACTTTCCGAGGTATTTCTCCTGTGCCCTTTAATTTTATTTGGCCAATATTACGGAAGACAAATGCTAGATTTAAGTTGACAGGCCTGTCACTTATATCCTATCTTGAGTAAGCAAATGTTCATATAAAAATAATTTATTTCCTAGGGCCAATATCGCGAAATGCGGCTTAGGAGTAGTTTAGCAGGGTTAATGATTTAAGAAATTTCCTAATTGGCCTAGGTCGCAGTGTCAAAACATGCTAAAGTACAGAAAAAAAAAACTTAAGTAAAAGAGTTGGCGAAGATACTATATACTTGTTTATATAAATTATCTGTGTCATTAGACAATACTTCTTAAAGTCTGCGAAGTTCACTAAAGGTCGGGCTTCCACGAAAACCAAACAGTGAGTTGCAAACCCGTGAGTTCATTTGTTCTGCCCGATTTAGCACATTGCTAATCAAGCTGTCGATATGCTTCTTTACATTCCCGTACTATAGTCTCTTCATTAGTTTGTTTATTTGGAAATAGGTGTCATCGGGTACTGCTGTAGACAATGGTAATCTTCCCTGTACATCAGTCGGGCGTTTCGCAACCGACCATAATCAGATACATCAAAGGAGTCGATAAAAAAAAGCCTGCAAATTAGGCTCAAAAACACCTCGTAGTCTTCAAAGTGACTCAATACACTGTATCCTTGGTTGTGTGCAACAAGAAATATAATTGTATCACAAAATTAAGCAAAAACCACGTAAGACAACAACATAGCCGCGTGCACGTTGAAACCGAAACCAACCAAATTGAAGCAACCTAGTGGCGCCGATTCTGTCAGCACCATCTATCTGCTGGTGAGGCAACTACTAAAATGAAAAGGTCTATACTTCCTACTGCTGTGTTTCACAATTATATTCCTTTTCCCAATTCATTTTTTTTCTTATGGTATGGTGTCATTTTCTTTGAACAAAACACATTAAACACATTAAGAAAATGTAAAAGAAAAGATTGGCAAGGCAGAAATCATCCAAATCTTTCAGTTTAATGCAAATTTGACCCACTTCACTTATGTACCAAGAGATGATGCCAAATACAGTTACAAAGTTGTTAAAATCAGATTGTGCTGCACCATTCATAGTTTTTAAAGTGCACAAAAAACCTGATTGATATGGTCTATCCTTTCACTGGGAAGATGATGAGTGATGCAGTAGAATTTGATCCTAACTACTTCGAACCAGGTTAAAGCCAGGATAAAAGGAATAATGGAAAAAAAAATCTTCCCCCCCCCCCCCTTTTTTTATATAGTATATGAAGCACTGAAATACACCAACTTGTCAGGCCCCTTTACTTTCTAACTGACCATTTTCAATGTAAGTGTGATGCCTGGATCATAGAAAAGTCTAAAAGTATTGAGTTTTTTCCTCTCCCTCTATATCAGTCAAAAGGAGAGGACAGGGGGAGCCTTTATATGGGTAAGGGTGGCGATGTGGGTTAGTAGGTTCATCCTGACGAAAAGGCAAACATTGCACAGTAAACGGGGACTAAAGGAAGTGCTAACAGGACAAGCGCTGTCCTGTTTGCACTTCCTTTAGTCCCCGTTTACTGTGCGCTGTTTGCCTTTTTGTCTTTATACGGGCTTTGTGCTGCAAGATAATCCAGAATGAGCACAAAAGTGACATTTTGGGAAGCTATACCCTGGTCAATGCAGTTCAATGGAACCAACAGGATCTAGCTTCGTTGACCGAGGTTTGGCCATGCATACGTTCCCTACTAAGTTCTTGCTTCAAACAAAATATTCTAGGGGCAGAGTAATTTTGTTCAATTCTGTCACAGTCGGCTCATATTGGGCACTTTTCTGGAGTCTTTGTAAGTGCTTCAGTGGGCATTCAACAGACATTTGGAAGCTAGTATGCCTAGATTTTAGTGTGTCCAACTCCTCAGTTAGGATCACATAGTTCACATAGCTCCTCAGTCAGGGTCACACAAGGTCACATGGTACAAGGTAAAGGTGCCAATCATCTGCGAGCGTCCCCAGGCTTGGCTCAGCCTCTTTGCATGACACCCTCCTCGCCATGCGGCAACCCACGCATGCGCGTGGGCAGCCGATTTGCATGGGCGGTGTCTGCCATTCATTAAATTGCACACAATCTCCATGGTTTAAGTAACTCCCTCTCTTAAATCTATGCCCTCTATTAGGGGCTCTTCTTCGATGTTCTGAGGCACTCGAATTGTAAGAACATTATCAAGCAGTTTGTTGGGCTTTTCACGTCACCTCTACTAATAGTAAAAAAAAACAAAAAAACATGAACCTAGGAGGAATGCGCTGGCATAGAGTAAAGATGTACCTTTCCATGTTTAGCGGCATTGTCACTAATTTTTTGAGTGTGAAAATGAGCCATCTGCTGCACTCTGGGGCCCTCTGGACACCAATATTGACAAAGAAACAAATGTCTGATGCTAGATGTCTGTAATTTGGCTCATTCCTACCCAATATGCTTATCAAAAACACAGATGTTTGAAGTTGCGACAGATTATTGCCACCAATACATGTGCCTGTTACTAGAATGCTGTGCAACCTGGCTAATGTTTATAGCTTGCTGAAACACACATTTTCAGAAGGCATAAGTAAGGCCAATCAATGAGATCTCTCAGAAAGGGATTGAATTGGCAAAGTCTCTGAAACAATACTAGATTCACCCAGTAGACAATGATTGGTCCTTACTCTAAAATCAGGGAACGGTAGCATGTGATTGCCAGTAGTACCGTGACCACCGGTAGGTGAACTTTGCGGAGATCATTCCGGTTCCACAACCAGACAAGAGTTGCGGTTGTGATGTGGTTCACCTGGAAAGGCAAGGATTACTTCAGGCACTTTGGACGTGACAGATAATTTCAGGTAGCAATAAAGCACAACATTAAAAGTTAAAAAAATATTCAGCTCTAAAAACTGGTTTTTGGAAGTTCTAGAATAGTGACCTAACTTCATATGTTTCAAACGGATTCATTCATAGTCTCGGAGTTTTGTGCATCAGACTGGAGAGCATTCATCCTGTTGTACAAAGCTACACTGCAAACTCGTATAAATAACAAAATATTTAGCAAGCATTTATGCTAAGAAAAATTAAGCTTGGTTATTATTTTTTGCACTTCGGGTGCACATTATTTCCAAAAGCGTTGCATGCCAAGGCTGACGACTAAAGTGGCTTCAATCTGATGTAGAAATGACCACATGCTCAAAACATATTTCAGACAAATGTACCGATACTGCCCATTTGAGTGCATCGTGACAGGCGAGAAGAACACCAGTCATAATGTTGACATTCAGGTAGTTTATCTCAGTTACTTGCACCATACTTTTGAGAATTTGTAACATAGGATGTACCCACTGTACCAAACTCTTTTTCAGTAAAAAATACCTGCAGTACTGACCAGAGCAAGCTGCAATTAATTAAAGATTCATAAACCTATCACGGTGATATGATTGGTTTAAGTCATTTTGGGGGCCTTTTGGAGCAGGCAAAAGTTCATATTGGAGCAGCAAAAAAAAAAACTTTTGGAGCACAAACATATTATTTATTCTTATTCATTCTACAGCAATAACTATTTTAAAACTATTAAGCTGGTACGTCTCAAAAAAAAAAAAATACAGCACATCTTTGCCTTCCCACTTCTGTGTAACCACCTCTTAGCATCAATTGCACAGCTTTATTAGCCCCCTAACAGGGGACTTTCATAACAAACAAAAAAATATTGTCAAAATCGGGACTTTTTTTTGTCCCCATTTTGCCAATATTCTTTGGTACCATACAAATCTCATCAACCTTTTTATTGTGCTGAAATCTATGCATTGGTTTCTAAAGCAAAATTATTTACGATGTTTGGGGATAGATGGTGCTTCCTCCCATGCGATAAAAAGAATGAGCATTTAAGGATGCGCTCCCCAAGGTGAACTGAAGAGCGGCGAGTCTAAAGGTGCGCCCCCTAAGCTGAGTCAAAATTTCCGTGCATCTAAAGACGCACTCCCCAGCTAAAGTGTTTAATTGGAAAGCTGTGTATCAATGACATCTTACATGTAGATATTTAAAATGGTGCAAAGTCAGCATGTGAAGAAAAAACATACCTTAAAAAATTCAGCTGAACTTACTGATATTATTTCCAAGCTTTCATTCCACTGCTAAAGTTAACCTTATTTTAAATTTAACTGTCATTGACTGCATCCACAAACAGTTAAACCTTATTGACAACCTCCATGAACAGGCAAGAGATGCTAACTAAACATAAGAACTAAACCTATGGCCCAGCTCAGCTACTCCAAATCGACGTGATTCATCAACCCTTTCCCAAAACCCAAGTATGAAGTATATCCTCCCTTAAAACTAGACGTAAAACAAAAACAGAACGCCCACGACCAATGATTTATGCAACTTCTCAGAATGTCAAAGCCTATCATACAAAATGACCACAGTTTTATTTTATTTATTTTATTACCACATGTATGTTGTCAATCAGCATTCACCAAGTTTGATTAGTTATAAACATACATTCACTAAGTTTTCCTTTTTCTTTATATTTTTTCCCAAGCAGATGATGTGCAGTTATGCATTATATCACCTTGGAGGAGATTATTACCCTTTAACATAATGTTGCGGTGTGGCTAAGCGACTTGCACGAAATCACAATGTCTAGTCTGTGGGCGTCACTTCTCAGCAGTGCACCAGTGCACAGCGACAAGCACACTCGGACCTAATTAAACAGCCCAAACAGGCCCAAAATATGTTCCCAAACTTCTGACTACCGAGTCATGTTCGATACCAATCATATCCAATCACACTTTACACTAAGCTATACCCGAAAGTTCTGAAAATTCGTGCACGCTTAGCATAACAATCTGGCAAAAAGCAAAATTATCTTTTAGCACAATGTTGGCATAATTTCTTCATATTTTGGTTAAACGTAGCAGGATGTAGCGAGGCAAGCACATTGGTGCGAATGGCGAAGCACTCACATCATTGCTATCACTGGTTTTTTAGGCGAGTGTTTCAATCCTTAAGACAATGACACTGCTGTGTGATAAATAAAAACACCTCACAAAGCAATTTCAAAGAATGTGCACTGAAGAAGGAGAATGAGATGGGGGCACCACCTTATCTTGCAATTCTGTCACTTATATTTCAAAACAAATGAAAACTATAGATGCGAGGGTCTGTTAAAGGGATACAGTAGGAGCAAACAATTTGTATGCTGTTTAGAAACAAACAATGCTATTCAGGCTGCAATTACGAATTCGTCCGTTCGACAATCAAAGTAGATTTTCACGGGGTGGCTTTTATTCACGAAGAAGCAAGCTGAACTAGAAAAAAAAAACATCAAAGAAAGGAAAGACCCGAGTAATTCAAACCCGTATCTATGCTTACATCTAGTTATTAAACCAGACACCCCGATCCTCTCTCGTTTGCTTTCTACCTCCAGCATTGCTGTCCTTAGATTTTCAAATGTTTATCGCAGAAAAAGAGCCCCTACCATCCTTCGTTTCACCGTAACCTGGCAAAGATCAAACTCTATGGCCCCCTCAAGTCAATCGGAGTGACGGAGGCAAAGCACCCAACAACCCTTGCCAAAGGTCCGAGGCCGACAGCGTAACTCGAGCCCCCAAACAGTTGGAAACGAGGAGAAGGAAGGACTCCCCTCTTACAAGGACCCTTTTCTGCACATTGCAGACGTGCCTAATATACCCCTAGAGGATTAGACTGTCACTAAAATTCCCATCAAAGAAGCTTTGTTATCTCCTGCCTGTGGCTTCAACAGCACTGAGCAGATAGAGTGTAGTCACGTGTCTCTCTCCAACGTGCCAACTGGCTCGAGGAGGCGATGGTATTAGCTCTTTGCCAAGTTACGGCGAAACAAAGCACAGCACTACACTCCATATGACTTTGCAACCACCGTGGTGGTTGCTACGAGCCACCGGAGCCAATCAGATGCCGCGTGAGTGTCATGCGACCTCGGAGAGGGGGCGCGGGAACGCAAAAAGAGGGTAGCTGCAAGCTAGCTCGTAGAGCTGGACTGGCCGGGGTGGCTCGTAAGGTGAAACAAAACAGGGTGTCTTCCGCGAACTCGAAATGGAGGCGGCACTCACGAGAGAGATGTTTGAGTCAAAGCTGAGCTGGACGTAGCGCCAGTCAAACTCCATGCCACGGGCACCCACCCAGAGGGGCACGAAGCGTGTCATCAACAGCTCGGCACTCGCCCACCCCAGCCCTGCCACCAGGAACTTGGTCTCCCCTTTGCCAGCCACCTTGGTCATCACAACGTGAATACCCACGAGGTCAGCCAGATCCACCGTGGCCTTCAGAAACTCCTGTACCAAGAAGACGACAACACCGCATCTGTTTTGATTTACCACCTTGTTGCTAAAGGAAGTTGCAGACGTTGCCCATGCTAGGGGCTATGTTACAGGCTGCGAAAAAAGGATATACGATGAGAGTGGTTCCGAGCTGAGGAGGGACCGGTTAGAAGCTTTCCTGAACCGAGACTATGGGCGTTTCTGGCTGGGTGGTGTGCATCTACAAATCTTAATAAAACTAGTAAATGAGGTTTTTGTTACAAGTAGAATGTTGGTGATGCTAGGCTGGCATGCTAGTCCACAATTTTTTTTATTATTTTGCTCAAAATGATCTTTATACAGTAAAAGACAGCATATCAGAGTGCCTTAGAACCGGAAAAATCACCCATGTGAATTTAAAAAATCCTGATAAGGTTAGAAATCTAATGTTTTAATTTCTTTCCCAAACATATTTTATTGATCCCTGCAAAAGAAAAAAATAGCGGTCATGTTTTTATGAGCATTTATGAAATGGCAGCAACCTTAGTTACAGATGGCTTTAAGGTTTCTACTATTTTCCTCGGCTGATATATCTAAGAAGTTGTTTTTGCAATCAACTACTGGTAAAAGTTTGTATAGTATGGCACGCCTGGCCTTAGGCATTGTTGGCTCTGGAATGCCCTTACTTCATATTTTTGCTGAATTGATTGATATCAGCAATTATCAATTGTAGACACCCAATTGCAATGAATGAATAGCTGATTGTAAAGATGCCTGCCTTACAAAAGACAGAACTTGTTTATTGTAGCTCGTCTACTGTAACAATGAGAGAAGCTGAGCCAACATGCCCACTAAAACATTGAATTGCATGGCAAAGACTTTGCATGTATTAGCTGCAATCTCGTAGTGTGGAACCTTACACTTTTGTGTTTTCATTTAACTGCACCCAGAGTCGGGAAACCCATAAAAACTGCTTGTGTGTAGTGTGACATGTATGGGCTTGTTTCTAGGTAAGTTATTTTACACCTACTCCACCTGAGTCATGAAACACAAAATCTGTCTGCATACAGTGCACTACCGTAGAATACCACACATCCTTCCATTCCACGCTAAGCACCCATTCCCGAATTTGTAAGATCTGAAAAATATGCACAGTACATTTATATGTAATATTGATTACCGGACGAGCACCCGTACTCCATTTTTTCGCGATTATATCAAAATTTTTAGTGGGCACTTGACTGGTGTGTTATAGTATGCATGTGCTTGTTTCTAGGCAACAGTTATTTTAGGACTATTCCAAATGACACTGTTACTGGGTCAAACACAAAAATATAAACTCAAGGGTTAAGTTACATTGTAAATTCAAACAGTCAATTAACATATGCCTCAAACGTAAAAGTGGCCCAAATGCAGGACACCAGCGACATTCATGGCACCCTGTGGTTCTTCAAATTTTGTTATTGTAGCTTGCAAACTGAAAACCCTTAGGAAGCCCCAATTTTTCGTAATTTCCTGAACTGCAAAATTAGCAATTATCAGGGCATGGAAATATTTGCACTGACTAGAGGCAAATTCTAGACAGAAATTTGCAAAATTGAAGGGGCAAAAATTTGATCCTCTTGCCCAATTTGCAAAAAATGGGAGCCACAAGAGTACAAAGGTTTACGGTGTACCACTTCAATATTAAAGATTCACATTATGCAATGCCGTACTGAGAGAGTGATCGCATTGTCCAACTTCACAGAACAGCCATGCCTCATGCACAAGTTAATATGTAACATTGACAAACCAACACCTTGTATCAGTCCCAAGGCCTACAGGTCACTACTAACTACAACATGCTCAAAGCGTTTGAGTACAAAACATGAAAAATGTGGCTAATCAAGGCCATTATAAACTCTGCCTTTGGAAGAAACAGCAGGATCAAGAGGAACTACAGATGATAGCATGCTTCGATCTTCGTCTTAAAAGTGCTCACCACATCCATACGAAAGGGTAACTGCTTGCAGGCGACGGCAGCAGTAAAAAAGGGAATATAGAACATGGTATCAAAAGCGAAAACTCTTCCAATAGAAACCAGATGCAAACATACAACTTGTGCGAGTCTCTATGAAATACCTTAACTAAGATACCCCATGGGGGGGGGGGGGGGGGGGATTAATAGAAGGGGTAGGAATTAGACTGTCATGTGAAGCTTGGGGCATATGGAAGTGATTTCAAGGATCTATTTTTCAACATACAAGAATACAATACCCAGCAGATGCCCACTTGGGTGGGGGGGGCACATTTCTGCCTATCTGACAGTTTGACTGATGAACAAAAATAGTTTACTAGACAAGTTGGCTGAATGTTTGAACTGTGTGTATGGTGGGGCCCATCATGTTTTACACTTTTGTTTGAAGCTACTTGGTTACTTAGTTGGTACATATTGGTGACGGCCGCACTTGAGATGCTCAAGGCACTGGCTATCGAAGAACATGCAAAGGAATGTGTTAGCACCTCGTCAATCACTCTCCACCCCAAAGAAAAACAGTATTTGCGGTGTGCCACACCCAGATAGCTGGTAGGATGAATTTTAGCAGGTAATGGTAAATTTAGTAATTCCCTCGAGTAATTAATCTTTAGAATTTTGTAATTAATTTTTATTTTGTGCATATGTGAACTGCCTCTGAAGAAAATACTTGTGCATACTAAGAAGTGTACTAAAACAAAGTCGTTAGCCAGCTGTTTTGTCTTACCCTGTCCAATCTACGTTGGTTTCTAAGTTCAAGCTGATCCATCACCAATTGTTTTAAGAGACTAACTTACCCCAAGAAAAAAATAAAAAAGGATAGAAGTATTTTAGAAAACAATTTGGTAAAGGCCATTTCAACATCTGGCCTGATGAATCAAATCTAGAACCAACGTTTACCAAATAGCCCATAGGGAAACATTTATAAAAGGTAGTCTGGGTGCTTTCACATTCACAAGCACACACAACATATTAAATTAATATCAGTGTTGTTTATGTGAACATGAAGCAGAATCTGCCTGTTTTCAACTGCCTAAAAATTAGAAAAGACATTATTTCTGAGTGAACAAAGCTTTCTCTCTATTTCTATAGATGAATCATTTACATCTACTGGAAAGGCTGGGATGGAATGGAAGAAACTGAGTCTTCCCTAAAAAGTATGCCCAGTCAAATCCAGTTCTTGATATTACATCCCCAAATATATAAAATAAGTGTAAAGTCTGAGTTAAAAGGAAAACTGAAGCGGTTCTGTATTTGAGTAAAAACACTTGAAGTGTCTTCATTTGGCCTCCAAGATTAGGAATATTGAGATTATCTTTCAACTTGGTGCATGGAGGCGGCAGAAAATAATTTTCAAAGTACAGCTGAAGCCCCTCCTTCTCAGAGCGTTACGTCATAAAAGGAGTTTTCGGAATCTTCACTTTCGCGCATCTTCAGTGCCTATCAAAGCTACGCACGTCCACTCTTGCTATTTTCAAAAAGGTCAAGAAATGACGTCAAGACTGCTGTCAGTGTGGGGGAATATACCTGGCGAGCTTGGAATTGCACGCGCTGCCCAGATGAGCGACACGCGCTTCGCAGCAGAAAGATCCTTTTATGTCGTAACGACTAATTGGAGGTTTTTCATGTTTTCTTGCGTTTAGTTACATCTTCGGGAAAAACGAACATGATATTAAGAATCACGGGATAAAAATACTCTAGAATTAACCTCTAACTCGTTTTTTTAGGAACATTTTCAGCTTCCCTTTAAGCTGTGGCCCAATATATTTTAAAACTTTGTTTACACTTTCTATACACTGATAGTCTCTAAATAAAGATGATTAAAACATCAGTTAATGATTGAAACAACTCTCCAAAGTTGGCACTAGTAATGCTTGAAGCATCAAAGACACAAAGAGGTCAGAATAAGCTACCATGGCGGACACTACGAGTAATCGGAGTCAATTCCAATGCCGTGCGAGTGCTGTGACCTTAAGAAGGGGCGCAGCAACGTGTGACGACTGTAGCGACCTAATACATTCGCAGCGCTGGATTGAATGGGACGACTCGTAGCATCTGCTGCGGCCCATTGTAAGATAAAATGAAGTGTAATAAGGTTAGCTCATTCCAGGGCTCACTCACCCCCAAGACGTCGAATCCACCCACAGATGACACATCGCCGGGTGGGAAGAATGTGGCTAGAATCAGCATTTTGCAAAGCTGCATAACAATGTACATGGCAGCAGCTTGGACGCATTTCCAAAATGCCCCATATTCGGACCTGCAATAGGATTGAAAGTGTTTAATCTCGTTCCAAGATTTAAAATGCTAGCATTTTGGTCGCCTTGGAACTGCAAAGGAAAGCAACAATGAAAGGTTGCAAACAACCTTTGGCCACAACTTGAGTTAAAGCGATACTGAAATGAAAGTTGAAATATACCTCTCATGTTAGGAAAGGATTAAACACGATCAGTAGTAACTGCGGATGAGAATTGCATGCGCATACCTTTAGAGCAGATGACTATATTTTTTGTTGTAAATGGCCGATTTTAGCAAGTGCTCCAAGAGCAGCCGTCAGACAGCGGGATGCGTGTCGGAAGATTTGGTGTTTCCGACGCATTTGCGACATCACATGTCCCTTCCCGGGCAAGGCCACGGTGGGCCTGACATAGATATGAGCTTCACCATTCGGTGGTGCCAATGCGTTACAACCATGCCATTCGAGCTGCTCGAAGGACTGGTTGGGCAAAACGGGTAAACACGAGCGGAGGCAAAGTGAGTCACCTGCACCTCAAAACTACACAAACTTTCTTTCCCCCTTCATCTCACCCCTTTCCTTTCTATTCCACTATTCCCCGGCTACAGGACTCGAATTGTGGGAGAGAAGGGAAATGTGGTTTGGCCAAGCTCGACAGGCTACGCGCTGCCGGAGTTCACTACTTTTAGGGGACAATCAATGTAACATTCCAAGTACCTTTGGGAACCTGCACTTTGGTCACTGTGTTATTTGTTTTCAATAAAGTATTGGTGTTGTCTTGAACGAAAAACTAGTGTCTCTGTGATGCTGCCACAACATACTAGTTGTATGTTGTGTCTATCTCTGTTCCTTTTTCTACCACTGTAAAAAATGTTTTCTGGTCCTGCCCCAGTCTTGGGTTTAAAATCATCATAATAGTTGACATTTGGACAATAAAACAGGAGCTATAACTTCGTTTCAGTTTCCCTTTAAATCCAGAATAGGAAAGTAGAACAATTGTGCCATAGATTGTAATTGTGGCTAATAAAGATTATCACGCTTATGCACTGTCTCACTTTTTAATTCTATGGATGGGTACTATTCCTCTAGACATTAGGCAGACGATAGACACTCGTGACCTCGGTAAAGCATTGCTGAACAATTTTTGTTGAAGTAAATAAGCATCTCACTATAAGGACCCCAGTGCTTCAAGGCTGCCGATTACTCCTGTCTGGCTCTGTTGAGCGGCGACATTACTCAATAATCGAAGTTGTAAAATCACGGTGTCCATGATTTCATATATATTTTCAAATTTAATATTATTTCGCTAAACAGCGATGCTGTCTGGCACGACTACTTCTCGTGTCTTAAGACCTACACTCAAAACCTTCGTCTGGCTAAACGTAAGTTCTTTTCTGAGGACCTTTCAAGCATCCTGCATAACAATTCCAAAAACTTCTGGAAGATAAACTCTCCTACTCCTCCTCCACCCAGCTCTTAATCCAGCTAACTGATAAAGGTGGATGCCCAATATCTGAAACGGACTGAGCCAGTGTTAAACAACTCTTTTTCGTTAGTGTTTACAGTAGAAGACGCAGAAATCTCTATACAACCAGCATTATTATGCAAATCTATGGAATCGCTTGTCATCTCAAGAGCTGGAATAGTGAGGCTCCTTGATTACTTGAAACTGACATCCTTTTTCAGTAGAAATTTCTTTGGTGTAGTGGAGAATTTTGAGGGTGATGTCATCAGGTCCTGATAACATCACCCCCGGAATTCTCCTCTATACCAAAAGAATTTCTAGCGAATTTCTTTGCCTAATATTTTCACAGTCCTTATCGCAGGGATGCCTAACATCCGACTGGCAACTGGGTAAGGTCATTCCGGTCTTCAAAAATGGTGATTGCTTTTTAGCCTCGAATTACCACCCTATCTCACTAACATGCATAGCCTCAAGACTTCTCGAGCATATTTACTCAAACACTGTATCACACTTTGACAGAAATAATTTCTTTTACAACCAGCGACATGGTTTTTGTAGGGAACTGTCTTGTGAGATTCAGCTTGTAGAATTCACCTACGAGTTATACATTAATTTTAAATCCAACCACCAAACCGACGCATTATTTTTGGGCTTTTTAAAGGTCTTCGATCGTGTTCCCCACGGTCGCCTGCTTGCTAAACTTCAATACCACAAAATTGACTCTCTCATACTCTCCTGGAACCATGGTTCTCTTTCCCCTTGCGCTCGGTTCGCTACAGTTAACAATTACTCCTCCACCCACGCAGATGTTACTTTAGAAGTCCCCCCCAAGAGTCAGTTCTTGGCCTTCTATACTCTTTCATATTTTCATTAATGTCGACCCAGTAAAGGTTCCCTCAAATATCTGCCTCTTCACTGATGACTGCATGTCATACTGTAAAATAGTTTCATTGCAAGACAATCTTTAACTCCAAAATGACGTGGAAGAAGTCCGGGCATGATGTACTGTGGGGGATTCATGACATTAAAGAAATCAAAATGTAATTTAGCCCAGTTCTCACAGAAACATCAAGTGTCTCAGTCCTTGTACAAATAAGAATATAACTTAGTCCAAGAGAAATACCTCGTGTAACTCCAACAAACAATCTCATCTGGAGCACTCACATCGAGCCTATCTCTGCTAAGGTGTCTCAATGTCTCGGCTACTACAAGTTTTTCGTTGTATCTTTACAGGTTAGTATTTTCAAAAATTTTGGATTCAAAAGTAACATGCGTCTTTTCTTGCTGCCTGGCACCATGGCATGTTATGCGATGTGCCCCGAATGCCTAGAACTGCAAAGCACTGCTTGTGCATCTTTTGCTACATATTTCCGAAGTGCTAGATGCGGTATCCTCTTGCTCCTCAGAGGGGATATCAAAACTAACCCTGGTCCCATGACCAAGGAACAAGAACTACTACTTAATCAGGTTTTAAATATCATTCACTTTGCAGACAGGCCAAAATGATATCCTTCAGGAAGTTTGGGACTCGAGAGTGAAACAGGGTGCCACTGAGGCATCGATGAATACTCTAATAACATGAGCTAATCATTTGGGAAACTTTCAACTATGAAACGGCAGCCGTCACCAAAAGTGTGGTATCGGATCCCCAGATAGCATCCACTGTTACTGAGATATCGATGCTCAAAGCACGCTGTGACGACGCAGAGGGCGGAGCACGCAGGTCTAATCTCCTCTTTCTTGGCTTTCAAGGAAACTTGGGCGCAATTGAAAAAAGCTGGAGAGATTAGGAATTCAACTTTTCGAGTCATTCATAGAAAGTCCAGACCGTGTTGGCAGGTACAATCAGCAAAAGAATCGCCTAATTATTCTGAAATTCTCTTTCTTTGAAGATAAGGAGTCAGTGCTTTCAAAGGCCTACAAGATTAAGGGAACACATTTTTCTCTTGAGCCTTCCTGGGTGTGCCTTGCTCGGCAGGAACTGCTACAATTTGCAAAACCTCGAGGTGTACCCTTCAAGCTGCGCTTTGAAAAACTTCTTATTAGAGAAAAAGGAACTTTTGGACTCAAATTCATTTTTTAAATTTAGCCCAGCATGGCTTCTGCAGGTTGCGAAAGTTAACTTCTAACATTTACTCATGACCTTCAGGTCACTCTCAACCAAGGTTACACGACTGACTGCATATTCCTTGTCTTCTTAAAAACTTTTGACGAGGTTCCTCATATACTTTGTTTACATAAACTTCATAACCTAAACATAGACATTAATGTACTCGCTTGAATAGAATAGTTTTTAACAAACCGCTGTGAACTTTGTTCACATTAATGGAACTAGTTCTTCATCCTCTCGTGTTAACTCCGGTGTCCCACAAGGTTCCGTACTCGGTCCACTATTTCTTATATATATTATTGACCTACCTATCTGTATCTCTTCTTCTATTAGCTTGTATGCTGGCAACTGTTATTTATAAAAAAAAAAATATTAATGATTCCGACATGTCTGGCCTTCAAACTGATATTAAGAATGTAACCCACTGGTGCACAGGATGGCTTATGGAACTTAACATTTCAGAATTTATGTCTATGAGAGTGTCTCGTCAAAATAATGTTTGTCCCCCTACTAAATTAACCATTCCACCCTCCTTCGTTTCTTTCTATAAATACCTTGGTGTTCATATTGTTAATGACCTTTCCTGTAATGCCCATGTTGAATATGTCACTAACAACGCTAATCGTGCTTACTAGGTTATCTCAAAAGAAATTTTTCGCTCGCTCTTGTTTCTTTAAAGCTAATTTTGTAAAACCCCTAATCTGCACTAAACCTAAATGTGCAGCCTCTACTTGGGACCCTGGACTCACCCTAGCATCTGCTTGAGTCAATTCAAAATCATTCTGCTCATTTTATTCTTTCATACTACCACCATTCATTCATTTATTCATCTATTCAACCCTTAAAGGCCCAATGGGCATTACATAAGGGGGGGCAAGGAATATAAAATCAAAAATACAGAACATTGCACGAAGCGAAAAAAACAAACAAAAAAACACATCAATTATACATTTGTACACGCTATAAAAATAGCAGGGAAAATCCACACAGAAACAAATGAGGTCAAAAATCACCAACATATTGTCTATGTAAGCACTCGACAAACAAAAAAAAAAAATAATAATAATATTAAAGGAATAAACAAAATAAGAAATATATAATAAAATATAAAAATAAGGTAGCCAACTATGAAAACAATGTAGAAATCGCCTCACGGAACAGGCCGGTGTCACTAATGTCGACTATGGTGTTGGGAAGGTCGTTCCAATCGCGGATGCCTCGCGGGACAGCGGAGTTAATAAACGCATTAGTTTTACCGGTTAGGTGCTTGAAACTTTTGCTATTAGTGGTTCAAAGGGAAGATCTGTTAGGAGGCTCAAGAAAAGGTATATTATTATCGTGATAGTAGAGCTTATGGATGAGGCACAGAAGAGCAATTTTACGGCGGTTTTCGAGTAGAGGGAGAGAACACCGATTTTTTAGAGTAGAAACACTTATGTTATACGAATAACTCGATGTTATAAAACGTGCCGCTCGATTTTGGACGGCTTCAATACGTTTGGTTAAGTAGACTTGATGGGGGTTCCAGATTGGTGAAGCATAATCAAAGAATGAACATGGTTAAAATTGCGCACAAATAGAAAGGAACAGAGAAGAGGGAAGAGAAAAGAGACAAGCGCAAACTCACAACTCGATGTATTGATGGAAGAAAAAAGAACAGCCCTCGGTATCAGCTCGAGCCGAGGCCACACTCGCACGGGGGCACCCGAGCACGCGGAGGACACACACCATCAACCACACTCAAACGACTGTAGAAAGGCTATTTCCCTGTCGGTTAAAGCCACAGAAGGATGGCTGACACAACGCTCGCCTAAGCGGAGTATACTAAAAGCTTCAAAAATTTCGCAAGTGTGTTTTTCGGTGAATCTGCCAATTATCGAGGTCTTTTGTAAAGAAGGTGTACACTTGCACGCTTGACAATGCAGAGGTAGGTGACCCCCCACTGTTGAATTTAGAGAAAGATTGTGCTCCCTTAACCGGTCATTAATACACCGTCCTGTCTGTCCTACGTAGGATCTGCCACAGGAAAGGGGAATGCTATAAACCACTCTGGTAGAACAGGGCACGTAAGGGCGGACGTGTTTTGTGCGGCACCTGTGTTTTGTAATATTTTCTATTTTTGCTCGAACTTTAGAACAAATTTGACCCATTTTTTGGGGTGCTGACATCACTAAGGGGACTCCATACCTATTGGCTACCTGTTTGAAATTGTGAGATATTCTGTGTATATACGGAACCACCACCACTCTTTTTTTGTCGATATCACGTGCAGCTTTTTCGCATCCTTTTACTTTTTTTATCAGAGTTCCTACCACTTCAGTTAGCACCTGCGCTGGAAACCCAGACGCTGTAAGCCTCTCAATTTGAGCATTAAAACTGCTTTTGATGGTGTGGAGGCATGACTTCTTTAGGGCTGAAGTAAGGCAGGAAAGAGCTATGCCTCTCTTTACGACTTTTGAGTGCGAGGACGTATAGTGCAGTAAACCTTTTTTAGAACGGGGTGAAAATGACCAGCACAGGTGTTTTGTTTGCAAAGATAAGGAAAGGTCTAGAAATTGCAACACACCTTCCTTAGGAGTTTCACAGGTAAAAATAAGTCCTGAACCGCACTTGTGGAATATGTCCATGATGCTACTAATTACATTATTGTCCAATGTCTTTTGGTACACTAGCAGAAAATCGTCTACATACTTAAACACGTGAAGAACTGGCATAGACGCTATGGCCGTCTTAATGGCGCGGTCGACCCCCGCAAGAAAAATATCACTTAGGACCGGTGCAATGCAAGAGCCTATACAGACTCCCGACTTTTGCAAAAATACCCTGTTTTGCCACCCAATGAATGTCGAATTAAGATAGAAATGTAGCAGCTCAAGAAAACTTTCTATAGTTACACCACTTGAGTTTCGGAACGAGAGCTCACCATGGGACTCAATGCAGGACTTAACAGAGGCGAGTAGATGTTCGTGGGGAAGCGAGTAAAAAAGATCTTGAACGTCCACGCTGAAAACACTGTGATTGGACAGTTCATTTGACCTTAGTACTTCAACGACGGCTTCCGAATTGCAGACTCTAAAGGGATCCGTAATCTTCACACCCGAAAGGTGCTTTTGAAGATGTGCTGGTCATTTTCACCCCGTTCTAAAAAAGGTTTACTGCACTATACGTCCTCGCACTCAAAAGTCGTAAAAAGAGGCATAGCTCTTTCCTGCCTTACTTCAGCCCTAAAGAAGTCATGCCCCCACACCATCAAAAGCAGTTTTAATGCTCAAATTGAGAGGCTTACAGCGTCTGGGTTTCCAGCGCAGGTGCTAACTGAAGTGGTAGGAACTCTGATAAAAAAAGTAAAAGGATGAGAAAAAGCTGCACGTGATATCGACAAAAAAAGAGTGGTGGTGGTTCCGTATATACACAGAATATCTCACAATCTCAAACAGGTAGCCAATAGGTAAGGAGTCCCCTTAGTGATGTCAGCACCCCAAAAAATGGGTCAAATTTGTTCTGAAGTTCGAGCAAAAATAGAAAATATTACAAAACACAGGTGCCGCACAAAACACGTCCGCCCTTACGTGCCCTGTTCAACCAGAGTGGTTTATAGCATCCCCCTTTCCTGTGGCAGATCCTACGTAGGACAGACAGGACGGTGTATTAATGACCGGTTAAGGGAGCACAATCTTTCTCTAAATTCAACAGTGGGGGGTCACCTACCTCTGCATTGTCAAGCGTGCAAGTGTACACCTTCTTTACAAAAGACCTCGATAATTGGCAGATTCACCGAAAAACACACTCGCGAAATTTTTGAAGCTTTTAGTACACTCCGCTTAGGCGAGCGTTGTGTCAGCCATCCTTCTGTGGCTTTAACCGACAAGGAAATAGCCTTTCTACAGTCGTTTGAGTGTGGTTGATGGTGTGTGTCCTCCGCGTGCTCGGGTGCCCCTCTGCGAGTGTGGCCTCGGCTCGAGCTGATACCGAGGGCTGTTCTTTTTCCTTCCTTCAATACATCGAGTTGTGAGTTTGCGCTTGTCTCTTCTCTCTTCCCTCTTCTCTGTTCCTTTCTATTTGTGCGCAATTTTAACCATGTTCAATCATTACCAACTCGCCCAACTAACCACTTTACTACTGAAGCATAATCAAGTTTTGGGCGAACGTAAGTTTCGTAGGCTAGTTTACGGAGTTGAGGATGTGCTGCCTTGAGGTTACACTTAATGTATCCGAGGGTTCGAGAAGCATTAGCAATTACGTTAACGTGGGTGATCCATGAGAGGTTAGAAGTGAGGTGAACTCCCAGATATTTGTAAGAAGAAGCAACGCTAACAGGCGTGTTATCAAGAGAATAGGGGAATGAGGAAAGGGTTTTTTTTGCGAGTAAAATTAAGTAATTTGCACTTTGACGTGTTTAGGGGCATTAACCATTTGTCACACCAATTATGAATATTGTCGAGATCTCGCTGAAGGATTAGATGGTCATTTGGATGATTAATTTTTTGGTATAGCACACAGTAATGTGCAAACAAACGTATGTTAGAGGACAGCGAATTAGGAAGGTCGTTAATATAGATAAGAAACAGAAGAGGCCCTAAGACGGTGCCTTGAGGGACTCCCGAAGTTACGTTAGAAATGTCAGATCAAAAATCTCCACACAGCCAGTCTCACCTCTATGAAAGCATCTCTCCCATTGTCTAGCCTCTCTTCTCACAGAAAAATATATTTCACAACATTTATCACTATAACCTGACACTTTGTAGAACAGTATTTTTAGAAGCATTTTACATATCACGTATAGAGCACCAACAAAAGGTAGGCACCCCCCTCCCCCCCTTGCAGCACCTTTATTTAATTTTTTTTTTTTTCTTCCCCAGACATCAATTGACTGGAATCGCCTTCCCGCATCAATGGTTTGAATAACTAATGGTGCTGATTTTAAAGTTGTGATTACAATTTTTTAAAGTAATGTTCCTTAGTGATGCTTGTATTGACTATTCCTTCACTTCTTCATTGATATTAATGTATTTCTGCCTTGTTAGCGTTGTATTCTTGTATTTTGGAATACCCACTCCTCTCTGTAATGGCTCGGGCCCCGAGTAAATAAATAAAATAAATGAAATAAAACAAAACCTATATTCGGCACCCCTCATTTGTGCAGAAAATGGCTTAAGACGTACACTCGACCCAAACTGGAATATGATGTGGCCATTTGGAGCCCTTACCAAAATACTTATAAAATCATCTCAAAGCAGTTCAGAATCAAACTGCTTAGTCTATTTAAAAAAATATTATTGGTCAATTAGTGTATTTGCCCTCAAAAACAAACTGAACCTTCCTCTACTAAATGTGCGCTGCAAGATAGCGCACCTTTACCTCTTTCACAAAATTTACCACTAGCTTAGCTTAGTCATCCGCAATCTTCGCTCTGCTCCACAAATCTTGAAAGAGACAGCGTATCGCTCACTAGTTAGACCACATCTAGAATATGCGAGTGCCGTATGGGACCCGCACCAAAAATATCTCATAGATAAGATAGAAGGCATCCAAAATCGCGCTGTGAGGTTTATTCTGAATAAGTATTCTCGAGCAGAGAGTGTGACACAAATGAAAGTTTGTATGGGTATCGAGCCTTTAGAAAAAAGACGTAAGAAAAATAGACTTAAACTTATTTACGCTATCAACAATGATTTAACTGGAATCCACTATATATCGAGTAGGAGGGGCCACATAAAAAAAATATGCGAAATAAAATGTCGAACTAACTATATGATGTTTTCTTTTTTTCCGAGAACTATATCGGAATGGAATGAACTGCCGTCTGATATTGTATCAGCTAACAGTGACTCTTTTATTAGCCTTATTAATGCAATGTAAGTTTCTGTGTTAAGTACATCATTGGTTTTTTCGTAATATTCCTATTGTGTGCTGGTGTGAATCATGTTTATTGATGTTGTTGGAAATTGCTGATGTGTGCTGTTATGTGACTTTCCAATTTATAATGATATATGTGAATCATGTAACCCACTCCTCTGCTGTAATGCTCCGGCGCTGCAGAGAATAAATAAATAAATAATAAATAAATAAAAAACCTTCCTGCACTCCAAGACACTCGCCTTCTTCCCGCAGGCGATCCTCTTCGTGGCTAAATCACCCGTGTCACGTTTCCCGCATCTCAGGCAGCACAACCTATTTTTAACTCCCCTTTTTTCCCCATACTATTGTAGACTGGAACGACCTGCCCTCACATATTGTAACCAAGGCGGATCAGAAGACCTTTCGCAATGCCCATTGTTCACACTTCTGTTAAAGGGAAACTGAAGCATACTGTATTTTCTTTTTTCAACAAGATCAGTCTTTTCCCACTCGGGCAATGCTTGCAACTCGCGTCCGCTGGGATGCGTAGCCCATCAAACTTTCACAGCCCTTATCCAATTCACATTTCACTTGATTTCAGAAGCGCAGAACCTAGACGGGAAATGTATCATCATACTATCCGGCCATGAAATTCAAACAAGAAATAATTAAGGCAGTCAAAACATGCAAACACTACAAGCTAAGGAAAGTGGCGTAGCTGGTCACCGAAAGTCACCAAAAAGAGCAAGAGTGGCCGATACTTACAAACCAGAATACTTGTATGTAAGGAGGTAGGGAACATAAGCCAAGGCAACACAGTTCCCGAAGTGAAATAGTGTCATTTTCGTCTAAATTACTTCAAAAATTAGGTTTTACCGTGATCTTTTTTTTCTTCCTACCGAAACCCGCTCACGGAAGACGCCATGCATCTACCCCGCACCAAAGGTCAATGCCGCAGGTAAGGAGTATAATAATTTTGCTCCACAGTAGTTGCGTCCGATTTCATATAATATTATTATATTAAACTGTTAACATATTGATACTATAATGCAGCCGCATCTAAATAAATAAATACAATATAAAAGCAATACTGAATTAAAAAGCTACGTTGTTCCTGTGCGGAGGTTACAGACGGTGGTTGCAGAGGCGAAGGGCCGTGGTTGAGGACATTTGCCGTGATAGTTCTTTTCTTGGCACGATTTATGCGGAACGCAAGTTCGTCTGCTCTTTTTGCAGGGGCTCTGGTGACGCCGGAACGCCGAGATCTGATTGAAGGATAGTGGGTAGCCCTCAAAGCAAGTTGCCTTGAGGTCTACCCACTATCCCTCAATCAGAGCCAATCAGAGCTCGGTGTTCTGACGTCACCACAACCCCCTGCCAACGTTACTAGATTACCTCAGTTATGGAATAGTGGAACTCCCGCGGAAGGGGGGGATACCCCTTTCCACTTCAGTCTGCCTCCGGTCGTTCTATACTCTGTTTCATACTTAGTGTGCAACGCTGTCAAAGCTACTGGCGCGAGCATGGGGCTTGATCTCGTTGATCATTCGCACGTGTTCTCGTGCAAACAAAACCATAGATGAAGCCACGCTCTCGCGCTAGTATAGCTTTGACAGCGTTGCACCCTAAGTATGAAACAGAGTATAAGTTAGGCTCACCATATTTCTCAAGGTAGAAAACGGGACATCCCAGCCCGGGGGGCGGGGGGGGGGTGAGTGAGTGAGTGAGTGAGGGGGAGAAAGAAGGGGAGAGAGAGGGGAGGGGATGGGTATAGTAAAGGTTGAGATAGGGAGAACAAATTTACGGCCAGATTTGCGATTTCAAAGCGTTAACATATTTCATGCGTGCTGTATTCATTAACTAAAAAAAAAAAATATTTCTATTCACGAGTCTTGACAAAAATACGTTTGTGGGCAAGAACAGTTCTCCGAATTTTACTGGGTAAATGTTTTAAAGTACCTACTTTTTTTCTTCTTTTTTTTGTAAAATATATTTGTAACAAGTGGGCATAGTTTCCGCTTGCTTCAACTCGCTTTGTGCCAAGTTCGAAATTATGCACTCCTGCGAAAACGGGACATGATTCCTTATTGGGACAAAAAGACGGGACGGCCCAAACGGACCTCAAAAACGGGACTGTCCCGGCCAAAATGGGACGTCTGGTCACCCTAGTATAAGTGCCATCTAGATTTTTATTTACGAACTGTGTGTTCCATAAGGTATGGTGGAACGCCATCTAAACGCTGCACTTTGAAACGTACGTATCCCATAAAATTCATTGTAGTTACCAAATCAGCCTTCCGGCGCATCGAACGACGGGGTAAGTCGTGACTGAAGGGGGGCTCGTGCATGCAGCATCTATAAGCAGTTCCGTAACTGACCTAATCTAATAATGTTGCCCCCTGCAAAAGAAGCAGAGAACTTGCACTCCGCTATGGACCGTAAAAGTCGACGCCTGCACGTAGCTACCTAAACTTTTCCTCAAAAGTGTATTTCACAAGTCGTTTTTTTCTTGTAAAATTGCAAAGCGTAGCTTCCTTGCTGTAAAACATACGGCTAAGAAACTTGCCAGGGTCAACGGCGGGCGGCGGCGCAGACGACCAAGTCGAGTTGCAGTGTGTGTTTCGTGTGCGTATTGATAGATGGCGTCAGCAGCAGCATCCGAAGGTGAAGCCAACGTTACTAGATTACCTCAATTGTCAAACTCCCGCAGAAGGGGGTATGCCCCTCACACACTTCAGTACATCTTTCGTTGTTCAAAGTGCCATCTAGATTTTTGTTGACGAACTGTGTATTCCATAGAGTACGGTGGAATGCCATCTAGACACTGTGCTTCGAAACATACTTATTCCATAGATTGCACTACAGTTACCATAGCAGCCAATCGGCACATCGAATGACGGGGGGCGAGTTGTGGTGAGTGAGGGGGGGTACTGCTCGTGCATGCAGCGTCTATGAGCGATTCCGTAGCTGAGCTAATCTAATAACGTTGGGTGAAGCCGACCAGCGAAAGAAAGCAGACAAAATCCGTTGGCAACAAAAGCGCCGTCGTTATGCAAATGCATTTTTTTACTAAGTTTTGATTTTATTGTTTGCAATTATTTTTAAACCAAAGGTACATTACAAAAAGATTACGTTCATTTTAATAAACCACGATGGCCGCAAGCAGTCTCGATAAAGAGGTAGCGCCATCTACTTGACTTGGTCATCTGTATTGCCACCCGCGGTTGACCCTGGCAAGTTTCTTGGCTCTATCTTTTAGGCAGGGAGCTATGCTTTTTAATTTTAGAAGAAAAAACCGACCTGGGCAATACACCTTTGACAAAAAGCTTAGATTGCTATGTGCAGGCATCAATTTCTATGGTCCGTTTTTTATATGGAGCTTGGTGACTTGGGACACCCTATATATCCCCCGTGTTCACATTTAGACATGGGGGGGGGGGGGGGGGGCCTGGCCTGGCTAGGCTATTTTTTGCTCCCTCCCCTGTATGGTTCACATAAAATTTTAGACATGTCTGGGAAGGAGATTGCCTCCCCCATTTCTTGTTCCGACACCACCGCCTGTATTCTCTTGAGCTCAAACTGTTTAGCAAGCAAAATATGTTCTAGAACGAGAAATTTGTGCTTGTAGCCTTTGCTGCAGGCGAGCATTCACTGCAGACCACAGGCACGGAAAACATAACACCCATGCCATTGACAAAGCCAGGGGGGAAGCAGTCCTTCACTGAAACCCAGCAGACACCATAATATATACATGCATTTCCCCCACCCCCCGCTGAAGTAAAGTTCCTGGCTACGCCACTCCAAGTCTCTGACTCTCTCATTATGGGGTATGGGATATAGTGGTCCCGAACAGAATGGTCCAGGTCGAAATGGGCTTTCGTGAACTTTCCAACAGTGAACTCTCTTTACCCAGAAGTTTAATTCAGCACACATTTTATGTATATTTTGTAATCAAGCATTTCAAGATTTTTTGTAAACGATATGGAGAGCCTTCAGATTCTTGGGCTACTATGTGGCTCTGAGACAACCGGTATCTAGCAATACCTACCCAAAGCTCAGAAAATTAATATAAATATGCATAGCAATACTCACCTGATTGCTTAAAGTTCATGGTGGGTAGATGAACAACAATCTTCACATTTCGCAGTTTACCAAATAAGTGTTATGGAATTTGCATGTTACATCTTATATAGTTCAGTGGCCCACAGATATTAAGTACTAGAACTTCCGTAAAGGTGTGGTCCAACTGTGCGACACCTCGTGTCATGTTGGACGCCTGGACCAACATCACCACAAAGGCCAATGTCAATTTTGAGCTATGCCTCGGGTCTATATTCCCTAGGGCCAGCCAAACTTCAGCTGAACAGATCAATTTGCAAGTTGAATTTACAAAAAGCAGCATGTACAGCAAAAGGCTTGTGCAGCTATGTACAATATAATATTTGCGCCACAAATAGTCCAATTTGTATAGTTGTTTCTCTATCCCTGCTCGACCCAACCATCGGCCTGAAATGTTTTAAATTGAATACCGTAAAATTCCCCAGAAGAGCCCACTATTAATATTTCCCAAACTTAGGAATCTAGATTAACCGTTTTCAGTGAAACTTGGGTGGCCATTCCCCCGGTATTTTACAGTAAATGAACTTTAAAATGGTCCATGTTTTGCAGCCGAAGTATTTGGCAAAACAATTTCTTTTCCTAATGTTCCATTGACATGAAGTAAACAGTAGATAAACACCCCAAGACCAAGCAAACAATTCTGCGATATGATATTCAATAGACCATGCCTCAACCAGCCAATGCATGCTTGCATGTGTGACAACTCCGCTGTGGGTCTGTACGAGCGGACTTCTCCAGGTTCACGCTTGGGACCATTCTGTCCAAATCTCACTCAAGTGCCCATCAGTCAACAAGGGACATTTAGTGTGGTTCTAGTACTGAAGGTACAGAACTGCCCGCCGCTTGCCAGGGTATTCACATGATACAACAGGGACACAGAAGTGCTGCAGATGACTCATAGCTTTGGCTTTCAGTCAAACTCGCAGGTAGCACTGTGAGCTAAATAAGCATGATTATACACTGCGATACAAGTCTTAATGTGTCTATGTATGTTATGTAGAATTTGATCGTTTACAAGGTTCCAGATTCTGCACATGTAAGGTCCAATTATTCACATGTATTGCCCTTCCTACTTTTTCTGAAACGCCCGATATAATGGCAGACACAAAGACTAAGCTTACATATGCTACAATTCCCATATAATCTAATTCGTATAGTTCTCTCTCCATGCAGCATTTTCTGTTCTCAAAAATGGTTGACTAGGGTTGTTGGCTTTACCAATGCAAAGGACTGTACTGTGACAAACAGTTTTCAGAAGCAGACACTCACACTTCAGTGCTCTTGGACCAGCATATTATAGTACCCTGTTTTAGCAATATCAGCAATTGCAATTATGTCAAACAATATAACCCAGAGACGAGTGGGTTAAAATGCAAGACTGCATTTTTTAGTGTTTTTTCTATTATATATATCAGAATTAAGAGAAACATGTGTACCTGGTAAATATGAAGACCTACAGAATAGAAATGAAAAGGCACGCCCAGCAATACACAATATGTGCTGGAGCATCAAGCACTCTATACTGATTATCGTGATAATGTTCAAGCCTTTCAGGTTAATTTGAACCAAACTACGAAGATTGGAGAGTTCATAGAGAGCATTTCCAAGTGAAGTGACAACTCAAATATTCTATCGATTGTAGGGGGACTAGTGTCAAGTCGGTTTTTGCAAACTGTGAATCCACACCACTTCCCTTGACACACCCATAATACCATTCAATAAAATAACCTGGACATTGCCACATGACCTTCTCTGGTGTTGCAACACCCGTCGCATACACCTGTGCTTTTTCTGATATGAACACAGTAAGCAGGCAGAATACAAGACCAGAAGTATCACTTTATTCAGCTAACACCCCTTTACAGTCAAAATACTGCATCTGTAAACTCTTCCAATAGATTGTATGTTGAAGCATGTCAAGTTGCACTAATCCACTTTTATATATAGTCCCAAACAAACCTCCCGTCTGTCGCAGTGACAACCTCATTAGGTACACCTCTCGTGAACAACCAAAGCCTCCTGTACTGCCAGAAAGATACAAATTTACAGACTATCAAACTTCAAAGATCTTAAAACGAGTCAACATATTCTGCCATGATTGTACACAAAACAATTACAAACCAGGCATTAAGGCTGCACTCCTAGGTTAGGGGTCTGAGTTGTTAAGTTTGTACACAAACACATTTCTCATTGCAGACATTCACACTGTGCGCCGGATGAAAGTGGGCCGTGGCAACGTTCCTTCTTCCGATGCAAGACCCGGTGGCACACTGCAGCTCTAGTCATTTCAATTGCAAGCGATGGATGAGGAAGCATTCATTGCACACGATTCTGCCGTCACAAGGAATAGCACAGTGAAAGGCAACCGAGAACGTGGCTTGTTCCTTCCTCTTCTTTCGCGATGGATGGACATCACGACTGAACGCACTGCACCGAGTGCTGAGTGTCCATGTCGTCGTCGTCGTCGTTGTCACTGTTTTCGTCGCTGTCTGAACTGGTCTCTACTCCACCTGATCTGTCGTTCCGCGCCTTAAATGTTCAAAAACAACACATTACAATGCTGAAAAAAGAAAATTACGGACACAAATTGTAGCAACTTAGAAGTGGCACAATGGGTCTTGAACGCATTATCAGAGGCGAGGCAGAAAAGGAACACCAATGCAGGTTCTAGGACTTTTTCTATAGTTGCCATCAAATGCTTAGCTCGCCTTTAAAGGGTGGTTTCTCAACAGTGGCGTACCAACTTGAATTTGAGTGGGAAAGCAAACCAGACCCCCCCCCTTTCCCCGGGCCGAGGGGCGGTGCCCTTGGCATCCCTTGGGCGCCACCGGCCAGTGTTTGTCCTGCCCAGTGGTGGCTGTTTCAGAAGGAGCAAAACACATGCCTTGCCCCCCCACTCTGAGAATGGGGGGGGCAAGCACCCCCCTTGCCCCCCTTGCCCCCCCGGTTGGTACGCCCATGTTTCTCAAAACGCCTTTTTGCTTCTGCGAAGAGGTGTTTCGAAAGAAAGTGTTCACCAGTATGGCTGCGACCGTGCTGGTGAATGTTTTCCGCCATTTGCCTTGTTCGTTTTCACGTAAGCGATTCTTCATTAACACGGTCTTGGTCTTGGCAAAATGCCATGACAAGTAGCTCCGCCAACAACAGAATGTTCGACGTGTGATCAAGATGCATTTGGGTCGCGTGAACCCGTGCTTACTTAATTTATTTTTTCCCCTTCGAAGCCACCCGCAGCAAGCGCGGGGCCATCTTGGCTGCCAACGAGCCGGCTTCTTGAGTGTTGGCTTGTCTTAACCTCGAATTAAAGCCAATATGCATAAAAATACTAGAGCGGCAGCCGATTAGAACACTGCTGATTAGAGTGTAATCAATTAGAATGCAAAATAACTCGAGTGAGTTGGTACTAAACACTACCTCCATGCACAGAAAAGCAACGGGCCAACATTCATCAACATAGATTCCACCGAGATCATAAGCCAGAAGTAGTACGTCACACGAAACCCCACTATTCCGTTCCGCATGTGAGCGACAGTTCAAAGAGCTAGCAGATAGCTTTAAAAAAATGTTTTACTGTGGGCACACGCTCGCGTGGCAGTAGCTCCTTAAGCTCCATTTCACTTAAAATGTAGCGGTAGTGTCAAGGGTAGAGGCAAGCACTTGTAGCTCCATCCAGTTTTCTCGCTCTCATAGCCGAAACCCATTCTAAAGCAAGATGGTCCTGCTACGAGCTTGGGTCTACTACTACTACTACTACTACCACTGTAAGGAGAAACGAGGCACGAGAACCTACGACCCTGCACTAGCAGCTTCCCCAAAATAGCTAACAAAGTATACACTGCGGGACAAGCCAGCCTCATTTTCAGCACTGAAATGGTCAAAAAAGATTTACGAGAGTTAAGCTATCCAGCCAACATGAAATATAGTAGCCCGACACATTTGGCACAAATGTTAAACTTTCAATTCCCTGCATCTAATCAGGTGGCAGGCAACAGTCATGAAGTTCTAACATGTTGGAAAGTCCCTACAAAATATGAAGGTCAAAATTGGTAGCAAGAACTTGAACAGAAACTGCCTGGAAGCCTTAGAGCTCTGAAACTAAGATGCTTCCAGAATGAGACCTAGCTCTGAAGAAGCTGCCTTCAGCCAAATGTCAGCAGCCCCTTTATGGTTAACAGGAGGGTCCTTTTCAAGTAACAAGTTGGGATGTTAGCATGCTCAACAAGAATCAGGTTTTCTAATGCTTTAAAAATTTTCTCCCTGTATCCCCATTGTAATCTAACAAGTTACAGGTCAGAAGGCGTTTCCAAGGTCCTTTTATTAGTGCCCATTTCAGCACTCATGCTTAATTATTGGATGACTTCCCATAAATACCAGTGATGCCTGTAGGCAGTGCCTTTTCTCAGGCATATATAGCTTTCAGTACTGTGACTGGCCTAAGCCATTTTGGAGCACCTTTTGGAGCATCCAAAACAGTGCTTTGGAGCAGCAAAAGTGACTTTTGGAGCAGCCAAGACAGTGTTTCGGAGCAGCAAAAGTGGGCTTTGGAGCAGATATTCTTTAAAAAAATTAAAATATTTGTTTTAAGCGCTGTAAAAACGAAGAGCACTTTGTGCTGTGTTGTGTTCTGATGTGACGTGTTGTGAGAAAACTTGCTGCTTGTGTTTTTACTGTTCTGGTTTCCGACGTGCCAGATTTTCATCAAAAGTAAGCAAACGCAAAACAAGGGATTGCCAACATCGCGGCTGGTGCCTCTGTCGAGCAATCATGTTCATAAGCACGTGAGGATAACTTCGGCAGGCTTGCAGTTGCGCGTGCTTCGTCGCACGGGCGGAGACAACGGCTATTCTATAAAAACCAAAACCACGCTACTCCGCACCGTCGCCAACTGATTCCCAAAATTGTATGCAAAATGTAACTGTCGAGCATACGACAAATAAAAAACCAGCGGCGCGTGCTTGGCAGGCCAGCAAGCAAGGCACAAGCTAAACACACACATGCAAGGGTGCGTGCGTGCGTGCACGCGCACGTGCGCGTGCACGCGCACGTGCGCACACACACGCACGCACGCACAGACAGACAGAAAGAGAGAGCCTGAGCGCATCGATGCAGGATATTGCGAGCCAGGGCCAAAAGGCTCTGGGAGCGATTTGTGCAACGACTGAACTCGAAACAAACAAGCACGCTGTGCGGGTTCAGTGCGTAGGCAATGTCCTTTGCTTTAGCTCACTTCTCTTTAACTTTGTTTTGCGGCAATTTTTCACGTACCGGGGTCCCTCTCGAAGGAAGGCCCACCCAGAAAAAACCTACTAGGTAATACATACCTCGACACAGCAGCCTTTAAGTTAAAGAGGTATTTTTGTAGTAATGTATGATTTAAACAAGAACAGGAATGTTGATGAACACGCGGCGGTACTCCGTTTCATTTTAGAAAGCGCCATATCTGCAGCGTGACGTGGGGACGGCAACACCCGACATCGCGCAACCACGGAGACTGAAAGGCAGGGACCAAATATAGTTTTCCCACGGCCATCGCTTTCAGGCGTGAGTACTTCAGCTCAGAAAGTAACTCCTGCTGCGCAGAAACGTTGTTTCGTTTCACAGCATCACGGCATGGCTGGTACCTGGCATGCTAGCGTAGGAGCGTCCGCACACACCCGCGTCTATCGTTGACAATGGGATGCCTTTTTCGGAGGTCGATACGGGGCAGAGCGAAGTAGCAGAGTAGTAGTTTGATGTCTGTGACGTCACGTCCAGTTTTAGCCAAAATAGAGCTATTTGCAGATATTTTGTTACCTAGACATCTTCACCTCTTCACTTCGCGTACTCTTCCGGAGTATGCTCCCAGCTCGTTCCTCCGAAGTCAACACAACTGTCATAGTTAGAAAAAAAACGGCCCGTGCCAGTCGTTTGCAAAGCAACGTAGATAGAAACGAATCGCCGCGGCGTTTTTCGCGGCCTTGGAGATGCAGAAACGATCCGACGTTAAATAAGATACATTTCAACTACGAGAGTGTCAGCAAGAGCAATGTAAATACCTGTGCACACTCAAAGCGGATGCGCACGTTTGATCGAAGTGCTTCGGGACCGATCTTTTACCAGTGTCAGTCGATACTGACCCGACACTCGGCAAAGAAAGGTGGGACCGGCATTGCGTAGCTCCCACAAACTGTTATAGCTCGACAGTAATGTAGTATCAGAAACAATTGAGCATGAACGCGCATCCGCAGCGACAAGCGTATCAGAATAAAAATGGCCCACTAATAACAAAGTGTACTACATACCGTGTTGCGAAAATAATCCATACGGCATTTATTTGAGCTCCATATCACACAAAACAAGGAGATAGAATCGACGACAGCGTTCGTCACCGCTGCCTCGGAAAAGGAGATGGCAAGGGGAAGAGAATGACCCCTTAATCTAAAACTAAGGGTCGTGCGGGCGCGTATTCTGTTCAGCAAGCCAGCCGGTCGGTCGTGGGCAGACGGTCTTGGCCAAGGATCGTTGGAGCAACGCCGGCAACGCTGCGACGAGTCGGAGTGCCTGCTAGGCCTCGAGCTCGCTCGGTCGGTGGCATCGTTGCCGTTGTACCTTTTCCCGGGTGTTTGTGGATCCAGCGTTCATGTCCGTCGTGGCCGGTTTCGAGTACTTCCTTCTTTTTTCTTGCTGCTTGAAATTGGGACCCGCGAGAAGAGCACGTAGAAAAATAAATGTCCGTTGGTCGTCGCGACCAAGTAACTGAGCGGACGTTGTCGGTTATGTTGATTTGATCGTGAAAAGATGGCTCCGGAGCTGTTGTCGTACATACATTCTTGGCGTAAGATTGTTTCGTGTATCTGGCCTCTGTTCTTTAACGTATGGCACTGCAACAGTAACACGCCGCGACCGCTGCCTCCCCCCGCCCCTACACTAGACACAACAACCTGCAGCAAGCTCTCCGCAAAACGTAAAAAAAAAGAAAAAGAAACTTTTTTGCTTGTTTTTACGTTTCCGGCAGTGACGTCACGGAAGTCACTGCCCCGTATCGACTTTCAAAAAAAGCATCCCGTTGAAAATTAAAAAAAAAAAAGACGCGAGGAGACGAGACCCACGAGAGGTTGAGGGCGCGAAACACGAGACGGCGGGAAAACCATGCAAGACCGGATGGACAATCGATGCAGGGCATTTTGTGTCCGGTGGCCACTTGCGCTACGTAGCACACACATGCTCAATTACGGTACTCAGTTTAGTTTCGGTTTTGAAAGGCGACCGAAATTGTTTTTTTGGCGCAGGCTTGGCGCAGATTACCCATATTTTGGCAAAATGTAGCAGGATGTAGCAAGGTTAGCCCCTTGGCGCAATTGGCGCAGCAATCACATCACTGAGATTTTTATGCTGGTTTACATGGATAAATCTGTGAAAAGTCAACTGCTTGGTCCAAATTTTTATATCATATAGTTAAAAAATGCAGAGCGTGTACAACCGCGTCGTGCATTATGGGAAACGTCTCATGATGCAACGTGCGGGGAGGAGAAAAAAGAGAAGGGAAAAGGAGGGAAGGAGGAGATGCCAGCTACCTGTTGTGCAGGCAATAAATATCACCATTCATAAATCACAGAGAGGCGCGTATGAAAACGTGGTGTACTCGTTATCCAAGTAGCAATCTACAAGAGAGAGGGTCTGTGTTGTAGCCATCGGTCTCTGTGGCACGTCGGACGAAGTTGGTAAATTGTGTGCCGCCAAGGTCTTACGGCCTGCTCATGGCAGCTCTGTATCTCTCGCCTACGGCACTCGCCAAATATTTCGTGCAAGACAAAGAAGAACTTCATACCAGTCATGCAGGAAAACATCCCATTGGCCCCGAGGGACGTGCACTCGCTGTTCTGCTGTGCCATCTCGGGGGAGCACGCTCAAGACTAATGCTGAGGAAATCAAAAACGTCGAGCAGTCTTCGACAGAGCCGACAGCAAGTAGGATGACATCGAGAGTATCACGTGCTTCGTCAAAGTGTTAACTTTAATCCTGTCTTGTTCTCCCGCCTTGATCCTGCTGTCCTGTTTCCTGGCACCGGCAAAACTTGTACAGAGTGGAGCTCCCAGATGTGAGAACTACATTTCCTTTCTCCGGACAAGTGGTGAGCAAGAATACCAGAATATATATAGTATATACATTTTTCTCAGATTGTTTCGCACGGTATATTGCAAAATCGAAATACTTCGAGAGAAAAGCAGGAGGAGAGGAGGAGGAGCAGAGGACGAGGGAAGGAGCATGGGAGGAGGAAAGAATATGGATGAGGAGGAGTGGCATACCCTCCCCTCCTCCTCCTCCTCCTCAAGAGCTGCACTCTAATTCGGTGTTACAAGAAGTTGTAAACATCCTTTTTACTTTTTTCTCTTTCTAATACAATTTTTTTTCTCATCTTGCTATATCTGAGTGAAAATGTCCCAAAAGTACATTTAAACAATAATTCAGCTTTGTTTCGGGCATTTTGGTCATGTAAAAAGACAATATAGAATTCAATCTATCCCAAGACGTTGCTGGGAATGCGATATGGGAACTTGTCTGCCGCCATTTTCTCGTCACATGTGTCAAGAACCATCCTTAGCGAATGTTCGTGTCATGGTTTCCAAGAACGGACGACGTCCGAGAGAAGTTTTACGAGCAGCCATACTCAGGGACAACTTTTCTTGGTATTTCTGAGATGAAGGAGAGCGTACACTCAACTTTAGGTATGGGGAGGACATGGGGCCCAATGCCAAAATACGGACGATGTGGGGCGGCTGCTGATGTTGAATCAGGCAGGCGCCCATCAACAATAACTGGGCGGACGCAATCAAGAAAAGCGACATGGACATTGTGTACGTGCCAGCCGGCTGTACCAGCCTGCTTCAACCGGCCAAGGTGTTTTGGAATAAGCCTTTCAAAGCCAATCTTCGAAGGATCTGGAAGGAATTTATGCACAAGGAAGAGAAAACCTTTAAAGGCAACCTGCGAGAGCAGTCATGACAGGACGAACTATAGACTTCGCAGTCGAGGAGTGGAAGAAGAAATGGCGACACGTTCCTTTGGAGGTTGCAGCATCTCCAAACGTGCTCCACGGATCCGAGGAAAGTGACCTGCACAAGCGGCTAGCAGGCATCGGTGCCGTTGTCTCCCATGTCCCTGACAATCCGATGGCAAAGTGTCTGGACCTCATTTTTGGATTGGATTCCGAGGAATCGTTTTCCGGCCTTGGCAGCGATTAAGGCGAATGCCAAAACCACCAATCTGAATCAAGTTCCGAGGGCACATTTTGTGAATTGAATGGCAAGTGCAGTGTTAGTAAATGATCTTTTTTTCTTTTTTAAACGGTGCAGATTGGATTGTTCTTTTTTACTTTTACCAGTCACCGTTTTGAATTTCGGCCCTGATCGATCAAAGGCCCACTTGACATTTTGGTTGAATTATCTCTAAATATAAGGAGGAGGAGGGGGAGGGGTGCTCGGTATTTTACAGTACACCATACTGCAGCACTCCAGCTGCTAAACTGTAGGTTAACAACATAAATCATAAAAACCATGGAAGTTTTATGCAATCTAAAATGAGCAGGAACGATGCCGAACGTGACAATTAGGTTAGACACAAAAGCGAGGTTCTTGTTTTCTTGCGAGTCACATATCACTAGATGATAGCTTGCTACTGCCTACTTGCTATCTCTGAGCTATCTCTCAAAGGCTGAAAACCTGGGTGGGGGTTCAACTTCACAAGACGACCTGACATGAAGCTTCTTCGGGTTTTGAGGCTGGTTCACACGGCTGCATTCGAGTGTGATTGAGTGTGTTGCGCTTGCTCGTAGCCGATTATACAACGAGAGATCATACTGGCACCATCTAACAGGCGTCGCCAGAATGCTTCCAATCTACGTGTAACAAGACTGAAGGATTCCAAGTGGTACAGTCGCCACCGACTTTTCAGATTTCGCAGGGACCGAAAAATGTCTGAATAATACAGTCAGAAAAATCAGCAGATTAAAAAACTTGCCTTTATTACGCCTAAGCGGGCTCTAAAAAGCCGTAAATAGTGCCTTGCTTCAGGTTACGCCTGCGCGCCCAGTTTTAGGTTACGCCTCCGTTTGCGTTCGGCAACTTTTTATTAGCTTGAAAATCGCTGCCTTCTTTTCTAGCATTATGGTCGAGCACTTTCTGCACCTCTTAGCGACACATCGCGGTGCGGAAGAACAGATAGGGCAATGACGTCCAAGCCAGCAGAGTCCGAAAACACGATTCACAAAGTCGAGATGAGAGGCGCAATTCTACGACAGTAATGGCGAATGAACAAAGCAAAATGGAAACAACAATGATGATGATAATGACGCGCAGCTAGAGAGAAGAAAAAGCCGTACAGCGTCACCTAGCAGTAGGACTTAGAAGTATTTTAAGTAGCACTGCCAAAGGAAGCCAATCCATGCGCAGTCAACGTAAAATCCAAAATGACCGCCTCCCCGCTGATCGCTCGTGATGATTAGTAAAAAAAATAGAACTTTCGGACTTCAAGCTGTCTGAAACATTGGCTGTGAATATGCACTATTTCTATTGGGCAGGTCACGATCCTCCTTTAGGTCCGAGAACAAGTCCAAATTATCGGTGTCCAAGAAATCGGTTGGCGACCGTATTTGCAAGATCAAATCTATGAGAAACGGTCGCTCACAACTATAGGCTGTGCACTTTCTGGTTTTAACTGAAAAACATCGTCAAACATTTGACGGTAACAAAAATCGGCTAAAACCGAAAAAAAAAAAAGAACAGTGGTTGAATATTTTCGCCTCGATTAAAACTGGAAAAAAAAAAATGGTTGTTAAACGTTTCTGCCCTAGCGATGAAGGAAACCCGCCACCTCTACAGTATAACGCAGATTCCGTTGATCTTTTATCAAGTTTCGATAATGCAAACTGAATAAAGAAACAAAATGAAGCTGTGGGTCGTCGTTGTGATTCTGAGACTCAAGTTAAATGTTGCGGTTGCAAAAAAACGAAAACACCTTCAACATTTGACGTGCCCATCGAGCTCCGTCAAAATAATAAACCTTAACTACTTTCGCTGTGGCAGCCCTCCTGGACTAAGGAAGTACAGAGCCTCATTTGGTTTTCACTTTTTATGACTTTTCTTAGACGAGTCGACCAACCGAAATACGCTGGTGCTTAAAAATGAATAAACGGCGAAAAACGCGCGCCGATTTTTCTCATTAATAAACACCGGAAAATACACACCCTATTTACAACATTGCCAGAGTTATTTCAGGCCCACGGTAAAAGAATATTGCATAAAAACATTGGAAATATATGCGCGGGTCAGAGGTGTTTCAAGTGCCACTCCGTAAATGGCGCCGGTGTCCCAGCGTGCTCTCTGGACGTAAGCAGTTGCAAGCGAGCGCTACCCACCTTTTCACACACAAATAAAGATGTATGAACCAGCCTTTAGGCACTTGTCGGTTTCACACGGGACCCCAAAATAAAGAGAACGGCAAGTCTGCATACCCGTGCCCGAGCTGAGCGGTGCAGTTGCTGCATGAGATACCAGAGCATTTGGCTGTCGATGGTCTCATGTCCTTCACGTTTGCGTTCGTCCTCCCGCTCTTTCATGTTCTGGCAAATCCTCTGCAAGAGAGCACCGGAGGCGATGAGCTTTTCCCCAAGCAATGTTCCGAGTCACTGACACAATGCCTTTTGAGAGAAACCCAATCCAAGGAGATATTCCTTTCAACCAAACTTCTCTCTCAGCCAAGCAAAGCTTCGGTAAGCTGCACTACATACTCCGTCGAGACTCTCTTGGATATGGTTGTTGCTAGCAAATGTCGGCAAAACTATACGAAAGAAAACCCTAAAACACTTTTCCACACAAAGCATAAAATGATTATAACTGAAGTACAGTCACGTCGTGATCTTAGCGTAGTATAACTCATTGATAGATTCTGGGTTACTACGTTTTCAAAGGGCGCCTCAATTATCCTTCTGTTTAGGGTGATGCCACCCTTTGTAGTACCCGATGCCAGCAGCGCACGCTCACTGGAAAAATACAAAGAAATCGACGAAAACAAAATGTCGTCATAGCGCAGTCAACGCCACAAACGCATGCAGGAACATGCTCTTTCACGCGCTTCTTAACAAAAAATAAAAATAAATGTGTGGAACAAAATGGCCAGATGCCACCACCCTAAGCAAAGCACACATGAAGGCACCCTAATGTTTTTCTACTGTACGTGCAGACAGCAGGACCGGGCGACAAAAGAGGGACGGTTGATTGGACTGGCAAGTGTGCATCGTCCACCGCACTGTCGACTTTGAGGTGAACAGCAGCAGTTGCCGATGTGGCAGGCAGCATCCGAGTTAGCTCGATGGACTTGGAAATTTTGCTCTCTCATATAGGTAGACATTCTATAATTGGGACAATAAACTTACTCCTAATTTTAAATAACAGTTCCCAAGAAAAAAAAAAACTTTCAACCTTTCCACTCTGGTGAAGGAGAAAAACCAGCGAAGCTGTACTTATGGTGGGGATGAAATAATGGCCGGCCGCAAGTCAGCAAGCCAGAGTGGAAAGGCCTGGAGAGGTTGCCGCCATCTATGAGCGACAGCGGCAACCAGACAAGTGGCAAGTTAGTTGTCTGGTTGCCACCGTCACTCATAGATGGCGGTAGCTGTCCAGAGTTTAGAGTCATCATTTGTTTGCCGCCAGACTTGATACTGGGGAAACTAGCCCTTAACAGCTCCGCAGTAAAAGTCAAAATGAGCAAAAGCTTGGTCGGCCTTTCTAGGAGTTTGTCCGTCGCCTATATAGACTTAAGCGCGAGTCTGCCAACTAAGTCCGTGTCTTCTCTTTCAAAAGGAAGCAAAGCAGAACCCACCATCTTTAGGCCAGACATGTCTGGCGGGTATTCGCACGAAGGCACCCAAATTTTGACATCTTCGTCCAGCCCACTGGTAGCCAGGATGGGGCAGCTGGGGTGAGGTTCGAGGCAGTTCACCTGAAAGCAAGCTCCAGTCATGAGTGCCCAGTTCAACAAGCTGAACCCGACTTTGAGACTCCGTCTAGTAAGTGGCAACGACGAACTATGGGCAAAGTGACTATCGATGCTTAAACCTCAATACAACAAAGTCGAAAAAATTAATGATTTATGCTTCATTACACCGAAATTTCATTCAATCAAAAGTTTGTGCTCACCGTAAAAAAACAACAAAAAAACGTATGTTGATGCATGTTTTGCGGGTGTAAACACTTGCTGGAAATAATATTCATTGGTGAGGAAAGTAGTACTTGACTCTCCAATGAAATAATATTCGTTGGTGAGGAAAGTAGTACTTGACTCTTGTTTGTGCCTTGTTGGATTGGGATAGTAGCATTGGCATCACATTCTATCCTAGAGCCACAGGGCATGTAGAGGATACCGTTTTCCCCCGCACGGCTTTAACACGTTGATCGCACCGAGAAAGTTGTCGCGGATGCTCTTCGTGGTCAGCCTCGTACACTTCGTTCTCCACTCGTGATTTTTCTATCACATCCTTCACAATGGGGTTGCCTCTGCTGTTGTTGAAAATGCCAGCAGGGGTCAACATGGAGGCGATATAGACTCCTTCACTTCTGCAATTGTAGGAAACGAACTACGAAGTGTCCCATGTATCCACACAGAGCGGCAACGTCTGGTGTCCTCAACCGTCAGAGACTCCTCGCAGTAATTTTGCCTCCTCGTCAAGTGAAAAATCTTTCTGTTGCCGCTGTCTATGATTGAGGTAGCCACAAAGCGCATGCACGAACTCGTCTTGTTGACGCTCGCCCAAATGGCATTGTCTGTGACTGTGACAGATGGTTGCACCAGTGGCACTGGCAATGTGTGAACTCTTTGCTCCGTGTTTTCCGACCAAACGTACGGCACATCCTGGACGTGCCCTCCCGCAAGCCTCGCCGCACAATGCCCCGTTTGACATTGTGCGCCTTGTTGGAAAGCCCAACCCCGTGAAGTAACCCTCGTCCCCATGAAGTAACCCTGTCAAACGCGGCCACTGTAAATTTCTCCGCAGTAGTGCGATTCAACCGCAAGGTACTCCTTTGCAGGCATTGTTTTCTTCTATACACCAACTCATGTTTACAAACAAACCGGAGCGCCCGGAGCGCCCCTAGCGGACGCCACCGGCGCCGCGCATGCGCGATGGGGGTGTGGGCAAAAAGCTCGCCGTCGCCCATAAACAAACCATTGAAATGCGATGTTGTCGGCACCGGTGCGAGTCCCCGCGCTCTTTTTCGCGTTGGAACTGTTGATTCTACGTCCTCCTAACGATGTCTGACTACTTGAGCAGCGTCAGCGAAATTAACGAAGCTCGTTACACCGCAAAACTTCGCGTGAATAATCTGGCAGGCGGCGATTCATTCCGCGCGGACGCCGCAGAACGTACGCTAAAGCCTCATTCACATGATGAGATTTCGCTCGCTATTTTCAGTAGCGACATCGCTCGGACTGCAAAAGCGTGAACCGTAGCTGAGATGGTCGACGTCGATACTGAAAATCGCAAGCAGTATCTAACCAAATGAATCAGGCATAACAAGTCGGTGATGGCCACTGGTAACAATGATCAACAACTCCTTGTATCTACTGTTTACGTCGAGCCTGCTTACCAACCTTCAAACTTAAGTCTTTTAAGGCCTGCACTTAATTCTTATCGCAAGTACCGGGCCCACGTTTCGCCTACGGGCCGGTGTCCTCTAAAAGAGCAGACGACAAGCAGAAACGTTTGCAAGAGCAGACGACAGTTCGAACGATCAGGCGACCGTTTGTACTTGAAGACGCACTAAACGTAGTCCGCAGGTGGTCCGTACAACTTGACGGTTTTCCGGCGTTCATTTTGGAACCAAACAAATAAATTTGATGGCCAGTAGTATCCGTGAATTTAACCCAAAATGCTTCCCGCCCAAGCAATCGTTGTCCGACGGCGTCTGGTTTTCCCTTTTCACGGCACATATCCGCGTTCTCGGACGAACCGAGCGCATGAAAACTGACCTTCAAACCTTTCTCGACTCTCTTGGTACAGCCCCAGTCGCAGCATTTTGACGACAAGGCAGGTTTTTGTCTGGTTCCTCTCAAAACAACGCAGGAATACACGTCTCGAATGGGCACTTCCGCCCACAGCCCCAGACCGGAAGTGCGTCCGACGCGCCACCACCGCGCCGTGACGTAACAGAGATGAGTTGGTGTATAACACTGGGGATTTGTTCTATTGAAACCGCAGCAAAACTGACTGATATTGAGGCTCAATGGGGTTACACGAAAAAGATGATTTTGAAAAAAGAAATACTTTGCAAACTTGAAGCTTCCATTAAACTGAGGTTTGTTACACAGACGCTCAACTGTACAACAATCGATAGTATAGTAGTGTCTGTTAACAGTAGGCTAACCAAAACTGGTCAGAAAGCTACTAAAATCGTTGGTAGATGCAAGAAGTATAATGAATTTGTTTTAAGCGTTAGCTAACACAGTGGTTCTTAAATGGGGGTCCGGGGACCCTTTGGGGTTCGTGAAAACATTCTAGGGGTCCGCGAAGCGCTGGCTCATCAGTCAAGCCCGACAATAAAAGTTGTCTTTTTACGGGTCGAGAAGAGATGTTTCAGTTTTCGGGCGAGTTTTCTTGTGTGTATGTCAATAACAGAGGTCTACTTTACACTAGCCCTTAGTTATATCCATTTATTAAATTTTTATTACATTTAACTAATACTTTTCCCTTCCCTTCATCACGAACAGGGTCCTCCATCATCTCCGCCGATCCACAAGGGGTTCGCGAAAGATCAATGGTTGAGAACCACTGAGCTAACACATAAAAAAAGCAAAAAGTAACATAACATTTAGGTGCATACAAAGATTTAAAAAGAAAAAGGTATCAGAATTTACAATCTAGTGCATCCCAAAGTTCAAAAACTGCCACGAAAAACAACCAGAAAGAATGCAATGTTTCAACCATATATTTTGCATTGGGTATCGAACGGGACTGGGGAGTGGAGAATAAAATGCAAAATTCGATTGAGGAGAGAACACACTGTCTGAGTTAGTATGACAAACTGAAAAAGGTCACCAGTTATCATTAAAAAAACCAGGGACAAAAAAGTGGGAGGTAGTTGCAGAAAAAGTAAATAGGATCAAATCAAACCACGCTTGAAGCTGAAGAGGCAATGGCTGATCATGAAGAAAAAAACAGGGTGAGCAAGCCACCGACAAGGACCTTGATAGAAAACATTCGCCGATGCTCAGCTGGTGCACGCTCTTCAGTAAACATGGCCCAACATCATTCATTTTTCCACAAACTAATTACAAGTAAAAATATTCCTCCATAAAACTAAAAAGCGGGTTAAAGGAAAATATGAATGTGGAAAGAACTTACCACACCCTCTTCGTCACCGTGCATGTAGTGAATAATATGGCCACTTTCCTTGTCCCAAAGGTAGACATAGCCACAATCACTGCCACTTATGACATACTCGCTTCGGAGGCCGAAATAGTTGACTCCTTTGACTATTTTCACCATGTTGAAAAAAAGACAATGAAAACAAATGAACACACATAACTGCTATAACTTGAGCCAAATATAAAGTGGATTTTATATTCCTATGTTGCTACAGAATAAATGATAAGCATTAGATAACAAGTAGTGTGATACTACCTAATGCCTAATGGGTAACAGATAACCTAATTACCTGACTGGGGGAGGGGGGGGGGGGCAAGAGAAAAGGCAAGCTTTGCTACTATTCAGTTCCCTGTACCAATGAACATTTTTCTGAAGTTCTTTATTTAGTTAAATAAACAAGTGTCTTACTTCTTCATCTTTAGACAAAACCGAAGCATGCCAAATATAGTAATACAGAAAGATGCCGAACAAATGTCTGCGTGAACAGAATGGATTGACAGATGGAAGCACAGAAAGAGCTTTAAATTTACTTTACCAAAGGAAACATTTTTAGTACCGTAGTATTCTGAGAGATAGCCGATCTAAAATCGAAAGCATACTGGGAGAAAATGAGGAGCACGTTAACTTTCAAAGTGAAATAAAAAAAAGCAAAAAAAAATGCTAGTTTTAGATTTTGAGTTTCAAAACTTGTGATTGCAGGGATTAAAGATGACTGCCCTTCCTAGTCAGCAACGTTCGCTTATCTCCTACTGTGGCTAAGTAACACCATTTCTGCTGAGGTCACGATTGGCCAGGGCCCTCCAATTACTAAAAGTAGACTACCTTTTGGTGTTTTTGAAAAAAAAAAGAAAATCATGCCAAAAAATTGTAGAGCCCTTCCACTTCACGTGAAGATAGAAGACCAGCGAAGCTGTTATTTTTACGACGTCTAGGATGACCTTAAGGATGACTTTTAAGACGACGTCAAGGACGACGCCTAGGACGACTTCTAGGACAACATCGAGGACCACCTCAAGGACGACCTTGAGGACGATGCCTAGGACGATTTATAGGGCGACCTTGAGGAAGACCTCGAGGACGACACCGAGAGTATAACCTCTCGGACGTATTCTAGGACGACCTCGAGGACGACTTCTAGGACGATGCCCAGGACGACCTCTCATACGACAACGCCTAAGTCAACCTCAAGGATGACCTCTCAGACGACCTCTCGGACGACTTCTAACACAACCTTGAGGACAATGCCTAGAGATGATAACAAGGGATCAGGACGTCACTATCTAGTAATGCCAATAAAGGCTGACTCATGCTATAGTCTGTGTAGTTCGTTATTATTATAATAATAATAATAATAATAATAATAATAATAATAATAATAATAATAATAATAATAATAGTTTATTTTCCCAGTGCCCCAGAACAACCGTGAGGTTTGGTATAGTGGCACAAATGTGCACGATTGGATAAAAGAGATTCAGCAGTATCTCATGGAGACACCTGTCCTATACATGGTACAGTGCATAGTCAAGATTGCGCTTGTACAATCACTGAAAACGTCCAAAGTTGGCGAGTTAACATTGTTCAGAGATTTGCATTGTAAGACGGGACGGGGAGGAAGCAGACAGAGCGCTGAAGAGAGGAGGTTTCCCCCTCTTTTTTTCCAGCGTTTCGTCTCCTTCCTCCTCCCCGGCCCGTCTTACTCTCGCCCTTCGTTCTTGAGTTGCAACAAACTATAGTTGACCCCCCCCCCCCTTTTTTTTTTATTTATACTTGCCACGACCAATGGGGAGTTTTCTGCCAACACCTGCGGACGCATCTTTCCTTAGATCCTAGCGCATAACAGCTTCGCTGTAAAATAGGGGTATGTTATCTCTCGGGGATGCGGCATCTCTCGGGATATTACGGCATGTATATCTTTATAAAATGTGTTATGTATTTCTTTAAATTTCTTCCATTCGCTCAGCACTCATTTCGCAACTATGCACACAGATTGCCACAAAAATGGGATGCGAGGCTTCATTGAGAAAAAATGACAGGACGTTAAAACTGCAGCTCTAAAACGGGACTGTCCTGGCCAAAACGGGATGTCTGGTCACCCTAATAATAAAGAGGTTAAACAGTGAAAGACGTTTACAATCCCCTGTAATGTCGAAGTAGAGCACAGCTCTTGAGGAGGAGGAGGGGAAGGCACGGAGAGGTGGCTATGCGCCTCCTCCTCTCCTCCCATTTAGGGGAAAATTTTCCGCTAAATTTAGCGGGGAATTTTTTCCGCTAAATTTGGCAGGGAAAATTTTCTGCTAAATTTGGTGGGGAAATCTACCCATAATGCACCACGCGGTTACGCCGACGCCGCTCAAGCCGGAAACGGGCGCCTAAGAGCTGCGCTCTAAAATCCATCACAAACGTCACAAGTGTGGTTTGTGCGGGCCACCCCCATTCTGCGCTCGCTAGACTTAGTCAGCATAATCTAGCCTGTATAATTTTATTAAAATTCAAAGTATGTTTGATTTAAAGCATTTTGCTGTCCCTGTGAGCTTCGAATTATCAAGAGTCGACTTTACTTGGAAAAGACCCCATTTTCCTTAAAAAGGGCGACTCCTGTCCACAGTTCTGATTTTGGGATTACGAATGTTTTTAGCACAGTCAGCGTCACTGAATTACAACATGTAGTTTTTTTCTTGGTATTGTGCATAGTTTTAAAGATATCGACGCCTCAAAGTTTTGTTTGTGGCGTGGTCGACAGAACCGAAACTAGCTGCTCGAGGCCCCGGCAACACTGGAAATCAGCCGCTAGGCGGATGAGACATCATGGTCGTTCTCGTTCAACGAGTACGCCGTCCAGAGCCGTTTATACTGAAAGAGTTTGGCCAATGGCCGGAGCGTGCTGCCCGCTAGAACCAGCAGATTTCGCGATAACACAAATTGGCGCTACTTCTTTGTCTTGTTTATTTCTGACAATCGCATAGAGTTCCTATGAGTCAGAGCCACAAAATGGCAGACGGAAGTAGTCACTCCCCGGCTGTCAGACTACGCTGCTGTAATTGCCAGGCTTTGTCAGTGTAAACGGATTTGACGCGGTCCAAGCAGCACCCATTTCTGCAGCGCTAGCCATTCAAAGATAAAAGGTAAGCTGCTTTTGTTTTAATTCTGTATACGTGGTAGATATCCAGCATATGTAGCAAGAGTTAGTGCGTATACCCAAAAGCTAGCGACTGGCAGGAGAGTGAACTCGTTCGGCATTGGTGTAGGGCGCTGATCTCACTACCCCTCCGCTTCGGCTACGGTAGTGGTTATGGTGTATGCCAAAATCAATACCGTGGTTGTTTATTTCGCCAGAACGGCGGAAGTAACTTTCTGCGGCAAAATACCCTGATGGTTTGTTGTTCTTTGTATGAGCGGTAGAATGCGCGCGTGGCAGGCGTTGATTAACTTTGTACCTGGGGACCGTCGCCCAGCCTGCGCTCGTCCGTACTCGTCTCTAAACCTAAATTGTCATCGGAATACCGTGGATGGAGCGGCAATGCTCCACGTTGCGCTGCCAGTGACGTACAGTACTCGGGGGCCGTCACCATGCGTGCGCTTGTCCGTACTCGCTTTCGCGCTGGGGGACAGTCCACACACAAAGCTTTGGGACTTTCCGGCGCGGGCCGCGGCGCCCGAACACACGTGCGCTGGACTGTATACGTTTGTTTTTCTACCTCAGGCGCATAAAACGCGAATTTGTAAGCTACGACACTGTAATTTACCACATAAGTTTGTCTAGGTGGTGGATTTAATTTGTGGAAATATCAAAAAAGAGGCTTGCTGCACTCAAAAGTTACAAAACAAAAAACAAAAAAATCTTGTGATTGTAACTAGTTAGTGGTTGTAGTCTACGTGTTCACCATTCCCTATTCAACAGAGCGTGGATGCTCCATGTTCAACACTGCACTCGACACTGCACTTTATTGGTCTGGATACTTTTATCATGTTTACCTTTTGTGTACGACATGCCACTTATTAATGCGAAGTTCAGTGCTATGTTGACTGCATGTTATACCTTACATCTTCACTGTGGTTCGGCTGGAATCATCCTTTTCACTAATTTAATGCAGGACGTATATTGACAACCCACAAATGTTGCTTTTTTATCCCTGCCACATTTCTTCATATGGGATAAATAAAGCATTTGATCTTGAATCCCAGCATCAAGGTGGTGTGCCAATTTCCAAACTGTCCAAGCTTCTTCCTTTAGGGGCGAAGCTCCTTAGGGTCTAGCCTTGTCCGTCTGGCATCCGTGTTCACATCGATCTTGCTGTTGCTTGTGCTCGTGAGCTCATGTGCACGTAAGCACGTGCTCGTGTAGGGCAAAAAAAAAAAAAAAAAAAGAAGAAATGTTTGCGCAGTCGACAGGATCGAACCTGTGGGGGGAGACCCCAATGGATTTCTAGTCCACTGCCTTAAAGGGGCCATGAAACGAATTTTGGGTTGGGATGAATGATTTTAAATTGGGACTTTACCAATCGCATATCGTTTAGTTGGCCAAAAGAAAGAGGCTAGAAAGTCAAAAGCCAGCTTTTCAGTATGAACATTTGAAAATATAGCAGACTATTTTGTACCTTCTCGCCTTCGAAAGCTCTCCGCCTTTTATGATACATCCGCGGTTCCAAAAGCGCGTCACCGGCGTCAAACTGACGTCAGCAGAGCCCAGCTCACGCACTGGACACGAGAACTGCGTCACTCGGACGTATGCGCTCGTCAACAATCAATCCGTCGACGAATATTTGGATTCGCATTCGTAACCAATGAGTGCCCTGACGGAACTTATTGTCACTGGGGAATGACAAGTTCTATGGTGTGCATAAAAAGCACGGTGGAAGCTAGGAGTCATCGCACCGGTGCCGAAGGAATGTCACGACCACGTGATTTCACAATTCGCATTTGAGTTGAGGATTAAAGCTAAGGAGGAAGAAGTAGGAAAACCATTTCATGACTTCTTTAACCGCCCGGCCACGACTGCGGGACGAGTAGGGGGCTCTGAGATGTGGTAGTAACTCAAGAGCTGGGGATGTTATGGATGAAACGTTGCATGAAGCCGCTCAACGTCTATACAGAAGATAGCGCAGCGGTCAAATGCGTATATAATCGCGTTAAACTTTGCATGCATTGGCTCAACGTTTATAGATGAGAGGGCGCTGCGGTCAAATGCTCGAATGCGAATATAACCACGTTCCATACCACACATTCTCTTTCTGACATGGATGAAAACGAACGAAAGGCTCGGCATGCTGCGGCTCAGCGTTTACGCAGACAAGCACCACCAAAGCTTCTTCCCAATCAACATCATTCATCACGTGGAAATGCGGTCATTTTTTTTCAGTAGACGCGTTGTTTAGAGAAGACATCAAAGAGGACAATAGCTGGAGCCTTAACCCATATGCACATGACCCACTACCACCTGCTGACAAACTTCGCAGGGAGAGTGCTTCTGTCTGACACCATGATGCGTGCAAGTGCGCACCGAGCTGCTCGCTAAAACGAGCCTTGGTGTCCTCACAAGCAAATAAACAAAAGGCTATATCAAAGCTACACGGGCTACAGATAAAAGCAACGGCTAAACATGTCAATCACCAGCCGAAGTAGTGGCAGTAGCGTCTCAAACAAGCGCACTTTACGCTACTCGACCACGCAACGGGTAAGCCCCTCCGGACCGGGGGAAAAAAGAGAATGACCATGACGTCATGGCCCAAGATTGCTTTAGCGATCGGCAACCCGCTAGCGTCCCGCTAAGGAGCGGCTGCTCGTAGCGGGTCGCATTTTTTTTATCGGCATTAGTTGGGAAGGCGGCATCCCCTTGACGTAATATTTTGGCTAGGGTCGCATTTTGTGTCACTAAAGCTAAACCAGTAATTTATTTCCTTTTGAATTTTGGCCGGAGTTGCCCTATAAGGGGGGACACTGGTTAGAGGTTGAACTTCTGAACTACTCAAGTAATCGGAGTGAAATTTGCAGGGGAGATTTAACTTCAGATGAAGGGGTACTATGCAAACTTTCAGATCTCAAGGACAAATCTACATACCTGCATAAGAAGATGTGTCGCTCTTCGTTAAGAAATCTATGTATGCAAATGAAGCTATTAAGCATCATTTTAACTGCTTGAATATAAAGTGGGGGATGTCTGACTTCGGGCTATCTAGTTTTTATCACTCAAATGTAGATATTTCAAGAAGAGTGACTACCTCGGAATATGAGATGCATATCTGTCTTAACCCCTTAAGTGCCTTGGACGAGCCGAGATCGTCGGCCACTTCCTGGCTAAAAATGCCGTGGACGAGCTCAGCTCGTCCAGTGGTTTTTTCGGTTGCCCTCGATTCCATGGACGAGATAAGCTCGTCCAAGTAGTTTTGCGGCGTTGATCATAGATGGCAGCACTCGTATTAGCAGGCAAATATATTTTTTGCCTCCGCTGATTTTTCCGTAATGAACTTTTCAAATTTGATGTGTAATACTAGAGGAGCAACAATTCAAAATAAAAAAAAATCTGCCACTTTTAGGTTACTTTTTGAAAACATAGCTTTTTCTCAATGAGAACTTTAACTTAAAACAAAATAAAGTAGATAGCCCGATTCCCCAATAAATTTCAGTTAAGAAATATCTTGATTGTGGTATCAGAATAATTTTACCCTCAAAAAAAAGATTCCTTCGTATGAAATATGCAGCAAAAAGTGGAACTGAGAAAAATGCATTCAAACATTGAACTCTTTTACTTTGTTAGTGCCTCACAATATGTTGAAAATATTTTATATAAACATAACTATTTGGCGCATGGCTATGAAATTTAGTGTAAGGGTGGATAATTAGTTTCTAAAACCAAAAACCTCAAAATTGAAAAATGAATTTTTTAAAAAACTTCTGAAACTTAGGCTCATGTTCGGAGGGGACATGGGAATAAATTTCAAAGTTGTTCTTTAAAATTAATTTTTCAAATTTGTGGTTTTCAGTTTTAGAATTTAATTATACACCCTTATACTAAATTTGATAAACATATGCCAAATAGTTAAATTAATATAAAATATTTTCGACACATGTGAGGCAGTAACAGAGTAAACAAGTTCAATGTTCGAATGCATTTTTCTCAGTTCCACTTTTTGCTACAAATTTCATACGAATCAATCTTTTGTTCGAAGGTAAAAGTATTCTGATACCAGAATTAAGATGTTTCCTAACTGAAATTTACTGGGGAATGGGGCTATCTACTTTATTTTGTGTTAAGTTGATATCCTCATTGAGAAAAAGCTATGTTTTCAAAAACTGACATAGGGGAGATATGCATCTCATCTTTTGAGGTAATGACTCTTCCTGAAATATTTACATTTGAGTTATAAAAGCGAGATAGCTCGAAGTCCTACAGCCCCCACTTTATATTCAAGCAGTCGAAATGGTGCTTAACAACTTCATTTGCATATCATACATTTCTTAACGAAGAGTAACACATCTTCTTATTCAGGTATGTTATATCTCCCCAGCAAATATCATTCCGATCACTTGAGTAGTCGAGAAGTTAAATCTCTAGCCAGAGACCCCCTTAAAAAGATTCTTAGCGTTTGTTTGTTTTGTTTTTGTCTTCAGAAACACCCAGTTTTGTTACTAAAGTATTGTGAAGATTTTCAATTACATATATTTTTATTGTGCGGTAAGGTAACGAAATCCTGAAACTATGCCAGACCTGCCTGCTAGAGGATATGAAGGTATGGTACCAACGCGTTCAAATGAGGCAAGCAACAAGTGAAAGATCCAGCCTGAAGCTCACCTGTCTGGCTGTTCCTGTGTCCTTTATACCTGTGCACAAATTCTGCACCATCAGAATGGGACGAATTGAAGATGTAGATGTCCTCGTCATTGTAGGATGCCAGAATTTCTTGAGAAAGGGAATAACAATCCACCATAGAGCAAACAGCTAAAAAAGAGCACTAAAAAACCGGTGGAGCCAAACTACGCCACATTACAAGAAGAGAAAAAACTTGCCAGAGCCGTCAAAGTTGTAAACCAAACAGGAGACACTTGCTCGCACATCGCTGTTAAGCTGAAATGTCAATGACTCCATCAGCGCAAGGCACACAGACGCACAAGAAATCTTTTTTTGCACAAGTGCAAAATTAATTTTTATGTGAAATAAGCGTTGTACACTGCCAGATAGCACCGTGACAAAGTATTATTTTGTAATGGCATCATTATGGTGCTTTCTATGGCTATGGATGCGGTAGGTGCAAAAGGAGTGTGTACCAGATGATGAGGGCAAAATTTCTTCATTGGATTAGACTCTTCGCTCGTGAACCTTCGGTCATACACTCTGAAAGAAGGAAGAACCCCATCCTCTTGAGCAATCGTCGTTAGGCCTAGATACACAGGCTCTAGACAGCTGCAATCGAAAGCTCGCTCCACTTGCAAGAGCAGAAAATGTGTGCCAATGCAAGTCTAGAGTGTCTTGAGACAGTCTTACCTCACGTAGTGATCTCTTCCGCCGACGGCAAACTCGTTTGCATTTGCGGGATTAATAAATATGGTATAGAGGGGCACCTTCTTGTCATTTTCCTTCACCAAGACTAGTCTAGAACAAAAAGGGAAAAAACAAAAACCACTAGAGTTTTCTGTGGAGGACACATTTATAGCGGCTGATGCTATGCATTCATAATTTAGACAGTGAGATTGCTCGCTTTATAAATTAATTTAACTTGTTTCCCGCTTCCCTCCCGACTTTCGCGTGAGGACAAATCGAAGAAAAAATATGGCTGAGAACTTGAAAACAAACAAGCAATGCAGACGCAATCTCCAAATGAAGTTCGACTAAAGCAGCCAGCTGCCAAGACAGGAAAACAAACAAGCAATGCAGACACAATCTCCAAATGAAGTTCGACTAAAGCAGCCAGCTGCCAAGACAGGAAGATATCTGTAGTGCAGTCGTGACCATTTATCACGAAGTCGGTTACAACTAAATAGCAGCTATAGAGAAGCGATCACGATTTCCCATTCTCGTTTGCCCTTTTTTAATGTATTTGTACCCATTTTCAGCGAAGGAAAATGAGCGGCTCCCGCAGATATATTGAAGCAAAATTTTCAGATAATTTAAAAAATAATCAAAATCGGAAAGTTTATTAAGTCGCAAACCGCCACGCTTTGCTGCCGCAGCTGAGCAGCCACCCAGAACGGGCCGCAGACGTGCCCTGCAAAGGCTGCCGGCGGCAGCCTCTGCATTGTTGTCCACTCTCTGCTTTTTATCTGGGAAGCGGCTTTTCCACATTGCATGCGGAGCAGCCGTTGTAGCGTGCTGACAGGGGCATTCGGAGCGTTAGCGGCAACGTACCGATACATACCAACAGCGACAACGGAGGGAGCCTAGATTTAAGAGAGGGCACAACTCCAACCCCGAAGAGCATTTGCAATTTAATGGCGGACGCCTCCCGGGCAAATTGGCGCAAGTGCACCTGCATGTCTCGTGGCCACCATGGCGAGGAAGCTGGGGGGAGAGGCAGACACGTTTGCAGACGGTGAATGCTTTCGACTCCTTGCAGGCTGCAGCTCCTTTTACAAACGCGGCCCACAAACCATATGACACCGATCGAGCGGTTGCTCTCTCTTAAATCTAGGCTCTCTATAGCGACAAAACACAAACTTGTGCACGAGCTCAGTGGTGTGCACGTTTTTTTGTTTGCTTCATGTTCCGTGTCGGCGTCGCTAGTCAGTGTGGTTGCTCTCCGCGCGAAAGTCTAGTTTTGCTCAAGCACCGATTCGGCAACTCATCGCCACTCAACGATGGCGAGTCCCGGTATGGCTGGCACCTCGACGGGCAAGACGAAGGCAATCTCCTTAAAACAAAACTGTGCGCCATCCTTGACGAAGTGTGCATAAATGTAAAGAATGACGTCCACAGCCAGCAATCTCTGCGGCGCCGTTGCAGCTGGTGACGCGCTCCATATGTAGCTCCTTTTTTGCACGTTACTTTTATAGAGTTTAGATATAATGAAGAAGTGTATATAGCAAAGTGGTTTGAGGTTCCCCTTGACTTTATTATAACTGGTCTCGACAGTATGTGTTGTTTTAGGGGTGAAGCTCCTTAGGGTCTAGCCTTGTCCGTCCGGCGTCCATGCTCACATTGATCTTGCTGGTGCTCGTGCTCGTAAGCTCACGTGCCCATGTAGGGAAAAAAAAATAAAAAATAAGAAAAAAAATGTTTGCGCAGTTGACAGGAATTGAACCTGTGCAGGGAGACCCCAACGAATTTCGAGTCCATCGCCTTAACCACTCGGCCACGACTGCGGGACGAGTAGGGGGCTCTGAGATGGGGTAGTAACTCAAGAGCTGGGGATGTCATGGATGAAACGGTGTATGTAGCCGCTCAACGTCTATACAGGAGGGGGCGCTGCAGTAAATGCGTATATATTCGCGTTAAACTTTACATGCATCGGCTCAACGTTTATAGGCGAGAGGGCGCTGCGGTCAAATGCTCAAATGCGTATATAACTACGTTCCATACCACACATTCTCTTTCTGACATGGATGAAAACGAACGAAAGGCTCGGCATGCTGCGGCTCAGTGCCTACGCAGACAAGCACCACCAGAGCTTCGCCCCGATCAACATCCTTCACCACGTGGAGATGCGGTCAATCTTTTTTTAATTTGAAGCATCCAATACGATCGTGAAATATTTATGCTACCATTTCTAGCCAATTTTCAGATGAAACCTGTATAAGTAATAACTGCCAATAATCAAATGCTGCAGTCACCTGCTTGACAATGTCACTGTAATACCCACGGAAGAATATCTGCAATTCTTTCATAATCTACCTTATACCATAATTATTAGATTCTAAGAATTTACCCACTTAGCTTCCATCTCCGTATTGTGTGCAAAAATGTGTTTCGGCTGAAACATGTGCCTCTGTACAAGTGATCTGTGGCTCACTGAAGCCACGCACTTTGTCTTTCAAATGTGATCAAAAGTATATGGTGCAAACATTTCTATTTGTATAGGATGACTGGTGATGCAGAACACATCTATGTTCAACCAAAGTTCTGAACCAATTAAGTTGTTGGAGACAGCAAGACAGTGCAGAGAAGAGAAAGAGAAACATACTTTTCAGGAGTGCTTTTCCTCAGGTCGATCCCAAAGACGTAGGCATCCTCTCCGCAACTCAGTACAGTATGTGGTGAGTCACTCTCAATGGCAAGCTGCAATGAACACCCGACAAGGTTTGTTCCATGAGCAAAACTGCAGCTTTAATAAGACAGGAAGAAAGACAACAAAACCAACAGAACTATACAACAATCAAACTCGTTTATAACAAACTCGAATATAGCGATTTTTGTCTATATCGAACTCCCAAATTTTTCGAACGAAAATGCACGTAAAAAGTACTTTTCCTAATGAAGAGTTCAATGGCTATATCGAACTTTGTCACCGTGTGCGGCCTTTAAAAAAATGCATGAATGCCCATCCCCCAGCATGTTCGTTCTAAAAAAAGAAAAAAGGAAAGAAAAATTTCCAAACCACAAGCCACGAACAAAGATAGCATAGCCAGACCTACAGAAGGGGAAATAAGAGAGACAAGTTGAAAGGACAAATGGAATGATACATGCTTGGGAGGGTGAGGATTTCCCAAGATTCTGTTCTCCTTACTTAATCTGATCTAAATCTGTTGCACAACCTAAAATCATCCCCTCCTCCCCAAGCACCAAGTGAACTGCACGGCAAGATTCAACAGCCGCGATATGTCAGCCGGCGCAAACCGGCGTGACTGAGCTCGTGAAAGGCACACTTGTTTTCTCCCTGCAATCCACCTTGAAGCTTAGTCGACCAGCACCTGTTTCCGTGCACGCTTTGTTGGTAGCTTACTTTTTTGTTTGAATGCTGTGTGCCCCTGTGTACCCCCTGTGTGCTCACAAGAAATGACGATCAAGCAGCGGCAGTTTCTACCGTTTTTGGACAAGCTGAGCATAATTTGTCACGTCAAGAACAGTGAAAAGAAGTCGGATGTTGCCACAGCGTACAACATTCCCATAAGTATGTTCAGTACCATACTCAAGAACAAGGCAGCCATCTGTCAAAAGTCCCGGAATTGATTGAACGCTGTTGGGAAGCAGCTGCGAGAACCCGCGTTTGATAAGGTGGAGAAGGCGCTCTATGCGTGGTTCCTCGAGATCTGTGCTCAGAACCTCCCAGTTTCCAGCCCCATTAACATAAAAGAATGAAAATGGTTCTAAAACCCGCCCGGTACCTCTTTTGCAGCAATGCAGACCCTGCAACTCAATAAATGAATTTGCCTCTGCACCCTTTTAAACAAGTGCAAGCTTGCGCCCTCCAGCGTCATCCGAGACAAGCTAAGAAGAATAGACAGTCTTCTCCCTTAAGGGGGGAGGCTGGTCTTTAACTTTTTGTTTTTTATTTTTCATCTATCAAGCTGAAATTCAGTATACTGATGTATTTCTTATAGTGGTGATTTCAAATATGCAATTAATTTTCAGATAGCTTAACTAGATCCTGAGTTATTAACAAATTTGTAATTTTAATTAGGTCCTCCTTACGGGCCGTTACCATAAGATTGTTCAGAATATATCACAATTTTTGATAGAATTACATTCACCAAGACATGTTTTGTGCGGTGATGCTATTTTAAGCCTAATCTAATGATATTATATTCGTAGAAAACATTTAAAATGAAGTTGCACAAAATGGGAGGTTATGTCTTTTTTAGATTAATTAATTAAAATTATTGTATGAAATATAAAGGAACAAAAATAGCATCACCGCACAAAACATGTCTTGGTTAATGCAATTCTATAAAAAAATTCTGATAGATTCTAAAGAATTTTACGCTAACGACCCGTAAAGAGAACCTAATTAAAATGGCAAATTTATTAATAACTCATGATTTCATAAAGCTATCTGAAAACTAATTGCACATTTGAAATCACTACTGATAAATACATTAGTATCCTGAATTTCAGCACGATAAATGAAAGATAAAAAACACAAAGTTAAAGACCAGCCTCCCCCCTTAAGTGGTGGCACCACGGATCTTCACTTTTTATTGAAAGGCAGAGTGTGGTTTTTGGTAGCTCCGTGGCCGCATTAGGCGTGTTGTGGACTTTGTAGAGCCCTTGAGTCTACTTGTCAACCCTTTTGGATCCGCGGCATCCACATCCGTTCCCGCGAGTTGTACCGCGCAACTTTTCCCCAAGTGGACTGGCGTGTGTGGCGTCGCAAAGAAAGCTCTACAACTTCTGCTATACAAGTCGCAGGTGAACACTTTTTACTTATTTTGTTTGGGAATAATTTCCAGAAGCAATTCGCTCAGAGTATCTTGCGAGTGTGGAAGGTCTTGAAGCAGACAGGCATGTGAAGTGCCACTTCACATTTCTCGCCACTCCCAGCAGCTCTCGCTCTTCTTCCCCTGGGCCTCACATACATGACATTGTCTGGATGGATTCTGCTTGATTGCATTCGGTAGGATCTGGCAAGGGAAGTGAGCCCACTCACAGGACTATAGCCGCATCGGTGAGGCATCAATGGGCGATTTGCCTCGTCGCCAATATCCCGGCAACACAGCCTCTTCGATCAGTTGTTCCGCCAGGTCCACTTTCCAGTCCGTATAGCTCACTCACTTGCCTGCAATCTTGGCGGAGAGGATGTAGCTATTATAAACAGCGATGTCCATGGTGTAAAAAAATATCTTCTTGTAGCCCTTTGCGTACCTTCGCATTATAGGAAAGGAAGCCAACTGTTGGTCTTCCCGATCCACACCTCTCATTCCTCGGTTGTAGTCCTGGACAACCTGGGGCTTCAAAACAGGCAGGTCACTCTGGCACTGTCTCTTGCCGGTGTCAATCACATTGGCTGTGGTGTGACATGTCGAGAGCAGGTTGACAGGCTTCTTGTCTTGCCATGTCAGGGCCATAATGTCGTGCGAAAAGAAGGTCTTGCACTCGCTTTTTTTCAGCTTGATATTTTTTACCTCCTTGGGCATGTTCTTACGGTGCACCCTAATAGCACCCACAGCGTTTGATCCAGCTTGGTGTATGTGAAGGAACAGGAGCGGTGAGGAGTACCAATTGTCCATGTAGACTGTGTGGCCGTCTGCAAGACGATCGCCGACAAGGTTGATGACGACGGCCTCACTGCACAACATTCCGATGGTAGCAGGAGTTTGCTCACTTCTTCCTGTGTAGACAGAGAACTTCAGACAGTAGCCACTCCAATATTCACATAGCTTGTTGAATTTCACGCCAAAACGGGCTCGTTTTGAGGGGTTGAACTGGACGTATGAGAGACAACCACGAAATTTCATCAAACTTTCATCCACAGTGAGACCTTCTTCTGGAAAGTAGGCACTGCCAATGGACTTGATGATGTAGTCCAGTACAGGCTGTAGCTTCCTCTGCTTGTTATCACTTGCTGGAAGGTTGTTGTCAGAGAGATGTAGATATCGGGACAGTGCCCAGAAACGTTGTCTGGGTATCACCATCCCGAAAAATGGTGTGTTGATGACATTTCTTTTGGACCAATATGCCTGGATACTGCTCTTCTTTACTTTACTCACTAGTACACAGAAAGCGAAGTAGGCTTTCATCTCCACCGGTGTCGTGTCATGCCATGTAGAGTCCAACTTGGAAGACTGCTTCTCCTTTGCATAAGTGTTGGTGTGCCTTGCAATCATGTCCCAAAAATCATCTTCGAGGAGAGCGTTGAAGATGCCCAAAGGACTGGGACTTTCACCCACTTTCAGTCGGATGGCTCGCTTGACACATGGACTTCCACTAAACGACAGTTTGATGACATTTTCTGAACTGTCTTCTTCCTCCCACTGCCAATCTTCATGTCTAGGCTTCTTTGATGGTGGTGGGGAGGAAATAGAAGTGTCTTGTGATACACACACATCGCCTTCACAGTCACTGCCACTCTCACCGTCACTCTCGTCGTCGCTACTTTCTTGGTCCGACATATTTTCTAGATCGTCGCCACAGTCACTTTCATCATCACTCTCAAACACCAGCTCGAGGATTTCCTCACATGTGAGCGCTTTCTTCTTTCGCGACGCCATGCTTGGGATGTGGCGAAAGAATCGACAGAGAAAACAAAGTTGCACACTTTTTCTTTTTCTAAACAACCCAAGCTCAAAAATAGTGGACAACTATGTCCATCTGGTGTGAAAAAGACAAAACAACAAGAAACCAGTGTGCAGGGAAGCGCCATCTATTGGGGCTTTTTAAAAACAATATGTTTTTAGGAGGACGGCGATCCGCTGTCTTCTCGCACTTTAGCCTTGGCGGAAGCGGCCGGCGGATCACCGGCTTTGGAAGCGAATGGGTTTACATTGGTGTGTCAAAAGCTAAAGCACATGTAGCGCGCGCTGTGCACTGTCGTTCAACCGGCGATTTTCTCGGGTTGCAGCGTTTCTGTAAGCACCACTCTTTTACAGCGGAGCTGTTAAGGGCTAGTTTCTTCAGAATCATGTCCGCCAGCAAATAAATGTCGACACAACACTCCGGACAGCTACCGCCATCTATGAGCGACGGCGGCAACCAGACAACCGGCTTGTCTTTTGTCTGGTTGCCGCTGTTGCTCATAAATGGCCCGGCAACCTGTTCAGCCTTTTCACTCTGGCTTGCCGACTTGCAGCCGGCCATTACTTCATTCCCACCATAGTGCAGTTTCGCTGGTCTCCTTTCTTCACCAGAGTGGAAAGGCCGAAAGTTTTTCGTTTCATACTCCTGCCCATACTAGACATGACGCATTTGTGCATGGTCCAACGGCTTTCTTACGATTTTGGCATCTTAAAAGAGAAACTACATTGCTTTAGTGTGATGCAACACTAAGCCCTGACGGAAGAGCATAAGCATACCCAAATCTTTCAGGCTCATTCCAGACTGGCGTGCATTTCACCGTTTCCTAAGCAAGAAGGGGATGAATGAGCTCTCCCTTCCCGCACAAGCTGGAGTGCTCCAATTCGAAGGACGTTCTCGCAGAATTAACTGTTGTACAAATGTTGGCTATCGTCCCATCTATAAGCCCGCCGATAGCATTACAGTTAGTTTTTCCATATTCTAGACTTTGTAGGACACCAGAAGGCAGTGTACCAAGTGGTGTCTGTTGTACATTCAGTGTTACATTGAGTATTTCGAACTCCTGTTCTTGAAATTCGCTTGATGAGAGTTTTGATATAACAAACTACCCGTTATATATCAAACTAATTATTGCATCCGACGAAGTTCGTTATAAAGAGGTTTGACTGTGCAACTTGGATAGATAGCTCAGTGACAGCAGGCTGTAAACAGCGAATTGTATTCCACACCACTTCCCAACTCTAGTATTGAGTTGCTATACAGCTGTAACTCTGCATAAAGTATGAAACAAAAATAGAAAATGTGCTATATCTCCCAACGAAAAATCTATGGACGTTTCATATGAAGTAACGGTGCGAGTTCCATGTTCCAAAAGCTCTAAACGTTTTTCACTGCATTACAAAAAGAACTGATTATGCATGATTTGCATAAATGTAGATAATGGTTTCTTACCTTACCTTTTATAAACTGACACAGCAAAGATATGAATAAAGTAAAGCATTAAGTAAGCTTGTAATACTGGTACAGGCATTTGAGGCACTGATATAATTAAGACACTCATATGGTAGATGTTTTCTAGAACTGGTGACTTTACTATAGATAGCTTCTACTGTACCATAAAAGTTTGTGCTTTTTTTTTCTCTATTTTTGCAGATTTTAATAAACTACCAATACGAGTTCTAGAGATAAGTACTGATCAAAAATTTTTCAAAGAATTAAAGAACTTCATACTGGCTGGCTCATTTCTGTCAATACGGCTGGAATATACTGGTGTACCCAGTCTTCCTATTTTCAGATAGCTCCAATCTGGAAGGATAACACCTAGGCACCACCTGGCACAACAATCATGTTAAATTTTATGTAAAAAAAAAAAAAAAATTGGCGCTGTAAGTTGAAGCAGAAACACGGCAGGGGTAACGTTTTGTTGGCTTTTGCCAATGAAAATGAACTGCTGAAGAGAATCTAGTGTTTGCGAACTGCGAAAACGAAAAGAGGAAACATTGGGCAGAGGGCCATGGATGCACAGAACATAGCGGCACGCATGTGTGCATTTGCCGCACATGTGACTTTTAATTTGGCTTCCTGTATTCAAGTCTTAATTTTCCTAAAAGTTTTGTTAATCGGAGGAAAAGCCAACATCTCTGAAGTAGGATTCACCGAAACCTTTGTGGTGAAGCGATCCTGGAAGCCTACGTCGTTGGATTGCGCCGACGGTGATGCTCGCTTACTTTTCAACTCACGCTACAGGTAGTGCCAACTGCGTGCCGTCGTTGTGAGGTACTGGCCGTGGAAAGGGGGCTCTTTGTGTCGCCTGGAGACTGCATACATGTGGACGCTCAGTCTATGGGTATCGTCATCGTGAGGTACCGATGGCAGAAACGCGAGTCTTCGTGCCGCCTCATGGGAGGACAGTGCGTGTGGATGCTCTGTGTGACGTCCGCAGACCTAGACGCTTAGCTGAAGGCAAAAAAAAAACACCATAAAAACACTCTGTACGCTTAAGAAGACGCCTAGACAACCCCCAAAGATGGCATACGGCGACAAAAACAAGCGCTACTGGAACAAAACAGAGGGTTACTCGACCTCGTCGAAGGAAAACCAGAAACATTCCATGTTATGCCGGACCTCAATAAGGCTAGTATTCATGACCTCGACGGTGAAGGCTCGTCCCACGAGGCCGGGGCGTGGCCGAAGAGTATCGACTCCATGGCAGTCCTGCATGGCTGGAGAACGTTAGGCTCCATTTGAAGGGACCTGTTCGATTTTGGCTTCAGGCACGTGTCGAAGACCATACTAAGTGGGAGGACTTCAAAGTCGCCTCTGGAAAAACCTCTGTGGGCCAAACAAGCACAGCTGAAAAATGTAAGCAAACGCAGGAGAAAATCTAGATGAGGGGAAAGTTCACAACAGCATATTTCCTCGAAAAGACCTTCTCGTTCAAGGTCCTGGGGCCTCTGCACAACACGGTAGCATTGTGCTACAAGGTCGACTTGTTGATTCCAGCCAAGGACTGGGAGGACTTGCTGGTTCAGCTCAAACAAGTCCTGGATGCTCTGCAGGCTGCCGGACTAGCCCTGAAACTATCTAAGTGTGTGTCTGGAAGTGACAAACTTAATTACTTAGGCTTCAAGATTGTGAAGGGCTACATGCAGCCCGGTGAAGTGAAGCAACAAGCCATGCTGGAAACTAGCCCACCAACAGATGCTCACGGTGTCAGGAGGTTTCTGGGCCTGAGAGGAGTTTTCGTACGGTTCATTCTCCACTATGCCCTGAAGGCAGAACCTCTTATTTGTCTGACGAAGAAAGATAAAAAATTCACATGGGGAGTAGAGCAACAGGAGGCTTTTGACCAGCTCTGAAAGGAGCTAACAGAGCCCCAATACTGAAGTTGTACAACCCTTCGGCACCAACTAAACTCCACACGGACGCAAGCAAGCATGGACTTGTGGGAATGATTCTTCAGCAAGACCAGTCAGGACGCTGGCACCTGGTGTTTTGTGTTAGTAAGCGAACAACTAAAGACGAGAACTACCATGCAGAAAAACTAGAGCTGATTGCAATAGTCTGGAGTATGGAAAGACTTCGTCCATTCCTTCTAGGCATTCCATTCATGCGGGTAACAAATTGTAAAGTAATCATGTACGAAACTCTTAAACCACAGGTATAGCAAAATGGTTTGACTTACTACAGGAGTATGGCTTGGAGGAGAAGCACCGAGCAGGTGAGAAAATGGCTCGTGTGGACTACCCGAGTCGTGAACCCATGGGAGCGTCAGAGGACACCCTTGACGAGATTGTCGAAACCAGGGTTAAAGTGTCCCTCGCTTTAGGTTTAGAGGACCAACTTGTGGTCATCCAGTGATCTGACACAGACTTGGCTAACCCTGCACAGATTCTCAAGAAGCCAATCACAGAAAGGATTAAAAATGAAAGCTGTTTACAACTCCCTGTAACGCCGAATTAGGAGGAGGAGGGAAGGGTACTGAGGGGAGGGTATACACCTCAACCCTCCTCCTCATCCTGCCTGCTACTCCTCCCTCTGAGCGGCGGCAACGTCGCCGTCGGCATAACCGTGAGGTCACGTGACCCTTGTGACCTCACGGGGGTCACGTGTGGCTTTGAGGGGGTCCTGAGGACCCCCTGAGGGGGCCATATGACCCCTGCAGGGTCACGTGACTCCTCAGGGGGTCCTGAGAGGGTCACTTGAGGAGGAGGAGGGAAGCGTACTGAGGGGAGGGTATACACCTCATCCCTCCTCCTCATCCTGCCTGCTACTCCTCCCTCTGAGCGGCGGCAACGTCGCCGTCGGCATAACCGTGAGGTCACGTGACCCTTGTGACCTTACGGGGGTCACGTGTGGCTTTGAAAGGGTCCTGAGGACCCCCTGAGGGGGCCACATGACCCCTGCAGGGTCACATGACTCCTCAGGGGGTCCTGAGGGGGTCACGTGACCCAACGAGGACATTTGGGCAAGGTGCCGAAACGTCACCATGCCGAAACGTCGCCGCGGTTACGCCGCCGGCGACGCCGCTCAAGCCGGAAACAAGTGCTTAAGAGCTGCACTCTAAAAGGAAAATGTCAAAGTCAAGAACCTACTACTGAATGATTGAAAGCTGTTTTACATGAAAGAAGTCGGACAACTCCTTTTTGTGATGCCTAAGAGCATGCGTAAAACACAGTGTGTCAAGTTTCACGACTTGCAGGGACATTTTAGTGCAGACTGAACTGTGACGAAAATCAAGGAACTCTATTGGTTTCCTCGGATGAAGCGCTAAGTGCACCGGCACATCCGTAGGTGTTTCGAGTGTCTGATCACGAAGGTACCAGGAGAGAAGAAGCCTGCACTTCTGCACTTGATACCACCTGGGAAGAGGCTATTTCAAGTTGTACACATTGACCATGTTGGTCCGTTTGTGAGAAGTTCCAAGAAAAACCAGGGGATTTTGGTGCTGGTGGACAATCTGACCAAGTTTGTATGCCTCTACTCTGTAGAGACACATCAGCAAGAAATGTACTGCAGTGCATGCAGAGTTTTATCGCCGAGTTGGACTACCGAAACGCATCATTTCGGACCGTGGTTCCCGTTTCACATCCCACAGCTTCGAAGCCTTCTGCCAGAAAAATGGTGTGGCTCACACGCTGAACTCATCACACCATCCAAGGGCTAATGGCCAGGCAGAGCGAGTGAACCAAACCCTGGCACCGTGCATTATTGCTAGAATCAAGGACCCGGCTCACAAGGACTGGGATCGGAACATCAAGGAAATAGAGGGCTACCTGAACACAGCGTACAGCATAGACCACTCACAACGTAACCGCTTATAGTGCAGGACCGGGTATAATGCGGCTTTTTTAAACCACCGGTTCGCCTCCCATAAAACTCCATGTAATTTTTTTTTTTTTGGTGGGACATTGCAAAATGGCAGGCTGCTGTGGAAGCAGACCAAGCGGACGTAAAAGTGGCCACATTACCTTCCCGCCAGAACTGGAGATTGAAGCTAACGAAAGCACGCTCGGATTCCATCTCCCATGTACTTTTGTCAATAAAGACAACATGGGTGTTATTTTGTTTACATGCCACTACTAGAAGCTTGTTACATGGCATGTAAACAGCGTCTCGGTAAGGATCATGGCCTAAGGGGGGGGCTCAGCCGCCGCCCCCCCCCGGATCTCACCAGGGGGGGCACGAGCCCCAATGCCCCCCCGTAGTCTACGCCTATGCACTTGTGACCAAAAGACCTTCGTACCTTGATGACTACACCACATAAACTGAGGACAGTTCACTGCCAGGAATGGCCGAGTGTTAGCTAACTCTGAAAACGAAGGGAAGAAACACTGGGCAGAAAGCCACGGATGCAGGGAACATGGCGGCACGCAAGTGTGCGTTTGCTGCACGTGTTACTTTTCCTTTTACTTCTCGTATTAAAAACTTTTAATTTTCCTAAAAGTTTTGTTAATGGAGAAAAAGCCAACACTAGGTCAGGGGTTAAATGAAACCCCTTCGGATTAACATATTGTGTAGAAAAGCCTGTGAGACATGAAGCTAGAAAGTCATGCACATACGCATGTGAAAAAGAAAGTTAGAGCAGCAGGGATTTGTCAAAATCCTTTCCTCACCTTATGGGCGGCTGCACGATGCTGTGCCAGGCGTCGGGTAGCCTTGCACACTCCCGTGGAAGACAGCTCGGCCAGCCGGACAAGTCCATCACGAGCGCAGCTCACTATGTAGCAGTCTCCACTCATCGGAATAAACTTGGCCTGCACGAAGCAAGGGAAGATGAGGAACTAATGAACGGATGGGCAAGCCATTAATTTTTAAACATAAAACCTTGGCACAATGGTTGCAACAATGCGATCACACAAAATAAGACTACTTTGAATGGGATGAAACACGGAGGTCTTAGTGGCTCGTGTTCGAATCACAATGTAACAACTCGTGTTCGAATCACAATGGAACATAGAAAAACACAATTGAATGATGCTGCATGATAGGGCCTTTCCTTGATGTCCACATAACATAGTCGAACATAGTGAAATGATACAGCGTCAATGTGTCTTTATTTAGGTGGTGTTGAGCTAGCATGCTTGCATAGATATGCTGAAAGAGTGTGCAGGGGACAAAAAGGAAGAGAACAAGTACGTGCTTTTGAGAAAACGAGGAATCGCTTATTAGCAGGGTCAAAGTTGGGGTGTGCAACCACAAGAGACAAACTTTGCGTTCCTCTCCAGCTAGAGCACCAACTTTGGCAGGGCTTTATTTAAAAGACGCTACATGGGCAGATGTTCGTGGCATCGAGGCATCAAATCTGCTTCAAGTTTCTCTGTGCCAGATCACTGCGAAGCGACACACAATACATTCTGTGTTACCACTGCACTTAGTGCTTGTTTGTCAGGATCAGGAAACAAACACTTACCGTAATATCCCGAGTCATCGCCCACCCCCCTACCACCTGAAATTCATTAAAAAAGTGGGGTGGGCCATGTCTCGGTGGGTGAGCACAAACACTTGAAAAAAAGCGGAAAAAACCGCCTATTTTTCTCTGCGTATCTAGCGCTGATGCAAAAGAGATACATCAAACTCAAAACTCGATTTAGTTTGATTGTTTTATAGAAAAAAAAGAAATGCTCACGAAAGAATATTTTACTATAGCGAAGTCCGTTGCTTGCATACGCGCTAGAAACACCGCCGATCTGCATATAGCACTAACGTTTGTTCCGTGAAAGAATGTCACCATTATGTTCTCCTAGTTAGTAAAAAAAAATGAAAGAAAAGTCTACAAGAAAATAGAAAAACCGACCAGGTGCAACGAGCGAGCGAGCGAGCGGACCAAAGAAGCAACCAAGAGCAATGCTGGGAAAGCGGGAAAGCCGGCGGTCGTGTTGGCAAATACTTTGGCGTCGGGCCAAGTCGGGCGCCTTGCATACCTCGGCAAACCTCACTCATGAGGGCCCTCACTCATCCTCATCTTCACAGGTGAGGTGAGGGTGAGTGAGTTTCTGAACCAGGAAAATTCATGAGTGTGAGTGTGAGGGTGAGTGAGGGCCGCGAGGGCCCCGAGGGCCGTGAGGGCGGTAAGGGGTATGAGGGCCATGAGTGCGTGAGGGCGGTGAGTGGCGTGACGGCGGTGAGTGGCGTGACGGCGGTGAGTGGCGTGAGGGCCATGAGTGCGTGAGTGGTGTGAGGGTGGTGAGTGCGTGAGGGGTGTGAGGGCCATGAGTGCGTGAGGGCGGGCAGTGACATGAGAGGCGTGAGGGCTGTGAGGGCGATGAGTGAATGAGGTGTGTGAGGGCCATGAGTGCGTGAGGGCGGCGAGGGCGGTGAGTGCGTGAGGCGCCCTTCAGATCAAGCATCGTTCTCAGCAATTTTTTGTTCTCTAGCTTTCCCTAGATCGACACGAATTGCTGAGATCGGGTCCGGCTCGAAATAAGCAAGCAACTCGGAGCAATTCGAATACGTTTGAAGCGGCTGCATCCAAGCAGGGACGCAAAATTTTCACGTGATACCTCGTGCCGGTGATGATGACACCCAAAGACTTGGTTCTGGTTTGAAATCGATCGTTTTTTTGGAAATAAACTGTTTCAGAAAGGCGCATTAGTATTCTTAACGAGATTTAAATGCATAAAAACACGTTTATAATGCATAATTGTGTCTAAATAGTGCAAGAAAAATAAAATTTTATGATGACGATGGCAAATTGCAGCAATTGGTTGCTGCGTGTGATCGCGGGCGGCCCGTGTTGCTGGTGTTGCGAAGTAAAGTTTCTGGGCGAAATTGCCCCATCTGAAGCTGGCCCGAGTGGCGTGAGGGCCATGAGTGCGCGAGGGGCGTGAAGGGTGTGAGGGCCGCAAAAGCGGTGAGTGGCGTGAGGGCGGTGAGTGGCGTGAGGGCCGTGAGGGCCATGAGTGAGTGAGGGCGGTGAGGGCCGTGAGGTTCAGTGAGGGTGAGTGAAGGGCTGAAGGTGAGTGTGACTGTGAAGGTGAGGATGAGTGAGGGGCTGAAGGTGAGTGTAGCTGTGAGGGTGAGTGAGGGGCTTAGGTGAGTGTGGCGGTGAGGGTGAGGGTGAGTGAGGGCGACCTAAAATGCCGACCTCTGGTGCCTTGTCAATTGCAAGCTCTTGCGCAACTTTCTTGTTTGGTGCGTACATACGTGCGTCCGTGCACGGCGGGCTATCAATGCACGGTTGGGACGCTCTGCAAACGTCTGTGTAGGACGTTCCAGCAAAGCTTTATTTACGCTTTGGCTTTGCCTAAAATATTGCACAACAGCGGTCGCGACGGGCGGGAAGAAGGAGCGGGTTCGCGGTGACCTTACTTCGGCGGAGACAGACTTTGACCTAACACTCCGCGGTTACGTTAACAAACTCTTATTTTGTTATCTCCATCGTTTTCTTTTCGCACGGATACACGGATACACGGATACACGACCACTTTGGGGTCGCTCACGGAGGAAATGCGTAAACAAAAAGAAATGTCTTTCCCTCCTTCGTTTTACTTTGTAACGGACGTCCTCCAACTGTAAGGTCCGCGGCCGCGGCATTCGGGTAGGATGAGTGTTCGCGGACTGTTCGCGGATCGCAGAGTCCGCGCTGGGGTATTTGAAGGGGTGGGCGATGACTCTGTGTTTTTTTGGAAATCGATATTGGCCCAAAAAATGGGGTGGGCGATGGCTCGGGGATGGGCGATGACTCGGGATACTACGGTAGTGTTTGTTTCCTGATCTTATCAGTCTTGCTTTGTCGTTGCCGCTTGCTCATCATTTCGTTTGATTTGTTTTGTTCCCCCCATGGCACCATGTAAACAAGTGCTGAGCATTGTTGCATTTAATTATCGGTTACGGAAACCAAGGAGTCGAGAAATCCCAGCGTCGGGCGAGACAAAGAGGTTGTTGCATTTGCTCAAAGCTCGATCGAGTGCAGTGATAGAAAGTAATAACTAATACAGTGTGCAAAGCAGTTTGAAGACGCCTCAACGACACCAAACACGAACGGCAAACAGATGGACGTCAAAGTGTTCTCGAAACCTGAATGATCTAGACCAAAATAAATACCGTAGTCTGAAAATCAACCACATGCTCTTTGTACTGAAGAGGGGCAGAGGCATAAAATGTTGCCGCATGATGCACTTATTCCAACCACTAGGTATGCTTGTCTTTCATTGACCTTTTTTGTTTCATGAAAGACAAGCTGAACTCTGAAAACACCTCTGCTTAAAACAAAATGTTTGTGCAATATTTACATTAGCAGTGATGTGATTAGCAAAAGCCATTTTGGAGCACCTTCCGGAGCAGCCAGAACAGTGTTTTGGAGCAGCAAATGTGGCCTTTGGAACAACCAAAACAGTGTTTTGGAGCAGCAAAAGTGTTTTTAGGAGCAGCCAAGACAGTGTTTCGGAGCAGCAAAAGTGGCTTTTGCAGCAGAAATTTTTAGAAAAATAAAAAAAAAATATTTGTTTTAAGTGCTGTACAAACGAAAGGCACTTTGTGTTGAGTTGTGTTCTGATGAGACGTGTTGTGACGGAACTCGCTGCTTGTGTTTTTACTGCTGAGACATCCAAGAAGTGTACAGTGCTCTAGGCATTGCCGAGCAATTCCGAAAAACCGCTTGCCACCCGCCGTTTTACTGGTTCCCAACGTGCCAGATTTTCATCAAAAGTAAGCAAACGTAAGACAATGGATTGCAAGCAGCCCGGCTGGTGCTCTTTCGTGAAACCATGTTCGCATGCACGGAAGGGCAACTTCGGCAGGCTTGCAGTTCCACGTGCTTCGTCGTGCAAGCGGAGACAACAGCTGTTCGATCGAAACCGAAACCATGCCACTCCGCTCCGTCACCAACTGATTCCCAAAATTGTATGCAAAATATAATCGTCGAGCATACGACAAAAAACAATCCAGAAGCGCGTGCTTGCCAGGCCGCAAACAAGGCACAAGCTAAACACACACACACACACACACACAAAAAAAAAAGAACCTGAGCGCATCAATTTGTTTAAATCATGTAACGTATGATTTAAACAAAAACAGGAATGTTGATAAACATACGGTGATACATTATGGGTGGATAAACATGCGGTGATACTTAGTTTAATTTTAGAAAGTGCCATATCTGCAGCTACGAAGGCAACACCCGACGTCGCGAGACCACAGTGACTGCAAGGTAGGAACCAAATATAGTTTTCCCACGCCCGTTGCTTTCAGAAGCGAGTGCTTCAGCTCACAAAGTAACTCTCGCAGCGCAAAAATGTGGTTTCGTTTCACAGCATGACGGCGTGGCTGGTACCCGGCACGCTAGCGTCGGAGCATCTGCACACACCTATGCCTATCGTTCAAAATATTTTTAAAAAACATGCGAGACGAGACGACAAGATTACGAGACGACGAGAACGCGAGACGGCGGAAAAACCATGCAAGACTGGATGGACAATTGATGCAGGGTAATTTGTGTCGGGCGGCCGCTTGCGCCACATAACACACGCATGCTCAATTTCAGTATTCAGTTTAGAGTCAGTTATGAAAGGCGACCGAAATTGGTCTTTTGGCGCAGGCCTAGCGCAGATTATCTATATTTTGGCAAAATGTAGCAGGATGTAGCGAGGTTAGCCCCTTGGCGCAGTTTGGTGCAATCGTTGCAGCAATCACATCACTGAATTAAGAGACTCATTTTGATAAAGAGTGATTCCTCAGCATCGAGGCACATAGCCGGGGGGGGGGGGCCCATAAAACCCGACCCGCCCGCCCCCCCCCCCCCCCCCCCCAAAATCTTCCATTTTGTTGGGACCTCCTCTCCCCCCTCCCCCTCATACAGCATTTTGTCATGGGCAGGCCCCCCCCCGAAACAAAATCCTGGCTACGTGCCTGTCAGCATCAAACTACAGAGCGAGAGATATGTAGTTCAATTCTTAGTGAGGGACAAAGTGTTTTAGCACAGAATGTGTTTATGGGCTAGATTTCAAGCGAACAAGCATTATGCTAAAGTGAGGTAAAAGAGAGTTCCATGCAGGCAAAGGCAACATAAAGCATACACAGCACACAGCAGGCATATAAAGGCATTTAGAAGGTATATTTTGTTAGACTTAACCATACACAATTATAAATTAAGCTTAATTATTTATTTATTTATTGATACTGTCAGCCCTAGACAGGGCTTTTACAGGAGTGGGTAATACAATGCAGTAATTCACATACATGCACACAACAAACACAATTGTAACAGGCGAGATTAACACAACGGCTTGGGGGAAATTGAGCTACGGACTGTGCGATCCGCAGCCTGACACCTTTGCTCAGTGCCACGAAGAGGAGGTAAAAGCGACTGGAGTAAGTATGACTCATGAGAGCCTGCAGTATATTTTAAGAGACCGTCAGCACAAACAGCCGACTCTTGAATGATGAAGCCTAGCTCCCCAGTTGATTTCACAATGTGACGAAACGGATCATAACGCACTAACGAATAGCCCAGTGGACATACGGTGTCGCAAAATTTGCAAAGCAGCCAAGAGATGGCATAGTGGAGAGCACAGAAATCTGTCACATGCACGACCTTTCCGATACCACCCAAAGCTCCCTGCCCCTTAATCAAACATAACAAGTAATAATGCACAAATAAGGCCCGCACAACACATCCTTTGTTCCTCGGGTTAATTAAAATGATAAAGACAAGCTTGAGTTAATTTTTTGTAAATACATCTGGAGGGCACCGAGGAAGGCTTGAATGTGTTGTCATGTTCCATAACACCTTCTCGTGACGTATAGGTTCGAAAACGAGCCCTAAACCAAATTCTGCATTAGGGGTCAGCTCTTACATGATGAAATAACAGAGGCTACGAGGGATGTCCCAAAGACTCCTCGGGAAAGGAATTGCTAAGGGTTAGAAACCCCCCTTTTTGCACTTGCACTGGTAAGCTGTGCTGTGTGTTCAGACAGTGAAAAATTTGTCACCCCTACTGGCCATCTGGTGTCTCCGCCGTAAACTAAAAATTTAGAGAGTGCAGTACCACTACTAGCTTTGGATCTTGAACGTGAGTCACGCATTAGTGATACACGGTCACACGCTGGTACTACGCTGATCCAGATCGAAACGGGCTAGCGCGGGGCTTGAACCCGGGATCCACGAGTTCCGCGGCACGAGAGTTTGCACCACAAGCTCCGAGCTGCGGTGCATTAAAATGTTCAGCCACCGTTCCGCCGTGGACGCGGTCCAACGGTCCCGCACAAGGAAGAGCCTCACCTGGAAGACATTGCTCCTGTGGCCGCTGTCATACTTGAGCACGGGCTCCCCCGTAGCCCAGTCCCAGACGACCACGTTGAGGTCGTCCGAGCCGGAGGCCAGCCGAGTGCCGGCCGCATTGAAGTGCAGGGCGTTGACGCAGCCCTCGTGGGCTCGCATCTTGTACATGAGCTCCAGGCGCTCCACCATGCGGCGGCTGCCGTAGCAGCCCACCCGAAACGGGTCCAGGTGGGCCGCGCCCGAGCGCCGACCGTACTCCCGCTGAGTCAGCTCCCGCCACACCAGCCACTTGTAGGCCGGGGCGGGTGTGGGCGGGGTCGGGTCGTAGTCGTCCTCCATGCTCTCAGTGTCCTGCAAAGGCGACAATTCTGGGATGAGTCCCTCGGTGGCAGAGGCGCTTGTTCACCCGCCGAGGTTCACATGGCTGCACGCGTGACAAGTTGGCACCACGGGCGGCTCCTATGCGAGCTCTACTAATTGCATTCTTTGGCCACAGTTAAAAATTAAGGAGACAAAATGAAAGTTTATAAATAAGTTAATTCTTCACACACATATACTCCCTTTCATACTTAAGATGCAATGCTGTCAAAGCTACTGGCGCGAGCGTGGGGCTTGATCTCGTTGATCATTTGCACGCCTTCTCGCGCAAACAAAACCGTAGATGAAGCCACGCACTGGCGCCAGTAGCTTTGACAGCGTTGCACGCTAAGTATGAAACAGAGTATAGTAACCCCGCGATGAAGGATTATTCCTATGTCTCAGGGTTACTGTGGATGTCATTCACCAGCTCGCCTGCGTTTTTTACCTTTCTCCACTAGTTCTCCACAGTTGCTTTGGAAAGCCTAGACGAAATAAGCCAAGCTTAGATTCGTCATGAATTGATCTCGCGACAAAACGTATATGAACAAATCCGTATTCACGAAGTGAAATGTTCCCAAGTTGTGCGCAAGTTACGCCAGCGTCCTACGACGACGCCAGAGGAAGCCTTACACACTTTTTAAGATCAAATCGGCATGGCCGACAGCGTCGCTTGGTTACTCGTCGCAACGACTGACAGACATTTATTTTTCAGTCTGTTCATCATGCGTGTCTCCCCACTTCAAGGGGCAAGAAAAGAGAAGTGCTGAAAACCGACCACAATGAAAATGAACGCTAGATCTGCAGATATCGAGAAAAAGCCGCAGCGGCAACGATCCCACCGACCAAGCGACTGCCAAGGGCCATCTCGGCACACAAGGCCTAGTAAGGCATTCCTGAAGCAGCATTGCTCCGCCGGTCCCTGCCCGAGGCCATCCACTTACGACCGGCTGGCTTGCCAAATGGAATATGCCCGCGCACCACTCGTGGACCCTTCCCGCGCAAATACTTTGATCGCCAAACTCAATTTTCGGTTAAGAGGTCAATATCTTCCCCTTGTCATCACCTCGCCTTCAGAGGCAGCGGTGGCGAACGAGCGTGTCAAAAAGAGACACACTCGTCGATTCTCTTTTTTTGTGCAATATAAATCTAGAATAAATGCCGTATGGATTACCTTTGCAACATATTGTACATGCGCTTTGTTACTGATATGTCCTTTTTATTCTGACACGACGGTACGTCAACACTGGCGAGATAGAGCAGTTCGTGGGAACTAAGCGATGCCGGTCCAACCTTCCTCTGCCAATTGTCACGTCAGCACCGAGTTGTAATTGAAAAAGATTGGTCCTGAAGCACTTACCGAGAAGCGGTCCGACCGTGCGGTTCCAGCACTTCGATCAAACACCCGTGCGTCGAGTCTGAGTGTGAACGGGTAGTCACGTAGCTCTTGCTGACACTCTCGTATACAGTTCAAACGTATCTTCTTGGACATCGGCTTGCTCCCGCATCCCAGAGGACGCAAAAAACGCTGCGGCAATTCATTTCCATGCACCACTTTGCAAACGAGTGGTGCGGGACGTCTTCTTTTTTTGCAACGCTGACAGTCATGTTTGTAGCGATCGAGTTCATAGCGGTCAACGAAAAGGGTTATCCCAGCCTTGGCATTCGGACCAGTTTAAATCATAGTAGCGTTTGCTGAAAGGCCGCCTGCGTTTCTTAATAAAACTCCACGTGCTCCCAACTGTACCGAGCACTCCGAAAAGTTGTTCGGGTTGTCGAAGACGCTGTCGCCATAGCAACAGTCCGCTCTCGCGGGGATTGGGAGTTTGCGCGACACCGGCCGTTCTAATTTGCCCAAATGAGAATGTCACTTTCCTCCTCTCGCTTAAGAACACTTTCGTGAATACCGATTTCTCCGGAATTGTAGAATTACCCGAGACTGCGGGGACGACAGAAAAAAGGAAAAAAGTTTTAAATGATGACTCCTTTCCTTTTTCCTCACTTCAAAATCGCTGCCACACGGAAAGAGGAAGAGAAACAACAAACCAAAACTGTAGTCTTCAAACTGTCCAAGCGCAAGAGCTGCACGGGAGTTTTGAAATGGAACTTCATGCCTATCGATCATGGGTGAACGACTCTCTATGGGCGTGGTCAGGAAAGAGCTAAGTGTTGCTTCCTGCCTCGTCTATTGGGGAGTTTCAACCGTCATGTCCCTAGTGGCCGAGCTGAGAACAAATCCCGTGGAGACAACAACACAGCAATTTACTTATCTGCGTTCCCGACCCAAAGTTTGGCTGACATAGCAGAATGCTGTGCAAGCGTTTGGCAGGGACTCGTGTGCAATCAATGAAGCACCGATTGAAAAAGTGTCCTAGCCAAACACGGACATAGTGCTCATGTTCCCCGTTGTCAATCGAGGAAGATGACGTAAGGAATCCAGTCCATAGACCTTGTGTCGGACAAACACCGAGCTCCGTGGAAAACAGGCTGGACAAAGCACCCCCTATAGTTCTATCTCCTTGCCAATAGCACTCTAAAGGACATTATCAAATGTTATACCTTCCCGTTTTTTTTTTTTTTGGTTTTTTTCAAGGTGTCTTGAAGATGTGTCATTGGGGCTCTGCAACACTTCCCCACAAAGCACACAGAGAACCAATCGGAGTAATTCACAGAAGGAGGGCAGCAAATAGTCTGGCACCGACAGTTGAAACTTAAAATAGGCTCTATGCTGGGATTCATGGCATGCAAACACGGTGCTCAGTGTCTCGGCACAGTCCACTTTAACAGGTTCAAGACGTCACTGGCGCCTCACCATTTGCTAGGATACCCCTGTAAATGGCAATAATGAGCCCCCAACGTTCCCCATGAAAAGGCAGCCGCACAGGCTTTCTCTGCAAAAGAACTGACCTCATCCTTGAAGTTTGGATAAAGCGCCTAAAAAGAAGGGGACAAAAAGCTAAATGATACAAGGTGCCCTTTCAACTAAAGTTTACTGAAGGAAAAACAAAGAAAAAACACACAATAAAAGGAACCCAAATGTTGCCTAGTCATTGTTTCGGAAACCCTGCTTGATAATATTCATAGACCTTTTCTGATGGAACTACAGACGCTTTGCTCACAAAATTTTTGCCTTTGTTCCTAATCTCAAATTCCTCGTGTATTTTTCTGGAAATATTTTGTCTTTGTACCTCGCCTACATCTCAACGTCGTAGAACTTTACCTCATCCTTGCCCTCGTGGCTCATCTCGGTGTAGGTGGCATCACTGCGAATGGAGGCATCGTCGTCCGAGTCCTCTGTCAGCCAGCTGCCTCCACCGCCACTGGCCTCGGCGGCAGTGTCCTCCGACGCCGAGCCAGACCGTCGTGTCCTGCCAAGCAGGCCCAAGAGGCTCCTCCTCTTCTTCCTGTCTTCCATCTTCTGCTTCTTCTCCTCCGGAAGACCTGTTCCCAGGGTGGCACGAGTTGAACAAGTGCAAGGCAAAAAGATAGCACCAAACAAAGAAATAAGTTCCTCACTCCTGTCAAGGTTTCCTTTTATCCATTTCTTGTTCTCTCTGGCCATAGCCAAAGCCTCCTATCAAATCACATTATGCCCTTCAACTTACACCGGTGCAACGTAGGTAATGGAATGCTCATTCTGCACCTAGTTTCAATTGCATTTAGTTGGCTAGGTAGCGCCTGCGCGATTCAACTAACTTGTTGCACACGCTGTGAAGGAGATGCTCAGGGCACTTGCCCCGAGGCACGAAGTTGAAAGACATTGTGAAACTTATACGTGAGGCATTAACATACAACCCAATCATGAGTGAAAAAAGAAGCGCTGCATTCACCCTCGCTGTCTTCCTCTGTTTCAGTGGTAGGCCTCTTTTCAGCTGTCCCCGGCAGGTCTGAGCGTTCGCCAGGTCCGTCGGTGCAGTCTTGGTGCCCAGAGTCCGGGCTCTCCTGTCCGCCATTGGCTGGCCCACCCACCAACGTGTCTGCCACCTCGTCTGCAGGGTCTATCCCAATGCCACTGTCGTCCTTCTTCATGGGCCGTGCCTTCCTCTGATCTCCGCGGCTGCTCGGGTCCTTTGCAGAGTCCTTGGACTCTTTGGCAGGATTCTCCGCAGTTTCCGCGGTCTCTGGCTGCTCGGGAGTCCCTTCATCGCTGTGGGCAGCAGCCCCAGTTTCGGCACTCATTTCTTGATGTCAGCGAAACACCTTCACAAAGTCTCGTGCACCTGGAGAAATAGAAATTAAAAGCAACCATCAACTAAAATCCTCCCTCCATCCCAGTGTCGGGTTACATTCAGTACAAGTTAAATGCCAACCTGAAGAGTTTATGACTAAAGAACACAATGCCTGAATGCAACATAATTCAGGCAGCTGCACTATAAGACACAGAGGGGGAGCTTTTTTTTATATAAATGAGCCAAATGCAGAAACCGAAACTACCGTAAAATACAGGGCAAGCGCCCACTCAAAATTTAAAGATGATCGCGAAAAAATAGAGGATGGGCGCTTGTCTGGTCATTAATTTCACATATCAATGTACTGCGCATATTTCATCAGATCTCACAAATTTGGGTGTGGGCGCTTAATGTGCAGTGGGCGGATGCGCGGTATTCTACGGTAAGCCAATTTCAGCTGATGTTTGGGGGTCTTCGGTCATATCATGAGAGCAAAACCAATGTAAAGGTGGCCACGGTACAGAGCTGATATGTTTGATAAACACACATTCCTAGTTTTGCCACATTAATTTGTCTCAAAACAAAAAAAAAAGTGTTTTTTTATATGGTTTTTTAAATTAGAATTAATATTTCTGCTGATGCTGCACTGTCTACACTCTCATTTGACGCTGACAGTGAAGTAGAAACTACTAACCATTGAGCGCTTAGGATGTGCCTCTTTCATGTGACAGAGCTCTACCCTCATGCCTGTAGCCTTTGCTGGAGCTCTGACCTAAGGCCTACCAGAGATGAACCTACACATGTCCGTTTTCTGAATTATAAAAAAAATGGCTCATAGGGTCATTCCAGCTTGGCAGCCAAAGGTGAGGTTAAGATTGGCATCAGACTACTAACTGGTAAAGGAACTATGATGCAGTGTTAAGGAAATATGACAGAAGCTACGACTCTCACAAAAGGACTCGGCCTAATTGGGAACCGTTTGTTGTCTGCAAACACGTCTAATTAACCTTTTAAAGGGGCGATGCAGCAATTTTTGTATTTTGTGCCAATACCGCTTAGAACGGATCCCTGACGTTAATGACCTGTGAAATACCCGTTCGTTTTTCACCACACACAATCGAAGTCGCAGAAAAAAAATTAAGAAAAACGAGCAGAGTTCATCCCCTCAACTCGCAGCCAGAACAAGCGGCCACGTGATTGGGAGCCGATTATATGGCGCCAATGTTGATCACAGCCTCGCGCTGGGGTTGGCAAGGCACAGGACACGCGCTGAGTTCCAGCCATTGTTATGGTTCGGCTGTTGTCGTCATTGCAGCGATTGGACACAGGACACTACCCGAATGTTTCTCGAGCTATCGATTATCACGAGCCCAAATCGAGTGTCCACGCCATGCTCGAGTCCAATCTATGAGCCACATTCAAATATCGTCACTGGGCGGTACTGCTACCGCCGAGCTACGTCATCCGGTTTTGCAAAGGAGAGATTGAATGAAAACACTCGGTTTTGTCCTCGAAATTACAGCGCAACAAAGAAGTTTCTTGGTCAGTGGCGTTGCATGCGAGTATCCTTGAGTCTCACTACTGCCAGTAAGCTCGTGTAAATTGAAAGATATTCCAATTGAATATCGTTGCACCACCCCTTTAACCATTAAACATGAGCTTGGTTTGCCAGACGATGCATGCTTTGTTAGCAATTCTGAGAAAGCTGCAAGCACATAGGCATAGTTTCCCATGTTTTGTTTCACTTTACGAGGGTAAGCGGAGCCAAGACTATGCAACAGTACACTGAGTTATGCATATCAGCTGTGCAAGCGACCGAACCGGTCAGAGCTGATATGCATCACCTATGAGTGGGGCAACTGCCACACTCATAGCTCTGGTAAAGAAATTGTGATTGTCTCAAGGTTCAGAGGGTGTAATTGTTGCAGACTACAACATGGAAGACAGGATTACATGAAACAAAATCATGCAAAAGCCCCAGTTTAATGTTGGAATTCAGAATGCACGCTTCAAACCAGAAGAAGCTCGAGACGTCCTTGAAGTACATCTTGCACGGTAGGCTGTAAGCTGTAGTGCCATTTGTCAACTGACCTCTGTTTCTATTAAACAAAATGCTCCTTGGGGATACTGTTGAGTGGCTCATCTGTTAAGTCAAGCATGGAATTTACTTTGAGGCCAAAATCGTGCCCTATGTCGCTCGTCGCCGTCGCTCGGTTTTTGGATTTCTAGAAAACATTGCTCATCGCCTTGGTTGCTTGCTCCCGTCGCTTTCACGCAGTTCGCTTTGTCGCACGACTGACCAAACGACAGCGAAACAGGTCGCCGTCGCTTGTTTCATTGCTCCTCAAATCGCTTACATGCGGTTTATACTTTATGAACCACAAAAACGTAACTAAATGTCAATGCTAAAAAAGGCACAGCCTGTTAAGAAATAACCTAGGATTATGCACCTTTCTGATCATTTATTCTGAGGTCATTAAGAAGCCATTCAGTACTAATATCATAGAATAGCTCCCCGCTTCCCACCCCCTTTCTCCTTAGTAGAGGGCTTGTCGGCATTTGCCTCTAAGCTTTGCTGTAATCCATGGTAAGCGGCAAAAATAACCTCAGAAACATCACTCCTTCATTTTTACTTAAAAGGGCCCTGCAAGCACTTTTTTACTTGTTTTTTATTTGCACCAAACCTGAGCGCACTGATCGTAGTAACTTAATGTAACTTTTCTTTTCTCGAATTTCACTTTATTTTAAAAGTTATAGGCAAATTAAGATTACAAAAACACGCAAAAAATAACCTCCCTCATGACGTCTTTGGTTGCTTGAGTGGCCGTGAACTAGAAAAGAGATAGTGAGCTCAGCGAGCGCACACGGCTGCCACACTCCCTGTCGACGGCGCGAGAGGGCGCCACTAAAGCGTGTTCTGGATAGGCTGCATACAGCGAGCAGCCAGAGCGGCTCTCATTGCATTTGCTGCGGGATAGAACACTAATTCGGCATGACACTTCATTGGCCACAAACGACAGCAAACACGGGGTAAAAGTCAGTTCAGAATTTGAGTCCCTTCGCGCTGCCGTACCACGAAATGGCCAAAACGCAAGACAAAGCTACTTGCTGAAGGCCTTCGGAACGCTCGGAGCCGGTCGGATCCTCCAGTCCATAAACGACCACAGCGCCGTCGCGTACGTCCGGGACCTTTCCGTGTCCGGCGCCTGATCCCACTACTCTTTTCTAGTATGCGCCGCCTTTTCCACCGCGTGGTGGCGGGTATGTCGACGGGTCATTTCTTGTTTCCGTACTTTAAAACTGCATTTGTTTCTTTTCTGATTTAAAATACTGAACAAAAACTACTTTTATGAGTAATTGAAACGGTTCGTGCCACTTATATTTTGTATTTCGACTAAAAAAAAAGCTTTTAGTGGCTCTGACCAGTAGTAAGCCCAGGACCAAAGACGTCCCATTTTGCGCGCTTTCGGTACCGCGGGTCGCCCTAGTCGGTGGAGGAGGAGGTTTCCGCGTCGTCCGGTTAAAATATAATGCAATGATATTTAGTTACTCTCTCCGTGCCCGCTGGCTCGCCCGAACCCCAAGAGACTTGGAAACCGCAAAAAAGGTAGACGCTTAAATATGATTGCAGGGCCCCTTTAAGGTTCTGATATTTGACCTTGTTTCTCGTGACATCTCTAGAAAAGAAACAAAAAGGTTTGCCACGGAATTTTTTGAAATTTTTTGGAATCTTCTTCTAAAGGTACTAGCATGAGCAGAAAGCCTTTGTGCTGGCTGAAATATGGGCAATGAGGCTTTTATAGTTGTTAAAAAGATAAATCAAGAATGAACATGTGCAACGGTTCCATTAGCATCCACCAAAAAGATGTCTGCTATTGAGAGCAGCACATAGCAGTCTTTTCCAAACTATTTTTGTCTAAAACAAAGGCAAGAGCTACACAAGCAGGCAAACTGGCAACACGCAGAGGAAACAAACTATAATAGTTTCCAAGATTGAAGAAACCTCAAAATATTACATTGTGCATCTCACAATTTAGTTAATGATATATGGATGTAGGGTGGTCACACAAGATGCTGACATGGCAAAACTAACCGGAAAAGTTGGTGCCTGCACACAGGAACTTCACACTCACGCCAAATGCACATTTGGTGCGAGATTTTATTTTGCGGAATTTCAAGGCATAGCTGCGTTCCTGCGAAAAATGAGATCAACGTACTTGCCAAGGGTCAACGACAGATCTGTTTGGAGACGACCGAGTCGGCAACGACTGCAATTTGTGGTGCCATCTTTTGGTAGGTCCAGCGAGCAAACAACGCACTCTGTCGCCGGCTCTCACTAACCCTCACTAACTCAGTCGTCTAAATTTTATTGCCCTACTTCTCGGATGATATCGGTCTTAGCCCCATCCTCCCCCAGTACCAGCTGCCCTACAAGTTATGCAGACTGGACATGCACACACCCCACAAGGCCACCCAACCACCGAAAACGTATTTCCAACACGCCACTTGTCTTTATGCAAGCAGCGAGTCTACCACTGTAGATATAACTCTCTATAAATATATATATATATATATGTCTCTTCCTGTGTCCTCCATGTGCCCTCTCCCCCTCTCTAAAGTCCCTTTTCAGATGAATGCAGTCACGCAATCTTGAGGCTCATTTCAATTACACGCAAAAAAATATGTTTCAACAACTCGGTCACCGGCGAACCCGTCCACTGCTGACCCTGGCAAGTTTGTTGGTTTAATTTTCTACAGGAAGGGAGCTATGCCTTCAAATTGTACAAGGTAAAATAAACCACCTAAATAGGAGTTCCCGAGAAACAAGAACAGTGTTTTTTGGCTTGGTAAATAGGTAAAATAAACTAAGCATAGCAAAAAGCTCCAACATTGTGAGAATGTGACGCTAGCAGTTGGGATAGAACGCAAAAGTTTGAGGACATGAAATCACCTGAATCAAAAGATAATTGAGAAAAACAAAATTTTTCTGCGAGCTGACGTTCGGCTAAGCCTAGTATCGTCAAAACAAGAAATGACACTATGGGTGCTGTAGCATCTATTTCAGTAAAAAAGACTTGTCAACAAGAGAAAACAGTACCCTCTTTCGTGCTGAGAAGTCGTTTTCACTGAAACATATGCTACATACTCCCTCAGTGTCATTTTTTGTTGTAACAATATTAGGCTTAGGTGGACGTCAATTCAGAAAAATTTAGTTTTTCTCAATCCTTTTTTGATTGAGGTAATGTTACGTTTTGAAGCTTTCACGGACTTTGAGCTTTCTGGAATGCATAGTTTATTTACTTGGTACGAGGAACACAGTTCTTGTTTCTAAGAAACTCCCCAAGGGGATCGGTGGCCGAGTGGGCTAACACACTCCAGCGCGGAGCACGCGGAGCGAAAGCTCATGCTGCAGAACCCAGGGATCATGGGTTCAATCCCCACCCTTGCTCACCCATTTAGATCTGGATGAGCATTGTGCTGGCGTGCGGTCGTATATCACTACTGCATGGTGTACAATTAAAGACCCCAGGCTAGCGGTTGTACTGCACTGGCTAAATTTCTCGTCTACAGCTGGGAGACAAGTCGCTCGTTGAGGCAGACTAATAGCGAGTCCGTTTCACATGCACTGGCACCATTCCAGTTCTTTCCCAGAATGCATCGCACTTGCGGAGTGTCGCACGGAGAACTGGCCTCGAACGAACTTGCCAAATGCACGGAGTGCAGAAAACTGATGCTGCCGCCATCTATGTTGTACAAAGAGGACCGACATCAAACTGAAACTAGCGCCTTTCTGTTCGACATGATGGGTGGGAATGCAAGAGTGCAGTTGCTGCCAACATTTATCTATAAACGTGGGTTGCTGCAACCCATTCCTTTTATTTGCGATGACTTCAAGCAACTCGGCTGTCGTAGAGATATTTACAGACGGCATAAATTTCCGCCCAACCAGGGCCGTGTTCCAAAACTTACTCGATCTTACTCCAGGGTAAGGGTTTTGGACCTTGGCGTTTTAAAACCTACCCGCGTCCAGCGTTTTCCAATCTGTGTGTTCACGTGACAAGGGCCGCCAGAGTAATTCGGATCTATTTAAGTAATTGGAACACACCCCGCTGACTACCAACCATCTGGGGTTTACACTGATGAAAATTGACGATGATATCGGCTCAGAAGCTCGATCCGTAGCGTGAACCACAGAAAGGGTACGGCTTAAAACTAGCGTGTTGGAATATCCAGAAAAACGTTTTGTGAGGCTTTCGATTTCGATCGTAGTTACAGGGGGATCAGAATTTAAGCCTTGGTGACGTAGGTATTAAACATGATCATGTTGCCCAAACCTCGGGTAGAGTCAATATGCTTAGCTTTCTCGTATGCTTCGTGGGCAGTCACTGGTTTCTGCTGATGTTTAACAAATGTTAAATTTTTCACCCAGACATGCAGGTTTATTAGCATCTGCACAGCAACAGTGACTAAAAACCTGCCAATAAAGCATGGGTTGTCAATTGCTTCTTTTATGAAATAGCAGACGCTCACAATTCAAGCTCGCGCTTGATTTCGTTGCCCGCGGGACACGATTTCTATCAGAAAATCTACTTTTTCCCTTTCGGTTCCGCCGTACAAATGACACATAGTAGCAGACGAAACCTTCTTGCCTGTTCCCGCTCCTCGCCGGAGCGAGGCACGACGGGATTGCATTTTGGCGCACGCTCGATGTTCTCAGTGCAGCGAGTGCATGCACGTATGGGGTGCTGGCGCTGAAACAAACTCGGAGAGTGCAACCACTCGTGGAGTGCCGGCCGAAACAAACCCGCTCCACGCTGCGAGTGGGCACGAGTGCCATGAAACAAACTCGCTACAAGTCCTAGGCTGTATAAACATACGCACATCCCAATTTGCTTTTTTGGAGGGGAAACTCCTTGTACATTTGGTAAACTCCAGCTTTTTATAGCAGGCACCTATTTTTTTCGGCTTGTTTTAGAACACTAGGGCCCATTATGACCAACTTGTATACAACAAGCCCCCCCCCCCCCCCGCAAATAATTTAATATTTTTGCACTGCAAATATTAACTATGTGTTACCAAACACTCATTCTCCACTCAAATGCAATGCTAGCAGTCTGAACAAGAAGCCTGAGTTTCAGCATTAACTGTTATATTTAGGGTTCCGAGTTTTCGGTTTCAACCGATAAAAGTATGCCTAATTCATTTTCGGAAATTAGGTTTCAACCAAAAAAGGTCAGTTTGTAGGTTCAGCATTTTCAATTTAAACCGATAAAAGTATGTCTAACCCATTGTCTAAAATTCTGTTTTAACCGAAAAAGGTCAGTTGTTCAGGGCCGTGTCGAGGTGGGTGGTGGCGGAGGGGGTAGAGAAAGAGAGAGGACTTAGCAAGGTTCGACATAGTGAAACGTCTTCGAGATTGCTCTCTTCAAGGTTCAATATGCAACAAAAGAGGTCTTGGATCGGCCTTCACGGGACATCTGTGTCCTTTCTGTGATCAGGCTTAGTGTGTCAAGTTCCCGGCCCTAAGAAAAAAGTTTGGATGTGGGCTGGTACAAGGTTTTTTGCTTCATGCACTTCAGAGGACATTGAGGAAAGCGGTTAATACCTTTCTTAACACCCTCCCTCAAACTTCCCTGCAATTGAAAACATAAATACAATAAATTTTTTTTTCTTTTTGCCATTTTGCTGGTTTTTGTACGGTCATCACCTCAGAGGGTCACGTCGTCAGAATGGGAAGGAAGAAGAAGCGCGCTGAAGATTATTCCCGCGACTTCGAAGTGTGTCCTGACGGAAGTTGTAGCGAAGACCACGTATGTATATGTGCCGTTATCCTTCGGGTCATCACAAATATCACAGCTACAAGGATCATCTGATCCAATGTCCCATGGTGTTTCTTTCATATTCACCGAAGAAAAAAAGCGAAAATTGAATTTTAAAATAAATACCAAAAAAAGTAGGCCGAATTTTGAAAAAATAAAAACCGAAAACGAGGAATTCTAGTTATATTATTCAGAAGAGGGATTTTCTTAATGTGGCAGATTTTGCCTGTTTTTGGTAACTGGCACCATGGCACTCAATGTATCCGAGAGCTCTGTCGGTCGCCGGTTTCCTATTTAAAAATTATGAAAATCACATCTAACTTCTAAATAAAATAGCGGTTAGTGCTAAAACTTTGGCATCTGGTTCGGAACGCTAGGGCTACATTTGGGCGGAAAATGAGTGTTCGGCAATGCATACTTTATTTTTGCGATGAAAAAAACCTCGTGACTTTGTTTCGGAAAACATCTTGTATGGCCACTACGAAAAAAAGCACAAAAAGCTAGGCAACTGGAGATGGTCTTTTTTTTAATTATTCTTAATGACAGGGTTCTGCAGTGACCAACTAAGAGACCTGGGGAAATTTAACGAGTTTATTGTCCTTTCAATTAAATACTCACCTCAAGAACAATTTTAAAAAAAAGATCAATCTCTAGATATGACATATGGCACGTGTACCCTAACCATTTACTTAAAAAAAAAAAAAAAAAAAAAAGCATTGAAATTATAAATTTAGTTCCAACCTTACAAATATGACCCGGGGAGATGTTGCTCTAGAGTTTAGACCGTGCAGACAAAAACAATGAATTAACTCGGTCATCTTACGCTCATTTTCTAGTAGACGATAAAATTAGACGCAACGAAATTGGGTCCATTGTCAACGACCGATGCGACATGCAGCTGGTAGTCAATGAAGTCTTAGCACATCATATGAAAGCTTGCACTACGATACCCTCTGTGTAACTCCAAATTCACTAAGTAACATGTGGTCAAAATTAAACTTCGCAAACAAATGCCAAACACATTAGTAATTACGTAATGGAAGGGTAATCACGAAGATCGCTCGTCGCAGGCACAATTCTCATTAAACTGAACGTACGACGTGCAAACGGGGCGACAATGACGATGTTACTAACTATCCCCAGGTATGTGTCCTTCGCCAAATTCTTGCACCCATGTCGAAAACAAACCAAACGAGGACTGCCATTTTTTCCTGCGAGGTTAAGCCTATGGCTACGCAGGGCTCGTAAATAGTTTTGTGTAGGTAGGGTTGGTCCCCGCACATAATCAGAGAGCTCTTCGAGCAGTCAATGCACCCAGGGATCTTTAGTTGGGTCGCCAAACCGACCAGAACAGCGAAGTACGAATCACACGCCACCAACCTTTCCACCGTACGCTTCTCCGTGCATCGCGCAGTGTTTGAAACTCGCCCAGCTGATCGCTCTTCGGGAGATCGCTTTTCAGGATGAACTCAACCGAAACACGCTCTCAGCTTCAGTGCACTTGGGCACTGTACTGCGCCAAATAACGATGAATTAGTACGGGAGAAAATACTGTCATGTAGACTGTGAATTTACCATCGCCAGCACCAACGATGCAGTTCGAGAGTTCAAAATCGCTTCCGCAGCTCACACCAGAGGGCGGACTTTCTTTTTTTCTTTTTTGTCGTGTTTTCAATGCGTTGTTGTTGACTCGTCTTCGCGTTTCCCCAGGCGGCGGTGGCGGCGGTGGTGTCTTCTTTTTCTTTTTTTCGTTTTTCTCTCGCTTTGTGCGCTCAAGGCAGATGATTGTCGACAGCGGCATAGACAGCGGTGTGATAAGATGCGTGGAAGTAGTGTGGTAGTGTTCCCTTTGTACAACTCCCGGTTTTAATGTTGCGGTTGATTTGGTTGATTATGTTCCACTGGTTCCACCTGTGAGCGTTCTGACCAACGAATGAGCGTGCGTGGTTGACGCTGTTGAGATTTTTGTCTTCCATTAGCATCCTACTCGTTTTTAGGCACACCCACATCTCGCAAAGAATGGATGAAGGGAATTGCTTCGTGCTCCTCTCTCTCATCGAAGACAACGTCGACCACTTCGAGGGCGTGCAGACTGAGTACGGGCAACGCTTCTCGCAGCAGTTCAGCGATCTCCACGATGCGGTCACGCAACTCCGTGGCGACTGCATCCTGATCGGCGCAAAAGTTCACCTATACGACTTCGACGTAGAGACGCCCGGCAACGGGTACCGGACGTCGCTGACCATCGTGAACAGGTTTCTACCGGTCTGCATCAAGCTGTGCCGGCATGTCATCTCCAGCCGTGCTTCCATGTTCTTCCGAACAGACTTTTACCACCGAGAGCTGGACGCCCACCTGAGTGTTGTGGCCGGCATGCAAGTGAGCGCCCAGTTCCTCCTCCGGATGCTGGACGCCGGCCCTCGCGGCGACCTGTTTGTCAGCGAGAAAGTGAGCATCCGTGAGCTGCTCGAGGAGTACGGCACGCTCCCGCAGGTCGGCTTCTACGGACGATTGGCCGGGTTTTACGTGAGTAAATGTCACGGCTTCGCCCGAATGATCGTGAAGAACTAACACTGTTTTCCGTACGCGTATTTTATTTGGTAGACGGACTCATCTCGGCAGAATCTAACAACTTAACCGATGGTAAACATGCTTAGCTCGTCAGTTCTTTTTTGCCCCCAGACAAATGTGGGTTTTATGTTGTTGCAGCCAGTGCCATAAAGGTGTAATGGTAAAATATATACAGTAGTTTAGATTAACGTCCCTAAGTTTTAAATGAATCGACCCAAGACGGAGTGAGCTCTGTGGGAAACATCAGAATAGTAGCTGAAGTTTCGTCAATATGTTTAGCTTCAGGCAGCACGCTGAAGAAGCTTTGCTGTCACCTGGAATTTACCAGGTGACAGCTCGTGGGTTCCACTTCGGTCCCTTTTTTCTGCCTTATTTTTCATAAAGGAATCATGAAACAATTTTTCACCTTGCCATCTAGTGCCCAGAATAAACTCTTAAACTTCTTTTCTGTTGTTGTCTTTTATGGCATTAACTCAACCTGAGGGGCATGTTGCAGCCTCAGAAGTAGCAAGAAGCCCCTGCAGCCATTTGCGTTTGACCGCGTCATGGGGGTTCGCAATTGATGACTTCTTAAAGGCAATAATCACTACAAGAAGAGAATTAAAGATCATGCAGTTTCCTACTGCCAGTGTCCTTTCAAATATCCTTTTAATAGACAGAAGACACCACGCTTCACTGTTTTGTTGTCTCTTTGCATGATTTGTGTTTGTAAATTGTATCTTTGGCACATTAGATGCTAGGAAAGAGCAACTCAAAAATGACTGACATTAAACTTTTACTTTGGGCAGTTCTGCGAGTCAATGCGTCGCATCATCACGGGACTCAATGTGGTGATGGCCTCGTTCAGTGACCAGTACCTCCAATCCGGAGGTGCGCTAGCGCATGCCGCAGCCTCCCTTATCAACTGTGGGAAGTATGCCCTGAACCCCGAGGCCCGTGCCAGCCACATTGTGGACGTCACCCAGAACGCATCTCTGGACTTCCTGAAGGCCTTCTGGAGCCTCAACGAGGGGGACCTTCTTCGGGTCTGTCTACCTTAATCGTGTTTCCGTTTATGAAACCTCCAAGCACCTGGTGTCTGTGAGAAAATTTTAGTGTTTTTTTTTCACCGCAAAAATAAACTGAAGAGCTACGATCAGGGGTAGGTCTAGTGGTTCGGACCAGATGCCAAAGTTTTGGAGCACGCTATTATCTGATAAAAAAATTCTAAGCTAGGTGGTGCAAGCTGCCATCCAGTATAAAGGGTACAGCTGTTAGCATCCATCCATCAGAGCCGTATATAGAGAGAGTTAGGCCACTCATTGGGAAGGATAGGAGGCAAATAAGGAGGTGCCATTGGCCAAGAGCGGGGCTGGGCGTGTTCCAGGGATGAATTGATGGATGGATGTTACTGGGTATACCCTTTATAACGGGCCAACCAGAAGCAAGAAATAATACCTTGGCAGTGGTCGTGAGAAATCAAATGAAGCGCTTCAGAGTAACTCTCGGTGACTGCAAATATGATGCACGTGATGTTTCAATCACGGTTCTCCAAAATCATGGTGGAAGAGCACGACTATACTCCGTTTCACCTTCAGTCCGAGCGCAGTGGACGCCACGAGCCATCCCAGCCGATCCAGCGCCGGGAGAAAGTCGCGTGACCTGCCGGTGGGGCGGAGCGACACAGGGAGCTCAAGGTCGCATGACACTCCCTCAACGCCGCATTGGCTGGGATGGCTCCTAGCGTCCGCTGTGCTCGGACGGAAGGTGAAACGGAGTATAGTGGAACGATCTACATAATCCGTATGCTAGGCGCCGCGGGCCGGGAATTTGTTGTTTGAGCTGTCACACTCTGTTCGAGCAAAACAGAGTTTGAGCTGCACATTCGTTTCTTACATCCTTTTGCATGACCATAATCGAAACATCACGTGCACCATATTTTCAACCATGGAGAGTTACTACATTTATCTCGTACGCTCTTATTAAAACTGTTTCTCGCTACCACTGCTAGAGGTTCCTTTTCATCTCCTGGTTGGCCAAGAGAGCATGCCAAGCCCTCTATCTGCATCTGGTACACGCCATGGCTATGCCCACTCCTCCTATTGATCAAACTCTCTGTACACGGCTCTGCCATCCATCGATCCATAAGTGATTTTCAGAAATGTTCTATAAGAAATAGGGGCCCGTTTGAAGGTAGTTGATGTCGTTCATCTCCATGCATTCGTGGGCTTTGTTGGCACCCGTTTTTCTAATGAAAATTTCCGAAAGTCGCTTATAACTTTTGAACCAGATAATGGCAAACACTGAAACGTTGGCATTTTGTCTGAACTGCCAGTGCTGCATTTGTGCACAGACTGAGTGTTGGCAATGCATAATACTGAGTGTTTGTAGCTTCACAAGTAATAGCGTCAAGCAATAAAAAAGAGTCGCATCATCCTATTGTCTTCATTGACATTCACTGTCTTAAAAATAAAAAAAAAAGCTAGTGGTATGTCAAGTACACATAGCAGAGCGCGTTGGATAGAGTACAGTTCACACTGAAAGAATAAAAACACAGAAAATACACGAGGGACAGACACAGTTCTTTCAAAGAACTGTGTGTGTCTGTCCCTCGTGTATTTTCTGTGTTTTTATTCTTTCAGTGTGAACGGTATGTCAAGTCTGTTTTATACTTTTTTCTCCTGGTCTCGTGCAAAAAACATAACTCAATAATTCATAAAAAACGCTTGTTTCTACAGCCCAAAAATAATTATGTGGTATTGTTTGAACAAAATACACATTGAGCAGCACCCTCTTTGATGCTGCCAATTTGACATTCAACTCGAATATTATCGCAGAATGTTAGGTGGAAAGGTGCTGGACCTTTTTCCAGCAGTACTTCCGACAACAGTCCTTCGCAAATGCTTGTCTGCTATCAACAGGCCACTGTTTTCATTTTGCATTATCTCCCAGTGATGTCATAGAGCCTTGTGATTAGGGGCGCGTGCCTGGGTTTATGCCCTTCCTGTCAACAATTGGTATCAGCTGCTGGAGGCTGTTACTATGTCCAGTGTCTCATCACGTTCATCCTTTTTGAAACTTAGCTAGTTGCAAAGTATCTGAAAATGAATTGCAGATTCAATGTGAGTGTTGAGTAAAATGATGCAGGCAACACCTTGTGCTACAACCTGAACAAAATTTGCATATGATTGATTGTATTCCATCAGCAGTGGGCAGATAACATCGTTCCTCTACTTAAGTCAGAGCCATAGAGCAGTTTGATAGGTCATTTGTGCACTGTAGTATCCGCTCTGTAGATAAGTAACCTATATATATTTTATTGCAGAGATAAAAGCAGTATATGGCTACACTTCAGAATATTCATGTTTGTCCAGTTGTAGAATGTATTGAATAGCTGATTTAGGTGGACTTCCTCATCGCCAATGCAATAGAAAAATGTTAATCCTCTTAATATATGAGGTGTGGATGACAACTGAACATTGCTCAATTCTGATTCAGCATAGAGAACACACCTGCACTTAATTTTAATTTTGTATTTACATTAGTTTAAGTTGATCTATTTGTAGTGGTATACTAGCTACACCCTCACGAAGAGGCAAAGGTTTATTAATAGGCTAGCTACCTGGGAGCTTTACTGCTTCTTGGAAGGAAGTAAAAAATAAAATGAGACGTTTACAATTTCCTGTAATGCCGAATTAGAGCGCAGCTCTTGAGGAGGAGGGAAGGGTCTGCCCCTCCTCCCCCTCTGTATTTTCTCCTGTTCCCCTCCCATTTAGCGGGAACTGTATTGCAAATTTCCCAGCTCAATTTAGTGGGGAAACTGAATTGGTGTTGAGGTATTATGATGTCAATTTCCCCTCTAAATTTAGTGGGGAAACTTAACCCGCTAAATTCGGCGGGGAAACTTAACCCGCTAAATTTAGCGGGAAAATTTTCCTGCTAAATTCAGTAGAAAAATTCTCCACTAAATTTAGGGGGGAACGTCTCATGATGCAACATGCGCGATTATGTTGACGGCGCCGCCGCTTAAGCCCGAAACGGGCACCTAAGAGCTGCGCTGCAAAACTGGGCACAAGTATGCTCCTCTTCTGCTGCGTCTCTGCAATGCCTCATTGCATAAAGTGAATGACCTTCTAGGGTGGAGTTGCGCATTGCTTCTGATGTGTGCAAAGATATCTTTCTGTATGTAATGGGAAGTGACCACTGATGCAATATCCCAAGTCAGCTTGATTGTGTTTGACCCTAAAGATATTCAAGGCTTTTAGAACCGCTGGTCCACTAACCTCACTTTTTTTTGTCTGTTGCCCCTTCTCAGAAAGTGCCGCAGTGGCTATGCCCTTCGCTAGAAGTGGTGGAGGTGTTGAATGTGCCGGCGGAGCAACAAACTCTCTTGGCCGAGGACGGTGTAACTGTGGTCAACATTCCCATTCCCTCGTCTCACAAGCCCATGTCCCCCGTCCGCTGCAGGCTTCTCTCCTATCACCAGCGCAAGGGACAGGTCTGCTTCTTTCCTGTTCATAATTTTTTACTGCTCGGCTGGTTGCTTCCTGTATTCGTCCTTTTGGACAAGCGGAAGTCAGCCACATGCATAGACGATAGAAAGGGTTAGTCTAAGAGTTTTGTACCATGTTTTAAAGTGGCCCTTTTTCGAGCACCGTCTGCAAGGTTGTCTGTGAACCACAGATGAGGGGCAGCCCAACATACCTCCCCTGCCCGTTGAAAGACCTCCCCTGCCCGTTGAAAGACTCAAAACACGCTGGCATCGGGCTGTTCTATCGGTTTTCATTGCTTTTTGTGCCCCATATTACCGATGCTCAAAAAAAAAAAAAAGAATCGTCGAAAAAGACGAAATACGCTCAGAGATAGCTGCTGATAATGTTGGTCGTGCGGGATGGTGCCCTCCGGAAGTGGCAATGGCGGGAAGCAAGTCCAGGGGAGGGGGTGTACGCACGCACCAAAGCTTACTGGAAAAAGGTTAATTACATAACAGTATCCCATGAAATACTTCAACATCAGTCTTCATCTTTATGTTAAGTAATATTCACCTTATGCTGACCATGATATTTATGGGTTTTTAAGTCTCCCAGGCTACCTATCCCAACAAAGAAAGTCTTAAATGATCACATTTTCAACTATTCTTTGTTTTTATCTTATCACATTTTCAAGCACATTGAAGAGTAAGTATTCAATGATTTCTGAATGGCCGTTTTACTTTGTGCCTCCCTTAGTCAACTGTTGGGCCCTAGGGTGGCTCAGAGCAGCCAATTTCTCATGGAATAACAGACTGGGCTCCTCCTAATGGGCATCCCAGAGGTGGGGGAGAAGGGGCTGTACAAGCACACCACTTTGCTTGGGAAATGTCAGGGTACCTGATGGGGAAGGAAAATACGAAACACAATTTAAGAAAGGCAGGCTTTCTATAATTTTTCTTCTTTCTGCAGCTGTTGTATGGTTCCAAAACATGATTCAGGCAATCCTCTGAAGTGATCTAGAAATGCTTTCATCCGTTCATCTGTTATGCCTATATATTCTTATCCCACAAGGTTTCTTTCTATAGTTTTACTTGCTGAAGGGAAGCTTTTTAGAGCTTTATTATCCAGCCTCAGGTTATCAGTCTGAAAAAAAATGTGTATTTTAGGAAAACAGAAAGAAAGAAACATAATACTGATACAAATAAAGCAGGAAAAACAAATTATAACATGACAGGGGCATTGCATATGAAGCTCAGTAACGTTTGTTGATGAATGGCTTAATGTTGCTGCAGAAACAATTGAAGAAGATGTCTCGTATGACTCTGTTTTTAAAAGGAATGACCAGCTCTAGTTAAAGTAAAAGAAGAGAAAAAAGACGGCGTTATCACCACTTGAGAAACTGGAAAGAAGCCGTGCAAGCAGCACTTGTGTTGGAAGGTCCCATTGTGCTGCGGCTGCACAGGCCGGTGATGACCTCATTGTTTTCTCTTGCCATGTGCGTGGCCTACCTTGTTGACCTTTCAACACACTTTTCCCAGCTAGTCGCTCCTAGTAAGGTGATGAAACCCTTGAAGAGATTCTAGGATAACTTGACCCAGCTTGATAATATCAGGAGTGCAAGGGAAAAATAACCCCATAAGCGGTTTCTTTTCCAAGGTGAAGTTTAGATGCCAATCTGTCACTTGTAGCTTTCTCCGGGTTAAGTTCAAGATAAGAAATGGCACTTGTTAACTCTGTCTGTATCTGTTGCACTTGCTAACATTCTTGAACTCGTAAAAAACAAGAACAAAAAAAGATGACGGTATGATCAGCTTTTGGAATGAAATTATAAATCTGTTTGTATAAAAAGAACAATCACCATAGCTGCTCTGGACTTTTTTTTTAAATTAGTGGTTTGGAGTTAAAGCACTATTAGTTGTTTTTATAATAATATTGGAGACAACATCAGCTAAATTTGATGCCCCCGATTTGATAATGCAGCACCTACATAACTATGCTGTTTATCAGAATTTAGTCATTGCAACTACTACGGTATGCTCTAGTATTTTAGTTTATAGGGTGTAACTAAGCTATTAGGTGTTTCTGTCAATATGTTGCACTTTGCCACAGCATTCATCCATAGGTGTGAGTGTGCAGAATGTTGTAAGGCAAATATCAGGATTGTAGAGCTCATATCTGCCCCTAATCTTATGGAGTGAATGGGCTAACACGCACGAGAAGAAAATATGATATGCCTTGTGATGGTTGCCTTAGATTTCCCAAGAATGTGACATCGGAGATAAGGTTTTTGCGTCCTCTTGATTCCTGTCAGTTCCCCTCGACTGCTGACTGATATCTGAAACCGCCAAGTTTCTTTATCTGCTGGCCCGTTGGTTTGATGTAAAAAATCTCTCCCTCGTTTATGGGTCTTGCCACTTTGTGCTCAGTCTTTGTGCACATCTCATAGGTTCTTTTTTTTTGTCTTTAGTTCATTTCCAGTGGGCCTATGCATAGGCTGTTTTTAGAAGCTTTGTTCTCAGGCCATGCCATATAAACTAGCTGGTGGTTAGTATTGCTGGAAACTGCACTAAAAGATTTGACATAGAAAACTAGGTCACATCAACGGTTTTTCTGTAGCAAATTGAATTTATGCATTGTCCAAAAAATCTTTACAAACATTATTTAGGTGGGCCTGGGTTCAGGTAGTATATTTTAAGAATACTCGTAACATTTGGAGTGCAGCATTCAGCAGGGGAGGCAATGACTTTACTTGCTTTTTGTTAGTCATCTTAAAAGCAAAGTTGAAACTGTTTTGCCATGTGTTATTCTCTATGCTGATGTACCATTTGTGCAGATTGGCAATAAAGCAAGAATTTATAAAAAATTGGCAAAGAAAAACTGAAGTTGATCAATCTTGTTTTTTCTCAAGACTTACCTTTATTTGTCACCTACTAGCCAATGTTGCACCTGTAGTAGTAGTTACAGAACCACTAAGTTCATTCCCAATACACCTTGCCGTTACAGAATGTGCCACAAATACTTCTTCATATCTCTGCTGGCCTTTTGGTCAGTTGCTTACAATTTATGAGGTGATTGTAATTAGCTCACAGTACAACAATCCTCACACTGTCTCAGAGTTTTTGCATATTGTACATTTTCTCTCCCATCTCACAGGAATCTCTGACAGGAAAAAAATGGCTGTCAAACCCGTTGCCAGCGTCCAATGGGCTTCTGCTGCACTGCCACGGGGGAGGATTCGTATCCCAAACGCCAGACTCTCACGAGGTGGGCCCACCAACTAAACACTTGTCATGTTGCTTCACCCATGTTCACTTTTTCTTTCTGTAGTTACTCTTTATATGGTTGGTTCCACTGAGAAATGGAGTGTTCATTCACCTGTTCTTTATATTGGCATGATTTTGTTTACGTGTTAGTACTATTAGGATGATGAAACCCAATTGGCATGATCCTGATAGCCAAATATGACATTGATTGATGAAATGTTAAGGTCAGCATATGGGGCTCGGCGCGTGATGGTAATCCACGCCACTGCCCATGGGTTGTTGCCTTCGTAACGACATGGTCAAATTAGCGGGTTGCTTGGATTGCGAAAACATGTACAGTGCAAGTTTTGGTTCACTCTTTCAATATTAGTTTTGAATAGAGCAGCGTCTTTCAAGGTTGAAATGCTTTTTCTTGCCTACAGTTTTTTCCCAAAGGGATTCTTTACAACATGCTTAGTAGGTAGTACATTGTGTGTGATGAAAGCAGCTGAGATAAGTGAAAAAGACATGAGAACAGTACCATAAAATAATTCCGCGTTGCTACCCTCGTGTACTCATTTTACTGAATCTCGCATTCTTTCATCATGTATAACATCCACCAGCTTGCCCGTACAGTCTGCTGCAATATGTAAGACCCAATGGGAGTGCGTGGCTGGCAGTGGCGCTGCACGCGCTCTAGGCGATTATATTTTGTCTCGAGGGGAGGACTCACTCGGGGCTCAGCTAAAGCGCAACGTGCAGTTTTCGGGTTCTGGTTTCGGTTCCGCGGCTAAGAGCAGTTCGTCAGCGTCATGCCACGGCTATATCCTACTAACGCCAGAGCTGCTGTCCGAAAGAGGCCGGCCTGAGCCACGGCGAAATTTCTGTCTTTTGAATGAATGCCCGCCTCAATGGATTTCATCTTTTAATTAAATGTACGACTCAGGTATAACTTTTAATATTTGTTTATTTGGCAATGCCTCTTCGTATATTTTACACCAGAGACAACTGATAAGAAAACGGTGATGACTATGTTTGTTTTGAGCCTTTGTGACCATATGTCTAAGCATGACGCTGATGAAGTGTACACTTCCGCTAAACTGCAACCAAAAACTCTAAAGCTCCGAAGAATTGAACCTGAAGTGAGTGTCCTCTACTCAAGAGAGAATGGAATCCCCCGGAGCACAAGCAGCGCTCCTGCCCGCCACCATTTCGACCGTGCATTCTTAGTGGGTCTTTCATATTGCGTGATATAAATTCTATTTCGGCGTAATGTTTTTCAAATGACCTACTACCTTGAAATGAGTGAAAGACGAAAGTTATGTCCTTTTCTAGGAAGCGTGAAATTCAGAGTTTTCCCTATGTAGTAGATGCCACCGATATTACTTGTGTTGAGGTCATCCGTGATCTAGGCATTTTTATAGATCCTGCATTAATTTCAATCACGTGACTAGAATTGCGAATGCTTCCTTTAGAGTGCTGGGAGCCATTACGCGAGTTCCACGCAATTTTTTTAACCCGCTTTGTATTCTATGTTTGTTTTCTGCACTGGTGCGTAGTCGTGTCGAATATGCCTCAGTTGTCTGGAACTGTATTGGAATGACAAATTTAGGTGTAATTGAGAGTGTTGAACATAGATATGTTAGTGTATTGTTTGATCGTTATTTTCAACCGAAATATTTCTATAGTTTTGAGAGGATTTGTGAACTCGTGAAGTTAGACTCGTTGCGCCACAGGAGAACAATTCATGGTCTGACATATTTGTACAAGATTGCAAATGGTATAATTGATTCACCAGAGCTACTCAGTCACATCTACTTGCATATTCCTCGTAGGTCTAGTAGGCTTTATACTTTGTTTTACCCTGCCGATTTGTACCATGCTGCACCCATGAAGGCCCGTTCACACTCTTGCGACTGCTTGCGACCTCTTAAACCTGGGTTCCTTAAAACTTCTTAAACCAGAGAACAGACTGGCGCCATCTATTGGGAAGCAGTGTAAACTCGGCGGTCCGGCATATTTTTTTTTATTTCTCGCGCAATATCCTTTCTTTTTTTGGCTCGAAAAACTTTTGTCAATGTTATAAACGAGCCTTTCTATGTGTATTACGCACATTTGACCTCGGAAATCCCGCAAAACCTTCGCTTTTGTGAAATGCAGTTCTAGGGTCACCGCATAGATGGCGCCACAATGTCAGTGTGTCCCCTCATTCTAGAAACATTTAAGAAGTTGTAAGAGATCTCGTCTCTCTCAGTCATACTCGGTCGCAAGAGTGTGAACGGGCCTTGACATGCCTACAACTGACGTATAACCATTTAGAACAGATTCGTGGGAATGTTAGCCTTGATATTTTTTATGAAGAGCGTAAATTTCGAAAGTATGTTGAGACTATTGTTTTGCCCTAATATTTCATTTTTAACCTGTTTACAATTTTACTACTAATTGACTCATTGATAAGTGCTCCACTAAGGAGGCGTTAAACTGTTGGTGACTCACTCAAAATAAAAACAAAAAACACCGTACACTCATCAGTGTTTAGTAACATGACTACTGTACCTGAAGGAATCTGAGATGATGCTTCGTGTTGAGAGTTCCCAGCCAATTCCAAAATAATGATTGCGGCAGCGGTAGCCACCGATGCTCTTTTTTTAGCGATGTTTGGCTAAACATCTTATGCATAACTGTTCTTTTTTACGGTTGCTGGCATGGAACTTGGCGCAGCCTGCAACCTATTCAAACTCGTACGGAATGCGTGATAGACCATGCAACTTGTCTGCTTTTATGCTTGCATTCATCAGTAGAGCTGCGAGGCAGACGTAAGTTTATTTGATTGAACACTGCAACTCGGTGGTAGATTAACCCTGTCGCTGCCACCTGATTTCATCCCTGGCTTGCACATGACATCATTGCACTAGGCTGGTGGTCATTTCTAGTTGTTCTTGCTGAGAAAAACAAATTCAGTGGTGCAAAATGTTTGCCACAGAAGGTATGCACTTGGCAGCAATGCTGCCACAATGGCCGCTGATCTGTCTAAACCACTTAAAAAATTTTATGAACAAAAGTGACCTGTGTTAAAGGTGTTTTGCATTGGGTTGCTTGATTCATATCCACCTGTTACTAATCAGCCAAGCATGGACTCTCGTGCTAGATTAATTGCAATAAGTCATCAACCTTGTTGATATGGTTATCTTCTCGGACTTTGTTTTCTGTGGGAGAGGGGGGGTCTAGAGGTCTGAAGCTTTGTTGTTATAGCTCAGTCTTTGCTTTATTTGTGAACAGGCACTCTGAGGTAGTTTTTGGCTCCAAAGAGCTACCTATTTTGACCAGCTGTTCTCAGTTTGCATGTGCTATGTACTTTTGTTTTGTTTTCAATCTTTGTTGCATCTCATGTGTGTGTTTTATATACGAATGTGTTTCAGACAACTTGTTTATTCATAATTAAATTTGCAGTTTCCTCGTTTGTCTTTTAGCCATGCAGAACTATCGGTTCTATCTTGCTGTGCCAAACTGCCCTTGGATAGGCAGTGAAGTGGTTGAGTGTTTTGATTATGTAGTGCATATGTTTGGACAGCGGGAGGTTGGTCAGCCCCAATGGATGTCTGCTGCCTCCGCTGTAGATAAGAAATTTAGCCATCGCTGGCTTGGGGCCTTTAACATTAATCATGCTGTAACAACACACCTCCGCACACCGGTATGATGCCTATTTAGATCGAAATGGGTGGGGTTGGCCGTGCTCTAAGCTGCAGTATGTTAACACACTCGGCTAGTGATCCCTGATAGAGTGTTCCCCCCATGCCTATTCACCTCGAGATCGAACAGTGTCGCCACCGTGCGGCCAAAATTGGAAACATGTGAAAGGGGGGTACCGTTGTGCGTCGTCTGCTACAGGCGCATGGTCAGTAGCATGGACCTCGATGATGCAAGCCTGTTTCCGGCTGAGTTGAGCCCTCCTCATTAAATTCTTGCTGTTTTTGTTGTCGTTTCTTCCTAATAAAGGTTATGCTGCATTGTTTCACATGCATGGAAATTCAGCAAAACGATTATTATTAAGTCGGATGCTCCCATAATCTTAGTGTTGTGGTTTGTATACAACTGCTGGTCCCACATGTTTCTGTTATCTCATAGAAACCATGGCTTTCCTAAAACATTGAATGTTGATTGGAGCTGTGGTTTGACTAAAAATTGTAGAGCCCTTCCACTTCACGTGAAGATGGAGGACCAGCGAAGCTGTTATTTCTACGACGTCTAGGATGATGTCAAGAGGACGACGTCTAGGACGTCCTCAAGGCCAACCTCATGGACAACGCCTAGAGGACAACGTTTACACGACCTCAAGGGTGACGTCTAGTACAACCTCTTCAACGACTTTTAGGACGACTTCGAGGATGACCTCAAGGACGACTTCTAGGACAACGCCTAGGACGACCTCGAGGACGATGCCTAGAGATGATAACAAGGGATCAGGATTTCACTATCTTATAATGTCAAGGAAGGCTGACTCACATTGGTTGCCCCCTCTTTTTATTTTTATTTATTTACACTTGCTACGTCCAATGGGGAGTTTTCTGTCAACGTCTACAGACACATTTTTTCCCAGATCCTAGCGCATAACAGCTTCGCTGTAAAAATTAGTCTAACTGATCACTACCCTTTAAGAGACTACAGTCGAACCTCGATATAACGAACTTCAATGTAACGAAATCCTCGATTTAACGAAGTATTTTATTTTTCATAATTTCTTGCCCATAGACTCCATGTATTTTTAGTCTCTATATAACGAAGTCTATTTTGCTGCTATTTCAATATAACGAAGCGCCATTGCCATAGAAGGCAATAAATAAAAACTCTAAAAAACAACTTCGCAAAAAAATTGTGGTTAAATAAAAAAAATTATTCGCAAACGCGAGCGCTTGCTAGGTTACTTCACGGGGACAGGCCTTCCAACGTTCCTAGGCTGCCCGAGGATGCGGCGCCGGTAGCGCCGGCGAGGCGTGGGGCAAAGCGGATTCCGCGGGGCTGGCCAGAAAATGCCGAGCAAAAAGTTAACACGGCATAGCAGCATCACCACTGACATTCACTGATCATGATAGTTCACTGTACCGCGGGTAGCGCGGGAGCCAACTTCAGCGGGGGAGCGACGTGATGGCGCGACCGCACGGGCAGTGCCATCTAGGAGAAGACCGATTATCGTCTTGCGAGCGTGATGTAAAGCAAAGGCGCAAGCACACTGTGGGCGCAAGGGGGCAAGTAAACTGTGCGGTCAAGAGTGCTGTGTAGGTTGGAAACATTGGCACCGCCTAAGCAGCTTTATTTTTCAACCGGGCGGTTCACTCACGTGCTTGCTGCCATAGGGAAACGTAAAGCTCTTTCTTTGGATGAGAAAGCAAACGTTTTGGACGCCATCCTGAAGAAACTGCCGAGATCACGAGCACTCGAAAAGTGCTCGACGCAATGGACGTACTGAGGAGGTACACGGCGTCGCATGGGCGGCAAGATGCCGTGCAAGTGCTCTGGGCGCTCGAACGACGTATGACGCCGCTGGTACTGTCGGACAAGGCGCAAGCAAAACTCGCGGACTACTTTGCCCCTAAATAAATGTCATTTTCGGTGAGTTTTCATACCCGTAAAATGTTTCGGAATTTTTTTTTTTGCATCCTAAAGCCAAATTTCGATTTAGCGAAATTTCAATGTAACGAAGTAAATTGCGAATTTTACCGACTTCGTTAAATCGAGGTTCAACTGTATAATCAGTTGATAAGTTTGTTGATTTTTCACTGGTCATAGTATTGCACGAAAGATGTTCAAACTACCAATGGCATTATTGCATTCCCATTTTAAACTTCACATTGTGACACCTACAAAAATATGAACACTGGAAGCATTTTAAAGTGAAGTAATTTTTAAGTTATTATTTAAATGGTATAATTACTCAATGACAATCACAAGCATGCTGAAGTGGTTTACCGTGCAAGCCTGTGTCCTACAAAAAATAAAAGTGTTGCGTATATCGAAGCGGGCATTTTTTACTTTTTCCTGTGTTCTCCAGCAAAAGATTCCGATTAAACGGTAAAAACAAATATTGCAAATAAAACATAACTTGAGAAATCGGAAGGTTAATTCATGAACTGCCCAGTCCCGATATGCGTTAGGTGAGGGCAGCGGGTGATGGGAAAGTCTCGTGAAAGTCACCAGCCCTTATCATTAAAAAAGTGTCGCTGCGACCGATACTATCTGTGCAGTGGTGCGGGTCATTTGTTGCAGTTGCAGAGTCTACTATGTTTGAATAGAAAATTATTCAGCTGGAAATTTATAATATTAGCCTTGTCACATCCGCGGCTCTCACCGAGAATATTGGAGCGGGTGAACCCACACTACCAAGAAAAGCATCTAATAACACACGCGCTACTGCGCTGCTCAGTTACACCCATTTGTTCCACTCGCGTTAGATATATTAGAATAGTTTGTGCCACTTGTTTCAGTTGTCCTGTCAATGAACAGTTTCCGGATCGTAACTAGAAGAGGCACTCTCTCCTCATTGCAACGTTGTAGAATTTTTCCAACTCCGAAAAACTTACCCAAACCATGGCACAGTAAAGGGAAACATCGGCTACAGCAGTAATTTTCAATGCAGCTCTAACTTCTCTTCATTCTAAATATTTATATTGCTTCAAAAGCGAAAAGTTGCAAAAACAAAAATGCATAGTACCTGCGATTTCACAGCCTACAGTGCCCATAGTATGTTATCCAAGTGGAGAACCGATACATCTATTTGGAAAACCGATACATCTATTTTAAGAGAAACAAATATTTAACATAAATAGTGCAGTTCACCCGGAAACAAGCATCCGTCGTGGTGATCCAGGCTTCCCAACGTCTGCCTAGAGCAGACGACGCATCCACATGAGGGATTATATAAATTTAGGCCGTACGCTGGTAACACAATTCAATCTTCACTGAAGCATCGAACAGTACCGCATTATTTTCGTTAAAAATATTTTCCCACCGATACTGTGCGACAAAATAAACGCAAGAATCTACATCGTCTTGTGCGCAAGCATGGAGAGCCTATGGGGCAGCCATACTTCTATCTCCGCTTTGATGATGATGATAGCACAACAGTAGCACCACCTCTAGGTCGATCTCGAGGCCAACACTCAAGCAAACTTTTAGTATAGCTTATAAATTAGTCCCCTTGTCACAGTTCCAACTGGGCTTGTGATGTCTATTGATGAGTGCCCTTTTTAGGTAAATCAGCTTTACTTTAATAACTTTTTACTGGCCCATGTATGTACAGTGGAATTTTAGAAGCTATCTAATTATGCATGTACCAGACTTAGCAACCAGGACAGAGTTACACAATCGAATCAGTTAAAAACATTCTTAATATATACCTCATTTGCTCCACATTCACACTAGAGTAGGACCCTCCAACACGTAATGGTCCCGCTGAACACCTATAGGGTACACACAGAGGATTTCGCCCCTGTAGCTTATAAAAATAATGTAACGAAAATGGCTGAAATTTGGGAGTTTCCTGAGCATGCCCCATTCTCACGGCTCCTTGCAGATTTACCTCAGGGACTGGGCAAAGGACTTGGACGTTCCCATTCTGACAGTGGACTACTCGCTGTCACCCGAAGCCCCGTTTCCTCGTGCCTTGGAAGAGGTCCTCCACGTCTATGCCTGGGCACTTTGTAACTGCGAAAAACTAGGTGAGACAAGCTACAATCCCTCAAGTAGCGTGGCCATTCCTTTGCACACTCCTTCCAAGTAGCAAGGGCTGGACTTCATAGAGCGAATATGTGGCAAACTTCGTCTTGGGGCATGTTCACTTTGCATTTGTTGCAAACAGCTGCTTTTTGCGCAGAGTGAACATAGATGGGCACAATGTGCCGCTAGTTTGCAGCATTTTTTTTTGTGTCCTCAACTACCGTAAAATGCTGAGCGTCCGCCCATTTTCTACTAAGTGCCCACCTCAAAATTTTGCAACATCTGAAAAAATATGCACAGTAGATATATAGGTAAAATTAATGACCTAACAAGCACTCATTCAACAGTTTTCGCGATTATCTTCATATTTTGAGTGGGCGCTTGCTCGGCATTTTACGGTATACCGTGGAAATGTTGAGGTATGCCTCATAGCGATATAGTATCCAAGACCAGCAGCTAGTACGGGTGCCGTCAGGTGGCATATGATTTTTTGTCCTAGTCTTATTGACGCAAGTGAAAGAAGTCTGATAAGGCTTCACTTCCCCCTTGTGCCTTCGCAAATAGATTTGGAAATTTTTCTGGTGACAGCTCGCTTCCATGCATCCCTCACTGAGCGAGGTGTGGAAAAATTGCCTCCACCTTTGTCTTTTTGTAGATTGCTTGCCAATGTTTTGCAAAGTTTCAGATGTGAATATCCCTTATTAAGAAAATAACATTCTTTTACTTAGAGTGAGTTTTAGGGCTGGCATCGAAGTCTCTAGCATCATAAAAGTTTGTAGCAAGAAACAGGATAACACAGCCAGTCATCTCTGCAGAAATCGCTTTGCCGCTTGGCAGGGATCAAACCAACAAATTCTTGCTAATTTGTCCAATGCTCAACCCCTGCGCTACGAGTGTAACCTCGGAGTCTCTTATTTTAACCGGTACACATTTATGTTCTCATGTGGCCACGAAACATGGCGTCTAGGAAGGAGACTGGTTGCATACGTCTCGAGGCTTACCGCGGCCAAAGGAAGGAGAGGAAAAAGACTGGGAACGACCACACAAAGTGTGAAGCAATTCATAGTTGCAGTTGTTGCATTGTTAAAATATGTGCTTTAGGAGATTCGCTTTAGCCGACGTGTTTTAGACTAAGCCGGCGACCGATTTTTCGGACTTCGCTTGGACCGAAAAAACGTCTGAATAATAGAGCAGTCCGAAAAATCACCAGATTGAAACATTTGTCTTTATATTACATTTAAGCGGGCTTAAAAAAGCCGTAAATAGTGACTTGCTCCAGGTTACGCTCCCGCTTGCGTTCGGCAACTTTTCCTTAGCTTGAAAATCGCTGCCTTCTTTTCGAGCATTATGGTTGAGTACCTTCTGCACTTCTTAGCTACACATTGCGGCGGCGGAAGAACAGACGGGGCAATGACGTCCAAGCCAGCGGAGTCAGAAAACACGATTCACCGAGACGAGATTGAAATGAGAAGTGCAAGTCCATGACTGCAATGGTGAATGAACAAAGCAAAATGGTAACAACAATGATGATGATCATGACACACAGCTAGAGAGAATGGATGGATGGATGGATCTGGCTAAACCCTGTGAATCGGGCGGTGGCTTGCGCCACCTAGCCAACATTATAAATCTAATTATATGTTTTGAATTCCAAGATTAAATCTCACCCCTGCCTCGATTTTAGCCACCAGTCTGATAACCTCCGCTTGGTTATTTCTACCCGTGTAAAGTCTATTTTTCCTTCACTGTCTTTAAAACCCAATGCCTTGATTAAATCCGCCCGGTCACTGTTAACTGTTGGGTGAAGCCCTTTACAGAAAAGTATTAAGTGTTCAGCCGTTTCCTCCTGCTCCCCACACACACTACATAAAGTGTCCATCTCCTGGTACTTAACCCGGTACGTCTTAGTCCGCAATACTCCTGTCCTGGCCTACAGAAAAGCCGTACAGTGTCACCTAGTTGTAGGACGTAGCAGTTCTCAAGTAGCGCTGCGAAACCAAGCCAATCCATGTGCGGCCAACATAGAATCCAAAATGGCTGCTTCTCAGTGGTGTTTCCCACTAACCGCTCGCGACGATTTTGTCCGAAAAATAGAACTTTTGGACTTCGAGCTGTCTGAAACATTGGTTGTGAATATGCACTACCGTAATATCCCGAGAGATAGCCCACATAACATCAAGAGCAAATCGGGTGAAAATATGGAGTGGGCTAACTTTCGGTGTACAATCAAGAAAAGTTAAAGAATTGCTATTTTTAGGTTGTGTCCCTTCCAAGCTTGTTATGGTGGCGAGGAGCAATGAAGCAAATGTGATTGTACTTCCCAGTGAGCAACGTTTTCTTATATCTCGCAATAGCTAACTAGCCGCATTTACGTCGAGACTATCATTGATCCCAATACTATTATTACTAGGAGTGGGCTATCTTTTGGTGTTTAAAAAAAGTATAGCAAATCAAGCCACGAATAGGGGTGGGCTATCTTTCGGAGGTGGGGCATCTCTCAGGATTTTACGGTATTTCTGTCGGGTAGGTCACGGTTTCTCCTTTATGTCCGAAGTATCGGACATGTCCGAATTATTGGTGTCCGAAAAGTCGATCGGCAACTGTATTTGTGTTAGGTCCTTTGCTTTTCGTAAAATAGTTCTAAGAGATGCACTTTAGGAGAAGTGTGAAAGGCACTTATGTGCTGCCTCTTGTGCATTCGGGGTCCTGCGCCCTTTGCTATTCTCGTGTTTGCAAGTACAAAATATGCAAACAAATAGTTTGTGCATTTCATCTCACAAATACTCCAGAACCTCCACTATAGTTAAATGTGGTTCCAAGTTTACCTCACAGATGCCACCAGCACGCGAGCGTGTTCTCTCATTGAAAGTGATCACAAGGCTGTGCAACCACTTGTCTGATTTAAATTATATTTACAGGGCGTGTTTCTCTTGATGTTGAGAACATTTCTGCCAAATTTTGTTAACCTGGGTGAAGTACAAAAAAACTTGCAAACCTTCAAAGATGAGAGGGGGCATGCCTGTGTAGGAAAACTATCATTTTGAAATTACTTATAAATTTGTCGTTTTCATGTGTTATATTGCATTAGAACAGTTAAGACAAGATAACTATGGGGTTATATTTCTATGTTATACCATCTTTCATGACAAAAAGCCACATAAACACAAATATATTTTTTTAGATTTCCATCCTTTGTCCAAAATTTTTGTTTTTGAGCATGAAAAATGACAAAAATAAAAAAAATGCAAGCTCATAGTTGTCTTCCCCTTAAAATGTCACCCCAGAAAAACTCAAAAATGAATCCAAGTTATGTAATAACAAAACTAGTTTTCCTAAAGTGAAATTTATGCCAGAAAGCGGAATGGAGAAAAATGTGTTCAAAGTGCTCCAACCTCTACCTTTTCTTTAGCATTTGTGGACCGAAAATAATTTATAAAAAATTAACTGTGCAGTACAATCTAATGAAACTTTCTGGGAATACCCTCTAGATGTTGGTGGATGTAAATATGACATTTTTCAAAATGAAAGTTTTTTTGCAGAAATTGTTTTTTCTTGGTAGTGTCCCCCCTTAATACATACTGTCACTAGGCCATGAACGAAAAGCCAACATAGTATGTTAACTTTTGAATCGACATTAAAATTCAATGCATTTTATAGCGTGCAACTTGCGTATCGATGGCCTCGGGGAAAACATCTCGTAACAACTGGCGATTCGGTACTACTACATTTCACGAAGTACAACTTAGCATTGAAGAGCAGCATTATAAGTCAGGAAAATGTCTTCATGATTTGTTAAATATTCTATTTAATATTTTAAGTCATTGAAACATAGCAACTACAGACCAGTGTTTATTTATTCGAAGAGAGGGGCCACGCACAAAACAAGATTTGAGCTTTTTATGGCACTCTCGGCGTCGGTGTTGTATGCGGAGCTTTGTGACTATGCACTTCTGACGTTCTCGCACTATGACACTTGTGAAGGTTTCTAAAAAAACAAAGTCCCGCAAAAGCGCAACCCCCCCCCCTCCCTCCTTGCCATGTCACGGCGTCGGCGTAAACAAACATGGCGGCGCCCATGGAATGGAGCAGATGCCAGTCTATACATTCAGTCCACGTCTGTCGTTCGTGGAGATTGTGTCTCGACTGTGTTTGGTTTGTCAGGGTGGACCGGTCGAGACATCTGCGTGGCAGGCGACAGCGCCGGTGGAAACCTGGTCCTGGCACTCAGCCTCAAGACAATAGACCTGAATATTCGGCGTCCGACAGGGGTGTTTGCTGCCTACACCCCCGTCATGCTCAACATGATGCCCTCTCCCTCGAGAATACTCTGCGCCGTGGACCCTCTTCTACCTCTGGGGTTCATGCTTACCTGCCTGCACGGTGAGCACTCTCCTCTGCCGGTAAAGAGGGATGCTGGTGTAGTGCCCGGAATCCGTTTTCAATTGGTGCATCTACCGCGTCCTCGATCCCTCGATTTCTGCCCGGCGATGTTGCAGAAGTGTTGTGATGTTGTCTGCCGCGATCTTGGTTGTGGCACGACCCCGGAGGTGGACGTTGCGGACGCGCATTTTGCTGCAGGTTACTTACTCTGCAGCTTGAGGGTACGCAAAGGCTTTCGTGGCTGAGAGTATTAAAGTGGGCAAAAGCGCGACGAGGGGGAAATTTGCCTGTGTATCTGTTCTTTGCATTTGTTTGCCCACCATTTCGTCACTGCCGCCGGTGCCCTCGAGGTGTCATGGTTCATTGCTTGACTCGTAGACGAACAAAGACTCAAATGGATGTCTTGTCTAGGTGCAAGCGCAAGTCGCATGCCTTTTTTTTTCTAACCTATTTATTTTGGGGGGAGGGGGGGGGGAGGGGGTTTGCGTGTGAGAACGGTGGTTTAATATGTAAAATCAGAAATAGTGAATGCAGAATTTGAAGAATTCATGCTTGTATCTGTATTTGAATCTTTAATATCATCAGTTGCAATGTAGAAATGACATTGTAATTTGATTTAAACTTGAACTGCATTGAACATCTCAAATGTAGCAACTGGAGGAAATTTGATATTTTGTTATTTGATGCTGATAACTGTCTGCCATAAAGCTCATTCGAGTCTGCGTCTTGTTTATTCTCGGGGAGGGAGGCGGGAACTAGCAATTACACCTAAAATAGGAGGCTCCAGATATTAAAATTACCCCTAAAAATCGGGGGTATTTTTTTTAGTCTTAATGAACTCTAAAAACATGTTCTTGCAGCCTTTTCTGTATCGAGAACAGTGATAAAAAAATATAAATTCTGTTTTCTGTATGCTTGCAAGAGAAATTATACTGCTCTATGTGCAAGAAAAATGAAAAGCATTCAATGAATGAAGTCCGCATGGTTATTTTCCCACAGAGCACTCAAAAAGAAAATCATTGTGATTTATGAAGAAGCTAATAAATGGTGGCACACTGTTTACATTTGAACCCAGGAACGCAGTTTGTGCTGGGATTTTGAGCTTGTGGACGTTATGCTGAGCCGCATAGCACAGGCGACTGTTTTGAGTGTTCATGTCTGTGCTTTCTTATTTACTGGTTCCTCCGGTAAATCGCGATGATTCACTGTCCGTACCATATCTGAGAAAGTGGATTGTATGAACTTTCCTCACGAATTAAGACAGCATTGCTTTTCATAAATTTGGCTGTGTTTTATTACACAAACTAGCGGCATCTGCAGTCATGTGGTGAAGGCCACAGTTCTGAAGCATAATTTTTTTTTTAGAAACTTTTTTCGGTCAAGAGGCATCCTTGTCACACAGTGGGGATAGGCAAAATACTTGCAAAAAATGTATCAACATACAGGTACAAAATACTTGGACAAAAATGTATTTAATTACTAATTCAATAACACTTTCTAGAAAAGTATTTTAATACAAGCTACAAATACAATGAGCAAATACATTTTGTTCCCATAGTCTGATATCTTAGGCTTCTATTTAACCTCTGGTAAAGAAAGACAGTGCATTAATAAAGAGTGAAGTCTATACATACCAAGAATCAAGTGCCTAAAAAGAATGTTGCAGCTCTAGAATTAATTTTTTTTTTTGTTAGAGATAGGTGGGTACACCATAAGAAACAACACATTCAGTATGAGTTTTATTTCACCGGCTCAGTTGAAGCAGTAAAGCCTTTTAAAGCATGTTGTTAATGCAACATCTATAAAAACTGAAATGTCATAGACAAAAAGTCAATCATTGTACCCATCACCCATCCGATTAATTCCGTGTGCTTCCTTTTTTCTTCTCTGTTTACTTTTGCGTGAAGTTGCAGCAAGTTTCATGTCCTTTGCATGTGTCTTCCATCGCAGAGAGTACCAAAAACTGCATTTGATATTGAAGTACCGTGCCTAAAATTGGATTTGGGCAGTATTTGAAATGCTAAATTTTCAGTATTTAAATACAATTGTCAAATATATTTCATAAGATGTAATTAAATACAAAATGCTCAAAGTATTTAGGCACATATACCAAATATTTGTTATTGAAATAATGCCCATTCCTGACACACATGTTGAGAAATGAAAGACTACAAAGTGTTCAGGATATTCGTTCAGCTTGGTATAAGCAAACAGTCTGTTGAACAATGCCCTGGCTGTTGCCTTTTGGTGTATATCTGTAGGACCAGAGGACCCTTGCGGTACCATGATTTCACATTGGGTATGAAGCAATGCACGTCAATTGAAAGGATAGATAGTGTCGCTCAGCATTGTGGTTAATTGGGCCAGCTGGTTCAGCTTGAAGTTTCAGAAAAGTGCTACAAAAAGACAGGGACAGCACAAGGTATATACAATACAAGCCCTTGTATTTTATACACCAGCATGTGGCCTTGACATCACACCGCTGCGGTGGCGTTGTTGTCACCACGGCGCGTGCGCAGATGCTTCACTTCATGCGGATCTGGTTTCTGCGCAAGCACAGTGCCCACACCTGGTCTGGGCAAATGCTGATTTGTTTGTAAACAGTGTGTTGGTCTACAGCTTGTAGTGTCACACAGTGCCTTGTGTTCAGGTCTAGCCTGGAGAGGACAGTACCCTCTGTGCATCTTGTTGAAACTTGTGTCTTGGCACTCTTTTCTTGGTACAACTAAGAGAATATTTTTTGTTGTGTCTTCTGCACAGCTTACATTGGCCGCTTGAACGAAGATGAGAGTCCACTGGTCTCCCCCAGCTTTGGAACCAAGAGCCCTCCCCTCTCTCCGGACAGCGGGGTACTTCTTGTTTCAAGCCCTTCTGCTGAATCTCAGTGTCCAGAGGGATTTCAGGACTCACTGGAAACATCAGTACCCGACAAGAGCCTACAACCAGAAGAGAAGTCGACCACTATCCAGGCGCCCAGGCCAAAGCAACCTCTGGCCAGGACCAAGAATGTGCTTCAGTTGGAAGCTTCCGGCGAACTCCCAACTCAGTTCCTGACGCGCTTCACGTCTAGCTGCGACGACGCCATTGCAGCTTACGCCGACGAAGGTCGGCGAGAGGACTACATGGTCCTGGAAATGCCGACGGACCTCTCGTTTGCGCTGCGGCACCGCTGTTGCCAGACAACATCGCGATGGCTACAGGCTCTACTGGCTATAATCGGTGACAATCGGTTCTATCAGAAGCACATTGTGGCCAACTGGGAGCTGCTCTGCGGACAGAAGGGCAGGAAGAGGCAGGGCTTGACCGTGCCCTGGTTCAGGCGTCCCTCGAGGCTGGACAGGAAGTTCCAGACGATGAAGATCTTGTCCAGCAACCCATTCATCTCCCCCTACCTGGCCCCTGAGTGGATGTTGCAGAACATGCCACCGTGCTACTTCGTGGTATGTTTTCTTGCGTGGTCATTTCCTTTCTAGAGCTGGACATTAGGAAATTTCATATGTTATAGACAAAGATTTTAAGTCACGCAGTACAGAAAAAAACAGAAAAGGCGAAATAAACAAACTACTACCCTAAAATCATGATTGAATACCCACGCATGGTGAAGAGATAAATGGGTTAAAATATTGGGTGTGTAAACTTTGCAATGAAACAGCTAACTTTTTTTTAAAAGATGAGCGATAAACATGGGCACTTGCTGTGAACCCACATGGCATTAGAACTGATATTGTAGATTGCGGGCGCTGCATATTCGCATTCCACGGCGCAATAAACACGTGTAAACCCCCATGTAAATTCATACGTCATTGAAACCGATACTGCAGGCGTGGCAAAACCGTGTTCCTTGTGGCGACAAACACATAGAACATACATTCATGGGAATGGTATCGGTCCTCGTAACATGCAAGTTTGTAGTGGGAACCACTACAAACTCGCATTGGGCTCTTGTTTAGGGACATTCGATTCAACTCAGTTTTGTTATATTTATCTGAACACTATTGTGAAGAGCAAAACTGTTGTAACTGACAATGGGACAACCTTCTGGCAGAGCCCTTTTTTTTGGGAGGTGCTGCACTGGAAGCCGCAATCCAATAGCCCAGTGCCCAGCAGTCATGGCTATACATGTACAGATACAATAAGACAGTGCAAGTGTGGCAGCTCGGTGTCGTCGGTCGTAATTGTGGTATAAATTCGCACAACATGACACATGTTTATCACATACGCTGAACTGATCTGATAGTTCCCTCCACAAATATTATTAAAACCAATCATTAAATCAAGTGATTAGGAGAGCACCTGGTTCCTATAGTGCAACTCCTTAATGGGTGGTTCCTTATTGGCGGGCATTTACGGTAAATTGGTTTTGGCACAGACTGGTTGGTACTCTGGTTAGTGACAGCCAGAGTGAAACCATGTCTGAGGCACGTGGCAGGCTAACTGCGTGATCATCCTTCGTCTGCTGCGAGGATTCTATGCAAGACTGTTGTAAGTGATCCGTGTGCACAAACTGCACTGTTTCTCCTGACCACCAAATATATGGATAAAGACGTTACTGGGGAACTATTACACCACTTCACCATGCACAAGAATACAACCGCCCACGACAAATGATCTCGGCGCAGATTTGTGCTTATCGGCGAGCGCTTTCGCTTTCTCAGTTTTGTCAGCCATTGAATTTGTCATGTTTGGCCAGAGCAATGATAAGTGAAACTGCAGTCAAGGTCTACGGTTATGCAAGGGGTAATGAATAAGTTTTGCCTCCTAGGCTGTAACTTTTTTATTCAGTGAGGGAACTGAAAGATGTTACATTCGAATGAAAGTTTGGAATGTCCTCTTTCCCATGAGCACATAACTTTTCAATATGGTCCTTACTAATGGTAATGCACTTCCACTATCGGTGCACTATTCTCCGCATGCCATTGTAGATGATTGAGGGCGGCTGTTGACGACACCAACGGCGGAACGCATCGGTAAACTCGCCGTTGGACTTAAACTGTGTACCCTTCAGATGTTCTTTTCCCTTAGAAAACAGCCAAAAGTCTAATGCTGAGATGTCTGGGCTGTAAAGTGAATGAAGCAAAACTTCTTGGAACTGCAGCTCCTCCAGCGTGGCATTGGTCTCGTCAACAGCTGCCTTCAGTTATCTACGTTGGCTTGCGGAGAGTAGTGCACCGGTAGCAGAAGTGCATCGCCGTCGGTAGCACTTTATATTGTTGGACGAAAATAATCCCTGGAGAAGGGGAACAAGAGGGATAAGGCACAAACACAAATCTCGAAACACAGCTAAGTGACTTGTGCGCGACCCGAAAAATCTGCCTGGTCCGGGTATCGAATCCGAGACCTCTCCATTTACAGTGGAGAGGTCTCGGACGCCAGTATAGCAAGCAGGTATTATCAGCTGACACCAGTCTAACACCAACAAGGGTAAAAGGCTTGCATTTTAAGGTTATGATTGTAATGCAATTAAATGCAAAAATACAAACAAGTTGGGAAAAAAAAATTGTATTGTCATTGTTCTTTTTATGCATTTGTTTTTTTTGGCACTTTAAGTATGTAAAATACCAACTAGCCCAACTCACCATTTTGTTATTGATCACCCCTTGTATAAATATAATTGTGGCAGGTTGGATGGAGTAGAGAGTGCTAAAATAGGGTAAAAAGGAGTAGAGATAGGGAGACTGGGTAGATTGGGGCTGATGTGAATGGGCATCTGATTCAACTGAGCTTTGTTGTATTCATCTAAACTCTGTAATGGCTAGCAAAGCGTAGACCTGGACCAGACGAGTACAATCGCACCTTGCTCTGCATAGTCAGTAATAGTGTTTCTTTGGGAGTAGCTTTCCCATGATGGGCACCCATATTCATTATTTATAGTTACAGCAAATGTTGCTTTTACATAAACAGAAGAGTAGATACCCTCTGATTGCAGTGAAAGCTATGTTCATAGTCAAAACTAATTGCACTCATCTTGTGTGTTTGTCTTTCCCAGGGGCTGCACCTGGATCCAACGCTTGATGACCTGGTGATGTTCTCCAAGAGATTGAAGACTGCCGAGCGTTTTGTGCACCTCGAGATTCTGGACTACCTCCCACATGCCTTCCTCAACTTCCTGCCATTCAGCAAGGAAGCCCACGAAGGCTCCAAAGTCTGCATCAGACTGATCAAGCAGTCCTTCGGCATTAGCCCTTAATCACACGTTTGTGCATGCCCTGGCCTTTTCATGTGCCTAGCCAGTTTGTTGCACCTTTGTACATTTTGGGGGACCATAACTTATTGCAATCTCAATAGAGACCATACAGAGCTTTTTTAGGATGTTAGAGAATTGTAGTTAAAACTTGTTTTTTGGTTGACATGATCATTATTTGACATTTCAACTTTTACTGTACATCTTACTGAGGCTTCTACAGGACTTACCATTCTTGGGAAGTAGAAGAAATGTGAATTTTTCTGAAGCTGATTTTATACTATTTATGTCCAAACGCTGTGTTTTTCTCTTTACATTCATTTATTTCTCAGGAACAATTGTAACACTTTTATTTCATTTCAATTGCCTAAGTGCTATTCTATCAGCTTACAATGTATCAAAGAAAGTCTTAAATATCCTGACAAAGAAGATTTGTTTCTTCCAGGCCATTTTCATAATCTAGCTTGAAAACACCTGAATCTTGCCCTCAGACATAAAGGGAGCGAAGGCATCTTGTGTTAAGTCCACTTCTTTTGGTGCGTAAATTGTATTTGTCCTGATGACCGGTGGTGTTATGCATGTTTTGATATATGTAAAGGTAGTTAGAGTTATATTGCTCTTTATCACAAGCTGTTTACCTGTTTATGTTTCAAAAGATATCAAAGGGACCTTAAAATGATTTTGGGAGATTTAAAAGGTTAAAAGCACACAAGACAAGGACGAAGAAGAAAAGACAGACAGGTGCCAGCATTTCTTTAGCACCTGTCTTTTTTTTTTTTTTTAATTCTGGGCAGTGTTTTAGAAAATAAATAAATCATTCAAATTTTTATTAGTAGGTTTGTTTTCTTTGTGCATCCTCGGCTCATTTAATCCTGCCTTACTCCCTACCTCTAACCCACTCCCCGACATGAGTAAATTAATCCTCATTTCTTCTTACATTACAGTGCACACTGCTGAAGGTCTGCATGTCCAGACCTTCAAGGAATCATGTTTTATATTTATTGTGCTACTTGCTTTGAACCTTAGAGGGACCTTCCTTTCTAGGTGTGAGTAGGGACAGAAAGTTTGGCGTAATTTTCTTCAATTTTTCGTTGAAACAGGTTTGAAACAAAACTAATGCTTGATTCATGTTAAAGTGCATGTCAAAAGCTTTCTTCAAGTCCAAACATCATTTCATGGTTCCTTTAACCCAGAATAGAAGATCAACCAGTCTTGATTACCTGCGGAATTAAATGCCCGTTATGTGGACCTTTTTTTACATGCCATGGTGTCTGATGAAAGGGATATGATCTCTACTCTCTGCTTTTTTTCGTTTTGAGCATATGCATACGGTTATATTTCAATACATTTACATGTATGTGGAACTACAAATGAGCTTGGACGGTTCGAACAAACCAATATGTTGTCATAAAAAAATAGTTTATACATTTCTCTGTTGTTTCTTTTTCGGTTGCTTGTGCAGAGGGCATAAACATTCCGGAAAGAACTTTCTACAGGTGGGTAATTTTGGGCCTTATATCGTTGCCCTGTCGCGATCGAATCTGTCGGATTTGTCGCTCGATCAGCGTTGGTCCCTTCTTTTTTTCTAGTCCCACGCGACGATTGCAGGTGTTGAAGACGGACTGTCTGTGATCTGATTCGCATTGGAACCGCGGACGTTCGAGCGAGTATCGGGTTCGCCAAGATCTCGTTCTTCATACCGCCGCTCACAATCCGTATTTCTGTAACTAAGTCTCGTTCTAAAGCAACCATATACAGGGTGTCACAAAAGAAAATTTACACGGTCTTTTTTACCGCAAAAATAAACTATGCATCGCCGAACGCCCATTCTCCGCCCAAAGGTAGAGCTAGAGGTCACAACCAGATGCCAAAGTTTCAGCCCGATCCGATAACTTAATCAAAAGTTATAAGTGGTTTTCTGAAAATTTCAATGGGAAAATGGCGGCCGACGGAGTTTTCAAACACATGGGGCTCTATGGCACCAGAAACCGAAAACAGGCAAAAATGGGCTCCATTTTCCCATTGAACTTTTCAGAAAATCACTTATAACTTTTGATTAAGTTATCGGATCGGGCTGAAACTTTGCCATCTGGCTGTGACCGCTAGCTCTACCTTTGGGCGGAGAATGAGCGTTCGGCGATGCATAGTTTATTTTTGCGGTAAAAAAGACCGTGTAAATTTTCTTTTGTGACACCCTGTAGTTCTCGCTGCCTTTCTCATTAAATAACTTGCTACGCTCCTTGTTCTTTCTTTTGATTTCGTTGTTTCAAATCTGGGGCGTCAAGGCAAGAATTTGCGGAAAAGACAAAGCTGTTTGAGGGAATTTTTGAATGCGAATGGGCGAGTGTTTGCTATGTGTGCGTCCTAAAATTTATTTTAACGTGTCTGTCCGTTCGGTAAAAATTCCCTCTACCCCAGAAAAAAAGTCGCGATATTTAAATCTGACGAGCGCACCACGAACAGTTTCGGTTTCTGTTTTAAAATGCTTTTATAATTTCACTTTATCCCGAATCGATCCGTAGTAAAAATAGCTGCGAGAAGTTAGCGAGAGCTAACCGCCGGAGGCGCCCACCAACGCCCACTAACTTTCAACCCTTTCAATTTTATTTGTGTTGTACGAGCAGCGAGCCGCCGCTAGAGCGCTGACGACGCTTTTTCTTCTTATTTCTTGTTTGATTCGCCTCTCGACCCGCTAGTGCCGCTAGCTCCTTTCCCTTCTCCTCACTGCAAGAAAACGTGATTTGCGTGCTGGCTCGGTGTGTCGGTCATGTCGAGCAAATGTTGTGCTGCAATCACGGTCCGGAGACCTTCACGGATTCAGTCTGTGAGCGCGTTTCCCCGGGGTGCAGCCTAGTAAACATGTCACGGATCGGGAGGCCAGGCTCGTACCTGTACGAGGTCCTGTCTTCGATGATCCAGAGCAACGTCGACTACTTCAAGTACGTGAACACGGAAGCGGGCAACAAAATCCTGGCACAGTTAATGTCTATGCAACAACTGCTCCAGTGGATCGAGACCTCGGCGACCAGTATCACGAGCTCGGCACATCTGTACGACTTTGACAGCGAGACGCCGGCCAACGGTTTTCGGAGCTTCATCACCGTCGTGGACAGGTTCATTCTTCTCGCGACCAAGCTGTGCAGGACGATATGCATGAAGCGCGACTCGATTTTCTTCCGAAGCGAGAGCTGCCTGAAAGAATTGGAGGACCACGTCGGCATCTTGCACGGCCTCAAAATCGGCATGGCGCTGCTCGAACGAATGATGGAGAACACCGACCACGGCAGTCTCTTCGTCAGCATGGAATTCAACGAGCTATTCAACGAATGCGACAGATTCGACCCCACGAGCTTCTACGGGCGGAGTATGGGATTTTACGTAAGCTCTGCTTTTCTTTTTGTTTATAGACATTGCTCTATCATTGACATGCAGGATATTTGTTGGTCGTCTCATTCTGGTACTGTTGGTTTTCTCCAGATTACACACCCCGAGTGCAGACCACACGAACTGTGTTTCTGCATGTTTCGTGTTTTCGTGTCAGTTATCTAGCACCGTACGTAGTAACACCAGATTGCTAATAACTTCTCAGGCGACCTGCCCCCGAGCGTCTTCATAATTCCTGGCTACTCCACTGCACTGTGGCTCTAGATGGAACCAGCTGTTTCTGCGCGCTGCCATCTCTGTCTGCTGGGCTGTGGAACGCCTTTTGAGCACGCGCTGTTGCTGTGCTGTGTCCACAGCTCAGTGACTCAGCATGTTTAGCCCGGGTGATAATCAGCTAGCCCCCACCTAAGAAGAGGGGAAGGAGAAACTCCCCTCTCACCGGGACTCTTTTTTGTGTCCCAGATGTCGCTATTCTCCCTCTAGAAGATTATAGAGGGTTAACCCTTCACTCAAAATTCGCACAAAAGCAGCTTCCCACTCTCTCTCTTTCATGGTGGTGCGAAATGGATGATGTGACTTCAGTGCAAAGCTATCTACTACCAAGATTCTGAAGTCATATATGTTACAGAACCGTGCAGTTAAATCACTAGCTGCCTATTTTGCAACACTTACTTAAAAATGAGGACAACTTGAAAAAGGAATGTGTGTGTAGGGAATTACACTTGCCACACCAACTACACCTGGAATCTTGAATGCATGCCGGATAGAGGAAAGCAAGAAATTCCTGATACAACCTCAATTCCACTTCTTTTTTTTTTTGTGTGTGTGTATGGATTTATTGCTCATTTGTATGCAGTGAAAGAACACTGTGGAGCTTTTCATACACACACCCAATACTCTCAAACTTTTGTTCACTCAACTGTTTGACTGGTTTTGATGTGCGAGCCATCCTCACAAACATATTATCAATTCATTCATGTTCCCACTGTTGTGCCATCCATATAGTTTCATAAATTTAAGTGGTGCAAAATATTCTTGTCTTGTACAAGGGCACATGAAGGTTAGTGCATGGTACATTGCTAGTCCTACTTGCTACTTTGTGCCAGGGATCAAATACTAGCAAATGCAATTACACTTTTGATAAGCATAATTTAATAAAACTACAAATATAACGAGGGATATTTCATCACCTTCAAATACTGTTCTAAATACATCTGGTTCCCATGGTGAACATTGTATACTTAAATTTAACCCAACCAAAAAAGTTTGCCCAAATGAAGACTGGAGTTCACATGTTACAAAAATAAAGTGCTTAAAAAAAAAATAACTTCAGAAGTTAAATCTGTTTTGCATAGAATAGAGAAAATGCCCCGATCTTTTGCTTAGTTCTTCTGAGGGTTGACATAGAACAGTGGTGGCCAGGCTGACCCGGCCTAAGAGCCGCAAACAAGACCACGAAACCTCCAAGAGCCGCGGTGGCGGGGGGCAAACTTTTGGCCTAGAGCAGTAAACGAAACTCGAACTGCTTTCAATCTATCCGAGTCAAAAGCAGTCCAACTGTACGTAAGGTAGCTGTAGCACAAGACTACCAAACCGCAACCTGTCTTTTGATTTTAAATGCATTCCATTTCTCTTTTTGGGGAAGTGCTCGTATGACTGGGAGTGAGGAGGGGCAGTGGGGGAGGGGGAGCCGCGCTTCAACACGTGAAGAGCTCGCGAGCCGCAGCTTGGCCACCCCTGACATAGAACATTAGGTGCTGGGATGGGGGGGGGGGGGGGGGGTTATCATTTATTTTTGATTAGGCAGAAAAAAAGATGCACGCACGGTGAAGACTGCTGGATGGGGAAGAGGCATTGTGGCTGCCCTCCTTTCGTGAGTTTGGGTTTGATGGGGGAAAACGGGGAAGTGTTGTTGTAATGCTAGCACAGATTTAGATTGCCGCAAGGATCCACATAATGCATTTCTTTCTTGCAAAGATCATATTGCCAAGTCATACAAAATTTTATTTTACATCACCCAAACTACCTAGAGTACGGAAAGTGAAAATACCCCAGAAATATGGTTTTAATCAGCCCATGCCCCGACAAATTCACATGACAACGTTACAGTATATCTGTTATACAAAAAAAAAAAAGAAATAAAATAAAAGAAATGTCTTAGTCGCATCATCCAAATCATGTTATAGAGCATGGAAATTTAATTTTATTTCCACGTTTGGCCACAGAGCAGATGCCGCCGCAACGAAGTTATCAACTAATCGCTACTGCCCCAATAAAAGTGACTTCGGGCGCTGATTGAGGTCATCAAATTATCTTTTGTCCTATGGCAAGAGGGTGCGTAAACAAGTAGTAAACTCAGTCTTGCACAACCATAACTAAAGCCCAATACCAATGAGAAAAAAAGAATAGAGGAGATACGAAAAAAAAAAAACGTTGACATATGTGCAAGTACCTCTTTCTATGAGTGTACTACATTTTCTTGGTATCAAAGTTTAGTTGCATTCGAGATTTGCCACCTCGCTTGCGCTCTCGTTCTCCATTCAGTTCAGCACTATTAAGACAGAGTGTCTTGAATGTAGAATTTTCACAATTTTTCTTCCAACTCCTACAACACTGACGCGCTTCGTGCAAGCTTTCTTTTATTGTTTGACGGTTTCCACGGAAAGCGGTGTCTGCATATGATGATTGTTGCTCCTGTTCGTCGTGCAAGTTAGATTTCTCCAGCGTGCAAATCAGTCCTATTTGCTACATGGAGGACACTTTAAAGGTTGCTGCATGCTTTTGTACACACATTGATGGCAATTAAGAACTCCATGAACCATGGCGAATTGGGACCAGATGGGTTTACAGTTAAAGGGACACTGACACCCCCAAAAATTTATATTCTTATTTTTTGCCAGGTGATTCATTATGGTGTCAGAAGACTACCCAATCAATATTTTGCTACAGCGTCTCATATGTTTTCAATAAAGTAAAAAAATGCAACTGTTTGAAACCGAAACGGGAACTGGACCGGGGAGGAAGAAGAAATATAGAGGAGAGAGGTAGCAAAAGTCACGTGGCTGTGATATTTTTTTTTGCCCCCAAATGCATTTGCAACTTTTTAGAAACCACAAAAAATAGGTATCATATTTCTTTTCTATTTTTAATATTGTGTGTGTGCCTTAGATGACCTACGGCTTTGATTATACTTGGTGGTTGTGTCTAAACCATAGAAAACGGCACATGGCCACGGAGAAGTGAGTGAGCGTGACTCAAACCGGCCAGTTCTTGATCGGCTGTTTTCGGTCGGAAAGAAAACGAAATTCGAGCCGCGAATAGTTTTCTGGGTGGTTGGGCTCTCATATGCAATGTACATGTAAAAACCTTGGTGAGCATAAATACCATGTCAGTGTCCCTTTAAGTCCCAGAAGGAACTGCCTTGTTTATACACACAAATTCAACCCTGTTAGTCACGCCATGGTGGTGGGGCTTCAGGTGCACTTCCAATCTAGGGGTGTGTGCCAATGTTGCAGGGTTGCCACTCCGGAGTTGGAATGATTCCGGAATCATTCCACCCTTCTGTGAACTTGGAATGGAATTGGAATGGAATGGGTGACAGCACTGGGAGTAAAAGAGTAGGAATGAAATTAGGTACATTTTGTTCGGAATGGAGTGGGAATGGTAGGGGGCTCTTTTCCAATGTAAGCTGTGTCGATATGGTCAAAGGTGCTTTTGAAATGGCATCATAGCACTTCAGGTAACTGTTGGTTGATTAATCTGACTGGCTCATGTTTTTCTTCGAGGATGAAAGTGGCACCCTTGGTGAAGCAACCATAACTGTAAAGTTGTAGGCAAACAAGGTATCGTTCCTGGCACTGTGAGATGCGACAATGTGGCTGTTGTGACCATGTGCGATTACATCACCAGTCATATGTCACCAGGCAAACACACTATACCACACCGCCCGCATTATTTTTTATGCGCGACTCGTCACCTGCCATGTATCTACTAGAGGTGGAGGATATGTACGGTTCTTTTGTGAAGAAAATGAGTGGTTTGAAGCTTTGCCACCTGTTTTGAGGCTTCTACACTTGGGCGCATAATCAATATCTGCAGTGCCACCATACCAATTGCCACCAGCGCTATGTGCAACTATTGTTCGGCTCAGTAGAATCAATGCTTACGGGACATGTTCTGCATATTTTTGCAGTTGCCTACGCATTTGATAATGACAGCTGTATGCTGATACGTATTATCTGCTGGCAACTTAATGTAGCTGTCAAGAGCCATTTTTCACGGTTGGGAATTAGGGGAATGGAATGGAATAGTCCAGCCATTGCAGGAGTGGGAATGGGCCCAGTGTCTCCATTCCTAGGAGTTCAAAGGAATGGAATGATCAGAAAATCCAATTCTCTTGAATGGAGTTGGAATGGGAGGTGGTGCTCATTCCACAACATTGGTGTGAGCAGAAGTCACCATGCGGAATAGGCATTCCTCTGTTGTCTTGGAAGACACCAGACTAAAACCTGCCTCCTCGTCAAAACACCACAACTGGGTTTGTACCAAAAGATCCGGGAAAGGTGTGAAGACAAGTTTTCAAGTGTTTTCTGCTTGCTCAGTTCATCCGAGAATGTGGAAAGGCGCCATAAAAATGGAAAACCAGACACTGTCAGACCACGATTGCTTGTGCGAGAAGCAGCTTGGGTTTAATTCACGGACACTTGTGGCCGTCAGATCTGTTTGTTTTGTTCCAACATGAACGCTGGAAAACCATAAAGTTTCCCAGACCACCCACGGGCCATATTCAGCAGGTTTTCATGTTCAACGGCTGTCTGATCATTCAAACGACAGCGGTCAGACCAACCGTTGTGACAAGAAGTGCAGGCCTCAGAAGTCTTAAGTTTGAAGGTTGCTTGGCATAAGTAGACTTGATGTAAACTGTAGGTCAAGGGGATTTTGATCACTGTTACCAATGGCTGTCACCGACTTGTTATGCCCAATAGATCTTTTCCCGAATCTAAACGCCCTTGGTGGCACAAAATGAATTCTGGGTACCATTTGGCCACTTAGTTTTAATTTCAGATTTTGTCATGATCATCATGTTGTGATAGAACATGCTGCTTGCGTTTTTATTGCTGTGACTTCCTACAAGTGTGCAATACTGGAGGGCAGGCGTTGTTGAGAGATACCGAAAAAAAAACACTTGGCACTGTTTTTGTGGTTCTCGATGTGCCAAATTTTGGGCAAGGGTAGGCAAATGTAGAACAATGGATCGCAACGTCCCTGCTGGTGCCTTTGTCGTGCAAGCACGTTCGCATGCGCATGAAGAAAAGTTATGCAGGCTTGGAAGTTCACGTGCTTGGCTGCAGGAGCGCAGACAGCGGCTGTCCAATCGAAAGCGAAACCATGCCACTCTGCTCTGTGACCAACTGGTTCCCAGCGTGCAACGCACAAAGTGTTGCATGGAGGAATTTTTGAAAATGGTTGATTCATTTGGTCCGATTAGGCTTGCGATTTTTAGTATCGGCGTCAAGCATCGCAGCTACCGTCCACGTTTTTGTAGTCCGAGCGACGTCGCTACTGAAAATAGGGAGCAGAATCTCATCATGTGAATCAGACTTCAGTGTTTATTCTCTGGCATCCACACAAAATGAATCGCCGCTTGTCTCATTATTTACATGAAGATTTGCGGTGTAATGAGCCACATTAATTTCGCTCAGGCCACTGAAGTAGTAAAACATTGCTAGCATAAAATCAACAATTCCAATGCGAAAAAAGGAACAGGGGAACTTGCACCGACTCCGACAATCACATTGAATGGTTTGTTAATGCAGGATGCGACACTTTTTGCCCACTCCTCATCGCAAATGCTTGGTACCGGTGGCGTGCCACTATGGGCACTCCGGTTCGTTTGAAAATGTGAGTTGGTGTGTACAGACACAGATGTACGGAGCTTTGGCGAAGTCACTGTCACGCAGCCCCCCCACACATAGTTGCTGGGAAAAGTACCTGAAGAGCACTTCATTTCCCTTTTGCACTTTGGATGAACCATGACTCACAAAGAGATGTTTCCTCCAATTCTTCTTCAAGGCTAGCGCAGTGTTGTTATCGAAGTATATTGTCTGGCTGAAACGTCGGGATTCTGTTTATTAAATTTATGGTTACCTAGAGTTTTTAATTGCTGCTTATGTCGCTTCCTGAGCAGGCAGAGAACTTTACCTTTATATACACATGTACAAAAACATGTGCATTCGTACACAAGTGTGTGAAAACCTGCATATTCGTACAGATGGTCACAAAATCGTGTTCATTCAAACCAATATAGATAGAAGCGACTTTCAATGCATATAGAAACACATTCATTGCTCAACATAGCTTTTCTAAATTTTTATGTGAATATTCATAAAAGTTTCTCTATAGACATTTGAAATATTATCAGTTGGGACCTCTTTATGCGCTTGAAATCCACCGAGTGTGACAAAAGACATCTTTCCATGGTGTCAACAATAGTTTCATTCAATTTACCTGCACCTCCTGCACCAGTGCAGAAAAGTGTAGGGCAATGTACTTCCGGTCATATCTCAATACACATACCGGAAGTACCCTAAACTTTTCTGCACTGGTGCAGGAGGTGCAGGTAAATTGAATGAAGCTAATGAAGCTGGGAGCAAGGACAAGTTGGAGAGATCCCAGATGGTAACATTATTAAAGGTTTATTCGGTAAAATTTAGTTTTTCAAACTATGCACATCTAAGTACTTTTACAAAGTTTAGGATTAGGACATCATTGATGCACAGTGGAGCACTCAAGGTTACACCGAAAATCTTTCTCTCTCTTGCGGCTCTCTGGCTTTTGTAGAAGTTCATCTTCTTTACCTCTGGCTGGAAAAGGCGGATCAGTTTAAACTTGGCTAGTGCTATGTAGCAAACTTCTGCTTCATGATAAACTGACAGGCAACGTATACATCTGCGGAGCCCTCAATGACCCTTACAAACCAGGGTGTCAGAACGAAATGCTTTTTGTTTTGGGTTCACTTTCGTTCCATAAAAAAAGTTCTGTTCCGGTTCCGCTCTGGAACGAAAAATTTGCTGTCCGTCATCATTCCGTGGTGGTCCGTAATGATCTGTATTTGCATGCGAAGAAAATTCAAAACAAAAATTAAGGAAGAAAACAAAATGCTTATGTTTATCAAAAGGTAGGTCATTAGAAAATTCTAACAAGTGCACTCTTTTCGCCACAATAGAAAATGAAGGAATCGGGGTGAAAAGTACCGTGAGGAGGAATGGCCCAAGGTACTGAGCATGATCTCAGAAGCAACACATCAGCAAGTGCACTCGGTGAAATGCGAGAGCCCTGTTCTGCTAAAATAAACTTGAACGCTGAGAATGCCCTCCCCACGCTGACCTATGTGTATGGTACACCAAGGCTACTTGCGCTAAAGCGTTCTGATTGGCATTCCCAGTGATGTGATTGCTGCGCCAATTGCGCCAAACTGCGCCAAGGGGCTAACCCTGCTACATCCTGCTACATTTTGCCAAAATATGGGTAATCTGCGCCAAGCCTGCGCCCAATGACCAATTTCGGTCGCCTTTCAAAACTGAAACTTAACTAAGAACGTAATTGAGCATGTGTGAGCTAGGTGGCGCAAGCGGCCACCCGACACAAAGTACCCTGCATCCATCCGGTCTTGCATGGCTTTTGCCGCCGTCTCGCGTTTCGCACTTCGTCGTCTCGGGAATCTCGTCTCGCATCTTTTTTAAACTTTTTCAACGATAGATGCGGGCGTGTGCGGACGCTCCGACGCTAGTGTGCCGGGTGCCAGACATGCCGTCATGCTGCGAAACAAAACCCCGTTTTTGCGCGGCAAGAGTTGCTTTGTGAGCTGAAACGCTGGTCGCGCGACGTCGGGTGTTGCTGACCCCACAACACTGCAGATATGGTGATTTCTAAACTTGATCATAGACATTTGTGTCCTTGTTTAAATCAAGCTCTACTACAAAAATCCCCGTTTAAAGGGATACTACGACAAAATTTCGCCGGTTAATCTCTTGGTTTATTCGTGTTCAAGGGAGCACTATCACATCAGACACATCAACCTCTTGTTGAAAAAGGCACGAAAAGAAATTTAAGACGAATTAAATGGTTAGCAAAGGGCGCCTGATGGTTGTCGTTATTGCCTCGTTTGTAATGTCCATCTAGGAACTTTGACAGGTAGTGACGATAACTGTCTCGCCTCCGGCCACAACGAGAGAAAAGGGGAAGATTAACCCGTCACTCGAAATTCGTACAAAAGCAGCCGCTTTGGTGGCCGGAACCGTTAGTACATCTTCTTGACATCAGCCTTGCCAAAGCTTTGCTTGTTCCAAGACGAACTACGTCAGGATTGACGTAGTTCGTCTTGGAACAAGACGAACTACGTCAATCCTGACGTAGTTCGTCTTGTTCTCCGCTACGTGCTCTCCGCTGGCTGCTCTCCGAGCGCTTGCCAGAGTGGGCCGTTTATAACCAAAAATACAGCGATCAGGCTTTAAATACAAACGTGCAATTATCATTTACGGATATTGTGGATCATATTCAACCTATTCCTGAACACGACGGGTGTTTTTCAAATTTCGTTGAAGTGTCCCTTTAATTCAAAAACTGCTTGTCGAAATAATTATTACCTAGGTTTCTCTCGGTGGGTTTTCTTTCAAGAGGGACACCGGTACGTGAAAAAATTTGCTCAAAAGAAAGTTGATGAAGAGAAGTGAGCTAAAGCAAAGAAGGCAATGTCTGCACACTAAACCCGCACATTGCGCTTGTTTGTCTCGAGTTCAATCGTTGCACAAAGCGCTCCAAGAAATCTTTTACCCTGGCTTGCGATGTCATGCATCGATGTGCTCAGGTTCTTTTTTTCTGTGTGTTTAGCTTGTACCTCACCTGCCAGTTTGGCAAGCACGCGCCGCTGGACTGTTGTTTTGTCGTATGCTGGACAATTACATTTTGCATACTATTTTCGGAACCAGTTGGCGACAGAGCAGAGCGGCATTGTTCCGATTGCGATTGAACAGCCGTTGTCTCCGCTTGCGCGACGAAGCACGTACCACTGCAAGCCTGCTGATGTTGCCCTCACGTGCATGTGAACATGATTGCACGACAGAGGCTCCAGCCGGGACTCTTGCAATTCATTGTTTTGACGAATATCTGGCACGTCGGGAACCAGTAAAACGGTGGCAAGCGTTCTTTTCGAAATTGTTCGGCAACGCCTACAACACTGTACACTTGTGGGACGTCTCAGCAGTAAAAACACAAAAAGCGAGTTCCTTCACAACACAGCTCAAAGTGCCCTTCGTTTGTCCAACTCTTAAAACAAAATTTTTATAGGCATTTTTGTTTTAAAAGCCACTTTTGCTGCTCCGAAACACTGTTTTGGCTGCTCCAAGAGGTGCTCCAAAAAGGCTTAGGCCAATCGCATCACTGCATTCCTTTTGTTCTTCCCAAAAAATATCAATACATTGATTGTTCTTGGAATGTGTGGCTCCTTATCCAGCTTTTTGAGCAAGCATACTATGTCCAGTGGGCCTAGCTCACCTGTCAATCGAGGGTGCACACCAGCCTTAACTTCTTTTTCTTGAGAAACACTTCAAGGGCATCTTCTGGTTTTTTTTGGGACCAGAATATACGGAAATACCTAAACTTTCCGCTTGAACCAAAAACTGTTGTTAGAAAAGTTTTCGGTTCACTTCAGAACAAAATATTAAATAATGTTTCAATTATGTTTTCGTTCCGCCTAAAAATGCAACTTTTTTTGTTTTTCCGTTTTGTTTTTATTTTGTTACGACACCCTCTACAAAGAATGCTCGCCGCCACTGCAGTGTCATGCCGGAACTATGTGGATCAAATAGAGTGAACCCTGAGCAACCAAGATGGCGGCGGCGCAAACAATGCAAAAGGAAAAAAAAGTCGGACTCAAGCCAGTGGTGTAGCCAGGGGAGTGGCTCATGGAGGTTTAATCCCCGTCCCCTTTCTCCTGCTCCCCCTCCCTCCTGCCCCCCCCCCCAAAAAAAAAAAAGAGAAAAAAAAAAATCTAGCTGACCCTAAAATATACATTTGCATTTTGACTCCCGGAGCAGGCACCTCTTGAGACAAATGACAAAATAATAGGCAGCATTGAAAATAAACTTCATGCACTAGGAACTTTTTTAGACTTTAAAAAAGTGTTTGACAATATCCAGCATAGTATACTATTAAATAAGCTTCAACGGTACACTACACGTGGACTAGCTCTGGCTTTTATAAAATATTACCTACAAAGTAAAACAAGGTGTGCCATGGTGCTCTATTTTAGTCCCTTTGTTGTTTTTTCTTTACATAAATGACATCACAAGTATTCCAAGATCCCAGAAATTATTATGTATGCATTTTTCACCTCTGCTTCTAAAGCAACACTAAAGTCACTGGCAAAATACTAACTGCATCTGGATTCTAAAATCATACCTGCATCTAAATACCAAAAATAAAAAATAGGTAAAATTTTTTTGCAATGATAAACTGTATGATAATTCCATAACTTTATATTCTGAAATTACAATACTAGAGCAAGCCCACAAACAAAATTTTTCAGGTGCCTGGTTTAACCAGAAGCTCGGTTGGATTCTGTGTGTAAATAAGTTGAGCTCCGAGCTTCCTCAGGCAGTTGGTTCTTTGTATAAAAAAAGAAACCTACCGTAAAATACTGCACAAATGCCCACTGCGTTCAAGCACCCACTATTAACATTTCCCAAACTTGGAAATTCTGAAAATTATATGTTAAATGCCCGATCTGATTGGACAAGCGCACATGGCCCATATTAACCCAGTTTTCAGTGAAAGCGGGGTGGGTGCTTCCCCAGTATTTTATGGGAATTCCTAAATGGTTAAAAAAAGATATACCGTAGAATACTGCACATCTGCCTATTCCACATTAAGCACCCACTCCCAAATTTATAAGATCTGAGAAAATATGCACAGTACATTGATGTAAAATTGATGACCGGACAAGCGCCCACCCCCATTTTTTTGCGATTATCTCTAAATTTTGAGTGGGCGCTTGCCCAGTATTTTACATATTACTCTTTTTTCTTCTCAAAGTTATGCTACTGTTTTTTTAGTGTGGAAAACTGCATCTCTAACAAATTACAACAAGATTATCACTTTACAGAAGAAAATTTTTGTGGATATTTGAAAATTACTTGGGAAATATACAAGACCTGCCCACCAAGCCTCTTTCCACAAAACAGAATACTCAAAAGCTAAGCAGATTTATGATTTCAAGCTAATGCAAGTCATTCACAAAGGGAAGCTGTATGATATAAAATCATGTGATTTAATGCAAACTACAACTTTAGGCACTCCTTACAACGGCTTCCAGAAATTCATACGAACTATGGGAGGCAAACTACCAGGTGACTCAAATATTTATCAGAACCTTTGTAGATTTTAACAAATCTTGTTTTAAATTTTAAAAAAGAGTTACAGGCATTTATGATGGGTGATGACATCTATTTTTAGTCACCTTTTTCTATTGTAAATTTTTGATTAGTATAAAGACTGAATATCATCTCCGTTTTGTTTAACTATGTATGTATAGTCGATCTTAATGTTTCACTTGTTTGTTACATACTGGGTGTACAAACTGCAAAGGGACAGAGCCCTTTGTCAGGCATTTTTGCCTTTAGTCTAGGTCCTCCTTTCGGTTGTTCAGAAAGAAATAAACTTCAATTCAGTTTCAGTGAGCATTTTGACACACATTGCATTTTATGCTCTGGCTTTACTCCATATACCCCATTTACTCCATTTACCATTGACATATCCAAGAACTCTGAGCAGAAAGACAATGTATTGTCCACCTGTTAAGCATCAAATCCTAAGGACTCTTTTTTTTCTCTCTTTACCAGTACTGTGATCCAATGAGGCGCACCTTGAAGAAGGGTCATGCTGTCCTTTCGGCATACCGGGACTATTACTACCAGACGGGCAGAGGTTTCGGCGACACCACGTCACTGCTCTGGGGATTCGGCAAGTACAGCATGGACCCCGAGCTGAGGTCCAAACAGATGGTGGAAATGCGAAAGAACGTACATACAGACTTCCTCAAGGCCATGTGGTCGATCAACGAACAGGCTATTTTTAAGGTTAGTGTTTTGACATTGCATTTGACAATGTGAAGTGCATTGCAAGAAGCAATGCATTGAACATTGCAATCTGTGTGTGTATGAATTGCTTGCATGAACTGCGTGCATAGACACACTCGAGAAGTACTGTCATCTTAACTTGTGCATCTTTGAGGGCTGACCTGCAAAACCTTTCCCTTTCTTTCCTTTCCTCCTGGCCAAACAGGTAAGCAGGATAACCCAGCATGTCCCTGGTTAGCCCCCCATACATACGGCTAGAGTCACTGAATGTTCTCAAAGTACCAAATTCCATTCAGTCCGCTTACAGAAAGCAGGGGTGGAACGGCTGCGCCATTTGCGCCATTTTGCGCCAGACGCATATGTCTGCGCCATCCTGCGCCATGTTGCAGAAACTGCGCCACAGCCAATACCTCGCGCCATTATGCGCCAGATCGCAAAACGTGCGCCAAGAAACTTTTTATTTTGTCTTGGTTTCGGTTTTATTGACTCGATTCGCAACAATGAGCGCGTTCAGCCTGGTCGGCCTTGCAATCCTTTGTTCTGTTTATTCTACCTGTGTATCCCGAGTCGGAAGCGCGCGAAAAAACTCGGATTCTAAGCGCCACACCACCTGCGACTGGATTGTTATTCTTCAACCATAAGCGGTTAAGCAAGTCGGCTGAGGTGAGGTCGAGTCGTTAAGCGTCAGATTGCCTGAGGCTCTGCGGCCCGGGATCCGGACGTCAGCCAGTTGAAAACAAATGAGCAAGATTTTCCTTTTAGTACTTCGTCGTTAGAAGTTGGAACCGCATTCTCGCGAGATAAATCGTGATTTGATTGAACTGAAACGCGGTCCGATCCGAAACCTTGCCGGCCAGCAGCTCTTTTGCGAGAGATAGATCTGCTCGGCGTACTTTAACCTTGCTCCTGCTTATCGCTTCAAATGCGATAACTTCGTTAATCGTAGTCTACTGCTTTGCAATCGAGTTGCACAATAGGATAAACGTGAAATTTGTTGCCCTGTTCCTCCGTGCAACTGCACGTCAATTGCTTGTGCACATCACGGGGTTCGCACATACAATTACTATGTCGAGCACGTGTGGGTTGTGCGATAAGCAGTGCTGGTTTGCATTTTGAGCAGCTGAAAGCCGCTCGGAAAATATCAAGGACGCTATCTTGAGAAACAGGGTACTGGCTTTTTGATTCTCATTAAGGCTCACAAAGTTTCAAGCTTTCGCATCTGTTACGCTGTTATCCCATCTACCTAGGTCCCTAACCATTCATGTTCATCTGTTCTGCTAAGTACGATTGAAATTGCTCCCATGCTTGTCTAAGACGCAAGCTGAAGTGCAATGAAAACTGATCTGAGCTGCTCCTAGCCTGCTCCAGAACGTAGTTTTAGCTGCTCCCAACCTGCTCCATAACAGCTGTTTCAGCTGCTCCCGTGGCTGCTCCCAGGCACATTTCACGAGTTCCACCCCTGGAAAGTCAATCCCGCACAGTCCAGTTCTGATTGGCTGGTTTGGTCTGCAGCGGAAGTTATCAGTCGGCAATTTTGGAGACTGGCCCAAAACAACAAAAAACATTAAACATTTCCACGTTGCCAAGGCTGCGGCAGGTATGCACGGGTGAGAGCTCTGAGCATCGATGAGTTAGGACCGAACAGAAGGTGCATTGATTTTCTCTAGATTTTTTTTAATATCAAGTTGCTGCTAATCTGGTTCACCAACGACAATCTCCTGCTCATTTGCTTGCTCCGGTTGTGCTGGTGCTGCGTTTCAAACTCTATGCCTCGGATGCTAAGCCTAACATTCGACTTCGATGTGTTTCAAGGAGAGAGAGACGAGACAGCGAGGAGCAAGTCACGCACCACTGGGAACGAAGTAAAGAAGTTTAATAGAAACAAACCTGTGTCACCTCAGAACAGGAAAGTGGATTCAAGAGCTCTCCGAAAGCAAATGCCACAATGTATGCGCTTCGCTTCGATTGCACAAAGCAGCATTTTGGAGCTGGTTTGGAGCGCGACTGCTGCACCACAACTTGGTTTGAAAACGAAGCTAGCGAGTTTCGGTACTTTGGGAACATTCTGTGACTCTACATACAGCCACTTATGCCAAATGTGGGTTATCTTAACTGCCTTAAGTTAAAGCACAAACGACTTCTTCGCTTTTTTTTTTTTCGACCAGTGCAAAGAGAAGATGGAAGAAAATTTTATCCCTATTGGACCATAGATACTTAGCTTAGCAGTTTGCTGAAATATACACATATGTTCTAAACACAGTGAAAGAGACATTCCTAAAGTTTTGTTGGTACCATCAGCTTATGTTCTTGGGATAAGTGGAATTAAACCTTACGGATTTCGTTTTTTGCTACAATTAACATGGATTTTACCGCTTAGAACATTTGTGTTCACTCCAACAGTTTGTGTCCACCTGAAAATTTCAGTTATTTTGTTTATGCACTCAACATTTAGTTGAAATTCCTCACAGCCTCACATTTAGTGGGAAATTTAGCGATTTAAGTTTCCCCGCTAAATTTAGTGGGGAAATTGACATCACGTGACCTCAACACGAATTTATTTTCCCCGCTAAATTTAGCAGGGAAACTGTGACGTCCCATAATGCAACATGCACGGTTACATTGACGGCGACGCCACTCAACATGAAAATGGGCGCCTAAGGGCTGCACTCTTAAAAGCGTCAAGCCATCTTCTTTTCTTTGCCACGTACAAAACAGAATGGCTGTATTGTGAAAATAAATTCGTAAAATGTAATTTATTTCTAAATATTGTTTTTCTGCAATATAAAACAACTTTTAAGCCTTCTGCATCTTTGATAGTTGTTTTTTTATGAAATGATGTTAAGTTAATAATAAATTTGTATTAAGGACACAAATAAAGTAAAAGAAAACTATTGCAAAGAAGATGAATTTACTAAAAAAATTCAGTGAAGAAAAACTAAGAATGAACCTTTTTTGTAGCCCCATTATGAAGTGATAGATTGACTAAAATTAAATTTATGCTAAAATAAAGGGAACGGAGGAAATTGTGTTTAACATACTGTAAAACCCTTACAGTTTGCGAGCCCTTAATTGTCGCAAAACTCTCAAATTGAAGAATTTACGAAATTTAAGGGCACGTAAAAATTTCTGTCCTTGAGAGTTTTAATGTAGGCGCTGAGAATTTGCGAAATTTAGTGGCCGCGTTTATGTCCTCTGTGACCGATTCGCGAAAAATAAGGGCCACGAAAATAAAGGGTTTTACAGTATCTAGCAGGTCTCTGCTAGATACTGGGGCACCCAAAATGACAAATAACAAAATAACTATGCTGAGCAAACAAAGGAAACTTTCTGGAGACTCTCTTCAGATGTTGTAGGCCTTACATACAACATTTCTAAAAATTAATCCTTTAAAGAAAAATATTTGTTTATTAGGTCATGTTTGTCCTTAAAGAAGCTGTGCAACGATTTCAGTGCTCTGCTTAAATAATTTGGGAGTTGGTGTCTCAACCTTTCTGAAGTAAAGAACAAAAAACCGCTTTTGCCTGCATGTCCTCGTTTTTATTTTAAAAATTGACAAAGATCGAAGATTTTGGCACCTCTCAACTCCTTCACCATCTTCTGAGTCACATGCGCTGTGACGTGAATGGGGGACGCTTGGAGTTCCGGTGAAGCTCTCTCTCTAGAGCCATCTGTGAGCAGCGAGAACTCACCCGCTTGCGAACACGTCCGAGTGAAAGGAGGAAAGTTCCAATGTCCAAGTCTGGCCATCCCCGTCCCGCTCTGCCCCCGTCCCCCTCCGGCTTCTGGCGACTGTTCGTTTTAGCAGATAGAGCTGACGGTTTTGTTGACCTTGGCCACTAAAACTCCGTACAATAAAAGTTTTGTCAATGATACCAGATTTTGGACACATTTTTATTTATGTTGGAACAAAAAAATGTATAGAAAAATTGCCTTTCATTGAGCAGGTATTTGCACAACTCCTTTTTTTTAACAAGTCCCCATTGACGTGATGCTGCATGGTTCTCATTGCCGCTGCTCGCGGCTGCAGGTCGGGAAATATTCTAATTTTTCCTTCGCGATTACGTGGCGGCGGAATCGCAACATTTCGAAGGAAGGAGATGCGTTTTCTGTCCTTTGTGACAAGATAAACAATGTCAAAAGTAGACGATGCAAATTCTTGCAACGTTAAAATCGTTGCACAGAACCTTAAGAGGGCCACTGAAAAGAAAAAAAGCAATGTTTTTTCAGACAATCTGGTTTGGACATGTGTGTAAAACAAATAAACTTTATGCAAAAAAATATTTTTTAGAGCGACATTGACAGCGCGTGACACGATTTAGTTGATAGTCACCTCCTTTCCACTTGTTTTTTCTCTCGGTATTTCGAGCGCGTGGAGGAGAGGTGGATCGGATTGGCCATCGCATTGAGGTGGAGAGAGTGTATGACCATCTCGTTGAGGTGGAAAGGGTGTATGATCATTCCGTGATGTCATGGACTTTGCGTGCAGAATTTAAAATAAATCTTGTGCCGTCAATATTGCTCTAAAAAAATCTTTTTTTGCGTAAAATTTATTTTTTACATGCATGCCCGAACCAAACTGTTTAAAAAAAATTCTTTTTTTTCTTTTCAGTGGTTGTTTAAAGGGAAACTGATGCAGTTTGAAAATTTGGTTTCTTAGGTCATATTTGTCTCAAAGGGAAGATAGGGCAGTTCTGCATTTGAGAAAAAACACTTGCATTGCATTCATTTTAGAATAACAGATATCACAATTATGTTTCAATGCGACGTGCCGGAGAGCCATAAGAGCAATTTCTAAATAGGGCTGAAGCCCTGCCTCCCTAGCCTTGGGCAGCCAAAAGATCCATCGATGATGTCACACACCGCGACTGTCTTTTGCATTTTCTCGCGTTTAACAATACTTGCGCAGCAAATGGTTTGGGTATTCGGGTTCACGGGTTAAAAATACGCTAGACTTCACTTCTAACTCATTTGTTTCAAGAACCTCCATAGCTTCCCTTTAAAGGGAAACTGATGTGGTTTTGTATTTGAGAAAAAGAATTTAAATTGTTTTTATTAAATCTCCAGGATCACGAATATCAAAATTATATTTCAAGTTGATGCGCGAAATAGCTACAACAGCGCTTTAGATGGGATAAGGGAATCGTCACATATCATGCAGAGATCTCAACATTTCTGTGCCTTCCGCAAGTCTTAAGGCTGAACTCCATGGGACGAATATGCAACGAAAAATCGGCGAATTTTGCCCGGTGACTTTTGCTCTGCGCGTGGCATCAGCACGGTAGCAGCTACGTCAAGCGCAAAGCGAGCGTGCCGTCGGGCGGCGTTCGTCAGTTATTCGTCGCATAATTCGCTCCATGGAGTTCAACCTTTACCCGAGCAGTCTAAAGCGCTGCACGCTTCCATTCACAAGCGGCATGCCCGAGGCAGTTGAAACCTCTGGATATGATGTCGCACCCAGTGGTTAGTTTTCCAGTTTTTCTTGCGTCTAGTGAGACATTCGGGTCAAATGCTCATGATATTCCGATTCACGGGACAAAAATTCGCTAGAAGTAACCTCTCTTTTTTTTTTCATCAAGAACCTTTTCCGCTTTTCTTTAAGTACCAATGGGGATTCAGAGACTTTATCATTAACGGGCTCACGAAGGGAACTTAATCGGGCTATTTCACGTTTCTGCTGTAGCGTCTTTTCCATTAAGGAAACGCAGCTAACTTCTTGCCACTTTTTTAATCTCATATGTATTTCAGAAGGTGAACAAGTTTGTCTCACCCTCACTGCCGGTCTGCATTGATGTGGTTGTGCCTTCAGAATGTCTCACCTTGCCCAAGGCGCATGATCCCTCTGTCACAGTGGAGATCCCTGTTCCATTCTCGCACGGCCCTGCGAGCCCCATTCACTGCCGCTTCCTCTCTTCGTCGGTCAGAGAGGGAATGGTGAGCCCTCTACCCATCCACTGATTGTGTTGCTAATTGGTGCGCTTCAATCTTTCAGCTGTAATAAACAAATTGGTGTAATGTGTGTATGGTGGGAGAGTCAGTGATTCAGAGTGGCGATATGGGTGACTTGGTTCATGACTGATGGGACATATATGAACAGTTTGTTTCACTGTATATAGTTTATCATTGAGGATAAAATCACTAAAAATGGCAGACAAATAGAAGAATGACAAACACCGTAGTGTTTTATCTTCAACAATGAATTACCTAGCCCAAGTACCTACCCTATATTTTATTTGTGATGAACCAACTAACATCTTGTCAGTTGGTGCTTGTCTCATTACTTCCCGTTTTGTCCTCGTATTATGGTCTTCTGTTTACATTTTATTGCTAATCCCCGCTAATCGATCTGAAGTTCAAAAATACATGGATAAGGAACGGTTAAAATTTTCGTATTATGACTAGTAGCTTGAAAATTCTCTTGCTGTTTACTTGACCAAACAGTGTAGCATAATGCATCGTCTAGAACAGGGGTGGCCATGCTGACCCGGCCTAAGAGCTGCAAACAAAACCACAAAACTTACAAGAGCCTCGGGGGCGGGGGGGGGGGGGGGGGGGGGCGTTGGGTCAAATTTTTGTGTAGAGCTATAGACGAAACTTGAACTACGTTCAATCTATCGGATTCAAAAGCAGTCCATCTGTACGTAAGGTAGCAGTAGCACAAGACTACCAAACCGCAGCCTCTCTTTAAATTTAAAACCCGCTACAAAAAAAAAAAAAAAAAAATGGGGGGGGGGGGGGGGGGTGCGGAAGGGGGGAGGGGAGTCGCGAGCCGCACTGTAACACGCGAAGAGCCGCAGCTTGGCCACCCCTGGCCTAGAACTTCGTTAAAACCAGATTTTAGTAAAAGAAAAGGTCATGCGATACTACTTTTTCATATTGTGCTATTTGTGCTTATTAGGAAGGAATGCAACAAAATGGCCGTAATAAAGCTTTTAAGCCATAACAATATAGAGCTTTGTACAAACAAAATAGTTTACTAGACATGATTAAAATAGCGCAAACTTGACAAGGACAAAGCACCAGTCCTGTTGTACGTGTGCCTTCTTTGTCCTTGTCAAGTTTGCGCTATTTTAATCATGTCTAGTAAGAACCAACTAGCCCAAACAAAAGTCGTTTTACAAAATAGTTCATTTTGTGTGAATCTCTGGAAGGTCAGAGCCAGTTGTTTTAGGTTCCAAGAGGTTAGATTAGCCCCATATTTTTACCTTTTTTTTCTTTTGCAGCAATCAATTCTACCCAGCAACCTGATTAATTCAAGCAATGTGTTGCCACCTTCCCATGGCCTCATTTTGCACTTCCATGGTGGTGGATTTATTGCGCAGACGGCAGAGTCTCATGAGGTGAGTTTAGTCGTGTCCGTTTACTGTAAACGACTAAATTTTTGCAAAAATCTAATTTTCGCAAATTTTGCGAATTGCCTGCAATTTACGGAAAATAGGTCCCTCGAACGATTCCGGTAAAATGTAAATATATTAAAATCTATATTTAGATCGAACTGCGTCGCGAAAATTAGAACCCGCAAATTATTCAAAAACTTCAGCTTCTACCTGAATTGCGAAATATTGAGCTCACGAAAAATAAGTCATTTACAGTATTTCTTCGGCTATTTTTAGCATGACCATTTTCTGCTTATCCAGCCACTGTTGTGCCCTGCTGATAGCATTTTGACAACAAGTTTAAGTCGTTTAACTGAACCAATAAAAGAATGCTGAACATGATCATTCCCAACTAAGCTAAGCAGAACAGAGCTAAGCAGAGCCAGTTTTTATTCCCAAATATTGTAGGGGAGAATGCATGGAACCCTGATGAAGGGAACCAGGCCAACACCACCTAGAATAATCAAGACCTGCAAACATCCTCCTCTTCCTCCGTGGAACGTCAGTGGCATTCAACATTTTTTTTAATGCCTTCAACAGACCCAACATTGACATTTTTAACTGAAGTGTTCAGATTTTTAGGTCTTCTCTAAATAATATTTAACAATGAATTATTTACTGTTCTTCATAAACAAGATATTTTCCTTTTGAACTTGCTGTAGAGCGCGTCCTTTCTTTTTCTTTTGGGGGGGAGGGGGGGGTGTAGTTTAGCTTTTATACGGGTATCTTTTTGTTATTTCTTTTCTGTATACTAGCACTTTTGTTATTGGCTGTGCATCATTACTCAGGCAGCTGCCGTTCATAAGCGAAGCGCAAAAAATAACAAAATGAATGAGAGTTGGATGGTGCAAACTCTGCAATTGGACACGAGCCCAATGTTGAGCATCCTTCGACGCATTGATTGGACATGAGGACTTGCTGAACACTGATACAGCACTTATGACCAATCTGCGTCTTGCTCAATCTCTCTGTGATTACGTCAGATTGCACAGGCTTCAATTATTCTAGGTGGTGTTGACCAGGCCTCTTCACCAGGGAAGGGAAATTACAAAGGGACATGGTTAAAGACAACTCCGCTGAATTCCGAACATTTCGGTACCAATGAGTGATTTCACATTAAAAAGCCCTACTAAAAGACACTATGTCATTTGCTTCTCAAAAAATGTGATATACATTTTTAAATCTAATTTTAAACACAAGTAGAAATCGAAACCGAAACTTCGGCTCCGTCTGGCAACATTGGCCTCGGGCCGCCAAGAACATGGCTGTCACGTGGTATGGGGATCCTCTACGCAACAACGGGCGGGATTGGGGCAGGCGCATACCAGGCGCAAGTGTCGTCTGCACCGCACTCTCCATTACGTTTTGGTGTCTGTGGCATTCGTCAACGTCTGCACAACTTCGGCATTAGTTTGCGCACGTGGTCTCCGAAGTGTGAACGAAACTCCGAGAGACAGTAATCACAAACGGCGAGACGATGACGGCGGTTGTGACGCGGAAGACGGCAAGGCCACAGCGGGGCTGCCAAACGGCTCCCAAAACGCGCGCTGTGCAGGCGTGTTACGACAATCACGTATACTTTGTTTCAGCTTCGGTCCAGACGCAGCCAAAGCTACAAGCGCGAGCTCCAGGCTTTCAGCATCCCTGCCAAGCACGCGCGCTCGCGCAGTGCAAGCACTGTTCTGGGCCACATGCTCGCGCTTGTAGCATCGGCTGCGTCTGGACCGAAGCTGAAACGAAGTATAGACACCGTTGAGCCCCGTGAGGAAACGTTGTTGGCTTCACCCACGCCGTGGCCTTGACTGTGCTGCTGGTTGCGCCTCAATTCGCCCGCTCAAGTCAGTCGATTTCGGCAACTTGACGAGTTGCAAAGTTTGCCGGACCGTTTAAGAAACATTTAGGCAGAACTACGTCGTAATATTTGGCGTGTAACCTTTTTAAGTGATTGTGTAGAGGACTGCATTGTTTTTTCAAAAATAAAAATGAAGCGGAGTTGCCCTTTAAGGGTTTTTTTGTGTGTTCAGATTGGTAGTCAACCAATGCTTCCAGCCAATACATTGCCCATACAAGCTTAAGGTATGAAGCTAGGCTACCTTTGCATGAACCTGTGTTTAATAAGGAAATATTGTGGAAAGCTGTCTGGTGGAAGGCTGTCTGCCAAACAAAGTGAGCCATTCTGCTCACTTTTTAAAGTTGACACATCAGAATGACCAGAAATGATTGTTTTCTCCAGTATTCATACCTAAAAATCGGTAAATATTAGTGTTGTGCAAATATTTGAACTGTTCAAATAGTAGCTTTTAATAAAACGTTCAGCCTTTCCACTCTCGTGAAGAAGGAAGACCAGCAGAGCTGTACTCGATACACTGTGTGCTTCTTCGTCGTCGTCGTCTGTTTTTCACGCTGTTTCCTACGATGAATTCCCACCAACGCGCCCAGCTATCCATTCTTCTATTATAGCTGGAAAGGTTGCCGCCATCTACGAGCGACGGTGGATACCATACTGGTTGTGTGCTTGCCGCTGTCGCTTATAGATGGCGGTAGCTGTCCAGGTAGGTTTGTGTCGACATACGCGGACACGATCCTGGGGAACCTAGCCCCGAACAGCTCCACTGTAAAAATTTGGTAGAGACACTTGAGACCGCTTACGTGAGGGAATGTGATAGCATGACGCATGCACTAGGCACAGCTTTAGTCAGCCGGAACCGTGGAGCTGCTGTGGCGTCGGGGAAGCGTGCTCGTCTCGCACCCCGGGGCCCGGGTTCGATTCCCACGCAAACCATAATGTGCAAAATTTTCTTTTCAAGGCCATTAATTTACTTTGTTTACAAGAACTTCTGTGAGAAATTTTTTACTTTTTTGTTTTAGTCTTTGCGCTTTGCCGCCAGCAGTTTGGCTGGCTCCTTAGCAACGATGGCGCCGTTGCTATGGAGCCACACGAAGCGTCGCAGACAATGGAAATTTAGGTCCCGTTTCACTCAAGAGGATTTAGGTGCCGTTTATCGCTGCTACAGACAACGATAACGCCGGCTTCAAGCTCGGATAATGCTGGATCGCTTCATGAGCCATTTAATGCTTTCACATTAATACGCTATTCAATGTTCGCTTCAAAGTGAATTGCAATGTTCATACTTTTCAAAGAGCTTATCATGGCTGGTTAGCCCCGTTGAGCGCGCTTCTCACTACGAGGAAGCATGTATGGCTTCCCTGCAGTGCACAGGCGCTCTGTGAAAAGCACACTCAACGGGGACAACCCGCCGCAATTATGCAAGAGCATGTTAGGCAGCAATGTCTTGTTGGCCCGCGTTTGTCATTCGTGCTTGTTTTTTTTTTGTCAAGTTTGAAATGGAAGAAATAATATTCGCATATAGCAAGCATATTCATAAGTCCTCTTGATTAGCACAGCTGCGACAAATCTGTCGTTTACATGCCACAGGTCATGTAGTTAAACAAGAATTAACTTAGCTTAGAAGTTGACAAGTTTATTGTTTGGAACATCCTTCACGACGTTAGCTGAATTTTGTTTAAGCATGGTGCATGGTAGCGAAAGGCTTTTAGAAACTATTGGATATTTGATTCTAAATTATTTGACCAAAACCACTATTTTCTTCGAATTCGCTTTCAACTCAAAATTCACTACCCTAATATCCCGAGAGATAGCCCACCTTGAATTGAAAGCAAATAAGGCGAAAATAAGAAGTTCCGTATTTTCAGGACTATAGTCCGCAAACGGTGCATAGTCCGCAAGGGCGAATTTGGGATCAAAAATGAAAGTTTTTACTTAAATAGTCTGCACCCAGTGCATAGTCCGCACGCGGCGCATAGTCCGCACTGAGTGCCTAATGCAAACATAAAAAATATTATACAGAGGGCACATTGACAAGTGTCTGCTGTATTAGCTCACAAAGAAGCTTGATATCATACTGAAATCACTATTAATATACTCTATTACTCATAGAATCCTTCGCGTCTCGTCACAGTGAACGATCCAGGAAAACTTTTAGATAGTCCGCACCGGGTCAAATTTGAACTTTTTAAACATGTAGGTGTAGTGTGCGGACTATACTGGTCAGGAAAATACAATAAATAAACTTTCGGTATACAAAAAAAAAAACTTTGAAAAGTGATAGTTTCAGGTTTTGTGACCTGTGAAACTTGTGATCACAGGAAGGGGCGATGAACCAAATTCGACTGTTGTTCTCAGTCAGTAATGTTCGACCATCTCCCGCCGTGGCTAAGTAACACCATTTCCGCCAAGGTCACCATTGATCAGGGCCCTGCAATTTTTAAAAATAAGCTATCCTTTGGTGTTTAAAAAAAAAACAAATCATGCCAAAAAAACGGTTGGGTTATCTTGGTTGTATTTATGTTTTGTCAGTAGTTGTAACTGAGAAGCAAGGTGTAGTGCAAAATATACTTGTCATCAGTATACACAAGCTCACATTCTGTACAATGACCAGGAGGAATTTGGTGCGACTACCGTAAAGTTCTGAAAGAACGCCCGCCCAAAATGAAGAGGTAAATGGTGAAAAACATGGGGTGGTCTGCCTTAAAGTTGTCACAGCAAAACTTTATAAAAAATTATTGATAAACACCCTGGCACCGGCTACACACAATGTGACGCAGGAACTGACTGTAGATTGCAAACACTGCACATTTGCATTTCACGATGTGATAAACGCGCAAGATTTCGCTACGAACTCCTGTGTCACGGGAAAGGATACCACAAGCTGCGGACGCGGCAGATTTGCGTTTGACGGTGCGAAGGGCCTGCGGAAACCCACCGAGAACTCGCATCTCACGGGAACGGATACCGCAGATCGCGGACGCAGCAGATTCAAGTTTCATGGTGCAATAAAGATCCGGAAATCCGCTACAATCTTTTTTGTCACGGAAACTGATATCGCGGACGAAAACACGGGAATCCGCTACAAACGCGTATTTTGTAGGAAAAAATAAAGCAGATTGCGGACGCAGCAGAATTTTATTTCACATTGCAATATACACACATGACCAACTCGCGTGGAATCAAAATCACAAACACAGATAGCGAAATAAAATGCGAGAATCCGCTACAAACCTTATGTCATAACAACGGGTACTGCAAATTGTGGATGCAGCAGATTCGGATTTTACGGTGCACCATACACGCAGAAACAACTTACATGTTACAGGAGCCTATATTGCTTGCATAGGTCGCGCATGAAAACGCGGGAACCCGCTATGGAACTCGCTTGTCAGGCGTGCTGGCACGGCAAATTGCGCAATTGATGCGATTCCCATAGGACATCGGGTGACGTCCGGCAGGAATCGGGGGGTGGGCATTGTTTCGGAATTTAAATGTTGCAGATATTTAGCCAGAAAAATGGGATGGGCGTTCCCTCGCGGGCGGGCGTTCTCTCGGAACTTTAAGGTAGTAGTATCCGGGATTTTTTCATATATTTGATGATATTTTCACATCTCAGCCCCGGCGGCACCGCACCTCGCAGAGAGATAGTGCAACCAACCTCTGCTGCGCTGTCATCACGCAACGCAGCAAAGGTTGGTTGTACTATCTCTCCATGGGGCGCGGTGCCGCCGGGGCTGAGATGCGCTCCGATAGCAAACCGAAACTTAAAGACCCGTGGTTTTTTGTGCAGTTTTTCAGAAAGCCGTAAAATACTTTGCGTGCCTTCTATTGTTCTGCAATTTGTTCATTTACTGTTTTTCGATGATGCTGTTTTCAGCATCATCGAACAGCATCGATGATGCTGTTCGATGATTTGGTCCTAGGCCCCTGGCCTAGGACCAAAACGCCACAAGCCTTTTTTCGTTGCAATGAGTAGTTTTCGCAGGAGCAATTTGGACTGCATTCTCTGAAACACCCCACCTCTACAGTGGTCAGGGAATTTCACCTGAAATTGTCAGGAAAACCTGCTTGGAGCCTAACTACTTCGAGCAATGGTATATTTGCGGGCTTAATATTTTGTTAATTCTGTAATGTTTTGTCATTGTTTTGCAATAGGCAGCAAAGTGTTCCATTCACTTGATGTATTAAGGGGAGATGCAAGCAAAAAAGGTCAGTTTCTTTAAAAAAATGATTTTGGAGTTTGAGGTGTTTTATTATCTTTTAAACCTTCATCTGCTATGTATGAAAAAATCAGGACCAGATAAAACCGCAAAATTAGCTGAGTATGCAATTGAAGTACCCTTGGCGATCTAAGAGGGTGTAAATTTGAGGCATTTTCATGTACAAAGTTCTTCACATTGTGGAGTTGCCTGCCATTACGTTTATTTTGAGTAGTAGTTTTAGCTCTCTTTTCTTTGTTGCATTCTTCGGCGGCTTCAATTTCTCACAAAAAGAAATAACCAGATTTTGTTGTTGTCGCAAAAGAGTCGTTACGCATCTATGGTAATTTTTTTATGTGTTCTGCTTTTGTTTCTAATTTTGGGGCATTTTCACAGTTTGTGCACATGAGTTTTTGTTCTTAAAGGGACACAGACAGGGTATTTATGCTCGCCGAGGTTTTTAGTTGTACGTGACATATGAGAGCCCAACTACCCAGAACAGAATTTGTCGCTTGAAATTCAGTTTCTCTCTGCCCGAAAACCGCCAATCGAGAACTGGCCAGTTTGAGTTGCTCTCACTCTTTTCTTCGTGTTCACGGGCCGTTTTCTAAGGTTTAGACACAACCACCAAATTTAATCAGTCGTGGGTCATTGAAAGCACACACTCAATATTAAAAATAGAAAATAAATATGAAACCCATTTTTTGTGGCTTCTAACAAGCTGCAAATACATTGATTTAAAAAAAAGTTGCACAGAGAACTGGAAGCAATCTGTGCGTTCAATGCGTAAGTCTCAACATGGCGTCGTATCGCATATCGTGGGTCTCGCGGGCTGGACGACGATGGCGACAAACGTGGAACCTCTACTTTAAAACTGTCGTTCGCGGTACCGGCAAATCTGTCTTTCTTCGAAAGAGAAATTTGGTACCGATCAAAAGAATTGGTATTCATCACGTACGACACGCCCGACCACCAAGCTGAATTGCACAAAGACGTCGCCGAGCCGTTGCCCCTTCTCGTGGCTGAAGACATCGTTCATGCAAACGTCAATCACGAAGTGCGCTTACGATTTCTTTATTAGGTGTGAATCTGGCCAATGTGTGGTGCTGCCCGACTTCGGGCCGGGAGTGCCTTTGCTGGAGGGTAATCGGCAGCACACTTTCTGACCTACAGTAGACCGGCTGCATTACCATGAAGAATTCCCTCAGTAGCTCGTGGAAAGATGTCCGCCTCGCACGCAGCGGGTCCAAGTTCAACCCTAGTATGGGCGTACCTTTTTTTTTTTCTTGTCAAACATTTTGCAGTATTTACATATCTTTTTTTTAGAATTATTACTGAAAAAAACAAATGTTGTGGACGATGTGGTATGGAATTCCCTTTTTGGTATGGAATTCCCTTTTTGACATCTGCGAACTCAATGTAGTTACTTTCCGCAAAATGCAAGGAACATATAAATTGGGTAGGAACCGCTTTTTAAGGTGCCCGTAACTGTTCTGCAGGAATTGCAGCAACCCATTGGTCTCTATCCCGTTAATTTTTCGGAAACTTGTGCAGACTCTGCCGCACACTGCCACTTTTGGATGCAGGACATGTGAGGCAGCTCTTCAAGCAACATCTTGGGGGGTATTCTTTTCGGAGCCGATCACGGGAATTCACCACGGGCACTCGCTACTTGTTCCCAACTCCTCAATGTACAAAACAACTCATCTTGAAGTACAGAACAGTGAGCGGAACAAACATAGCTGCAATGGAATTACACAACAATCAATTCCCGCAACGCATTTAACCTGCTGCGCGCAGAAAAAAAAAAAAAAACGATTGGGTGTAGCCACGTGACTTCCAACTCTCTCTCATACTCTATATTTCTCCGACCTCCGTGCGGAGGTTTCGGTTTCGAGCAGTTACATTTTTTCGGTTTCGAGCTTTTGCGTTTCGAGAGAACATGACTCTGTAGCAAAATATTAATTGGGTAGTCTTCCGACACCATAATAAATCGCCTGGCAAAAAAATTTAAAAAACATTTTTGGGGTGTGTCAGTGTCCCTTTAAAGGGAAGTTGAAGCACTTTTCAAGAAATCGGAGTTAGGAGCAGACTCCTATAGCTTTTTGCCCCGTGAATTCCATTATCGCTCTTATCTTGGGCAGAAGTAAATGTAAACCACATTTATTTGGAAAAATATTCGCAGCGATTGCCGCCGGGTATGCAGCGATCCCCTCTGCTGCCTGTTATCTGTCCAGAGCGTCGTGATGTCGTTGACGGCATCCCCGAGCCAGTTTAGCGGCGAGGAAGGGTCATCTGAGCCCACTGATGACGCCACTTTTGCTGGTTTTTTTCTCTCGCGCTTTCCTACCAACGGTGTGCCACAACTGGCGGGTCTATTACGTCCAAATTTTAATTGACTGTTACGACACTCTTACTAATAAAAATAAAATAAATCTTAAGACATAATTTTGAAGGTGCCTACATTACAACTTTTACTGTATTTTCAAATTCAAGGACGTCTTCAAATTACTGTTTGTTAAAATTCAAGAACGTCTTCAGCTTCCCTTTGAACGGGCACTAAAGTAGATTTTGAGATTATCCTTTTTTTAATAATAATAATAATCTTTATTGTTATGTGTCCACTAGCAGCTCAAGGCCTTTTCTGTGTTACACAACAAATATAACACAACTAAAAAAAAACAAAAAAGCAGAGATATCCAATTACAAAAGTACTAATATAGCATCGCAGTTGCAGCAAAATGTTGTTGCATCACAAAAAAATTTCAATGTGGGGACAATTGCACTATATAAATTCTATTTGCATTCTTATAATAGGGGATGTGGTAAAAGCGCATGCGTATAGATAAAGCTGTAATTATGGCTGATACGCAGTGGGACAGGAAAACCAATGGAGTTCAAGACAGGAAAGTCTACAATCCCATCAACAACCTCATTTATGAACAAAATATCCTGATAACGCCGTCTGTCAAACGAAGACCGTAAGCCAAGTTTTTTTAAGTAACAGATCGTAACTGTAGTACAAGTTGCGGCCAAAAAATCAGTTGTACACCATACCGATAAAATGCTTCTGAACATGCTCGGTTGAATATCATGCAGTAAAGCTTCCAAAAGTTCACACAGCAGATGCAAACTCAAACTTTGCATGTATGAGGCAATAAAATAATCAAACGTAGCAGGAATATGAAGAAAATTATTTTGTCAACGGAGAAATTGCCCCTAAGGTTCTGAGGGAGGTTTTGCAAATGTCTGATGCAGGATGATTGAAGTTTAACACCCTATAAACATGAGCTCTGAGCTCTCGCATAACTCTAGCATGTTTGATGATGGTGCTATCTCAAATGTAGCTGAACGCAAGTGGCTCTCGCTTTTTGCATAGGCTTATTTTTTTTTTAGTTCATTAAGCATGGCACAAACTTAATATATGCACCCTAAGCATTCTACAAAACCCAAAATTACAATCATGCGTGGCCTTCTTTGCCCTTAATAATGTGACCAAACACCTGCGACACCCTCTTTTTTAGATATCTCAGAAAACGGGTGTATCATGGTGTTCGGTTGTGTTTTTAATAAGGAATAAAAGTTACACTTGGTTGTAATTTTCGGTTTTCTATGGTACTTTGGGTGGATAGATTGAGTTTGTGCCATAAAAAGATCTCGAAATCCGCTTGGATACACTTTAGATATGTAGAATGCAACTATCCAGGTTTAGATAATTTTATAATTCAGGAAATTTAAAGAAATCTTTGTCGATTCTTAATAATTTTTTTTTTTTTGTGATTTCCAGTTATTTTTAAATAATGGTCTGCACAGATTACTTTTTTTCTTTGCACTTAGCGGTTCACAAGAAACAACTTAGCTTATTTTACAATGTTCTTTTAAATTTGTTGCCATCGTCCAATGTGCACAAGATGTGTTTTTTTCTATTTTTAAATCTACATTAATTCCAGAACATGACAAATACTGTAATAAAACGAACACCAGATTTATAAAAATGACATCAAGCAATATATACTCTGAAATTTTTGTTTAAATACTGTAAATATATATTTAAAAAAAAAAATTTCACATAGAGCATGCCCTCTTAATTAGTGTAGGCAAATAATTCAGGTGCAATACATTTTTTTTTAATTCTTCTGAAAACAATTGTTAAACATTAAATCATCCTGAAATCTAATTGGCAGTTTCCAGTAAGCCTTTATTTACCTTAAAGTATTCTTTACAAACATGGTTCTAAGATTTAGATAAACAGACATAACTTCACTAGTGTACATGTAAGGGAGGAATGATAATGTACATATGAGAATATTTAAATCTGCACATTCTAAAGGGGTCTTACAAGGTCGGCATACATTAGTCGTTTATTTGGGCATGCTGACGGGTAAGCGAGGTACTGAGGTGATATTTTTTTTAGGGAAGGCTTCATTACTGTTTTGGTGTTGGAGTTCCCTACTTTGAGCAGAATTGGAGGATATTGAGGATTGTTAGTTCAAATCTGTGACCAATACTATGTATTGGAATTTTTGTCAGGTTTACCTGAGGGACTGGGCAAAGCTGGTCAACGTCCCCATTCTGTCCGTGGACTATGCCCTGGCGCCAGAGTTCCCTTACCCAAGGGCCTTGGAAGAAGTGGCTTTCGTTTACGCCTGGGTTCTTAACAACTGCCAGAAGCTCGGTATGCAACTTTTCAACTATGCAGAGTACTTATCTACGGTTTCCATTTGGTTATGTTCGAATATATGATTATTTCAAATTTTTCGATAATTTCCTTCGCTTCCTTTTTCTGCTGATGAAACTTTTTCCTTACTGCTTTATTATTGTCAACCTCTTTAGAGTGCCTTTGGTAGCATCAACTGGTGTGATTGTTCTCAACTCTAAATGTTGCACTCGAAAGTGGTGACAGCAGGATAGATTAGCACAACTGCCTTAAACACATGACTATAGGTCGACCCCTCTATTTAGTTAGGAGTAAATTGGGAGTGTATTTAGCTGCGAGTAATAAAACAAAGTATTGTGTTTATTACATTTGCCAAGTTTTGTAAATCACTGGTTATACAATATGTTTGAATGAGGTTAATGCTGATTTTTGAGGAAGTGGAAGGTACAAAAATTTATACAAACATTTTTTTCAAAAAATGCATAGTCACCTTAGCTAAAACTCGCGTGTCGATCACGCTGGCAACATTATCGTCCAAGCTTTCAGAACGATCAGCCACATAACTCTAAGCTGTGCCACTTGAATCATGTCTCTCGTGTTCACTTCTTGCCTACTGTAATAACGAGTGTCACTCGTACCAACCCTTACGGACCATAAATAAAGCCCAAAACCGAGTGCAACTCGCTCTTCGGTTTCGTTGCTTGTTTAGCACGCTTTCTGGCAGATGGCAAAACCACCCCTCTTGCTTCATTTACCTTGGGTAATTTGCTCGTTTGTTTTGATGTTTGATAGAGAGAAAACGCTTCATTTAGCCAAGAAAAAAGTGAAAGCCATTTACAACTCCCTGTAACACCGAATTAGAGCGCAGCTCTTGAGGAGGAGGAGGGAAGGGTACTGGGGGGGGTCAAGTGACCTGGGGGGGGGGCACGGGACGATGCCGATGATGTCATCAGTGACGTCACTGATGACGTCATCAGTAACAATGACGATGCGGATTCCAATGACGTCATCAGTGATGATGACGATGACGATGCGGATGCCGGTGACCTCATCGGGGAGGTCACGTGACTTCGAGGGGGGGGGTCACGTGACCTCGAAGGAGGGGGGTCACGTGACCTTGGGGTGACCTTGGTTACGCTGACGCCGCTCAAGCCAGGAACGGTCCCCTAAGAGCTGCGCTCTAAAAGAAGAGCAGTCGCTTGTGAGTGTTTATGCTAAAACAACAGGGCTTTAACATGGATGTCCACTTTAGTCGACGAAGAGATACAAAACCTTCTTTTTGAAAGGGATTAATGCTCAGGCATATGTGACGACGAATCCCTCAGCCTTTCCGATTTTTAGGAATCGGACGATAGTTTGATGGACAGTTACAGGAGTGATGAAAACAATGTGAATCCTGCAAGCATCCCGTTAACTTCGGCGTCAGCTCGTCAGTTGGGCTCTGTCTAACCAGAAGTCTTGATTTAGAGCAAGATACGACACCCGAAAGTTAGGGAAATGTTTTTGGCTTATTTTAATGCAAATTTCCTGTTTAAAATAACATTTTGCTGTACGTTCCTTGAAGAAAACTATGAGTAGGCAAGGGAACACTAACCTAACTTCTTAGATTGTCTATCGATGGTCATGCAAGTGGTATTCAATAATTTATCTACATGAGTATGAAAGAAAATAGCATGCATGTTGAAACTAGTCTGGGCAGGCTCTTGTCTCATGATTACTCCTGCACAGTTGCGACTTAGTGCGAGTCTAAAATTACAGGAAACAGGATGTCAGGAGCGCACTGTTGTAGATCAGTTATAAAATGCTAGATTTAGAGAAATGTTAAGCAAAAACAATTTATATGAAGAAAACAAGTCAAAGGAGATCTATAAATGCATGACTACGGTTTATGATGACTCTGCCTCATGTGCAAGGAACTAAAGGATTTAATTTTGTCAGGCAGGCGAATTTAGGTTTCCCAGATAGCTGAAGAAATGAGCACCCTGGTAGGTCCAGTTTGAAAAATGATTCATGAAAAGTCATGGCCTTCTATGTTGGAAGGCCACGAGGCTTCAGTGCTGTCAAGAGAAATTTAAGAAGCTTCGTGGAAACCAAAAGGGAGTTCCTTTTATTGTTTGGTCACTTATATGAAACTTGAGTCTAGCACAAAAATTATATGTCCAAAATAGAGTTAATGCAGTGGAAGCACAAGTCATCTCCTACCCCAAGACAGTTCAAGACAGAAAAATCTGCAGGCAAAGTCCTGGCAACTGGATGTTGAAGATATTTTGCTTCTGGAACTCGTGCCACACGAGACTGTTAGAACTGGGGAGAGTTATGCCAACACAATGCTAGCTTTGCGACCATCAATCAAGAAGGAAATATGAGGAGAACTTGCACCAGGTGTCATCCTTCTTCGTGGCAGTGCTCCATTCACTTGTCAGATTCATCATTGGCTGCCATCGGAGAAAGTGGGTTCCAGCAGCCGAACCATCTATCCAAGAGTCCTGATCTGGCTCCCTCGGGTTATTTCCTGTTCCGAGTTTTGAGGAAGTCTCCCTTGGGCAGCGATTTTCAAGTGACGGAGACATTGAGACAACTGTGACATTCTGCTTTGAAGGTTAAACAGAAGATTTATTTTTCCAGAAGGGTTGAAATCATTCCAGGAAAAGTGGATGAAGTGCATAGAGTTATTGGGAAACTGTTTTAAAAAATAAAACAAACAAAAGTTTGAAAACACTTTTTTTTATTACTGACGTAGATAAATTATTTAGCACCCTTTGTAACTCAGTCTACGGGTTCTATGACTTTTAAAGAAAACAGAATAACATAGATGCGCCCCCTTTTATGCGATTTGGCGTAGAAACCAGAGTGCGTCTTCAGACAAACGACAACCAATCGCAAGTGATCTCTTTCCTTATGGCAGGGGGTCCATCAACCTTGGAGTAATTTTCAGATCTGTGTGGATCGCGCGCGGGAAGTGATTGCTTGCGATTGACTGTCACTAGTCCTACGACACCGTCTGGTTTCTGCGCTGAACTGCAGAAAAAGCGACCTGTCGCGGTCTTAAGCTCGTTATTAATATGGAAATCAACCAAATATGAATGTAATCCTGTTTTTTGTTTTTTGAATGCTAGAGCCTGTGAATTGTGGTGTGACCATAAATAGTAGACAATCTCAGAAATTACTTTAGTGACCTTTTAAGCTTCACTGCCTCGCATCACTACTCTTTCATCAAGCTTCACTGCTTTAAAAAGTGGCTGAAGCAACTAAGCATCTCAGTTAGTCTGAGGGTATGGAAATTTTGCTCACTATCAGAGGTCAACCTTTTTTTGTTACAACTTTAAAGAAACAGCACAAAAACATGTCACCCTATTTTTGAATACTAATTTACAGTAATTTCTAGTGCAAAATAGACTTATTTGTCATATGCAAAAGAAACATCACACAGAAGTGTGATCTTTCTTTTCGGTATGACAAAAGAATGTTATTGCTTAGCTTGACTGACGAGGGAGGGCTCGTTCACACGGTTGCCTTTGACTGCACTAAGGCTGCTTGCGTCGAGCTGTTGCTATGGCAATCCTAATGACGAGCCAATAGGGAGGTGCTGTGCTGCACGTGTCACGTGCAGCACAGCACTATCGCTTCAGCACGTGTCACGTGCTGAAGCGATAGTGTGGTTTACTTCGTTGGTGTTTTTTCTATAAATGTTTAGTTGTGAGTTCAGCGCTTGTGTCGTTCGCACTTTCCTTTCGTCCTTGTGTATTTTTTGCGCGCTGTTTATTTCCGTTTACCATGAACCAACTTGCCTACATCACGACACTGACCCCAAAGGGTTCGCTGGGGTCCGCGGACCCCCATTTGAGAACCACTGATCTAGAGTATTCCCAGAAAGTTTCATTTGTTTACAGTGCATAGTTCTTTTATTGTAAATTATTTTCAGTTCACCAATGCTAAAGAAAAGGTAGAGGTATGAAACTATCAAGAGACTTAATATTCACAGCTTATATGCCAAAATTGTATGGAGCCAGTTACTATGAACTTAGATTTTGCATTTTCATGTTCCTTTATTATGAAAAATTGTAATTTGCAAAACTTGGTAAGTGTGAAAAAAAAATTTTTATACATTTTTTTAATCTGGAAACTTTTTATTTTTTTTATATTTCTTTTTATAGCAACCGGCAATAGATATTCCAGTATGCATTCCACCAGAAAAATATATGGTTATTAACAGCATTTCTCAACGATAGATTCATTGAGCAGATTCCATGCAAGGCTATGCTTTACTTCGTTCTGGGGTTATAGTACCTCATAAAATTGGTTCACAGGGCTGAAACTTTGCATGCCCACCTTCTATATGACTACAAACACTACCTGCAAATATCATGCCGATTGAATGAGTGGTTCAAAAGTTGACATTCCCAGGTGGTGTCCCCCTTAAAGGGCAACTCCGCTCTATTATGAAGATTTCGGGATAATGAGTGATTTCGAATTAAAAAGCCCTAGTAAAAGACACTACGTCGTTTGCTTCACAAAAAATGGGATATATATTTTTAAATCTAATTTTAAACACGAGCGGAAATCGAAACCGAAACTTCGGCTGCGTCCGGCAACATTGGCCTCGGGCCGCCAAGTACATGGCCATCACGTGGTACGAGATGTCACGTGATCCTCGGCCCAACAACGGGCGGGATGGGGGCGGGCGTGCGGCAGGCGCGAGTGTCGTCTGCACCGCACTTTTCGCCACGTTTTGGTGTCTACGGCATTTGACGACGTCTGCACAACTGCGGCATAAGTCTGCGACTCTGCGCACGTGGTGTCCATAGTGTGGACGAAACTCCAAGAGGCAATAATCACAAACGGTGAGACGACGACGGTGGTTGTGACGTGGAAGACGGCGGTAACGGTGGGACCGCGGCGGGCGGTTGGTCTGCTGACCGCCGAAAGGCAACGTTGCTGACGTCGTGCGCTACGCTCGATTGGAGAAGTAAAAACAAGCAAAAGGGGGCCATGATGATGACATTTAGCTCAATGTTGGCTCCGCCCATGCCGTAGCCTTGACTGCGCTGTTGGTTGCCCCTGAATTCGCCCGCTCGAGTCAGCCGATTCCGGCAACTTGGCGAGTTGCAAAGTTTATCGAACCGTTTAAGAAACATTTAGACAGAACTGCGTCATACTATTTGACGTGTGGTCTTCCTAGGCGATACTGAAGAGGACTGCATTGTTTTTTCAAAACCAAAAATGAAGCGGAGCTGCCCTTTAAGGCACTGTGGAATTGTTTCTTGCCTCTTCATTTGCTTGCATTTGGAAACATAAAAGTGGTACCAGACCAGAATATTTTACAAGAGGGGAACTACGTTGCCCAATGTAATATAATAACAATTTTCTATTAGATGATTTCTGCATGTCTGGGGGCTTCTTTAGCCCGCAATGTTCCGCGTATGTTCCCCAACAGCCTCAATAATATGAAGCGTCAGAGTGATAGCTTATATTTTGGTGACCGTCTCAAGCCAATATAGTTGGATCTGCATTTGCTCGAGCAAAAAGTACATGGAAATATTTTGTCCCGGTGGTATAGTAGTCTTCTTAACTTGGTAGTTAAGGGAACTTCTTATGAGAGGAGTAATTTCTCACTGAAATGGATTGATTTTTATAAGTTGGCTATATTTTCTAAATCTAATGAATTTTTTATGAAGCACGGCTAAAAGGTGTAAAAGAAATTATTCAGTTTTGTCCATTTATTTCTTTTTCTTTGTGCCTTTTTTTAATGAAGCTTCATAATTCATTACAAAGAATTGAAGTTAAACTGGAGATATAGAACAATAGTTGCTTAGAATAGCACCCTTCTATTTATTAAATTTAGAATGAAAGGCAGCTTGGCTACTGCTCAAGCAAACAACACTCAGGTTATGACTGCCAAGAATAGGCAAAAATGTCTGGGAAACTTAAAAATCTTGACTGAAATTATAGCTTTTAAAATGTGAATGGCTGTTATGTGCTTGTCTCATCTTCATCTTTGCAACAAGGTTGTTTGGAACACTAGCCGCGCTTTTACACCGAGTAACCGCAAAAGGAAAGAGGAAAAAACCGGCAAAAAACATAGTTTTCCTCAATAATGTGATCAAGGAAGTAAAGAAGCCAGAGGTAAAGCACGTAATAAAGGCAAAAGTGTGCTTCGGCGCTAACGCCGCATTAAACCTTTGGAATGTTTCCAATAAAAATTAATGAATGGGTGAATCGACCAAAGTTTTGTTTTGCTTGTATAAAATACTGAAGCTTCGAAAGGAAGTAAGGAAAATGTTCAGTGAAAGTTCGTAAACCTTTATGTCTATGAAATATCCGCTTTTGGCACATTGCTGTTGAGTTTTGCTTTGCCAAAACAATGAATTAGAATTTAGCAATCACAAGATGCAAAAGTATAAATGAAGGTTTATAAGACAGATATACCATTCGCTACTCATATGCAAGGTAATGCAAGCTAACTGACATAAAAGGATGTAGTATATGCTTTAAACATGCAATGTTTAAAACAAGGTGTTTTTTTTTGGTACCTATTATTACATTACGTTTGCACTACCAATGCAGTGGTTGCAATGCAACAGTTCTGTATTACCTTGCATATAAACAGTGCACTTTCAATGCAAGTTTGCATTACCTTGCATACAGACAGTGTAGTAGCAATGCTACACTTCCCTTTTGTATTTTTTTACATTATGCGTAAAAATAGCATGATTACTGGATCACTTAGCCCACACTCTCTTGGTACAGCCTGGTACAAGCTCACAAAACCAACAAAGTTCTTTGAGGAGCAAGCTTTGGTGAATCGCTGCTAGGCGTACGCTTAGTCTGGAAAGAAAAGGGTAAAACACAAAGTTGCAGGGCAGTTGAACGACCGCATCTCTTGCTGTCTGTGCATTTGTTTGAATCTAAACAGGTAAGCCAGAACTGCAATGCCAATGTGAGTCAGTATACGAAAGAGTAGTTATGTTTTATGCGTAAGTCAAGCTCAGAGAATAGCCCTACAATTGGAGGATTTAATGAGCTGCCACCAAATTTTGAGCATCTCGGGGAAGGGCCCAAGCGAATTTCTCGGGATTGGAATGAAAAAGTCTTTGTTTAGGTGTGCACATCAAGATCTGCAGTTTTTTTTTCATGTACTTCAGTGAAGGTGAACTACGTACAAGAATCAAAACTTTAGGTGCTACTTCTGACGGCAGTTCCCCCGCAGTTTGAGGTGTATCCAGTATATTTCCAACCATCGCACTCAGTGAAGCGCAGGAAGTGCTGAGCAATAATAAGCAGGCAGAGAGGGTGTGTCTCTTCTGTATGCTGACATCAACACAACACTCAGAAGATTGCTGCTGGTAGCAGTAGAACTTAATTACAATTTGGTATGCCCAATTTGTTCTTTAGGTATGCTCAATTTTTTAAAATATATTTATGCCTAACGAAATCTTTGGCTGTGTTACATGGGAAGATTTGCTGCAGAACAGTTTTATTTGGGAAAGGCTTGGATCATTATTGCTAGACAGTATCATTTTTAACACGGGTAGAAGTTGTAATTACTTGTGTGAGACATTTGAACATGCACTTGCTACTTGTCATATACTCTTTACAAAATAAACTGCATGACATATGGTGTAGTAGTTAATTTAATTTGTTGTAGTTATTAAAATCCGTTAATAGTCAGCATAAATTATGCATTATTGCTTGCATGAATATTCATTTGTACAAAATTTGTGCTGTCACTTTTTATTCTTATGAGGTTACATGCACGTTTATGTAGCAGACCTTGTTTGTTTGAGCAGAAACCTTTCACGTGCATCAGATTTAGGCATTAGTATGTGCATAGTACACCTTAACAGTTTGTAGTTTACCTTGGCAGGAGGACCCCTAGGCAATCCAGTTTGGTTTCTGGAATTCCCATTAGCAGGCATATGTATATTAAGGGTACAGAAACAGTGTCTTTTGCTCTTCCAGTGATGCAGGAAGGCACGTGCCCTCATTCAATACTTATTCTATGAACTACTATGGTCAGTAGATGCTCTGCCTCCAGCATGCGCTTGTTGCCTTCCTACGGGCTTCAGCTGCGCTTGCGTTGTCAAAAGCAGAAAGCGCCCGCTCAAGGTGGACCATCTATTAAGTTCTTAACCTGTCGCCGACTATGGTATGTTTACTACCTACTAATTTAACTTTTTGCGAGTCCTCTATTGTGAAACTGCCAACATAATTACAGGATTAATGTTCACTCACTTTTTTTTCATAGAAGTTGTGTGTTATCACTCAAGAGTTTGAATGCTGCTTCTGTGCAACATCACAAGGTATCCCAGAAGCAGCCTTCAAGCTGCTTGGGCAAGTTCTGAAATGATATGTGACTAATCTTTCGTACCAGCACTGTTACACTGTGAACAGTTTTAAACAGATGGTGATTTTTTTGTACTTACCCTATGCTAATAAGGGCCTCCAATCACGTAGCCCTAACAAACACAAACAACTGTTCTCCTGCCCAGGCTGGACAAGCGAGCGTATCTGTGTGGCCGGGGACAGTGCAGGAGGCAACCTGTGTCTGGTACTTTGTCTGCGCTTAATAGAGATGGAACTGCGAACTCCAGACTCCATGTTCTGTGCCTACACACCCACCATGCTGAATGCCCATCCCTCCCCATCCAAGTTGTTGACCTGCATGGACCCACTCATTCCACTGGAGTTCCTGCTCACATGCGTCCACGGTGACTGCCCCCGGTTCTGTACTCTTTGACATCTCAGATGCCTCACAGCTAGGCAGAGCTGCATGTAGGGGAGGCCTAAGGAAGGCAAAATGAATGGTAGACAAGTAGCTCCCAAATATCTGGGCAGTTTTGTTGTGCCAAATAACATACAGGTGTTTCAAACCCCAAAAGAAATCTAAATGCCTTCGAGAAGCATCTGAGGCTCTAATTGTAGCGGGTAGCATGCAGCAAGCTCCTCCCTAAAGCATTAGCACATTTAAAAAAAAAGTGCATGGTCTAAGCTGAAAGAACAATATACTAATAATGCTTGAATAGCCTTTTCTCTTACCCAATGCATGAGGTTGAGTCGGTTATGATAGTCTACTAACTCAATCCTTTTGAAACTTTTCAGCCTACCTTGGCATTGGCAAGTCCTGCAGTCAGGTCGAAGAAGTCGGCACTTCCGACCACAATCACGAGAGCATTTCGTCGTTGCACGAAAGTGGCGAAAGGGTACACAGAGAAGTTGATGGGTGGCCAGATGACTCTAGGGATTCTGCTGTCAAAGAACAGTCGCATCCGGAGCATACTGGAGATCAGCGGCATCCCGTTTCGGCCGAGCTGAGGTCCAAGGAGCTCGACAGTCCCGTCCAAAATTGCGGAGACTCCGTGGAAGCCACACGTTTGGATCTCCTTGAGCAAGACAATGCAGAGGAGCACGTCATCTTCGAAATTCCTCCAGACTCTTCCGCGTCTCTGAAGCAGAAGGCAGCCGGAAAGCAGAGTGCGGGTAAGGCCTCCACCTCATCTGCAAAGCAGAGGGCGCCCAAAACACCCAGGAATGAGCTGCCCTGGTTTCACGCAAATAACCCACAACGCCTGAAAGTCTTTGAGGCTCTGGTGTCGCAAGCTGCAGACCCCCTCCTGTCGCCTTACCTGGCTCCGGACAAACTTCTGAAGAAGTTGCCTCCTGCCTACTTCTTGGTGCGTACTATCCGAGGGACTGCATTTGGCTGTAGTTCTTGGGGATGTTCTTTTCTGGCAGTGGGACCAAAACTATGTAACTGGAGCCATCATTTGTTTTCTCTTGCTCAACTAGTCCCTGAAAAATTGGTGGTGGTTTTACTTTTAGGCTGCATCTGGCCAAAGCCTCGTGGACTTCCTCTTTGCTAATGGGTTTTGTATGTAAACATCAGCATGAGTTTGTGAATCACATTTTGTACATATATGTACCGGATATTTCTAAGCGAACTCTCTCTGTGATGTCTTTTGGAGATGATTGTAGGTGTGGTAAAATCTTTGTATCTGTAAGAACGAAATAACATTGTGTTTTAAATTCAGAACTACAGTAGACTCTTGCTAATTGAAACTCCAGGAAGCCACAAATTTCGTTTGAATTACCAGAAATTCATCTAAACATGATGCAAAATAAAATTATGATCTGTTCTATAGATGGCAGCTCATAGCAGATATTTGATAATTTCCTCTATGCAGGGCTACTAATTATAAGCAGGTATGCCATACGTGAGACATTGGTGAAATGTATGAAATAAGTTCATTTATGCCTCAGAAATGTTGTCTATCGTGGAGTGTTGTAGTCAGCACGTGACACCTCAAAACAAAATTAAGTTTGTTTATCCAGCAAAAAAGTTGTCTATTGTGTACTAATAGCCTCGTTGAGTGCGCTTCTTACCGAGCACCGATGCGCTGCGGAAAAGCAACACCCGCTGAAGCGGGCTCCACAAGTGTTGCTATCTGCACTGCGCTGATCCTCGGAAAGAAGCGCACTCAATGGGGCCGCGAGAACAAAAAGTATGAACTACACGAAAATGCCTTTTGAATTAGGTGACTTATAAGCAGTTCAATATCGCGCAATCAGATAATATTTTTAAACTACTCATGAGACACCAGTATTACTTTATTAAGAATAAACTCTAACCTCAATCTACTTTTATTTAGAAGGACATTATCGTGCCTGTCCCCTTTTCACAAGATCTACTATCAAAACAGTGACATCAGAACTTCATTGCTATTTCCACCCAATCGCATATTTCCTCGCATTGATAACACGTATAACATACTCCCGATCTTCGCTTCATCTGTCTCGTTTCTTTACTCCACTTTGCCGTTAAAGGGGGGGTGCAAGGATTTCCGGACTTCGGTCAAAGATTTCTGGAAGTGGCCCTTTGACACTTCTGAAGTAAAGAACAGAAAACTGATTTCGCCTGCGTGTCCTAGTTGTTGCGTAAAAAAAAAGATAGCTATTGGCATTTCTGGCACCCCTCAACTCACTCCCAGCCTTCAGGGTCACACCTGGTCCCCCTCCTAGTGGCGTCAGTCGGAGTGCCGTGTAGGTTCCCGTGTGCTCTCTCAGAGGACGCTTCCTCTCCCTCTCTCTGCTGACATTAGCGGGCGTTATGCTGCAGCTTAGAGCCGAGCGAGGTCACGTAATCCTTTCGCCGTAGTTCCTTCGGCTGCCACTCGGGGCTGCAGGTGGGGGAAAAAGCTCGGCTTTTGCTTCGCGATTATGCAGCGGAATCGCGACATTTTTAATGAAGGAGATGTTTTCTCTATTTTCTGGGACACAATAAACAACGTAAAAATGACGAGATGCAAATTCTTTTAATCATAAAATCGTTTCACCGCCCCCTTAACAACAGCGGTCTAGAATAACCTTCCTAATGGTGAATTCGGGTAGTGAGTCGACGGCAACTTATTTTTCCGGAAAACTGGCAATAGTGTTCGCGTGGTCAGTTTCCAACCGGCACCCACCGTTTGGGTAGTGGTTCTCCGGCAAGCACCGACAACTTTTTGGCGCTTTTTCCGCCCGAGCTCCAAATGGCCGGGCGAGCAGGCGCCAGATTGTATCTGGTGTCATCACTTCCGAAATGGGAGAGAAGGTCAGTGAGAAATAATGAACGAAAGAACGAGTCTGATCTGAAGTCACTTCAACAGCCACTACTCGAGTCAATCCAAGCCATTGGGACATGGGTGACGGCGGCGGCAGCCCCTCGCTAGCGGTGTCGCACGGGCAAGAGGCGAAGTAAACTGCCACCGTCTGGCGTTTCGTGTTCGGGTGCTGAGGGTCACATTGTGTGCTGCCGGCGCCTTTCTGTTTGCCGGTTCCGCCGGCTCGGTCTTGCCGTCGATTGACCACCCAAATTCGCCATAACAGTATTGTGACCCAGATAGATCATATTACATTCATAGTGCAACTACCGTAGAATACCGTGCATCCGCCCATTCAGCACTAAGCGCCCACCCCCAAAATTTGAAACATCTGAAAAAATAGGCACAGCACATTTATATGTAAAATTGATGCCCTCGCATGTGCCCATCCTCAATTGTTTCGCGATTATCTTCAAATTTTGGGAGGGCACTTGCTCAGTATGTTATGGTAAGTAACCATTGGCAACTGCACTAATAGTTTATTATTTATATGTCTGTTTAAGTGCTGATTTCTGTCTTGATATGCCTTTATCTAACACTGTTTCAATGCCCCCTTAACCTGTTGTGTAATGCCTGTAAGGGCCCTGAAGGCTTAATAAATGATGACGATGATGATAAATGCATTGAAAACAGAGCAGGACCACCAAAATTTAAAAATTTGTTTGAATTAACCAGAAGTATGAAATATCAGAGTTTGAATTATTGTGAGCCTACTGTAGAGATAAGCCACAAGTAAGAGGAAAGGGTCACATAAGGGTGCGTTTGATTGCACAATTGACATTATACTAATATAGTGACCTCGGGGTCAGTGATCGAACAGCTTCTACCAACCTTCAAGTTTTGGGATCTAGGACCAAATATTGAAGTTGAGGTTTACCATGTCACCTTTCTTATACTGTTAAAATTGTTGGAGATTGAGAGACTGTGGTTGACACATTGAACAACTCTATTAATGGATACTCATAAGGTTATCATAGCTATCACTAAATGCAGTACCGCACTTCGCGGGTGCCTTTGACATTTTGCACAATACCAGTTGAGTAGGGCATTGTCTTGGTAGGGTTTTACGGGACCCACCAAAAGCATTAATCTTCTTCTATGGCGTCTGCGCATTCTTAGCAGCTCACACACTAAGCCAGTTGCAAAAGTGGCAGTTTGCTTTAACCAAAACATTTTTGCTGTTTTTATGGGCCTGGCACATCATATTTTTAATTGCCTCGAAACGTTTCCTAACTGAATATATTTAATAGCCCCGAGGTAAGTACGGAGCAAATATCAGAGAAGCACTGATGCTGGAGACCATAAAAAAATCTCACTTTCTAGAGGAAATTACATATCCTGTGACGATGGATGCAATGAAACTGCTATTTATGCTCTATTAATGAGGGGGATCGGTGGCTAAGTCAGCTAGTGCACACCTCCTCGGAGCATGTGGAGCAAAAGCTTGTGCTCTCTTAGGGAACCCAGAGATCCTGGGCTCAATCCCCGACCGCTGTTCATTTTGATCTGGATGAACATCGTACCGGCGTGCGGTCATGTATCACTACTGCATGGTGCACATTAAAGACCCCAGGCTAGTGGTTGTACTGCACTGGATAAATTGCTCATCTACAGCTGAGACACTAGATGGTCATTAAAGTTGACTAACTTCTGGCCGTATAAACATACACACAACATTATATCAATATTATCATAGACTTCCTGAAATGTTGAGTTAGCTGTACACTCTTTTTCCTGAAATATACCGTATTTATTCGCAGAATGAACGCACTTTTTTTTTCGAAAAATCGATGCAAAGTTGGGGGGAGCGTTCATTATGCAAAGTAAAATTTTTGCGTCCGTATTTACTCGCATAATGAACGGACCTTTTATCCTAAAAAATTGAAGTAACTTCTTATCTCTTTGCGCGCGGCGCCCGACCCCTAACCTAACTAAGCTGTGCAAAGAAAAAAAACTGTCTTTTTGTTTTTTAATTCTTTGGGTTTTTTTTGCCGCCTTTCGCAAGCTGTTTTGTTTGCTTAGGCGTTGTTTAGGCGAGGGCTCTCCGCTTACCTTTTTTATCTTTTTGCGCGCGGCGCGCGATGCACGACCGCCCGTAACCAAACTGCGCTGTGCAAAAAAAAAAAAAGAAAAAGCTCCTCTTTTTTTTTTGTTTTTTTTTCTCAGTTCTGTAGGGGTTTTTTTGCCGCCTTTCGCCAGCAGTTTCGTTTGCTCAGAGGGCTTCTCCGCTCTTCTTTCTTACCTCCTTGCGCGCGACCCCCCGCAACCAAACTGCGCTGTGCAACAAAAAAGAAGAAGAAAAAAAAAACAACTTTGTTTTTGCTTTCTCTTAGTTCCGTGTTTTTTTTTTTTTTTTTTTCTTTTTGCCGCCTTTCGCAAGCTGTTTCGTTCGCTTAGAGCTCTTCTCCGATTCTCTTCCTTACCTCCTTGCGCGCAGCGGCGCGCTAACCCGAAATCCAGACTGCGCTGTGCAAAAAAAAAAAAAAAAAAAAAAGCTCCTTTTTATGTTTTTTTTTCTTGCTTCCGTTGGATCTTTGCGAATTGTTTTAACGCCTTTTGCAAGGCGTTTTGTTCGCCCCCGCTGCCCATGCATTCACGACCTCGCTGCACCAGGATAGACAAGTCCAATCATTTCGCGCGCGTGGGGGGAGGGGTTCAAAATTTTGACGTCCGAGTTGGGGGTGCGTTTATTACTCGAGTGAAAAAAAAAAACGGTCGAAATTTTGAGAGCCGACTTGGGGGGTGCGTTCATTACGCGAGTGCGTTCATTGTGCGAGTAAATACGTATATAGAACATTTAATTTTGATCGGAAAACATAGGAATGCTTAATATATAAAAAGATTATTGACCGAGCCTTTCTCGCATCATCTTGCCTGAGCCTTCCCAGCAATATTTTGGGGTGTGACATAACTGCATGTCCGTTTTAGAGCGCAGCTCTTAGGGGCCCGTTTCCGGCTTGAGCGGCGTCGCCGTCGGCGTCGGCGTCGGCGTCGCCGTCGCCGTCGCCGTCGCCGTCGGCGTCGGCGTAACCGCGCGGTGCATCATGGGAAATGTCCCATAATGCACCGCGCGAGCCCCCCACCAAGGTCACGTGACCTCGTGGGGGGCCACGTGACCCCCCGAAGTCACGTGGCCCCCTCCTCGAGGTCACGTGACCCCCGCCGATGTCGCGTGACCCCCGATGACGTCATCGTCACTGATGACGTCACCGGCATCCACATCGTCATCGTCATCATCACTGATGACGTCACCGGCATCCACATCGTCATCGTCATCATCACTGATGACGTCACCGGCATCCACATCGTCATCGTCATAACTGATGACGTCACCGGCATCCGCATCGTCATCGTCATCATCACTGATGACGTCACCGGCATCCACATCGTCATCGTCATCATCACTGATGACGTCACCGGCATCCACATCGTCATCGTCATCATCACTGATGACGTCACCGGCATCCGCATCGTCATCGTCATCATCACTGATGACGTCACCGGCATCCACATCGTCATCGTCATCATCACTGATGACGTCACCGGCATCCACATCGTCATCGTCATCATCACTGATGACGTCACCGGCATCCACATCGTCATCGTCATCATCACTGATGACGTCACCGGAATCCGCATTGTCATCGTCATCATCACTGATGACGTCATCAGTGACGTCACTGATGTCGTCACCGGCATCCGCATCGTCATCGTCATCATCACTGATGACGTCATCAGCGACGTCACTGATGACGTCACCTACATTCGCATCGTCATCGTCATCATCACTGGTGAAGTCATCAGTGACGTCACTAATGACGTCATCGGTACCCGCATCGTCATCGTCACTGATGACGTCATCAGTGACGTCAGTGATGACATCATCGGCATTGGGGGCACGTGACCCCCAAGGTAACGTGACCCCCCCCTGGTTAGTTTAACCCCCCCCCCCCCCCCCCCAGTGCCCTTCCCTCCTCCTCCTCAAGAGCTGCGCTCTAATTCGGCGTTACAGGGAGTTGTAAGCGGCTTTCATTTTTCATTTCTATAGTTTCTCGAATGATGCCTTATGCTGATATCTGCTGCTGGCATGTACAGCCTGGAATATGGGTTCTGAAACATCTGGAAAACTAGAACTGTTTTCTGGCTGCCACATTAATATCATTTTAGATGAACCGTGACACACATGAAAGGTGTGACAGCCCGATCGATTCGTTTAATTGACTCGTGACTATATTATTGTAAAAGGTCCGATTTGTTTTATTGACTCGTGATGTTGTTGTAAAAAGTCACTGAGGCAGAATTTTGGGGCTTGCAGTGCCTGCACCTGGACCCTGTCCTGGATGACATGGTGATGCTTGCAAAGAAGCTTCGGTCCCTGGGATGCAGCGTCCGCATTGAGGTGCTGGACTCCTTGCCCCATGGGTTCCTCAACCTGCTCCCTCGTGGGAAAGAAGCCCAAGAAGGGATGCAACGCTGCATTAACATGTTGCGCCATGCCCTCAACATGGAGTTGCTCGGATGCAAGTAGCCCAAAGCCAGTCTACTCTTCTGTTGCCTTGCGGCGTGCAAGGGAGTCCAGTTGTTTACTCCATTCACTCAAGAATGACCGTTCATGTTCTGTGAAGAGTTAACCTCTCGTTGTGTCGAAGCATTTGCTCCTATTTTATACAAGCTACAATGTGGATATGACGATGAAATGTCTTCTCAAAGGGACCGCATAAATCAGTCCCTTAACGTTTTGAGTCTCGGTTTTCTACGGAGGTGTCTATAGGTGGCACATTTATTATTTGAGTGTATGAATATATCAACTTGCCCAAGTAAAAAAAAAAAAAAAAAACTTTTTTTTATGAATAAACAATTAGCTTAGCCTTTTCTTCTTTTTTTTTTTTTTCTGAAATCATTAAGGAGAATTTTGCCATCTATTACGATGGAGGTAAAGAAAGGAAATGAACTTTGCTTAGATTTTAGTCTCTTTATTTTTCCAAAATGAGTTTCAGTGACCCACCATCTCATTTTATGGTTTGGCACCATCCGAGCTTAGCCCACAGCAGTGGTTATCAACCACTGATGTTTTGGGACCCCTTCTGGATCAGCAGAAGTGATGGGAAACCTCATCTTCCCAGGGGGAGGATTAAGAATGATTAAGATTTAAAAAAGGGTAAATAAAGAAAACTAAATGCATACAAGCCAACTTTGAAGCTCTGAAACATAGTCTAATCAACCCCACTTACTCGGTGTGCATGTAAAAGGGTCACCGTCAATTAAAAAAAAAAAAACTTTATTGCTTGATTGAGGGTTTCAGGGATATGAAAAGATCCGCGGATCCCCATTTGAGAACCGTCGGCCTAGAGGAAAAAAGATATTTCTTGTCATATTTTACTTGGGCCAAATCATCCTTCTATATTTTTATTTAAAAAATGTGCCATAAGATTACACCCCCATGCCAAATTATGTCAGTCTCTTAAAAAAACGATTTATGCGGTCCCTTCAACGGGCCATTGGTTTCAGATTGTGCTTTTAAAGAAATGTTGAGATGAAAAGGAAAAGAGGAAAAAATTACGAAAAGTTTTACACTGTGCCTACTTGAAATATTTTTTGATCATTCTAGATTTACTGCCAGATGCCAAACTTTGACTTAACCAAAACATAGCTTTTGGCCAAGCTGTTTTCGAAGTGAAGCAGGCTGTAAATTTTGTTGTCTGTTTAAGAGATGCTGCAATAGTTCTGGGACTGCTTCTGAGTGTGACCAATGACTTTTTAATGTGATCTACTAACAGGGTATCTTAAGACACTTTTCCAGACTTCTTATCTCAGCAGGAGATTTATTGGTCTTAAACTTGTCTGGGTTACTAACAAGGTCTCAGTGCTTTTACCAGTTGGAAGAGAAAGAAAAAAACTGCTGGAATGAGCTTTTTTATACTCACACATTTTCATTTCTGTATACACTATGCTCATCTTACTTGCAGGTCTGTTCACTAATAGGTGTAGATTTCTCTTTCATTGTAAGTATTGAAGGCCACTGTTGTGAAAAAAATAGCTTTCTTTATTTTCTGGATTCTTACAGTTGGCGTGCACAATATGGCATCCTGTTTCGATAACAGTCTTGTCGTCATAGGTACATATCCTCTGGCACTTCTTCTTTTGAGAGCAAAGCTATGGAAATCGTAATCGCTAAAGCCTCATTTTTGTGTAGGTTTCATCTGTACGCTATATGCTATAGATATGTTTGAGTGAGCTTGTTTCTGTTGACTTGCAGAATTTCCACTCTTGTTAACATGTCTGAGCACTTTTGTTGAATGTTTAAAACAGAACTTTGCCTTGTGGTTTCAATGTGCAAATGAATGTCTTGCTGGTGGCCTAGGGGCTAATTTTCTGAGCTATTAACCACTTTAATTTTCGAAGCAGCAGCTGTACCAATCAGTAGTATCTGTTGCTCAAAGTTTATGTTGACATAGTGATAAATATTTTATCATTGCATAATTATTGTTGCGCTATAATTCTAATCTATTTTAATGTCAATTTCCTACATGTGAAGCAATGCAATCAAGTTTGAGACTTTACTGTACAAGATATCCCGTCCTCGCGACATCCAAAAATGCCTTTGTACTTTGAAGAGGTGTATAAAATGTTAAGTATGAAAGTTTTGCATGGGCCTGTGTTTCTCACATCGTCCTGACGTGAGTGGGCGTGAGTGGTGTTATGTTCTTGTGTTTCTAAGAAAACTTTATTTGCTCTGAAGAGTACTCCATGTCCATCCTTGGTGAGAGTGCCACACAGAATGCTGAAAGAGAACAAAGCATTTAAAATACTTTATCTTGGAAAGTATATGCACTTCACCAGTGTACTGTAACATTGTAAGAGTAGACACTTGTGAAAATCAGTTGCCCTCTGTGCAACTTTTTTATAGCTTTTTTTTTAGGGAATTCAAATTTATTTTTAAAGCTGGCTATCAGCTGTAAAATTATAAATTTTTAAGTTACTGGGTTTCACAGACCTGTCAGTCTCGTTGGGCTGATTCACCCTACTCGTCAGTTGACATCCAGGAAATGCTCAGACCTGGCTTGACAATTAATGGGACTTACTGCAGCTCAGAACTGCAAGCTTGACAATGTCAAAAGGAAAGCTTGAGTTATGCTGTCAACATTTTCTCAAATGTCCGGTTAGTGCACACAACTGCCTGGTTGCAAGCGGACCGCTTTGTGACATCATTTAATAATGTTATAAGATGATGTACCCAAAAAGAGATGAAGCCCCTAACTTGTAAGCCAAAATTCTCATTTTACTCATGATGTAATTTGTGCTTTTTCTAATAATCCACAGCAAATTTCAGTAAAGTGAACAACTTCGGAAAGGGCAGTGCAAGAAATTTGATAAAGTATCACTGTTCTAAACTCTGTCTCAATATGCTGCACAGCAGTGAGGGAGGCATTGGCACAAATGCGTGGCTTTAAAATGTGTATTCTTTATGCATGTGCTTTGCACCACTGGCATTTTGCACAGCTATGCCTTTGTGTCCATGTATTGAATTGTGCTGCACAGAACTTATGAGATGGAGCCTACCATAATATCCCGAAGATGCTCCGTCCCCGAAAGACAACCCAGGCCTAATTTGACATGATTTTATTTTTTTATTTTTTTTTAAGCACGGGAAGATACTGTAAACGACTTACTTTTCGCAGGCTGAATATTTTGCGATTTAGGTAAAAGCTGAAGTTCTGGAATAATTCACGGGTTTTAATTTTTGCAACATGGTCGGATCTCAATATAGATTCCAATGTGTTTACATTTTACCGAAATTGTTTGCGGGACTTATTTTTTGCTAGTTGTAAAAAATTTGCGAAATTTGCTATTGATTTTTACTAATTGCAGTGCCCTGGCCAATAGTGGCCTCTGCAGAAATGGGGTCAGTTAGCTACAATGGAAGATAAGCAGCTGAGGGGGAAGGACAGTTGTCTATGATCCATTGGCCCTCAATGTAAAATAATTTTGGCAAATCACAGAACACAAAAAAAATATAATTTTGAAAATTTTTCTTGAGTGCACATTGAAAGTTGGCCCAGTCCTCATTTTTCACCCGATTTTTTTTCTCGCTTTTAGGTGGGTTATCTCGAAATAATCTCACCCCTTTGCACTTCAGCAGAGCGAACGCTGCTCCAGTGTTCGCTCTGCTAAAGAGGAAAGGGAGGGGAGGAGTTTCCTCTAACTCTGTTGAGCTACGGTGACCTGCAGGGTGTTCTGAAACACTATTCAAGCTTAACTTTTTTTGTATATAAATAAGCCAGTGAACAGAGTGCCATAGAACTTTTCACAGAGGTGTTTTTAGGTGGTGATCATAACTCGAATTTCATGAGTAGAGTTAAAAGAAGAAATGCAAGAAAATAAAAACTTGTTTTTTCCAATGCGCAGGAGGAAAGCAAGCAAACCGTCGGGTTGACGCTGCTACCCCCCATGCTCCGATCTGCTGGATCTGTTGTAGGCTGTTAATTTCTAAGAAGCTCATTTTTGTACCATATGGTGCCATATGTGAGTAGCGGTGTCAACCCGACAGTTTGCTTGTTTGCATCCCGCTCATAGAAAAAAAAGTTTTTATTTTCTTGCATTACTTCCCATAACCCTACACTGACAAAACTTGAGTATGATAAATGCATCACCTAAAAATGCCTTTTAAAGCGAAGCTGTTTATAGCTAGGGTTCTGTGGATTTTTCATGTGCGTCAACAGAAACTCGCAGCGCCCTCTCTTAGTCGTCGTTCCAAATGCTTCCAAGCCTAGTTTCCTTCCGCTTTTAGTAAACATCAATAAATAGATTTGCTGATGTTTTCCAGGTCATTTGTACAACTTACCTTCAACATCTTCACTGTGCATTTCTTCTCCACTGAAGAAGTATGTCTTCTCTCTGGAAGGAAAAATTTAAATATATCTCAATTCTCCGCACCGCGCCCATTGGCCATCAATCACCCGTGACCAATGGATTCCACCATTTTTATTTCACGCGCTGCCAAAATTCCAATTTGGCGCGCAGGACACGTTGTGCCATCTCGTGGATAGCCGAAGAACTACAACTTCGATTCCAACTTCTTTTTGCGCTTTCTCACAAGCCGGATTTCTCACCGACTTTTTCACCAAGTGTCCAGGTTAGGGCCCCTGGTGAGCTATCAGAAATTTATTTCTGCGCGACCGTGACACTTGTCAAAAATTATGTTCTGCTGATATTGGGGATTGCTACAAAAATAGCCTCAATCGCGCGATTTAACTGCTTTCGCTGCTTGTGTTTTGGATGGCAACAGCAGTGAGGACCGCGGATGATGCTCGATCTTTGATTTGAGCTACAGCGACGTTTCATCTCCGAGGTGCGGAATAGCGACAAGTGCTTGTCAGAGAGCATCATTCTAGCTTTCTAGGCTGTCCTGAGCTGGGGTACACAATTTTTGTGTGCCACAAACCGTAAAAACACCAGCAGAGGAAAAGTTCGAGCAGTGCTATGACAAACCAAGGTTTTGCGCAAAAACAAGTGCTGGAGGGCCGTCTTTGAATGGCATGACGCCACAAAAGCACACCTACCGACAGACAAAAAAAAAAGGACAGTTTTAGCTGTAGCTTTCTAACTCACAGAAGTAATAGTGGTGTGTATGGGGCACACTTCCGTATATTGTGCATCTTTAAAAATCGTATTATGATTTAATATAGCTGCAAATGTTTAAACTTGTCCTCATTTTTGCACAAATTCCAAGTTCAGCGTTTAAATTTGGCAAACTTTCTTCAGGCACTAGCACAAACCTTTTATTTTTTTCCTAAAGAGCAATTTATTAGCTACATTTTGATCTATGATAATTAATCGTATGCTGACTAGTAAAAACAACAAAAAATGTGTCCATCTTTCAGACATTACTTTTCCCCTTGGCACGGAAAGAGCAGCTCGTTTCGAGCTACGCTGGGTGTTCATTTATGAGCTTTTCTGAACTCGGAAGTTTGTTAAATATCTCGGGTGAAACATCCCCCGTCAAATTTCGATGCCCTGTGACGGTTTTTGTGACGCTCTTTCGTAATATTACACTCGTCTCATGGAAACCAGCCCTAAGACAGATTCTATGTAAAAAGATTGCTTGTCTCTTTGGTATATTTACAAAGACGCTGTAAATGCGTGGCACTTATACAGGGTGTTTTTTTTTGTTTTTTTTTAAAGCTTTGCAAATGTTTGAGATAAAAAGAAAAAGAAGCAAAGCCGTGAAATCTAATTATAGACTTGAGCGTGTTGGTAATCTACATTGAATTAAAACGAAAGAAACACACAAGAGGACGAAACAGACGACACAGCTTTCGACTTGCAACTACAGATTTACTGGGGCGGCTCGCCGCTCAGAGCTCGACTTGGGGAGGCGATGGGGAAAGGGGGAGGGGGATGAGGGGAGGTGTAAGAAACACAGGGAGACCGTTGCGGGGGCGAACACAGCGGGCGGTCGGGAGTCTGGTCCTCGGCGTGGTCTGGTCCGTGTCGCCTCTCTCGTAGATGACACCTCGCGTCGAAAGCTGTGTCGTCTGTTTCGTCCTCTTGTGTGTTTCTTTCGTTTTAATCCGTGAAATCTACACTAATGCGGTTTAGGCAGACGAGTTATACGACCAGAGGGACATAGTATAGAAAGGTAATCGTAACGACCAATTTGCTAATTAGCCACAATAGATTAAATGTTTTAAATATTGAAAATAAACATGAATCTAATTCGAAATTCGCTGAGCATCATTGAAAAGGTTCAAAGGTTTTTATTGGTTCAGACTTCCGTAAGACCACTACGTCAGTCAATATTAGAAAGACTTGTAGCACGTGGGAAGCACGGCGGAGCGCTAAGGGTACCACTCGTACAGGAAAAAGCAAGGCTACCAGTGCGATAACGTGCCCGCGCAGTTTTACCGTCTCGAATAATCCGCGCTTTTTTTTTTTTTTTTTTTCACACTGCAGCTTTGTGCCTGTTGCACGAGTGGTAACTTTAGCGAACTACTGCGCTTCCCATGCGCCCAAAGTATTTCAAAAAACTGATTTAGGGGTTGTCGATGATGCTCAGCGTGTTTATATTTTAACGATGTCTATTTTCACACATTAAAAAATTAATTAAATTATAGATGATTATTCGACTTATCGTGGCGACTAAATCTCTCTATTATCCCCCCTGGCCATATGACTCACCTGCACAAACTGCATTAGTGTAGGGTTGACGGCTTTCCTTAAAACAAATGTGTTGGGCATAAAACGAAACCCCCTGTATATCAACGCCCTGTTTCCAAACAAGCCCGCGTTCCCACGCCAGGTATGGACACTGCACGTGCACAGAAACCAGATTCGCGGGGAGTGACATCACAGTTTCATGTGACGACAAGGTGTCACGTGACAACCATCACGCTGATGATGTCATCTGGACTCTGTGGCGTCATCAGTGTGACGTCACCATGGAGGTTACGGACACGAAAGCGCTAAAGCGTGGCGCTATAAATATTGTGTGTTTAAAAGCTCGTTAGGGTATGAAACCAAAGCAGCACATCTCTAAACTAATCTACACCTCTGCCAACTCACATCATGGCGGAACTGGAGTTTATAAAATTGCCATCGCTCCTCCTTGCTCGGGACCATCGCGGGGAATCTTCTCCTTCTGGTTCAATTTCCAAGGTGGACTCTGCAAAGCAGGAGGCAAACACACGCTAGCTTGACTAATTTACGCAAAATTACTGTAACTTCTTTTTTTTTTTGGGGGGGGGGGGGGGGGGGTGGCGGGGGTTTGTTTTGAGTTACCGATTTTGGAAACGAGAATGTAGGATAAGCCATTCCACATAAAACTTGATTCCTCGGTGACAGAGTTTTACGTTGCCGTCTGTCAAATGATGGACACAGATATAAATGGCACCAGACATTATTACAAACTCGACATGATTGATCTTAATGGGCGCTTGTTTTTTAGCATCTTTATGTACTAGTCAAAGTGAATTGGAAATTAGCAAAATATAGCTGTTCTACGCTTCGCCTTCTAAAACGCAGAACCCTTTCCGAAATTCAGTGCCATCTGGTGGTTTGTAAAGCAGTTTAGGTTTTGCCATATCAATGGCGGAAATGAATTTGTATCAGCACCGTCACTTTCGCAAGTCAACGACACGCGAGGAATCTTCAGTGTGAGTTCTTTCTCGATCACTTTCAGTTAGATGGTGACCAAGAACCTATTCAGAACAAAGCTCGAGAAAATTCTATACGCGAAAGTGCTTTAAAGTCGATCGTGTGCCGTTCACAGCTAGATTGAATGAATCTGAGTCATTAGAAATAAACGCATACGTAGCTCTTGTGTTCCATTCCTACGTCGCGTCGTACTGACCCCCCGAGCGTACAAACCTCGCAAGATCGGCTTAGGGTCATCTTCAACGTCTTCCTTTATCAGCAAGGAGGATAGAAGGGTAGGAGAGGGCATGACGTCGGCCGCGTAGCCTCCACAAGCCATGCTCCCTTGACGCCTCGCCTCTTTCTCATTTTCCTCCTTACTCTCCTCACTTACCATGCCAACGCGACCACATCACGTGACCGTAGCTAGCCGTCGTCTTGCTATGGGGTACTAGAATACACCACAGTCTAGTTTTCGATCTGATAAAACCTATCGGACGGAGCGCGCGCAAGCCTGCAGGAATCCTCCTACAATCAACCATCCATCTCGCACGTGACATGTCACGCGCACCAATCACCAGACAGATCTGCGGTCACGCTGGGGACAAAATCGTTTAAACTTCTTATGACTAGGCTTCACCAATATTGCAACATGCCCACTCCTAGTACTTCTAACCTCCTTGTTTATCAGTCACTAGAAGGCCGCCATTGGTATGGCACAGATGCCGTTTCACAAATGATGATAGTGATCAAAGTGGCCAGACTGAATTTCGGAAAGGGTCTGTTCAAGCACTGCAAATCCCAGCCAATTGATTGCATTTCACGATGTCAGTTTCGTAAATAAGTCTGCTGTGCAATTTAATTCACTCCCGACAAGTGGAATCAATTTTAAGGGGCCCTGCAACGACTTTTTTACTGTTTCTTTTTTATTTTATTTGCATATTAAAATTACAAAAACAAGCAAAAAATAACCTTCTTCATGACGTCCTTGGTCCTCTGTACCCCTTTTTCCCGCGCCCACGGACCGCGGTGACTGAGGAATGTCGGGAGGGAGGGAAGACGGGGAAAGGAGGTGACGCCGAGGAGAGAGAGCTGCCCGGGAACAGGGCAGCTCTCTCTCCTCGGCTGACCGGGACCAAAAACGTCACGATTTCGTCACATGCCGCGCGCGTTCAACACCACGGGGCGCCCCCGTAGGAGGTCTTTACGTGCCCGCTGGGTTGCCCGATCCACATGAGACGTGGAAACCGCAAAAAAAAGGTAGACGCTTAAATAGGTTGTTAATTACGGGCTTTATGGCGCAAAGCTACTATGGCCATACTGCGCCATAGTAGCAATAGGATTGCAGGGCCCCTCTAAAAGACATTCTGCTAAATTGCCCAAGCTTTGTTGCGCCTGCAAAGTGCTCCTTTATTTCGACAACTTTCTTGCTGACGCTTAGGTTGTTTAGCAAAATAAAGGACGATCGGCTTCAACAAAAACGTCACGAAAACGTTTTTCAACGAAAAGAAGTTTTCTCCGTCTGACCCGTTCACCATAGCTCACCCTAGCTCGCGCTCGCTCTATCTGCCCTCCTCTTCTTCTATGCTCTGTTTCACTTTGCGCTGTTGTCGAATCATGGGAAGTTTCCAATCTTGCGCAGATAACCTAGGTTGTCCGAGGGACAAACGTAAACTTAATTTAGGCGTATGTAAAAAATTATATATATAATTCTTTTTGCAGGTATATTTTTTTGTTCACATGCTTTCAACTTTAGTTGCCTTTGTCTCGGAGCTATGTTCATGAGAAATTTTCCATGATTCGGCAACACAAACTGTGCAAGCGAGGGCGAAGCTACGAGCGCGAGCATGGGGCTCTGAACAGTGCTTGCACTGCACGAGCGCGCGTGGGGCAGGGACGCTGAAAGCCGCTATTCGACGTTAAATATTTAACAAACAGCGAAGAGAACTGTGGGAGTGTAGTTAGTCGTACTACACGTTTCGGCGCCTACGACAGGGAGTTTTAGTAGATCGTTCCGACACCTCCGATATCAATACCCGACAACCGTATTAAAAAAAAAAGTGATAAGTAAAATGCCTTAATATGAAAAATTAACCCTCAATCATTATAAAAGATTACATGTTTTTGCGATGCGATCAATGTTTAATTTTCAAGTGACGTGCAAACTTGTGTTGGCATCTGCTCAAAAGCAACATTTTGTATGCTACAAAAACCTGCTACAAGCACAGCCGAAATGCCGGGTATCATTATCGGAGCTATCAGAACGAAATACTAAAACTCCCAATAATCGTTAAAAAAAAAAAAAGTCTGAAAATGTGTTATTTTACAAGGGAGTTCGTCAGTGCTGTATTTTGGTATTTCGGTATTTCGAATCTTCCTTGCAGGCGAGGCAAGCGTGTGCAGCACTAGTACGCCATTGTTCCCAGCATTTTCTTTGTGCTTGGGCGATTTAATTTATTAACACCGTATCGTTTGAGGAAGCAGTTTCACCATCCACTGTAGTTTCACTCCAAATCGGGGTTATACGGTCGCACATAGAAAGAGAGTCAACCACGCCATGTTCTGTGGGAGTTAAAGAAAACACATATATATGTATATATATATATATATACACGGTGAGAAGGTTCAACGGGCCGGTTGGACGTAAAACGAAAGTTGAGGAGTTCCAGGAAAGCCTTTCAAGCAGGGACCGCTTTTCTTCAAGGTGGGATGGTGTCACCATCCCACCCTGAAGAAAAGCGGTCCCCGCTTGAAACGTTGGTGCAGTAAAGGCCTTTCTTGGAACTCCTCAACTTTCGTTATACGAGCTCATATATACAGGGTGTTTCAGAAAACGCAGGCCAAATCGTTCCTGCGAAAACTACTCATCGCAACGAAAAAAGGCTTGTGGCGTTGTGGTCCTGGGCCAGGAGCCCATTTAAGAAAATGATTAATGTCCGGGATAATTAACTTGTTAATTATTTTTGCCTAATTAACTTTTTTAATATTGTGTCTAAGGGCATGGTTTAAATTAGAAAATTGCTCAGCATCATCGAAAACCACTAAACCAACAAATTGCAGAAGGATAGAAGGCACGCGAAGCATTTTACGGCTTTCTGAAAAACCGCACTAATTCGACGGGTTTTTAAGTTTCGGTTTGTTATCGGAGCGCATCTCGGCCCCGGCAGCTTTGGGCCCCGTGGAGAGATAATGCAACCAGACTCTACTGCGTCGCGCGATGACAGCGCAGTAGAGGTTGGTTGCACTATCTATTCGCGGGGCGCGGTGCCGTCGGGGCGGAGATGCGCTCCGATAACAAACCGAAACTTAAACACCCGTCGAATTGATGCTGTTTTTCAGAAAGCCGTAAAATGCTTCGCGTGCCTTCTATCATTCTGCAATTTGTTGGTTTAGTGGTTTTCGATGATGCTGAGCAATTTTCTAATTTAAACCATGCCCTTAAACACAATATTAAAAAAAGTTAATTAGGCAAAAATAATTAACAAGTTAATTATTCCGGACATTAATAATTTTCTTAAATGGGCCCCTGGCCCAGGACCACAACGCCACAAGCCTTTTTTCGTTGCGATGAGTAGTTTTCGCAGGAACGATTTGGCCTGCGTTTTCTGAAACACCCTGTATATATATATATATATATATATAGAAACATTTTTTTAGAGTTCATCTGCCTTTTATCCCGAAAAAAAATTAACAAGATTCGTACCCCCCCCCCCCCCCCTCAAAACAAACAAACAATTAGTTGATTTTCGGAACTTCCCCCCCTTTTTCTTTTTTTTACACGGAGTAGTTTTGTTTGCTCTTTTAGGTTGCCCCGCGTGTCGTAATGCAGGCTCACTCGTCTCCTGGGGTATCACAAAGGGCCGACTCGGCTTGTCAGCGGTGTGTTGCCAGCTCTTGAGGCAGCTGGCCTTCGTTGCTCGCGGGTTGTCGTAGTGGTTGCTCTGTGCTCCTGGGGTGTGGGCGTCAGCCGCTTTCTCCTTCCGTTGCATGTCTCCTGGAACAGGAAGCTCTGCTCTCAGAAAGGGGCAGTGCGTCAATAAAGCGTACCATGGTAAACAAAGTAAGCTGAAGCGACCGAGCGGCGACCGAAAGATGCCGGTTGAGGTGTTGCGGAGTTTCCACTCCGGAGTTGGAAGGATTCCGGAATCATTCCTCACTTTCGCGACCCCGGAATTGAGTGGGAACGGGAATAGAATGACAGTCACAGCAGCGCTGAGTGGAATGGAATGGGTATGGGATTAGATGCCTTTTGCCCGGAATGAAGTGGGAATGGAATGGACCCGGTTCTTATGCGAGCTGTGTCGATCTTAATCTAGGTCCTACAGGCTGATGGCTCAATTCGCTAGCGTATGGTAAGTGGCTCTTGAAACAGCATCATTACACTGGAGGTGGCTGTCGGCTTGATTGTCTCACTCTCGTGAAACAACCAATACTGAATAGTTGTAGACGGACAGAATGTCGTTCCTGGCTCCACGAGACGCAATAAAGCGGCTGTAATAATATGCGAATTTCAGCTATGTCGAACCGAGCCCGAACCGAAAAAAGTCCAAGGACCTCTAAGCACTTGTGATGAGTTGTGAATGCGAAAGCACGAATGTGGTTTTTCCGCTCTCTTAGTTCGTCTGCGGCGTAGTGGCGTGGACGGCCACGTTTCACAACTGCTGAGGTAGCGGCCGACAGCCGAGCGCGCGCTCTCGTGAAGTGGCCGCTCCGCGCTGAGCTCGGCCGTACAGCCTCCTCCGGAGTTTCACTGAGCGGGCTGCGCGGCCAGGCCCGCGCCGCCGCACCTGTTACCGGCGGCTGGACCGCTGGGTGCGCTACGCCACCATAAAGCTTCTCTGATTTCGTTCTTTTTTTTAACTACGTCACGCGAGAGCCAATGAGAGCCTCGTTCCTTGATGACGCGCGCCAGCCAATGGGAGCCTATCCAGATTTCTGCTACAGACGACAGGCTTCGCTCCACTAAGACAGGGGAAGGTGTGGTTTGGCGCGGCTACGTCGGTTCGCTCCATGGGACAGTTAATGATTTCGCATTAAAACGGAGCAAGATTGTTATTTTTAACTGAACCGGAACAAAACTGTAACCCAAATCAAACCTTCGATATTGTTCCCGAAACGGAAACAAAACCGTAATCTCCGTAATCTCATGTGACGGTTACCGGTTAATTGGAAACGATTCGACGTGATAAAATGTGAGCAGCGCCTTGCAGGTTGTGGCGCGAAGCAAATATAAGAGTATACGACGGTGATTCGAGTAGCTCAGTTTTGACTGCACAAACGGCAGTGGCTACATCGAGACCTCCGTAATAATGAAACAAATAAGTATATTTCACGTCTATGTGCAGCATAAATTTGGCGTCGGCGTGGAGGCGTATACACTTCAATACTTTGTTTCACGTTATGATGGACCACAACAAATGCTACGAGCCACCGGAGTCAATGCACAGCATGGGGGGTGTCACGCGTCCTCCGAGTTAGGTGGACACGTCTCAGGACTTCGCGGGGAGCGCGAAGTCCTGAGACAAGCTACGCACTCTGCATTGGCTCGCGTAGCTTGTAGCGTTCATCGCGGTACACATCGTGAGGTGAAACGACTACGTCGAGGGGCTAAAGAGCTATTCTTTGTGCGTGTGTGTGTTTTCTTTCCTTGCTGCTAGGCAATAGTTCCTCAGGGAAGGAGAAAGCGAGCATAAGCATTAAATTAAAAAAAAAAGAAAGACGTTTACAAATCTCCGTAACGCGAAATTAGAGAGCTGCTTTTGAGGAGGTGGAGGGTATGCTCCTCCTCCGTATCCTTTCATCCTCCCCTTTTTATCCTCTCCTCCTCCTCCTCTGCTCCTCCTTCCCTCTTTTCCTCTTTCTCCTCCTCCTCGCTTGAGGTATCGGCGCAACGCGCGGTTACGCTTACGCCGACGTCGCTCAAACTGGAAACGGGCGCCTTAGAGCTGCGCTCTAGAACAAAATGTTGAAGGCTGTCGGCGCGTTTGTTCCACGGTGGCGAAATCTGGAGGCGCCAAGAGGCGAAGCCGCGACGAGCGCGACACTGCGGCGCCGGTTGCCGGGACGCCGGTCGCCCAGAGTGCATGAAGAATTTGTGTGTGTTTATGTGTGTGTGCGTTTTCTAGAAACAGCAAGTCGCCCGTTGTCTTTTGTGTCATTTTTTTGTTTTAATCGTCTTCCGTCGCTGTCTTTTTCCTCTTCAAGGCCGACGTATAACCTCGGTTTTCTGCAGGGAAGATAATTCTCTTAGCTCTCCCCTCTCCTAAACTGCGAGGAGAGCCATGTTGGGGCAAGGTAATAAGTGGAGACGCTATAGGAAGGGAGGAGGCGGGGAAAAGTGGAAACAGCGAAGTGTACGTCGGCCTTTAAAGCCGGGAACACATTTGCGAAAAAAAGCCGAATTTTGTGCGAAAACCGCACACGAAAATCGCACGGCAGCTAGGCTCCTCCCTTGCCCCTCCCCTTTTCCGAAAATCGGGAGCGGTTCGAAAGATCTAGCTGCAACGCCAGATATTTTCGCACGGCACCTCTGAATTCGGGGTGGAGGAGCTCGGTGAGGTGAGCGAAAGCCCGGAACAGGACGGAACGAAAAGATACAATCGGCTCGCAACATGGCGGCTCACGCAGCTTCGGAAGCAGCGCAGGCAAGATCGAATGCCATCCCTGCGTTCTAATCTCAACCTTCGTAGAAAACCCCTTCTGTCTCTATCAAAGTGTGGTGGTACAAAGACTCGCGTGGCATTCAACGAGTTTTTAATAGCTTAAGTTTTTAAGAGGCGCGAAATATGGGACGCCAGTTCGCCAGACTACCGCACAGCCTCCTGATGTTGGAGCACGAAAACCGCAGTGCATTGCGATCTCCGCGCCGCGCATTCCACCTCATGTAGCTCGTCTTCCGAAAATCGCAAGCTACGATTTTCGCAGCCTCCGATTTCTCTCCGATTTTCGGTTCGTTTTTCCTAACTCAGTTGTTCGGGCGTGCGGTGTGGGTAGTTTGCCGTTTCGATCTGGATGTTGTTTTGAACGTTCTTTATTGCCCTGTTAAATATATATATATATGTTTTGTTTTGCTGCCCTTGTTTCGCAGCACGGCTTCTGATGACATATATTTGACCATATGACGCTGTGTTGAACTCACCTTTTACTCTTAACGACTCGGAGCTGCGGACTTTTTTTTTTTTTTCTTTAAGAACCGGTTTGAACACGTTTGGTAAACTGGTAACCGAACCGTTATTTCAAAAGCACCGCTGAACGAGAACCGAACCTGAACAAAATGGAAATCTAGTGAACCCGAACCGAACCGGAATGATGACCGGTTCGACTCCCTGCTTTAACCCGCCTATCCTCTGGTGTTTGCGTAAAACACAAATAAAGAAATAATATGTGAAATCGCAAGAATCGCAGAGCGAATGAAAGTTTACGTTTTAAGGCCGGTTCCATAATATGGTGCTACAGTGTGCTAGCGCCGTATACCGACAACTATTTGTCAGCGGTTTTCTGTTGCCGCGGTGGCACTCAGTTGGTCGAACGACTTTTTTAGCGAACGCCGACTTTTCATCGAAAGACAGTTTAGCGAATAATCAGCCGCCGCGAAGCGGCTTTTACGAGTGGGCCAAGTGGGTTAACATTTTTGTAATGAGCCGCCGCAGACTGTCGTCGCGAAGCGGCGTGAGCGCAGCGCGGGGTGGTGGGTTAACACGCGCTCCTGTTATTCGTCAAAACTTCGATTCGCTCAGATGGCTCTGTTCGCTAAAACGTCATTCGCTCATCTGATATGGACCCGCGCAAGTGTTCGAAGCAGTGATTAAGATAGCTGCTTCTTGCGCCACGCACGAACTAGACATTTTTAAGGTCTTATCAAACGAACAACACGCTAACCATGTATCTCTGGAGTGCATACTGTCCGTTTGCGAAGAAAATGGGTGGCTTTAATTTTTGGCGTCTGTTGCGACTGGCTAGCCTTTTGCTCTTGATCGCGCGATCGATGTCTTCAGTGAAACCAAGCGCCACAAAGCGCTTTCTGCAACCAGCCTTCGGCGTTGCTTTGAGCAAGATTTATTTATATTTTTGCAGTCGTCTCCGCGTTTGATGACGTCAACAGTTTTATGCTGCTTTTTTCAGTAACGCAATGTGTCTGTCAATGACCATTTCTTCACTATTATTAATTAGAGGAATGGGGTGAAAGAGTTCGGTCATTCCAGGAGTGGGACTGGGCTCAGTGTCTCCATTCCGAGGATTTGAAAGGAATGAATTGTCGGAAACTCCAATTTCCCGGAATGGAATTGGAATGGAATGGGGGGAGGGGGGGGGGGTGCTAATTCACTGGCCGGTTGCACAGTCTCGAAGCGAGCATAGTTGAACCATGAACGAGACATAGCATGCGTCAGGATATTGCACTGGCATAATACCTGACTCAGCAGGATCGTGCTTGAAAACTGCGCGCCTCTGCTTCACATGTGAGCTGCTGCTGCCGGACACGCGCTTCTAGTTATAAGGGTTTTGTGATGTCGGGTATATTGTGCCCATAAACCCCAAGAATCAACCCGCGCGCCGGTGTTATTGAAGCTCAGAACGCCGAAATAAAACCGAATTAGAACTGTCCTTGTAGAAACAAAGAAAAAAAACAGAATAAAAACAGGGATAACATTTTATGCGCCGAGAAAGTGAGGGAGAGGAGGCGACGAGTGCGCGTGGGGATGTCGGAACGCCGAGTTCTGGTTGGAGTGAATCGTGGGTAGACCTAAAGCTAGTTGCCTTGTCTCCATTGCACTCGTCGAGCGCCTTCGAGTGCAAGAGCCGAACGCCGGACGAGTGCAGTGGACTCTATAGGTAGACTTTAGGTCTACCTAGAGTCATTGGATTCAGTGACTTTAGGTCTACGTAGAGTCACTGAATGTTCCCAGAGTACCGAAACCTTCAGGCTCGAGGCGCCAAAGTTGCGACTCAACCTTATTTCTTTACCGTGGTCACCATTAGCTTTAGAAAGCATGTTTCTACGTAAAAACAAACGCAAAAAGCTCTTTTTGTAGGACATATTATTGGAGATTAGTACAGAATGACAGGAGCGCGATGTTATCATAAATTTCTATTTTACAAAATTTGGCGGCAAAATGTTCTCTTTTTTCTGTACAATTATACATATCTCACCGGTGACTTCAAGTAGCGCGTCCCGACCTGAGCGCCTCCTAACTTTGGTGAAGAATTGAGGTGCGTCCGCATGGGAGACGGGGTTTGGCAGCCCTTCTACTGGATACCTTTCGGCGCCAAAATGGCCCATCAAAGCCGAAATTGAACTGTAACAGCGGATGCTATCGAATGCAAAACCCTGGCAATATACGGTGATTCTAAATTCTACCCACTAATCATTCCAATCAGAGCTAGGCGTTCTGACGTCCCTGCGCGCTCTCTTCTCCTCTCCCTCGCATTCTCGGCGCATAGTAATATTTTGTTGATGATGCAATTAATGAAAGGTGCAAGCGAGCGACAAGAGTGACGATAATAATCCCTGGAGAAAGCGAACAAGGGGAACAAATGACAAACACAAATCTCCAAACACAGCTAGGGGACTGATGTGCGACCGAAAAAATTCGCCTGGTCCTGGTATTAAATCAGGGACCTCTCCATTTCCAGTGGAGCGCTCAACCAATTAAGCTAACCAGGAGTTAGACGTCAGTAGCGCAAACGGGTTTTATCAACTGCCAGCAGTCTACAGTGTTGTACGGAACGGTGTTCCTTTCAGGAGGAACGAAGGAACGCCGCCGTTCCATTTTGCCTGGCTGGAACTGGAACGGGAACGCGTTACATTTTTACTGGAACGGAAAGAGTAACGGCGTTCCTTTTTTTTCGTGCAGTGGGGTAATTGTTATCCTATTTCCAACAGGGAAAATTTGAAAGCATAAAAACAATATCTTTACGAAGTGCAGGATCTCGTTACGTTTTTGGCTACTAGTCTTACGGATTATTTTGTGTGGTTTTCGCTTGCTAACAGTTTCGGGTGCAGGAGAGCTGGTGGACATGGATTGTTTTTTGAGTGCCCGAAACTGCGGTACAAAAAGCAAGGCTTTTAGTCATAGGAGACGACAAGGAAAGAGGGTCGTTTCAAACTCAGCTGCTTTCTTTGGTTCCACGAATCCTCATACACCCAGAAATCTAAGGCCGACTACAGCCACTTGTGAACTTCCATAACGAGACCTAGAGTTACAACAAGATCACAGATTGCCAAACATCGAACGCACCCTTGTATCGCGAACATTGGTCACTTAAAAGATACACAAAAAATAACCTTTATTTCTTCTCTTTTCCCCCACCTTCAAAATGAACAACGAAGCCAACGTTATAAAGAAGTATTTGTAGTTTTTAAGTCTGACCTTCCAAAAGCCCTCCAGTCTCCTCCAGTCCACTTGCTCGTCTTGCGGACAGCAACATCGAGAAGCAACGGTTGTTAAGTTCGAACAAGGGACTTTATTCCATTGCAACATGTGAGGTTGTTGTAAAACGCTCGTACAATGTTGGGTAAAAGTGCATTCGGCTCCTCTGAATCGTCCACTACAAACATGAATATGGTTAAAAGCTGAGATTTTTAACTTGAATATATTAACAAATGAAACCCTGCCTCCGCTTGTTTTCTTCTCCTGTTGCCCTTCCATGACGACATACAAACTTGTATGTTGACTACTAATGGGATAGATAAAAAAAGACTGCTTGATTTAACTAAACATAGATATAATTATCAAAAATACAAATGTAACATATATGTAACGATACGTTATATTTTTTAAACTGTAATGGGAACGAGTTCCTTTTTCACAAATGTAACTTGTAACGGGAACGCCTTCCAGAAATCAGAAGGAACGAGGAACGAGCTTTCGGTCCTTTTTTGGGGGGAACGTGTACAACACTGCCAGTCTACCACCAACAAGGGTGAACGGCCTGCATTTTAAGGGTGTGATGATAATGCAATTAACGCAGAGGTGCAAGCTAACTGGACAAGAATATGACGATAATAATTCCTGGAGAAGAAGAACAAGGGGGACAAGAGACAAACACAAAACTCCAAATACAGCTAGGTGACTGGTGCGCGACCGACCTTGTTCCCCTTCTCCAGGGATTATTATTGTGTTGACAGCAGAAGAGATACAGGCGGCATTAAAGTGCCCGCATAAAGGCATTATTTATTTTTATTATTATTATTTTTGTTTAAAAAGGGGGGAGGAAATGGGCTACAGCCTTTTTTTTTACGATTCCTTTTTTTGTATGGGTTTTGAACGATTTCTAAGAATTTGGTTCAGGCGCATGTTTCATTAAGGTGGGCGATTCCCCACGACCGTGCCCTGTTTTTTTTTTTTGTTTTTTTTCTTGACATATGTGCACCCCGATGAAGTCCAATATTTTTCCAAACCTGAAAATAGACACCGAAAAACACCGACTTTTTGGGAAAAAAATAAACCCGAAAACAATGAGCCCTAGTTATAATAGAGAGAAGGCTGTGTCAGCAGTGGCCACCGCATCCTTTTCCGTAGATCAACCTCTCTTGTCGAGGCAGCGTCACCGGTATATTTCCGTCATCGCTCGGTCGTTTCAGCTTACATTGTCCACGACTGTTCCTCAATAACAGCCGCCTCGTGCGTAGGTGCTGCACTCACCCTCGGCACCCATCAGCTTTTGTATGGATGTTGGCCTCTTGACCCTTGTGTTGGGAATTGGCTGATCCTGCGGGACGTTGGAGTAAAAGGAAATGATTCAGGCTTTACTCCGGTGCGAAATAATAAGCGTGACAAAGCGACAATCTCAATAAAGAGTTTGTTTGTCTCGTGTTATTTTCACCCACGGGCATTATTTTACGTTCACTTGTCCCCATCGTACACTTCAGGCTCATTTTTGACTGCACGACTGGTAGTTTTTGAGGCAGAATTGAATTTGATCTACGGCGATTTCGCGCGATGATGGACTCGATATTTAGCGCACCTGGAAACTGCATTGAAAAAAAGACGCAATTCGTAAGTGGGCTGAAAGTAAGCTTTTCTATTTTAAATCCGCAATTCAGTGATAATTCACATGTAGACGAGCTCCGCTCTCTCAAAATGATTGGCCGATAGTTATCGATGTCGTCTTAATTTAAACCATGTTCTTAAGATTTTTTGGGAGTCTTTAGGGATTGAGTTAAACCATAAGGCGTTTGCTTATCTGGCATAATAAAGCGACGTTTGCTTCACGTAGTCGAATGGAAGTTTACTTGAAGCTATTTATAGTATTGCATTTATTATTAGCGATTGCCGAAGAAAAGATTATGTGAAAGAGCAAAGAGCGGTGCACAAAAGCACCCACGTCTCCAAACGCCATGTGTTTGGCGTTTGGAGTGAAGAGCGAACGCCAAATACATGTTTAGAGATGCGTGCACGCGGGATTTATTTGATCGATTGATGCTGTCACTCCTCTTAAATTGGAACAAATTATTATAGTGTCAACGGACAAGTTACCAACACTAGCAGTTGCTAAACAAAGCTTGATGCATAAGCCCTTCATGATGCAATCCTTAGACCACTTCATTCACCTCATTCAATTATTAGAATCGGTTCAAAACGAATCTGCACGTTTTATTCTCTTTTCACTATTCTAGTGCACTTCTATCACTTCTATCATTATCTTTGCCTAATCTTGCTTTACGCAGACAACTTTCCAGCTTGTCTCTTTCATAAAATTTACTATCATTCTGCCTCGCGTGAAAACCTACTTAGAGCGCCGTCATATATTTCCCGTCGATTAGATCAACATAAGGTGGCGTCCTGCCTTTAACACGAATGCAGCGTTCTATTCGTTCATCCCTCGCACTTCTGTGGAATGGAACCACCTTCCTCACCATATGGCAACCTTACCTGACCCAGTTGCGTTCAAAAATGCCTGGTCTTTATGTTGTTTTCTGATGTACCATAATTGTTTTTTTTTTTTTTTTTCAGTTTTGTTTTTTTATGTGCTCACCACTCCACTCTTTAATGTCTTTTGACCCTGAGGGAACGTAAGTAATAAAAGAAATACAAATACAAATTCGTAAAACTTTTCGGCCGTCCCGTAACGCTCTCCAGAACACACCTACGAGATCCGGAGCTTCGCAGACAAAGCTAGCGGCGCTCATGCGCAGTAGCCATCGAACGGGGAAAAACGGTCTACGAAAACTTTCTGTTACTAGAGACTTTTAGTAGATTGGTCCGATACCTCCGATAACGATACTCGATAACGATACTCGATAACAATACAACGCGCGCGCAAAGGCGGCAGTGGCGGCGGTGGCGGAGAATCGGTTGTCGTTATCTGAGTCATCGAAACGGTCTACTAAAACTCTCTAGTGATGAGGTTACGGTTACCGCGGTTATTTTCCGGTTTTGGTTCCGTTTTCAGTTTATCGCCCGATCTAATACCGTGTTACAGAAAAAATTCGGCTCTTGATCAGTTTTCGGCTTCTGTTCAGTCCCTGTGCCAAACAGCTATGGGCCTACCTGGGAATGGCATAAAGTGCGCTCATTTATTTATTTTAGAGCGCAGCTCTTAGGCGCCCGTTTCCGGCTTGAGCGGCGTCGGCGTCGCCGTCGCCGTCGGCGTAACCGCGCGGTGCATTATGGGTAAATTTCCCCGCTAAATCTAGCGGAAAAATTTCCCCGCTAAATCTAGCGGAATATTTTCCCCGCTAAATCTAGCGAAAAAATTCCCCCGCTAAATCTAGCGGAATATTTTGCCCGCTAAATCTAGCGGAAAAATCTCCCCGCTAAATCTAGCGGAAAAATTTCCCCGCTAAATCTAGCGGAATATTTTCCCCGCTAAATCTAGCGGAATATTTTCCCCGCTAAATCTAGCGAAAAATTTCCCCGCTAAATCTAGCGGAAAAATCTCCCCGCTAAATCTAGCGGAAAAATTTCCCCGCTAAATCTAGCGGAAAAATTTCCCCGCTAAATCTAGCGGAATATTTTCCCCGCTAAATCTAGCGGAAAAATTTCCCGGCTAAATCTAGCGGAAAAATTTCCCCGCTAAATCTAGCGGAAACACTTTCCCGCTAAATCTAGCGGAATAATTTCCCCGCTAAATCTAGCGGAAAAATCTCCCCGCTAAATCTAGCGAAAAAATTCCCCCGCTAAATCTAGCGGAATATTTTGCCCGCTAAATCTAGCGGAAAAATCTCCCCGCTAAATCTAGCGGAAAAATTTCCCCGCTAAATCTAGCGGAAAAATTTCCCCGCTAAATCTAGCGGAATATTTTCCCCGCTAAATCTAGCGGAAAAATTTCCCGGCTAAATCTAGCGGAAAAATTTCCCCGCTAAATCTAGCGGAAACACTTTCCCGCTAAATCTAGCGGAATAATTTCCCCGCTAAATCTAGCGGAAAAATTTCCCCGCTAAATCTAGCGGAATAATTTCCGGCAGAAGTATTTGAGCGACAATCTCAAGGCGAAAACAATTGCGCTTTTCTTCACTAAAAAACTGCATGCCTAAACGCTTTGCTTGCTGATGTTGTTTCGAGTTGCTGATCGAAAGCGACAATCATTTCTGTTCACAGGAAACTTCCGCGATGTATCATGCGCCACGCATTACAAGCGAACCCTGTTTCCGTATTAGCTTAGCTCGGAAGGAGCAGCCTGAACCGAACGGCTATTGTACGGCTATAAGCTTGTGGCCGACCTTGTAATGGTCGGCAAAACGCCTATAGCGCGACCATGTAATGCTTGCATTGAGCATAAAGTGGCGCCGTATAGTGTTGGATAACGGTGATAATTGTCAGGGTTGTTTACAAGCGTGTGTCAGCATCTGTTTACGTCCGGTGACAAAACGGATGAAAGAGCAAAGAAAAAAAAAAGTTTAAATAAACAACGGATGGGTGCTTTATCAAAACGATAAGAATGCTCTTCTTGATTTTATTTTGTTTTTGTTATTTTTCTAAAATTTGCATAAACTAATGAAATTCTGCCAGCTCGCCGCTCAAGCATGAAAACTACACGGCTATCGCGTCGTCGCAGTGTCACGACACCGTGGAGGCAGCTTGCTTTAAAAAATACGCCCCCCTCCCCACACACACACACACACACGCCAAAAGAAATTGTTATATCGTTGTGAGTTTTGTTCTGATTTAGGTGCGATGCCATAACATGTTTCTATTTTGAGTCGTTAACGCTGATTTGTACACATGCCTCGGAATTGGTGAAGTGAGTCTTGCGACAAAAAATATTAAACTAATATTTCTTTATTTCTTCTTAATTCTTTTCTTTGGGGGGAGGGGGGAGGGGGGGGGGGGGGTAGCTCAGTGTTTTTTTAATACAAAACGATTCCGATATAAGGCGGCACTGGAATCGCTTCCGATGCACTCTTGAAGCGCCGAAGGACAGTCACCGAATGATTTATTTGAGATTAAGAATTCATTTTGTACCTTCGAGTGCTAATACTCGGCGTAGACATTAACCCGAAACAAATTGATCCGAATGTTAAAATCGTTAAGTGATCTCCGAATGCTACTTCTAATTTCTCCCAATAAACCGTTTTCAAAAGACAATCAAGCAGTACGTGTGTGTGTGTAGGCATTGTAACTGGAGACTGGGGCGGAAGGGAAGGGCCAGTTGTATTGGCGGTCACCACTGCTCGCTCGCAAAGCACGTGATGGGATCCGAGTCTTCGCCGAACACTGACGCAGCGCTCGTGTCCATCGCGTGATCAGAGCATGGGAGCAAGCAATGGCGGACAAGCGTTGCCCCGGTCTTTTAAAAAATGGTTTATTGCGGCATATCGTGCACCATGAAACGTGCGAGCGCATTATTCGTTAATGGGACCTCGCACATCCAGGGAAAAATTGGCGGATACCCGCAAACACGCAATGGCACCGACGGACGCGGGCAAAACTTCATTCATTCACGCGGGTATAGCGGATCGGACGCTAATACCTCTACTTACACGGTCACCTTTAGCCGCTGTTAAGAGTGACTGAGGTCAGACTTCGCTGCGGTAAAGGTGTCCGATGGGCATCCTAAAATGAAGTTAGGCTTAAGGATGGTTAGCAGGTACTGCCAACTCTACCCCAGTTATACGGGCATTCTTAACCGCAGTTAATACCCTTGTTACACGGGCGCACTTAACTGCAGTTACGCTAAACCACAATTAGCGCACAATACTTGCCGACAACATTCTGCGGCGATGCAGTCAGAGCTATGGGCGAACGTGCGCTTGAGCATCTTGAGCACGCATCAAAGCAGTGCACGCGCCCTCTTCACTTCTTTTGAAATAGCTGTCCGAGGGTATAGTGCGGCATCTGTGCTGCCACGTAGCCGCAGTTAAAGCTGAGTTAACCGCGGTTAAGTGTGCCCGTGTAACAGGGGTATAAGTCTGATCTCCGCCACACTTAACTGAGGTTAAGGCAAACCGCATCTGCTTAACTTGACGATTCATTCATTCAACTGAATATTTTTATGCTGTATTAATTTTGAGGTACACGCAATGAGTGCTTTTCAGTGAATCCAGTTTTAGAAAAAAAAAGTGGTGGCCATAAAAAAATGTGCGGTTTCCCTGAAACACGTATCGGAAACGTATAGTTGTCAAACTATCGTTTTGTTGTAGGGACACTGACACCCCAAAGGTCGTATTTTTTTTATTGTCTAAAACGATGCAAATTGTAGTCATAGACAAACAAAAAATTCTCGCAAGGCAAAAAAAAAAAAAGTTTTTTTTCCCCACGCGCCTTTTTATTTTTGGCGTTTTTCTCTCTCGCTCCCTAGGCTCCTCGCTTCTTTTGATCTGTGACGTCAAATATCATAAAATATAGAAGCTTTGTAAGCGACATATCATTAACATTTCATAACGGCATTCGTAAAAGATGTTTTTTAAAGCAATTGGAACGCACTACGGCCCTTCTTTCTGAAATACCGAAAATCATAGTCCGGTGTGATGTCGCCTCCTGGATTTTTATCCTCCCTCGGAAAGCATGGCGGCGCTCGACGCATGTAGCAGAGGATGATCGGTGAGTCGGGGAATCTAGGAAGTGGTGTTTTTTAGGTGCCCAACGACCTCTCAGACTTCGAAGAGGAAACCGTCAAACGGTCAAAAGAACTGGGTTTGGTGTCTGTGGATCGTAGTTTCGTTTGCGACTCCGCCGGGGGAGCCTTCAACGCAGAACCGGCGAGACGTGGCCCCTCGCGTTGCTCACAAAAGTCCACTGCGTGTTCTCTTCGACCTCACATTGTTTCAAAGAATTTGAGATCGCTGAAAGCGCCCTAAAAGAAGTTCAAAGTCGAAAGGGCACGCAACCCGAGGAAACCGGTTGTTCCCGGCGAACACGACACTTCGGGTCGCGGGTCGCGGCGCGCGGCGGCAACGGCGGTTCAGAGCGGAGGCAGCGGGGACGCGAAAAACTCAACTTGCATCCCGGTTCAGTATTTGACGTCACGGCATAGGCGCGAATCGCACGAGAATTTCAAATTCGCCATTTGGAATTTTTTGTTACCTCACAATTACTGAATTCCCAAGTTTCCAATTTTTAGGGTGATTTCCAGGCATCGTTCAATCGTTTCGGATAATTAAAAAAAAAAAAAAAAAAGATTTTGACGTGTCAGTGCTTTTTTCTAGTTAAAACACGCCATTGTAAACCAATCACTCACCTGTGGTTTTTTGAGCACTATTCTGCCATTGTTCGACTTGCTATGATTGTCTGGAAACGGCGTGTAGGTTGATATGTCGTCTATGGAACCTGCGATTGCAAACCGGAACATGTGTAATAAATGGTGTGTTGTGTCTAAAGTATATGCTACTTTCGAGGCTAATCTTTGAAAACACACTGAAAAGGGATACTGAAGCGAAATTTCTAACTCACAAAACAGGGCTGGAGCGATAAACAAGACACTGCAAAACCCCCAATACACCTGTGATACAACGATATCTCTAACAGATGGCCATATTTTTGAAAAGAAATGCGCGATTGAAAACGGCCGACGAGGCCGGCGAGACAAGTCACTTCACGATTATTATGTTCCCGTCCTCCTCGCTTCGTCCCGTCCAGAGTTGGTCGAGCTGGTGAACTGAAGCGAGGAGGAGAGAAGCGAGAAATTTTCCGGGAGGATCGTGTCGTCAGAGCACTCGCTTGATCGCGCCCTTCTTTTCCGAAAATTACGGCCATCCGTCTGAGATATCAATGTATGAGTGAGTTTTTGGAGTTCGTAGCATCCCGTTCAACGCTTCTGCGGCCGTATTTTGCGAAATCCAAATTTCGGTCCAGTATCCCTTTAAAGAAGCACCGCCACTGCTTAATAGGGAATCCACTTCGAATTTCTGACAGTTTTACTTATCACTAAATCCTACGTTTAGTTTAGTTTTACTACAATTGGTGACACGTTAAGAGTAAAGTGGAAGTTCCTCCCACTTCTTTTCAATTTAGCAGAGCAAACTTTCCGCTTTGCTAAAGCGGAAAAAAGGAGGTTCCCCTTTACTCTTAACCGATGACCGACTATAGACGCTTTACACACGCGCCAGATTACAACCGCCATTGCCGACCTTCTCTTGCCTTACCGAGATACCCAGCAACTGAAACAGGTGATGACGAGCCTCCACGGGGGCCAATGCTGGGGAGAAGGACGCAATAATATCTAAAATGGCAATGACCTGGCCTGCAACGGTAATGACGAAGTGAAGTAAACGGAATAAGATGAAACAAAACAGAAGGTCGGTTATGGCGGCGCCCATGCACAGCTACTGCAAAGCGTCTATGGTCACTAAAAGCTACGTTTTCTCTTTATTCTCATTTCTTTTTTTACCTTGTTGCAACATTTGTCGCTTATAAATTCGAATTTTGCACGTCGCATGGCATAATACAAGATAAGATTATATAGGGTGTTTTTCGGAGCGTCGGCCAGATCGTTCCTGCAAAAAGTACTAATATCGCGCAGAATAGTTAATGTCCCATTGTTCTCTGCCAAAGGGTGTATTGGAGAAAGTGAATAACGTTCGCTATTATTAATTTATTGATTACTTTTGAGCGACTAATTTTTTTATCAGTAACCTAAAAGTTATGGCCTAAATTATAAACTTTTTAGGCCTCATTCTAGACCACTAAATTAGCCCACTTTACAAAAAATATAATACACGCGCAACATTCCACGGCGTTCAGAAAGAAGACAAAAAAAAAAAAAAGAAACGCTGCGTTTAAACTCGCAGTTAGAGTCCCGCACAATGAAAGATTAGTTGCGGATACCAGCAAGCAAAGCATGACACCAGCGAATGCGGGTAGAACTGTCTATTTGTTGCCGCACCAAAAGTTCACAGTCCCTGGTGGGCAAATCAAGGAGCTTCGAAAGTAGGTTATGCTCGTGAAGACGTTTCGCTGTAGTCGCCCACATGAAGGGTGCCACCTTCCTAGCGAGTCGCACATCGCCGACCGGAGCGCCGAGACGTTCTCACTCTATCGGGGGAAGGGAAAAAGAGGCTCTCACTGATGCTCTGTCGGCCCTGCGTTGGCGTGGCGACGGGGGCGACAGCTCTCCTGGAGGGCGACGCCAGGTAGGAGCCCGGGCGCGACGACTGGAGCGTGGACAGCACGTTGTCCAGGCTGGCCCGCTTGACGAGCGCCGACTCGGCCAGCTGGTCAGCGCTGGCGCACCGCATGCCCACGGACTCTGCAACGGCCCCCGGAGAGGGCATTTCATCGTGTATAAAACCAAGTTGGGAACATTTTAGTGCGTTTGTGCGTGCGTGTGGCACGCATGTATGTGAAAGAAAGAGAGAGCGAGAGAAAGGGGGAGGTTAAAGAACATAAAACCGGTAGTCTATTTATGGTCATAACTCAAACTAAGCTTTAAGCATCCTTGAAAAAAAAAAAAAAAAAAAAACTTATGCGTGACCGATTTTTTTATTAACACTGGTATCAAAAGATCGACACCATATGACACCACTGGACGAGGAAGGGAAGAGCCCTACCCATCGTTGTTTGACAGCGCCCTCTGATGTCTTCAGTAGTTCCGAGCTAATCGATCTATTAATACCAGTTTTAATAGAGAAATCGGCCAAGCGTAACTATGTAATGTTTGGTTTCGTAGGGTGCTTAGAGCCCATAGAGTGAGTTTTGATCATTAAGGGGCTATCATAGAGAGTAGTTGAGTGCCCCTTTAAAGCCGCAATCACTCTGTTCATACATCATATAGAAGACGCGGTGTCCGCAGCGGGGACATAAGGGCTGAATTACCTTCGGAGACGCCTCAACCATTTTCGAAGCTTCTTTGCTTTATATATATGCTCGCATCAAATATATATGAAAGCAGTGTTTTTATGACGAATGTGGAAAGTTCGTCATACCTGGGGAAACGATCGCCTCCCCAGATATTAAAAAAAAAGTAAATAATACGGGGGAAGGGGGCGGAAAGTCGCTCTTGGCTCCCACCGCCACGACCGTCGCCCCCCTATTTCCCCAATAGTTCCGACGACTCTGTAATAATAAAAATAATAAAGGAGGAAACGTTCCTTAGACGGTGTCTGCAGACTGTCTTTTGTATGATGTATTGGCAGTGAGAGCGCAAGATACAAAGGCGAGGAGCGAAAGCTATGGCCCCCTAACTCAGTCAGGGTGTCGACACACGTAGCATACCGCAGGAACCGCCTCGTATAGAAGACTTACGTGCCTCGCTCGGCGTTTCAAAATGGCTCAAAGAGCTTCGCATTCACTCTTTGCCAAGCTAAGCTGATACGGTGTGTAATCTGGGCTATGCCTATCAATATCGTTACAGTTAGAATTTAGCTCATATGCAACTTTTTTTTTTATTCGAAAAGTCATATAGTTACTATGCACTGCGCAATCCTAGATGCCTCCGAGAGTGCGAGAAACGAGTGAATTGAGCTCTGGACTCGCGAAAATTGGGGAGCCTCCCGCTGACCGTGTTCCTTGGGGAAGCCGTCTCCCAAGGTCCGGCGCCTGCAGCACAGGTAGGCGAGCACCATGGCCGCGGCGGCCAGGGCAAGGCTGAGAGAGCTGGCCACCGGCACCAGCAGCGACAGCTCGCCGTCGGTTTCGGAGCCCGCGTTGACCACCATCAACTCCGGGTGCACAGTGGCTGCGTTTAGGAACACATGCCGCGGGAGTGCCGTTATTATTAGGTTCCGAAAAATGATTCTTGGTTAAAATGTCCATCGAGACGAAATGTTTATTGAGTCAAAATGTCTAATGTTGGACATTTTGTCTCTATTAACATTCCGCCTTGATGAACGTTTTGACCTGGATGGACATTTTGACTCGATCGACATTTAGTCCCAATGGACATTGTGACCCATTAGACAGTTTACCTGGGTGACTCGTATTTTAACACTGGTGCTAATAACGACTCTTTAAATGTATATATGTAATATAAACACAGGCGTTCTTGCACGAACGGTCATAGTCTGACCTCTTGCACAGATCTGAGTGACTTTTTAATTTTGTGACAAACCATACTTTCCTGTGCCGGATGTAAAGGAGAGAACAGTTTTCTCTATTCGAAAAATAAAACAAACATTACATTTAAAAGGTTAAAAGCGCGAAACAAGACAAGGACGGAGAAGAAACACACACGACCCAGACAGGCGCTAACTTGGAGCCGGTTTTTTACCACACTACACTTGTAAGATGCTAATCCCGTAGATTAGCTCTTCCAAGAGCTAATCTCCGGGACGACTATCCGTAGATTAGCTACGTCGACTTAGTTACGAAGATTGTCAATTTGTTTGCCGTCTTGTCTGACAGAAGTTCACCTGGGAGCCTACGAAGGACCAGGGCATCCAGTTTTTAGATCTGCAACTTGCATTTTGTGAGAGTCACGTGTGTTGGTGGTACAAACAGCGTTCGAGAAAAAGACTTTCCTCTTTTGACAGTGCTCACTCAAAGTTGATAGAAAAAGGCATAGCCTGTTTCTGCCTTCAGGCTGCCTTGTCAAAACGTTTCCATCACGAAGTAGCGACCAGTTTGAACCATCAGATAGAGCGCTTAAACAATCCAGGTTTCAATGCCTGCTTGATTTCCAATGTGTGTGAAAGCATCTTTCAAAGAATCAAGCGTCACGCCAGTACAGATGATGCTCAACAAGACAAAGTTCAGAAATCGAAGATCCAAGTGATTCCTTATTTGCATAGTGTGTCACACAATCTGAAGAAGGTAGCTCTAAAATACGAAGTTAATGTTATTTTTTCTGAGCCGTGCAAGCTGGCAAAAGTTTGTTCTATGATGACAGAGGAGAGGAGTGTCGAGTGCTCGAAGAAGCATGTTACACACTTTACGGCCTGCACATCTAATGTTGTTTACGAGATACCGCTAACATGCGGGCGCGTTTCCATAGGACAGACAGGGCGATGTTTTAATGAAAGGGCGAGTGAGTATCGACTCGCGGTCTGTAATAAGTTGGGGGCATCTTGCGGTTCACTGCATGCGTTGCGAGTGTGAACTCCTTTTAGAAATATTAAAAAAAGTTTATTAAAAAAGCCCGTCACAAGACCAAAAGAGAGATAGTTGATGCGTTTTTTTATCAGTGCATCGGGTGACAACTAAACTCCCTTGATACTTCATTTACAAGTAACGACAACCAATACAAATGACAAAGCACATTCCGCTGGAACAAAATGGTGGCATTCAGTTCAAACCTCTGCTGTGCGCCGCCATTCGCTTCCTAAAACCTGCACGGTCACGAAGTCGGCGCAGTTGTCACTACGCAGTGACAACTGCGTCAGCACGCCATCTATTATCCTAGGTGAGAGAAGGTGTTTCTTTTCTGAACGGTTTTGTCTCGACAAGTGTGACTCTTAGAATTGGACACGTGTCCAAATTGGACATTTGGACATTTGTAGTTTTTGTTTTTAATCCTAAGTGGAGGCATCGTCCGCGCATATGCACTGGTGTGACTGACTGGGATAAAATATCTGTTGCAAGTTAGCGCCTGTCTGCGACGTGTGGGTTTTCTTTTTCGTGTTTGTCTTGGTTTGCGCTTTTAACCTCCTAAATCATCGTGAACCATCCAGCTAAAACCATAGTCCTAATTCAAACATTACAGTCCGCTCAACCTTCGTTAGAACGTACGTGCCAAGTAGTTGGAACAGGATGTTGAATGGGTTCAGAGAAAAGTGCCAGAAATTCTAAAACGTGAGAGCGATTAGAAAAAAAATAGAAAAAAATACAATGCCTATGACAAAATGGGGCGCGTTCGCTGACTTCAGTTTCACAAATTTTGCAATTTGAGAGCAATCACAAACAACTGGTCACATAGCCCTGCTATGCGACCAATTTGTCATAGGACACTTCGCCACTGGGTCAACCGGCCAAATGCTGAGAAAAGGGTGGCATGAAACGTGTATGTGGAAAGATAAAGTTTGAGAAACGACCTTATTTTTCGTCCACTTTGTGGTTTTGTGAGCTGCCAGTCACTTTTGTTTTCTGGGCTCCGAGTTGAACCCTGTTTAGGAATATATTTTTTCGGGTTTCCAAAACACGCAAATAATAAGAAAATGACCCGATGGGCATTTTGATTGGGTGGACATTTCGACCCCATGCACATTTTGACTCGATGGACATTTTGACCCTATTGGACATTTCGTGTCGATGAACATTTTGACTCGGTGGACATTTCAACCCGATTGGACATTTTTACACGCGTCTCACGTGACCTGTTGAACATTTTCACCAAATGGACATTTCGTCTCGATTGACATTTTGACCAGAAGCCCCGAAAAATAATACGATCATTCATACTCCGGTCTGTGCAATGCCGCTACTGAGCACTCGCACCCGTCAAGCAGGCATCTTTGCAGAACGTTGTAATGACGTTTATTAATTCTACGAGACAGTTAGTGGGATCTAACGTGTTCAAAGGGTGCTTTAAAAGTTAAAACGCTCAGGTCCTTGCGATTGCCGTTGATAGCCACACGATGGAACGGAGAACGTGCGCGAACGCGCAACTGCATCCATACTGACGAAAGAAGCTTTCGTGTTTGTTGATTGTTAGCAGGCGCCATCCTCCTTCTTCCTCCTCCCAACCACTCTTCCTTTCCTTTTTTTCAGGTGGCACGAGAAAGATGACCCCGCTATTGGGAGACTAACCTCTTGTTCCGCATTTTCCCTTCCTCTCCTGGTTGTTTTTCTCCATAAACTCAATCACTCTTTGACTCAGATATGATTCTGAATTTATTTACTAAAAAAACAAACACCGCAAACCAAACGGATGGGGAAGGTTGCTACAGCCGACCGTGACTGGGCTTGATTTCGCATCTACCTCAGCTAAAATAGGAGGTGCCATGATAGGTTGGTGCACAACCTGCTAACCAAACGTGCACCTAATTGTCTGCTCTGTGGTGGCCATTGAGCTTCCAGAAATCGTCATTACAGTTCCGTACGATCCTGGAGGCCTGTTGAGCGACTGTTACCAGGGAAATGGAGACCAGACAAAGTTTCGCCAAAATGCTTAGCTCTTTCAGGGTTGTTTGCACCCTAAAAAAGCTAAGATTCTCGGCGAAACTACTGCTGTTACTCTGAGTTTTCCAGTGGATTTTTTTTTTTGTTTTCAAAACCTTTCCACGAGCTTCTACCTCCTTCATATTTAGTTTGGGCTTATGCTGTGACCTGGGCTAACGATTTAGTTTTTCTTCCTGCCCTGACTTATGTCGTTAAGATGCAAACAGTGAGTGTAACAGGGGACAAACAGTAAAAGAAGACAAAGAAAAACAATCAGGTGCTCGTTTTCAGCTGAAAATACGTAGAAAAGAGAAAGTGGAAAACGCAGATGTCTTAAGACATGTTTGCGGGAAAGCTCTTAGAAGATAACGCGCCCATCCCCGGTCTAGGGTTTGTCAATACCCTTTTCGCACTTTCTATGATTGAATGAATCGCGGGTTCCTATGCTCCGTCTCAATGTAGGGTGACAAAAAGTGGCAGCAATGACCCCAGCGAGCCAGTCGACACCAGAGCGAGTCACGTGACATGCATAGTCGGAGTGCACCCGTCCTGTGGGAAGCCGTCACATGCTTCGCTTCGTCACTCTTATTACATCGCGAAGGCCGCAGCTTTCGCTTTTTGCAAAGCTATGCAGACACGGAGTAAGGTGCGCCGCGCTTTTTCGTAGCCGACGCTACGAGGTAATAGGGAGTTTTCGTAGACCGCGCTGCCCCGTCCGCTAAGCGTTCAGCAACGAAGAAGTTGCTACTGCGCCTGCGCGCCGATAGCTTTGACTGTGGAGTTCCCGCTATCGTAGCGGGTTGCGAACGGCCTTGCGGGACGGCGAAAACGATCTACGAAAACTCCCTAATGGGAACGATCAGGCAGCGTCAAAAGCGTAAGATCACGAAGAACGTGAAAGCCTCCATTCCCCGAAGTTATCGCATCACTTTTTACATTTTTACATTTTACATTTTCTTACTTCGATGGGCTCATTTTCCCGGACGAGCCCCGATTACATTGTCTTAGTTTAGGTGCACGGTAGAACATAGAACACGCTTTTCATAGTTCTGCTAAATTCTGTGCTTGAGCAAAAAGTGTCCAATATGAGTGATAGAACGAAAAGCAAAACTAAAATATCGGGATGTCAGGAGTGGGGTTCGAACCCACGCCCTCTCTCGAGGACCAGAGCTTAAATCTGGCGCCTTAGACCGCTCGGCCACCCTGACTCTTTTTTTCTTCGTTACATGTAAGACTTGCGAACAAAAAAGCACAAATACAGTCTACATGTAAAACCAATGAAACATTCTCTGCTAAAACATTTGCATAACAATGTCATGCGCAACACCCACATTCGGCGTTTTATACATGTGGCCACTGAATGTAGTATTCCTATACATGAGACTCTGGCCACAACGTCTAGATCGATGGCTCTAGAAAAATTTACGCTTGCGCCAAACTCGCACCCTTTAGAAATCTGGTAGCCCTAGCCATGCCTCAAACAACGGAAACAACGGGTTGACTGAATGGGGGAGCATATGCGCTTTTCACTTGCGCCACCTGTTCTATAAAAAGGAACTTCGTCATGTGCGGCTTTTTTGTATTCCTATCTATCATCCTGCACTTCCATAAACTGTAAAGTTCTTATAGTGCAAACGCGTCGTACGGGATAATTTCACCTCCTGAAAACGCGAGAAAGCGAAGACTGTAATCGTCTAAGATCATATATTTTCTAAGCGTGCGTCGCAGCACGTCCTAGAATAAAAATGCATCGGTGCAATATATGAAACAATGCTCTATTGTCTCTGGCGAGCTGCATTGTCGACAGCTTAGTGTCCAAGGAACAGATATCTTTTTTTGTCACCTAGGTATGTTTTTTACAGGTAAGGTGGATGTGTGTAATTTAAAGAAAAACGTCTTGGTTGAGGGGGGTACGCCCATCTTCTTAATTCGTTGAAATACATCGCAGACGGGTTCCTGAATAATCCTGGTACAGTGAAGTAGTCGCTAGAACATACTTTCTATAATTCTTCTCGACACACTAAACAAATATTCCAATGAAAATCGAGCTTCGAGGAAATTAAAGGCACCAACTGGCTTTTTTAAAAACAAAGAAAAAAAAATCAAGGCCTTCCATGAAATGTTTTCCCGCTGAAGCGGGCAAAGCAAGACGTAGTTGGAGCACGACTTTGAGAAAATTGTGATTGACATTTTCGAAAAAAAAGATTTGGGACATCAAATGGGGAACAAATATATGACGTAACCCCAGATCACCATATTCAAGCGACAGGAACAGGTTATCCATTCTAATAGGCTTCGCCATCGAGCACCATGTGAATGTGGCAAATATCCTGTGGAATTCTTGTACGTTCGTTCTAGCACAGTGAAGCAATTGTAGTATGTACATAAGCTTCGACATATTGCAGACACTGGCTCTTGTAGAAATTGACCTTTCTCCATTTCCACGCGCCTGTCTTTCTTTTTAAAGCGGTTGTCATGGATGTCCAGTAATATGCACTACTACGAATTTGTGAGTGGTACTCCAAGATATGTAAAAGTGTTTCGATTCCATGATATACCAGCATAGGAAGAGGGTCTTGTGGCCCAGGGACTATACCAGTAGCCGTTGCATTTGGATGCATTTACCGAAGCTCCCGCGACTGTGACAGTAATGTGCTGTAGGGTAAAGTGCTCTTCAACACCTTTTTTTTTTTTTTTTACCAGTAGCTTACAGAGAATTGCGATATCATCTGCGCATGCAAAAACTTTTGTCTCAACACTCATCATAGAATATCGGCATCATAGAATAACGGCTCAGAGCGAAAAGAAGCGGTGATGGCGGGCAGCCTTGCCTAACAGAGGATCTTATTTAGAATTTATCAGAGAGTATATATTGATTATTAGTAGGGCTGGGCGTCGATTAATAAATGTCAAGCCGAATAATCGCCGCACTTTAATCGATTAATTAGTCGGTTAATGAGTTTCGTTCTTTTCAACGCATAATAGACTTATAACAGTCAAAATTAGATTTTTTGCCTTTGATGAATATTTGATATACGGTGCAATGTACATTTTCGGTTTTTAAATCAACTTTAATGCATATCTGAGAGCTGTGAAAATACAGCCACGCTAACAAATTATTACTTCAGCCGCAGTCGCAGAAGTTCGTTGATACGAACTTCTACAACTTCTGCCACTGCATGGGCCGAAGAACTTCTGCCACTGCATGGGCCGAAGAACCTACGCATCATTCACGGACATCGGAAAGGTGCAGATTTGAAGAGGGCTGCGGGTCTACATCTGCGCGTCCATTACCGGCGGCTTTCCTGCCTGATGCCTGGCTCGTCTGGCAACAACGGAGCGGCACATCGTACGATCACCGCCTAAAAAAGGAAGCACCAGTCACTTCTTCGACGGGGTTCGGTGCCGGCATGACGCACACAGCGCGCTTACGACTTCTTCTGCTACAGGTTAGTCCTCTGGACTACGAAGTTCGTTGCTCGCGGAAACGTCAGCCGGCATCGCTCCGCATTGTCTTTGAGAATATGTGTTTTTGGTGCCGGAAAGCTTTATTGAATCCATATGCCGCGTTTGTGCAATTGATGATCATAATCTCTGAAGATGTTGAACTAAATCCTGGACCTCTCGCGGATAGTCAAATTCAGAAATCGCGTAAAGCCGTCGATTTACTACCAAATTGGACAAAGGTCAAGAAACGCTTCTAAATCTAGTGGCTGAAATAAACAAAAAACAGGTTTTACTCGACAAGAAGATAGAAGCCCTAAACGAGAAGTTCAAGACAGTGGAAACAGAAATTGCCTTGCTAAACAGCTTTAAAGACGAAATGCAAGAAGTCGGCGCACACTCGAGTAGACTATCCTCCCAGCTTGCCGCGGCCTGCTTCAAAAAGATGACCTAGAAAATAGACCAGGAAGGAAGGATCTGCTTTTTTATGGTATAACCGACGAACCTAAGGAAACATGGTCTCAATCAGAGTCAAAAATACTTGAGCTCTGCAGAGATAAACTCGGAGTGACCGTGGCAGATAGTGACATTGAACGTGCGCATAGGCTGGGCCGCCCTAAATCAGAAAAATCAAGACCTATAATAGTAAACTTCCAATCTTTTAAGGTCAAACAACATGTTCTGTCCCGAGTCTTTAAGCTGAAAAATAGTGAATTCTCAGTCGGCGAAGTTTTTTCAGATAAAGTTAGATATGAACGGAGGCAGCTGCTCGATTTTGCTAAATCACAACAAAAGTCGTTTAAGTTGCGTTTTGATAAACTTATCATCGATGGAAAGCATTTCTACTATGATAATCCCGAGGGACGTGTAAAGGAAATACATGCATAGCAACTACCGCCGAAAGCTGGGCGCCAGCCAAAAACCGCATGTGAGCTCAGTGCCATAATTGTCAATTGCCACAGTGTGAAAAATAAAGTGGAAGACTTGGCTGACGTTATTACTCTGACCAAGTCTAGTATTGTTATTAGTACGGAGTCTTGGCTGGAAGATTCCATTAGTGATGCTGAAGTGTTCCCCTCGGACTATGTTGCATACCGCCGAGATAGAAACAAATATGGTGGTGGCGTCTTTCTTTTAGTTCATGACAGCCTGCAAAGTTTTGAGATCAAGGTTGATGGTCTGAATTGTGAATCGGTATGGTGTAAGATTTTACTAGAAAATGGCGAATTTATTACTGTAGGCTCTTTTTACAGGCCTCCTGGTTCAGATGAGGCTGCAATGTTCCCTCTTTTTGATATATTGTCATCCATCGATTATGGCGACCTTGTGCTCGGTGGTGATTTTAACTTCCCTGATGTGGAGTGGGCAGCCGGCCTACCCATGTCTTCCGCGTACAGGACTCTTCTCAATTTCGTTTCCAGTTTTGAGCTCTATCAGCATGTGTCATTCCCGACAGGCTAAATAAAACGAGGGCCAGCACGTTGGACTTGCTTTTTAGTAATAAAAAATTTATCTCCTCTCTCTCTAGGATTCCTGGGATTAGCGATCACGAAATTATAGTAGGAGGTATAACCAGCAGGTGCGAAAATAAAGGGTCGAACCCACCCAGAAAAGTTTTTTTCTGTATGAACGCGGTAATTATCAGGTCATTTGAATCGATCTCTGTAATTATTTGTCTGAGTTTAGAGAGCTCTCCCATCATCTTGACGTTGAAACTCTTTGGAATCTTTTTAGGAATAAAGTTAATTATTTAGTCGAAGTATTCATTCCTACCAAAATGTTAAGTTCCAGTCGACGTAAAGACAAACCGTGGATAAATGCCGAACTACGCTCTTTGGCCAAAAGGAAAAGGCGAGCATATTTGAAATATCGTAAAAAAACTGAAAGCCGTTTAGCTGTAACGCCGGCTAGAGCGCAGCTCTTGAGGAGGAGGATGGAAGCGTACTGAGGGATAGGTGACTCCTTGAAGTCACGTGACCTCAGGGGGGGTCGTGTGACGTCAGGGGGGTCATGTGACCTCGAGGGAGGGGGTCACGTGACCTTAGGGGGTCACGTGACTTCGGGGGGTCACGTGACATCGGGGGGTCACGTGACCTCAAGGGGTCAGGTGACCTTAGGGGGTCAACCTCAGGGGGTCACGCTACCTCAGGGGGTCACGTGACGTGACCTCAGGGGGTCACGTGACCTCGGGTTACGCCGGACCCTTGGGGGGTCACGTGACCTCGGTTACGCCGACGGCGACGCCGCTCATGCCGGAAACGGGCCCCTGATGTTACGTTTACACCTGAGAAGAAATCCGCTCCCGCGGGAGCGGATCCGCTTTCGGCGGCGGCGGCGACGAGCGGGTTGCGTTTACATCTATTTCCTTCAAGCGGCGGCGGTGGCGCCAGCTGCGGCAGCTGTTCTCGTAACATCCCGTCAAATGTGTCGAGAAGGCGCGAGAGTTCCCATCTCGGCTCTCTCTCCCGGACGTGGCTGCTCCCTGAAGAACGCGTACTCGTGACGTAGGCAGCGTCGCGCCGCGCGAGAATGTCACATCCGGTCAGCGAAACGCCTCGTTCGGCGGCAGAAATAGATCCCGGACCTAAACGGCTTGCCGCCGCGTTTTCCGCCCAGCGTTTCGCCCAAGCGGCAAAAGCTGGGCGGATCCGCTGGCGGATCCGCAAGTGTAAACGTACCATGAGAGCTGCGCTCTAAAAACGACTCTGCTTCTCTTTTACAGCTAACGGTCTTATATAATGAATTTAAAAATAAATCGGGTGAAGTTAAACTCAGATTTCAAGAGTCTTTCAATGATAAACTGAGAAAAAAAACCAAAAGAGCTCCGGAAATATGTAAAATCGAAAAATAAAGTGGCACTCGGAATTCCCCCAATTGTTAACTGCGGACAACTAGTTGCAGAAGAGGAAGAAAAAGCGACACTTTTTAACAGGTACTTCCAATCTGTATTTTCGACCGTATTTCCTAATGAATACCCGCCTTCTCCTGATATGTTGCTAGAAAGCATGGACGAAACTGATATTTCTTTTGACGGAATTTTGAAAATGATTAATGGAGTAAAACCCGAGAAAGCAGGCGGTCCCATTCGATACCCAACCGTATTTTCAGTGAATCTTCCGGGATCATTCCATCAAATTGGAAAGTCTCGTTTAAAAGTCATTCTCTAGTGGAAGGCTTCCTCCAAAACTATAGACCCATTTCTCTTCTCTGTACCTGCTCTAAACTTATGGAACATATAATATACAGCAATATCTTCCATCACTTATCCAAGAACAGCTGTCTCACTCCGGCGCAACATGTGTTTAGGAAAGGTTATTCATGCGAGACACAGCTGGTTGAACTTCATCATGAGTTGGCATACTCATTTGATAATAGGGTTCAAGTAGATTGCATATTCCTTGATTTTAAGAAAGCATTTGATACAGTATCTCATGCGCTTATCATCCATAAACTTTCAAGATTAAATTCACCGAGTAACGTTCTCGCATGGCTGACCGATTACTTGCACCTGAGAAAGCAATCCGTTTTAATCAAAGGCAAACAGTGAGGCGATATAACGGTTACCTCCGGAGTATTACAAGGGTCTGTGCTGGGTCCAGTTTTATTTTTGATTTTTATTAACCCAGTCATTGAATTCAGAAATAAGGCTTTACGCAGATGACTGTGTTGCATACTCTGAGGTCCGTGACATCGCCGATTGCTGTATTACATTACAAAATGATATCTTCCGTATCTCTGCGTGGTGCGATACATGGGGCATGAAACTAAACACGGCAAAGTGTGATCATGTGTGTTTCACGCGCAAACGTAGGCCTGTCCTCTTCACCGATAACATCAGCGGAAATTCTCTAGCAACCGCACCAAACGTAAAATACCTTGGTGTATACCTTTCGGACAACCTTACCTGGACAAAGCACGTAGACTATGTTACTGCAAAATCAACTCGCATGCTTAACTTTGTAAAACGCAATTTTAAAGATTGTTCACGAAATACTGACGTTATACCTAGCATACATCAGACCTATATTAGAGTACGCCGGTGTCTCCTGGGACCCTAGTCAGGCATATCTTGTTAACCAACTAGAAAAAGTTCGAAACAGAGCAGCCAGGTTTATAACAGGCAACTACAATTATAGATCAAGTGCTAGCGATTTGAAAAGACAATTGTATTTAATCCCATTAGCCCACAGAAGACGGTCCATGCGATTGAAATTCTGTCATAGGATTTTTCATAACTACCTTGGTGTAAATAAAAACAACTATATGCTGCCTCCCCACTTCACGTCAGAAAGAAAAGACCACTCAAAAAAAAAAAAAAAAAGTGAGAGAGTACTAGTGCAGAACAGAAGTTTTCAAAAACTCTTTCTTTCCTTCCACAACAAGCGACTGGAACTCGCTACCCGAAAAGTAAATAAACATAGCGTCTACATCCCTTTTCTTCAATAGAATATTAAACAGTGACCTTTCAGATTGTTTTTTATGTCTTGTTGCTCGTGCCTCT